>NC_134356.1:173969818-174580860 GCF_048569485.1 Anomaloglossus baeobatrachus
ACGCCGGGCTCCATCCACAGACCCATAGCACCTGGTGGATGCCGAGCAGGAGTACCATCAGGGACAAGGCCCTGCATCATACAGGTACTCTGTGTCCCCGGCAGGCACAGACACACTCCGGGCTGGCTGGGTGTTGTAGTGCGCCGGGGACCGTAACGCTAGAGCTAGTGTTCCTACAGTTTAACTGGGGGACTTTTTTCTGTGTTGTGGGAACGCAGCGCCGACCCCCGCTGGACCGGCGGCGCTGCTGTGACTTTTAGTTCGCCGGGGACACGCCGACCGCGCTTTTACGGCGGTGGCGTTTATAAATCTAGTCCCCGGCTTTTGCGGCCTAGGACGCCGGCAGCTCCGATTCGTTCCCCCGCCCCCCACCCTGTCAATCAGGGTAGGGGGGAGAGACGCTGTTTCACGGCAGCGACGAGGGCTGGAGCCTGATTTACATGCTCCAGCCCTCTCACTAGGCACAGAGGGAAGCAGGCTTCCCGCTCTTAGTCAGGAACGCCCAGGGCCCGCCCCCCCTCCTCTCTCAGGACGCCGGCAGCCATTACATGCATGTCTGGCTGGAGGAAGGACGCAAGGCTCTGGGAGACCTGACTAGGGGGCTTTGGAGATCACACACCCGCTCTTAAGCGGGCGGTAAGCGGCTTTTCAGCTGGCCCCTCTAGTGCCTCAGTGTGTATTAGTGTACTGTGTCACTGGACATATATATATTTCCTTATTGCTTGCACTGTGAGGTCGCTTCCTGGCTGTATACCCAGATCGCTCTGAGGAGGCAGCAACATGTCATCCACAAAACGCAAGGCTGCCAAGGCTAGGGCTGTGTACACTGCGTGTGCTGCATGTGGGGCTGCTCTACCAGCAGGCTCCAAGGACCCCCATTGTGTGCAATGCTCAGATCCGGTGCTGCTTCGCCAGCCGGAGTCAGGAGAGATAGTGACCCAGGCTGAGACGCCTGTAAGTCCTGCCCCGGTGTCAGGGACAGACTTTGCAGTTTTTGCTGATAATATGTCTGTGACTATGGCAAAAATCCTTGAAACTTTGCAATCCATGCCTGGGGCTCAGTCTATGGACACGGCGAGGTCTCTGTCCTCTAATCCCCCTCAGTTGGATTTAATCCAGACTGCAAGGGGGTCCCCGGCTTCACAGGCTGAGTATTATGACTCAGATGATAGCCCCAGCCACCCTAAGCGAGCTCGCTGGGAAAGACCCTCAACGTCATCACACTGCTCAGGGTCTCAGCGCAATCAGTCTCCCTGTGATGCGTCTGATGAGAGTGATCAGGAGTCTTATCCTGGAACCCCTCTCAATCTGGATACCCCGGATGGGGACGCCATGGTAAACGATCTTATCTCAGCCATCAATAGACTGTTAGATATTTCTCCCCCAGCCCCTTCAGCAGAGGAGGCAGCTGCAGAGCAGGAGAAGTTTCGTTTTCTCTATCCCAAGCGTAAATTAAGTGCTTTCTTGGATCACTCTGACTTCAGAGAGTCAATCCAGAAACACGACGCTCATCCAGAAAGGCGTTTCTCTAAACGTTCTAAGGATACACGTTTTCCTTTCCCCCCTGATGTGGTCAAGCGCTGGACCCAGTGTCCAAAAGTTGACCCCCCCGATTTCCAAACTTGCAGCTAGATCCATAGTTGCAGTGGAGGATGGCGCTTCACTTAAGGATGCCAATGACAGACAGATGGACCTCTGGTTAAAATCTGTCTATGAAGCTATCGGCGCGTCGTTTGCTCCAGCATTCGCAGCCGTATGGGCACTCCAAGCTATTTCAGCTGGTTTAGCAAAAGTGGATGCTATCTTACATCCAGCGGTGCCGCAAGTGGCGTCCCTTACCTCGCAGATGTCCGCGTTTGCGTCTTACGCTATCAATGCGGTCCTAGAATCTACCAGCCGCACCTCAATGGCGTCCGCCAATTCGGTAGTTTTGCGCAGAGCCTTGTGGTTAAAGGACTGGAAAGCAGATGCTGGTTCCAAAAAATGTTTAACCAGCCTGCCTTTATCTAGAGATAGACTGTTTGGCGAACCATTGGCTGACATCATTAAACAGTCCAAGGGTAAAGACTCTTCTTTGCCCCAGCCCAGATCAAGCAAACCTCAGCAGAAAAGATGGCAGCAGAAGTTTCAGTCCTTTCGAGGTTCGGGCAAGACACAATTCTCCTCGTCCAAAGGGACTCAGAGGACGCAAAGAAGCTCAGATTCCTGGCGGGCTCACGCGCGCCCCAAGAAAGCAAATGGAGGAACCGCTTCCAAAGCGGCTACCTCATGACTTCCAGCTCCCCCCCTCCGCATCTCCGGTCGGGGGCAGGCTCTCCCGCTTTTCCGTCATTTGGATGTCACAGGTCAAAGACCGGTGGGTGACAGACATTTTGTCTCGCGGGTACAGAATCGAGTTCAGTTCTCGTCCTCCAGCTCGGTTCTTCAGAACCTCCCCACATCCAGACCGAGCAGATGCCCTGCTGCAGGCGGTGGACTCCCTAAGAGCGGAAGGAGTAGTGGTTCCTGTACCGCCTCAGGAACAAGGGCGAGGGTTTTACTCCAATCTCTTTGTGGTTCCAAAAAAGGACGGCTCGTTCCGTCCTGTTCTGGATCTAAAGCTGCTCAACAAACATGTGCACGCCAGGCGGTTCCGGATGGAAACCCTCCGCTCTGTCGTGGCCTCAATGTCTCAAGGAGACTTCCTTGCCTCAATAGACATCAAAGATGCTTATCTCCACGTGCCAATTGCTACAGAACATCAACGTTTTCTACGTTTTGTGATAGGAAACGAACATCTTCAGTTCGTAGCTCTGCCATTCGGTCTGGCGACAGCCCCACGGGTTTTCACCAAGGTCATGGCGGCAGTGGTAGCGGTCTTGCACTCTCAGGGACACTCGGTGATCCCTTACCTAGACGATCTACTTGTCAAGGCACCCTCTCAAGAGGCATGCCAACTCAGTCTACATGCTACACTGGAGACTCTACAGACGTTCGGATGGATCATCAACTTTCCAAAGTCGAATCTGTCTCCGACACAGTCACTAACGTATCTTGGCATGGAGTTCCATACTCGAGCAGCGAGAGTGAAGCTTCCGCTGAACAAGCAGCGGTCATTACAGACAGGGGTGCAATCCCTCCTTCAGGGCCAGTCGCACCCCTTACGGCGCCTCATGCACTTCCTCGGGAAGATGGTGGCAGCCATGGAAGCAGTTCCCTTTGCGCAGTTTCATCTGCGTCCACTTCAATGGGACATTCTCCGCCAATGGGACGGGAAGTCAACGTCCCTGGACAGGAAAGTCTCTCTTTCCCAGACGGCCAAGGACTCTCTACAATGGTGGCTCCTTCCCACCTCATTGTCTCAGGGAAGATCCTTCCTGCCCCCATCCTGGGCAGTGGTCACGACAGATGCGAGTCTGTCAGGGTGGGGAGCAGTGTTTCTCCACCACAGGGCTCAGGGGACGTGGACTCCGCAGGAGTCCACCCTTCAGATCAATGTTCTGGAAATCAGAGCAGTGTATCTTGCCCTACTAGCCTTCCAGCAGTGGCTGGAAGGAAGGCAGATCCGAATTCAGTCGGACAACTCCACAGCGGTGGCATACATCAACCACCAAGGGGGGACACGCAGTCGGCAAGCCTTGCAGGAAGTCCGGCGGATTCTGATGTGGGTGGAAGCCACGGCCTCCACCATATCCGCAGTTCACATCCCCGGCGTAGAAAACTGGGAAGCAGACTTCCTCAGTCGCCAGGGCATGGACGCAGGGGAATGGTCCCTTCACCCGGACGTGTTTCAGGAAATCTGTCGCCGATGGGGAGTGCCGGACGTCGACCTAATGGCGTCCCGGCACAACAACAAGGTCCCGGCATTCATGGCGAGGTCGCGCGATCAAAGAGCTCTGGCGGCAGACGCATTGGTTCAAGATTGGTCGCAGTTCCGGCTCCCATACGTCTTTCCACCTCTGGCACTCTTGCCCAGAGTGTTACGCAAGATCAGATCCGATTGCAGCCGCGTCATACTCGTCGCCCCAGACTGGCCGAGGAGATCGTGGTATCCGGATCTGTGGCATCTCACGGTCGGTCGACCGTGGTCACTGCCAGACCGACCAGACTTACTGTCCCAAGGGCCGTTTTTCCATCAGAATTCTGCGGCCCTGAACCTGACTGTGTGGCCATTGAGTCCTGGATCCTAGCGTCTGCAGGATTATCTCAAGGAGTCGTAGCCACAATGAGACAAGCTAGGAAGTCAACGTCTGCTAAGATCTACCACAGAACGTGGAAGATTTTCTTATCCTGGTGCTCTGCACAGAGAGTATCCCCTTGGCCATTTGCATTGCCCACCTTTCTTTCCTTCCTGCAATCGGGGTTGGAAAAGGGCTTGTCGCTCAGTTCCCTTAAAGGGCAAGTCTCGGCACTGTCTGTGTTTTTTCAGAAGCGTCTAGCACGTCTTCCTAAGGTGCGCACGTTCCTACAGGGGGTCTGTCATATTGTGCCCCCGTACAAGCGGCCGTTAGATCCATGGGATCTGAACAGAGTACTTGTTGCTCTGCAAAAGCCGCCCTTCGAGCCTCTAAAGGACGTTTCCTTTTCTCGCCTGTCACAGAAAGTGGCGTTTCTTGTCGCGATCACATCGCTTCGGCGAGTGTCTGAGCTGGCAGCTTTGTCATCCAAGTTTCCTTTCCTGGTGTTCCACCAGGACAAGGTAGTGCTGCGCCCCATTCCGGAGTTTCTCCCTAAGGTCGTATCCTCGTTTCATCTTAATCAGGATATATCCTTGCCTTCCTTTTACCCTCATCCGGTTCACCGGTATGAAAAGGACTTACGTTTGCTAGATCTGGTGAGAGCACTCAGAATCTACATTTCCCGAACGGCGCCCATACGCCGTTCCGATGCACTTTTTGTCCTTGTCGCTGGTCCGCGCAAGGGATTGCAGGCTTCTAAAGCCACCCTGGCTCGATGGATCAAAGAACCAATTCTAGAGGCCTACCGCTCTGCGGGGCTTCCGGTTCCTTCAGGGCTAAAAGCCCACTCAACCAGAGCCGTGGGTGCGTCCTGGGCATTACGACACCAGGCTTCGGCTCAACAGGTGTGCCAGGCAGCAACCTGGTCCAGTCTGCACACTTTCACCAAGCATTATCAGGTGCATACCTATGCTTCGGCGGATGCCAGCTTAGGTAGAAGAGTCCTGCAGGCGGCAGTGACATCCCCGTAGGGGAGGGCTGTTTTTGCAGCTCTAACATGAGGTATTTCTTTACCCACCCAGGGACAGCTTTTGGACGTCCCAATCGTCTGGGTCTCCCAATAGAGCGCTGAAGAAGAAGGGAATTTTGTTACTTACCGTAAATTCCTTTTCTTCTAGCTCTTATTGGGAGACCCAGCACCCGCCCTGTTGTCCTTCGGGATTTTTTTGTTGTTTGCGGGTACACATGTTGTTCATGTTGAACGGTTTTTCGGTTCTCCGATGTTTCTCGGAGTTAATTTGTTTAAACCAGTTATTGGCTTCCTCCTTCTTGCTTTGGCACTAAAACTGGAGTACCCGTGATACCACGGGGGGGTATAGCCAGAAGGGGAGGGGCCTTGCACTTTTTAGTGTAGTGCTTTGTGTGGCCTCCGGAGGGCAGTAGCTATACCCCAATCGTCTGGGTCTCCCAATAAGAGCTAGAAGAAAAGGAATTTACGGTAAGTAACAAAATTCCCTTCTTTGGAAGCAGAGTCTGCTTTCCATTCGCGCAGCCACATGGCCCTGCGGACTGCCACGGAGTTAGCGGATGCTACAGCCGTACGGCTAGCAGAGTCCAGGACGGCGTTCATGGCGTAGGACGAAAATGCTGATGCCTGAGAGGTCAAGGAAGACACATGCGGAGCAGAGTTCCGCGTGACAGCATTGATCTCAGTCAGACATGCCGAGATTGCTTGGAGAGCCCACACAGCCGCAAAGGCCGGGGCAAAAGACGCTCCCGTGGACTCATAAATAGACTTCACCAAGAGCTCTATCTGTCTGTCAGTGGCATCCTTCAGGGATGAGCCATCGGCAACAGACACAACGGACCTAGCAGCCAATCTAGAGACTGGCGGATCCACCTTGGGTGAGTGCGCCCAGCCCTTAACGACCTCAGGTGAAAAGGGATAACGCGTGTCAGAGTGCCTTTTAGCAAAACGCTTGTCCGGGACCGCTCTGGGCTTCTGGACAGCGTCCCTGAAGTTAGAGTGATCAAAGAACGTATTGCGCGTACGTTTGGGGAATCGAAATTGGTGTTTCTCCTGCTGAGAAGCCAACTCCTCTACCGGTGGAGGCGGGGGAGAGAGATCCAACATCTGGTTGATGGACGAAATAAGATCATTTACTAAGGCGTCCCCCTCAGGGGTATCAAGGTTGAGGGCGAAGTCAGGGTCAGAGCCCTGAGCTCCCACGTCCGCCTCGTCGTCCTGAGAGTCCTCCAGCTGAGATCCAGAGCAGCGTGAGGAGGCCGGGGAAGAGTCCCAGCGAGGACGCTTAGCCGGTCTGGGACTGCAATCCGGGCAGGAGTCCTCCGCCTGGGACCTAGGGGCTATCCTGGGAGCGCGCTGCGGCGCGGACCGAGAAGGCCCTGGAGGAGACAAACTAACAGGGGCCGGGGCCTGTGAAGAGCCCGGTCTGGACTGCAAAGCCTCAAGGAGCTTAGATGACCATTTGTCCATAGACTGTGCAATGGATTGAGAAAGTGACTGAGAGAGTTTCTCAGCGAAAGAGGCCAATGACGGTGACTCTGTCCCTGCAGCCTGCTCAGGAGGAGCAGGGGGATCTACATGAGCCGAGGGGCCCACAAGTGCCCCGGGCTCCGGCTGAGCAAGCGTGGCAGGAGTCGAGCATTGATCACAGTGAGGGTAGGTGGATCCCGCAGGCAACATAGCCCCACAAGAGGTACAGGCTGCGAAAAAAACCTGTGTCTTAAGGGCTTTGCTCCTTGTGGACGACATCCTGCAAGCAATAAGTGTCCCTTAGGAGAGCGACCACTGAGTGTATATGGGAAAGGGTTAAACAGCCGTTCCGAATATATATAATATATGTAGATATATATATATCACGGCACCCTAGGGGAACCAGCACCGGGTGACTGGTGTGGCTTACCAACCGCTGGTGTCCTCCAGATTCCCTGTCGTGGGTCCCCCAGAGCTGTAGAGATGTGCAGCTGCAGCATACACCGGCAGAATGCCAAACATGGCCGCCGGAGCTCTCAAGGGGGGAGTGGAGCCATGGGCGGCGCCGGCAAAAGGCGGGAATCTGGAGGCCCCATAGTGGTCCATGAGAGGGGAGGGGAGGCATGCAAAGATGCTCCAGCCCTCTGTCGGTAGTACCGCCCTTCCCTCTGACAAGCAGGCCCGGGGGCGGGATTTTTCGCGACTAGGCCGCGATGAAGCCGGGGACTAAATTTAAGGCCGTGCCCGACAAGCAGGCACGGCCGGCGCGGAAGTCTGATGAAAAAACAACGGACGGCACTACTGGGGAGAGAGGCGACCTCTCTCCCCGTACCGTCCCCCCATGGGGACACAGAGTACCTTGAAGGTGCAGGGCCCGGTCCCTGGGGATGAAAACGCTCCGGTCCAGCAGGTTCCACCAGGGGCTGCGGATAGAGCACGGTCTCAGCATGTGAATGACCGATGAAGCTCCCACTTCTCCCAGAGCCGCATAAGGGATGGTGAAGGAGACGGCATGTGGCTCCAGCCTTTGTACCCGCAATGGGTACCTCAACCTTAACAACACCGCCGACATAGTGGGGTGAGAAGGGAGCATGCCGGGGTCCCCATAGGGGACCTCTTTTCTTCTGTCATACTATGTATGAGAATTTTTATTTTTTTTCTATGAGTGGATGTGTGCCTCCTTCCACACAAAGCATAAAACTGAGGAGCCCGTGATCCACGAGAGGGTGTATAGGCAGAGGGGAGGGGTTACACTTTTTTAAAAGTGTAATACTTTGTGTGGCCTCCAGAGGCAGAAGCTATACACCCAATTGTCTGGGTCTCCCAATGGAGCGACAAAGAAATCAATGTTTTCTCTCCTGCAGATCCAGCAGTTATACAGAGCTCATGGATATGCTGGACTACCTTGCACCAGGCCAAGCAGTCCTGTAATGATAATCTCCTGCTGATTAAACAGTGATTTCAACGATGTGTCACTTACTGAGCTGTTTGCTAAAGGGTCCTTTACACGCTGCGACATCGCTAACGATTTATCGTCGGGGTCACGGTGTTTGTGACGCACATCCGGCGTCGTTAGTGACATCGCAGCGTGTGACACGTATGAGCGACCTTCAGCGATCGCAAACGTGGTAAAAATCGTTGGTTTTGGAGAGGTCGTTCAAACACCAAATATCGTTGTTTGGGCACTAGTGATGTTGTTCCTTGTTCCTGCGGCATCACACATCGCTATGTGTGACACCGCAGGAGCGACGAACATCTCCTTACCTCCGTCCACCGGCAATGAGGAAGGAAGGAGGTGGGCGGGATGTTCCAGCCGCTCATCTCGCCCCTCCTCTGCTATTGGACGGCTGCCGTGTGATGTCGCTGTGACCCCGCACGAACCGCCCCCTTAGAAAGGAGGTGGTTCGCCAGCAACGGCGACGTCGCAGGGAAGGTAAGTTCGTGTGATGCGTGTTAGCGATGTTGTGCGCCACGGGCAGCAATTGCCCGTGACGCACAACCGACGGGGGCGAGTACGTTCGCTAGCGATATCGGTACCGATATCGCAGCGTGTAAAGTACCCTTTAGCCTAATAAGTGACACATCGCTGGAATCAGGGTCTCTGCCCCTACGTTATGCTGCTCTCAGATTAGGTGGCAAAAACCTGTTGACAGATTCCCTTTAATGGGAGCCCAGTAGAGATGAGCTAATAGATTTGCAGGACTGTCGTCTGGTGGCCACGTCACTATTCCATAGGCCTGCAAATCTCCTCTTTCCTGCTGTCTCTTCTGATTAGTAGGCCTGACACCACATCATCACTGCACTTACTGATCAGAAGAGGCACCGGTAGGTAGGAGGTCATCCGCAGGGATCCTGTTCAGCGGCCACGGAATAGTGACGTGGCCACTGGACTAGGGTCCTGCTGATCAATTCACATCTGTACTATCCACTTATTTCCAAAGTGGCCTTGAACTGGGCAAACTGGATGACGGACAGCGCTGAAACGACTAGGATGTAGCAGAACTACTAAACTTAGTGTGAACAGTTCCCTGACAGCTGAAGTGAGGACTTACTGTTATTAGACACCAAGACCAGGATCATGAAGACACACATCCGCTTTAGATTTACCGAAGACCCCTCATCTGATAAGATTGTGCAGATCTCTCTAAAGAATTCGGCGGTGCTCAGGATTTGCTGACAATACACTGGAATGGAAGTCAGGATAGAAATATTAAAAATATTTTGGAGCATTTTACAATAAATTGTCAGAATTGGGGTCATCTTTACCGTTGCTTTGTGCCAAGACCGCCAGCGTGTATAAGGAGGCTCCCTTTACCCGGGTGTGACTGCTGGATTTGGCTAAATTATAGAGAAGCCTTAATCCACCCATGTCTACGAAGTACTTGCACAAGTCACCTGTAGAAAAAAAACAATACTATATTTATGCTTGTGCTATATGGCGTCACATAGCGCAATCTTTAACATACTGTAAAACCACGTCAGAAAGTGGGACGTGCCCTCGATTCTGGGGTCCAGTGAGTGGGACCAAGAAGTCATGTGCCCCTTGTTAGGGAATGTTCACATGTGGCGGACACACTGTGGACTTTCCAATTTACAAGAATACATTTTCAATGCAACATCAAAGCAGCAAAAAGGATGTACCGCAAGATCTGTGCGGACTTTTGTACACAGAAGATTTGCACATGTGAATATACACTTAAGGGGGCTTTACACGCTGCGACATCGCTAATGCGGAGTCGTTTGGGTCACACAATTTGTGACGCACATCCGGCCGCATTAGCGATGTTGTTGCATGTGACACCGATGAGCGATTTTGCATCGTCGCAAAAACGTGCAAAATCGCTCATCGGTGACA
This sequence comes from Anomaloglossus baeobatrachus, assembly GCF_048569485.1. NCBI lineage: Eukaryota > Metazoa > Chordata > Amphibia > Anura > Aromobatidae > Anomaloglossus > Anomaloglossus baeobatrachus. The sequence goes on from NC_134356.1 coordinate 173,979,828, forward strand.
TGGGGGTCCATTCTCAATTATCGTTACTGCAGCAGTAACGAAGTTGTTTCTCATTCCTGCGGCAGCACACATCGGTACGTGTGACGCCGCAGGAACGAGGAACATCTCCTTACCTGCCTCCCGGCCGCTATGCTGAAGGAAGGAGGTGGGCGGGATGTTCCGCCCACTCATCTCCGCCCCTCCGCTTCTATTGGGCGGCCGCTCAGTGACGTCGCTGTGACGCCGCACAGACCGCCCCCTTAGAAAGGAGGCGGTTCGCCGGTCACAGCGACGTCGCCGGGCAGGTAAGTATGTGTGACGGGTCTGGGCGATGTTGTGCGGCACGGGCAGCGATTTGCCCGTGTCACACAACAGATGGGGGGGTACCCACACTAGCGATATCGGAACCGATATCGCAGCGTGTAAAGTAGCCTTTAGGCTATGTTCACACTAGAAAAATGATTTTTCTTAAGAAATTTCTTGAGAGTGAAGGATTAGTGCACCTGCGTTAAAAAAACGCACTAATAACGCAGGTGCTTTTTTGGTGTGTTTTTTTTTCAGGTTGGTCCCTGCGTTTTTTAATGCTTTTACAGCAATAAAGCACGTTGAAAATGAAAAAAAAGAAGGGAATTTTGTTACTTACCGTAAATTCCTTTTCTTCTAGCTCTTATTGGGAGACCCAGACGATTGGGTGTATAGCTACTGCCTCCGGAGGCCACACAAAGCATTACACTAAAAAGTGTAAGGCCCCTCCCCTTCTGGCTATACACCCCCCGTGGGAACACGGGATGCTCAGTTTTAGTGCTAAAGCAAGAAGGAGGAAAGCCAATAACTGGTTTAAACAAATTCACTCCGAGTAACATCGGAGAACTGAAAACCGTTCAACATGAACAACATGTGTACCCGCAAACAAACTGTCACAAACCACCGGGAGGGTCACTCAGAAATCCCCCGCGCTGGCTACCAGTACGTCACAATCGGGGGGTAACAAGTGGGGGTCACCCCTCCTTTATACCTCCCGACCGACAGACAGAGCACGTGATGCGCTCTCTAGCGCCCCTCTTATAGTCAGGCCAATTATGGAATTGCCCGACAATAAGCAAGGAGGCCGCTATACTACTTATGCCGATTATTGAAGGGTCCCCGGTGAGAGTAGGGTATATATTCCCCCGACCTCCGCGGGCGGAATATATAAAATCTCCCCGAATCTCACTGGCCTCCCCACAATAATCCTTGGCACAACTCGCTGCCACCAACCGCTTCACGGTAACTATTAGCCGAACACACAGACGTGGGATTCAAGATCGAGATAACAGAACAGCCCAAGATTAATTATATAATTTAATCAGCCTAAAGCACACTAGAAACTACAATATATACAATAGGGAATCTACAGAATATACATAGGTCAGAGTACAGTTACAATCAAAGCATGGGTTACAAACAGGCATACACAGTTCCAGCAGTTACCTTGTTGCGTCTGGCCACAGGGGGGCGCTGTACCCAGGTTTCTAGGATCCTTCCCACAGATGTTTCCTACACGTGCCCCCAGCGAAAAGAACACTGGAAAATGGCCGAAGTAGGGTTATCAACCTGGGCAAATCCAGGTCCCCTCCTACCTTAGTGACCTCAGAGGGAGCACTGCTCCACCCCTGGCTTGAGTTATGGACAATCCACAACATGGAATATGGGCCATAACTTTGCCTGGGAGCGTCGTAGGCGGACGCCAATGCTCTCATTGTGACAGTTATGAATTTAGCTACAGAACGAGGGGACTCATGACCTGTCTGCCAGTTCCCCATTGGCTGATATCACGCCTGGGGCATTTCCCAATGTCCTGCTCCCATAAAAAGGGTGTGCCGGCATCGTCCGCATGCGGAGACACCATTTTTATGGTTGCCATATTTATCGGAAATATGGCTTGCGAGATATGAACCATTTTTTACTGGAGTCGTTCTGTCTGGCTACTTCCAGAGCCTTGCTAATTAGATAGCAGCTCCTACTACAGGGTGACGGCAGGGAGTCATCCTGTGTCCATTGTTCCCACACCACCTCATCTCCATATCACAGGACATGGCCATGGAGGTGTAAGTGGAACACTGAGAACAAGAAGGGAGGGGGCACTGCCAGGGAGTGATGAGGGATTATGACTGGAGTCATAATTCATCTTCATATCCCGGGATTTGCCTCACACAAACCAAAAATCCCGAAGGACAACAGGGCGGGTGCTGGGTCTCCCAATAAGAGCTAGAAGAAAAGGAATTTACGGTAAATAACAAAATTCCCTTCTTCTTCGGCGCTCTATTGGGAGACCCAGACGATTGGGACGTCCAAAAGCAGTCCCTGGGTGGGTAACAAAATACCTCATGTTAGAGCTGCAAGACAGCCCTCCTCAACGAGGAGGCCACTGCCACCTGCAGGTCTCTTCTACCTATGCTGGCGTCCGCCGAAGCATAGGTATGCACCTGATAATGTTTGGTGAAAGTGTGCAGACTCGACCAGGTAGCTGCCTGGCACACCTGTTGAGCCCGTAGCCTGGTGTCGTAATGCCCAGGACGCACCGACGGCTCTGGTTGAATGGGCCTTCAGCCCTGAAGGAACCGGAAGCCCCGCAGAACGGTAGGCTTCAAGAATTGGTTCTTTGATCCATCGAGCCAGGGTGGCTTTAGACGCCTGCGACCACTTACGCTGGCCAGCGACAAGGACAAAGACTGCAGTAGAGCGGCACATGGGCGCCGTACGGGAAGGAAGATTCTGAGTGCTCTCACCAGATCTACCAAATGGAAATCCTTTTCATACCGGTGAACCGGATGAGGACCAAAAGAATGTAAGGTGATATCCTGATCAAGATGAAAAGAGGATACTACCTTAGGGAGAAACTCTTGAATGGTGCGCAGCACTATTTTGTCCCGGTGAAACACCAGGAAGGGAGCCATGGATGACAAGGCTGCCAGCTCAGACACTCTCCGAAGAGACGTGATTGCTACAAGAGAGGCCACTTTCTGTGATAGTCGAGAAAGCGAAACATCGCTCAGAGGCTCGAAAGGCGGCTTCTGGAGAGCAACTAGTACCATGTGCAGATCTCATGGATCTAACGGCCGCTTGTACGGGGGGACGATATGACAAACCCCCTACAGGAACGTGCGCACCTTAGGAAGTCGTGCTAGACGCTTCTGAAAACACACGGCTAGTGTCAAGACTTGCCCTTCAAAGGAGCCGAGCGGCAAACCTTTTTCCAAACCAGATTGCAGGAAGGAAGGCAAAGTAGGCAATGCCTATGGCCAGGGAGACACTCCCTGAGCAGAACACTAAGATAAGAACATCTTCCACGAGTTGTGGTAGATCTTGGCAGAACGCGGCTGGCTAGCCCGTCTTATGGTGGCAATGACGTCATGCTCATGGTCGACCGACCGTGAGATGCCACGGATCCCGGTACCCCGACCTACTTGGCTAGTCTGGGGCGACGAGGATGGCGCGGTGGCAATCGGTAGCTGGAACTGCGACCAATCCTGAACTAAGGCGCCTGACGCCAGACCTCTTTGATCGTGAGACCGCGCCCTGAAAATCGGGACCTTGTCGTTGCCGAGACGCCATGAAGTCGACGTCCGTCGTCCTCCAGCGGCTACAGATTTCTTGAAACCATCCGGGTGCAGAGCCCATTCCCCTGCGTCCATGCCCTGGCGACTGAGGAAGTCTGCTTCCTAATGTTGTACGCCCGGGAAGTGAACTGCGGATATGGTGTATGCTCAGTCTTCCACCCATAGCAGAATCCGCCGGACTTCCTGGGAGGCTTGTCGACTGCGTAGTCCGCCTTGGTGGTTGATGGATGCCACCGCTGTGGATTGTCCGACTGAATTCGGATCTGTTTGCATTCCAGCCACTGCAGGAAGGCTTGCAGGGCAAGATACACTGCCCAGAGCTCCAGACCATTGATCTGAAGAGTGGACTCCTCTGAAGAAGATCCTTGACCGTCTGAGAAAGGGGGACGTTCCTGTGTAGGGACATCGATTTCCCCTCTCATTAGCGAAGAATGTTCTATTGAAGCGGACGCAGATGAAACTGCGTGAAAGGGACCGCCTCCGAATGAGGCGTCTCCTTGAAGGAGAGACTGCACCCTCGTCTGTAGTGAACGCTGTTTGTGCAGCGGAAGCCTCACTATCGCTGAGAGAGTGTGAAAACTCCATGCGAAGAGATGCCAGCGATTGGGTTTAACTTTGAAAAGTTGAAGACCCACTCGAAACTCTGGGAAGGCTCTAGCGCCATGTTCAGGCTGTGTTGGCATGCCTTTTAAGAGAGTGCCTTGACAAGTAGATTGTCCAAGCAAGGGATCACAGAGTGACACTGAGAGTGCGGGACTGCTCTCACTGCTGCCATGAACTTGGTGAACACCCGTGGGGCTGTCGCCAGACCGAAGGGTAGGGCTACGAACTGAAGATGCTCGTGTTTAATAACGCATCATAGCAAACGCCGGTGCCCTGGAGCAATCGGCACATGTAGATAAGCATCCTGATGTCTATTGATGCTAGGAAATCTCCTTGAGGCATTGAGGCAAAGACGGAGCGGGGGGAGTCTATCCGGAACCGCCTGGTTTTCACGTGCTTGTTGAGCAGTTTAAGGTCCAGAACGGAACGGAAGGAGCCGTCCTATGTTGGCACCACGACCAGGTCAGAGCAAAAAGCGTATCTTGTTCTTGAGGAGGAACAGGGATTACCACTCCTCTTGCCTGCAGAAGAGCCTCGGCTCGGTCGGTGAGGAAGTTTTGAGACAAACTGACTCTCACCCACCGGCCTTTGACCTGTGGCAGGTAAATGTCGCTAAAGCGGGGGAGACTGCCTCCGACTGCGGATGCGGAGTGCGAGGGCTGAAAGTCATGAGGAAAACGCCTTGGTTGCGGTTCCTCCGGCTGCCTTCCCCGGGCGTGATTGAGCCCGCTAGGAATCTGTGCCCCTCTGGGCCTTTTGAGTCCTCTTGGACAGTTGAATGATTTCATTCAACTACTTACCAACAGTCTGTCACCAGATAAAGGCAACCTGGTTAAGTACTTTGTTGGAAGCAGCATCTGCTCCAATCTCTTACCACTAGGCTCTGCGTAAAAACACGGAGTTGGCGGACGCCACTGACGTACGGCTCGTAGAGTCTAGGACAGCCTTAACAGCTTGAGTCACAATGCCGACATTGTGAGATTAAGGACGCTGCTGGGGCCCAGATGTACCTGTGACAGCGTCCCCCTGCGCAATACCAGCTGAAATAGCTTGGAGAGCCTCTGTGGCTGCGAATGCCTGAGCAACCGACCCGCCAATAGCTTCATAGACAGAGTGCAACCAGAGGTCTATCTGTCTGTCAATGGCATTTTTAAGTGAAGTCCCATCCTCCGCTGCAACTATAGATCTAGCCGCAAGCCTGGAGATTGGGGAATCCACCCTTGGACACTGGGTCTAGCGCTTGACCACGTCAGGGGGGAAGAGACAACGTGTATCATTAATACGGTTGGAGAAACGCTTATCGGGATAAGCGTGGCGTTTCTGAACTGCGGCTCTGGAGTCCGAGTGACCAGAAAAGTACTCAATATACGCTTGAGATACCGAAATAGAGATTTCTCTTGCTGTGAAGCTGACCCCTCCACTGGAGGAGTAGAGGGAGAAATACCCAACCTTCCATTGATGGACGCTATAAGATTATTCACTAAAGCGTCACCATCCGGGCATCCGGATTGAGAGCGGTCTCAGGATCAGAGTCCTGAACAGCTACGTCTGCCTCCTCATACAGCGAGTACTCTTCCTGGGACCCTGACCAGTGTGACTGAAGTCGAGTGCCGCTCCCAGCGAGCTCGCTTAGGCAGTCTCGGACTGTCGTCCGTGTCAGAGCCTGCACCTTGGGATGCCTGGAACCCCCCTGGAGCCTTGATTTGTTCCAAATCAGGGTGGCCAGGGGCATTGTATCAATATTGCCCAAGGACTGTCTGGACTGCACAGTCTATAAGATGTTAGTCATAGTCACAGACAATATATCAGCGGAAAACTGGAACTCCGTCCCTGTCTCTGGACAGGGATCACAGGTGGTTCTTTTGGCCACATGTAGCCGAGACCCCGGTTGAGCAATTGCACACACTGGGGGTCCTGGAACAGTATCACATGCCGTACAAGCAGCATAGTGACCGTACAGTGAATAGCATACAAGCATGAAGTACAAATAAACACTTCAGCACATGTAGTACAAGCAGCCTAGAAAGCTTGTGCCTTGGCACCCTTGCTTTTCTGCTGCTGTTGTCTATTTATCCCGGAGCATTAGCCAAGGATAGCGACATACAGTGAATGTATAGCATACAAGCATGACAATAAACACTGCAGCACATGCAATCCAAGCAGCCTTGAAAGCTTGTGCCTTGGCACCCTTGCTTTTCTGTTGCTGTAGTCTGTTTATCTAGGCGCATTAGCCAAGAATAGCGACATACAGTGAATGTATAGCATACAAGCATGAAAATAAACACTGCAGCACATGCAATCCAAGCAGCATTGAAAGCTTGTGCCTCAGCACCCTTGCTTTTCTGCTGCTGTTGTCTATTTATATAGGCGCATTAGCCAAGAATAGCGACATACAGTGAATGTATAGCATACAAGCATGAAAATAAACACTGCAGCACATGCAATCCAAGCAGCATTGAAAGCTTGTGCCTTAGCACCCTTGCTATTTGCTGCCGCTGTCTAGCCATCTAAGTGGGTAGAGAGCGAAGAAAAGCCTTTACAGTGCAATGTATAGCGACGATACGAAAGTACAACAGGACACTTCGGCATTAGTGGGTCAGCACTTCAGCTGCCGCTTACCGCCCGCACAAAAGCGGGTGTGTGGCGCCGGAATCCTGTGACTGGTAGCTCTGCGCTTGTCTCCGTTTTCCTGCTCTGCGTGCCGGAATGGCTGCCGGCTTCCAGAGAAGAGGGGCGGGCCGAGGGCGTGCCCGAGACAAGAGCGGAAAACCCGGCGTCCCACTGCGTCTAGTGAAGGGGGCTGGAGAATGCAAAGCAGACTCCAGCTCCTTGTGCCGACTTACTGTACAGCATCCCGCCCCTCCCTTGACTGGCAGGGCTGGGGGCGGGAACGAAAGGAAAACTAGGCCGCAAAGCCGGGGACTAAAGTTGGAATCGCCGCCGCCGTAAAAGCGCGGTCAGCGCGTCCCTGGCGCACTACAAGTCGCAGCTGCGCCGCCGCTCTAGGGGCGGTCGGCGCGGCGGTCCCCACACATAAAGTCCCCCAGTACTCTGCAGGGACCATAAGCCCAGCGCACAGCGCTACAGTCCCCGGCGCACTAGCACACCCAGCAAGCCTGGAGTGTGCGTGCCTTTCCATACGGGGACACAGAGTACCTGAAAGTTGCAGGGCCTTGTCCCTGAACGGCACTCCCGCTCCACATCCAGCAGGTTCTATGGGTCTGTGGATGGAGCCCGGCCTCAGGGCTTGGTGGCCGGTAAGATCCCACTTCCCCAGAGCCCCTCAGGGGGATGGGGAAGGAAAACAGCATGTGGGCTCCAGCCTCCGTACCAGCAATAGGTACCTCAACCTTACAAACCGCAAGTGGGGTGAGAAGGGAGCATGCTGGGGGCCCTATATGGGCCCTCTTTTCTTCCATCCGAAAGAGTCAGCAGCTGCTGCTGACTACAAACAGTGGAGCTATGCGTGGATGTATGACCTCCTTCGCACACAAAGCTTGAAAACTGAGCATCCCGTGTTCCCACGGGGGGTGTATAGCCAGAAGGGGAGGGGCCTTACACTTTTTAGTGTAATGCTTTGTGTGGCCTCCGGAGGCAGTAGCTATACACCCAATCGTCTGGGTCTCCCAATAGAGCGCCGAAGAAAAAATAGATAATACAGAGATAGATAATACAGAGATAGATATAGATAGATATAGATGGATAATAGATAGATAGATAGATATTTAGGGGAATAGATAATAGATAGATAGATAAATACTGTAGATAGATAGATAATATATAGATAGATAGATAATAGATAGATAATATATAGATTAATAGATAGATAGATAGATAATAGATGGGTAGATAGACAGATAGATAGATAATAGATAGATAATAGATAGATAATAGATAGATAATAGATAGACAGACTGTGCCAACACTGTGACCTGGAGGCCCTGGAGGATGAAACCCACTTCCTGCTACACTGCACCAAGTACTCCGCAGTGAGGGACACTCACTTCAGGAGACTCTCCCATCTCTTCCCGGATTTCAGCTCCATGAAGGAGGAAGAGAAAATATATATCCTGCTGGGGGAAGAAGAGAGCGCAGTGGAGATAGCAGCGCGGTATGTGAGCGAATGTCATAGACTTTGAGAAAAAGAACTATGATAAGTCATGGACTTCCATAGCCCCCCATCCCAGATGTGGCCCCCCAATCCCCACCCTGGATATGTCCCATCCACCGTTACCACAGTCCCCACCCTGGATATGCCCCATCATAAGCCATGGACTTCCATAGCCCCCATCCTAGAAGTGCCCCCACAGTCCCCACCCTGGATGTGCCCCATCCATCCTTCCTACAGTCCCCACCCCCCATCCCCACAGCCCCAGCCCCTAATGTACACTTGCTTTGGCAAAACTAATTTGTATTTGGTCCTGCCAATAAAGCTTATTTGATTTGATTTGATAGATAGATAATAGATGGATAGATAGATAAATAGATAGATAATAGATAGATAATAGATAGATAGATAATAGATGGATAGATAGATAAATAGATAGATAATAGATAGATAATAGATAGATAATAGATAGATAGATAATAGATGGATAGATAGATAAATAGATAGATAATAGATAGATAATAGATAGATAGATAATAGATAGATAATAGATAGATAATAGATAGATAGATAATAGATAGATAATAGATAGATAAATAGATAATAGATGGATAGATAGACAGATAATAGATAGATAGATAGATAGATAGATAATAGATAGATAGATAATAGATGGATAGATAGATAGATAATAGATAGATAATAGATAGATAGATAATAGATAGACAATAGATATATAATAGATAGATAATAGATAGATAATAGATAGATAGATAAAGGGATAGATAGATAATAGATAGATAATAGATAGATGGATAGATAATAGATGGATAGATAATAGATAGATAGATAGATAGATAGATAGATAGAGGGATAGATAGATAATAGATAGATAATAGATAATAGATAGATAGATAATAGATAGATAGATAGAGGGATAGATAGATAGATAATAGATAGATAATAGATAGATAGAGGGATAGATAATAGATAGATAGATAATAGATAGATAGATAGATAATAGATAGATAATAGATAATAGATAGATAGATAGATAGATAATAGATAGATAATAGATAGATAGATAATAGATCGATAGATAATAGATAGATAATAGATAGATAGATAATAGATAGATAATAGATAGATAGATAATATATAGATAGATAGAGGGATAGATAGATAGATAATATATGGATATATAGATAGATAATAGATAGATAGATAATAGATAGATAGATAATAGATAGATAGATAATAGATAGATAGATAGATAATAGATAGATAGATAATAGATAGATAATAGATAGATAATAGATAGATAATAGATAGATAGATAATAGATAGATAATAGATAGATAATAGATGGATAGATAGATAAATAGATAGATAGATAATAGATAGATAATAGATAGATAATAGATGGATAGATAGATAAATAGATAGATAGATAATAGATAGATAATAGATATATAATAGATATATAATAGATAGATAGATAATATATAGATAATAGATAGATAATAGATAGATAGATAGATAGATAATAGATAGATAGATAGATAATAGATAGATAATAGATAGATAATAGATAGATAGATAATAGATAGATAATAGATGGATAGATAATAGATAAATAATAGATAGATAGATAATAGATAGATAATAGATGGATAGATAGATAATAGATGGATAGATAGATAATAGATATAGATAAATAGATAGATAGATTGATAATAGAGGGATAGATAGATAGATAATAGATAGATAGATAGATAGATAGATAGATAATAGAGGGATAGATATTCCAGCTTTATTTATGATGTTTCCCCCCACACACACTGCACTTCTCGCGGCCGGTATTATGTTCACATCAGCGGCCGTGAGAAATGTCCTGAAGTTACCCGCAGCCTCGCTGAGGGAGCCGCATTCAGCACTCGCTCCCTGACCGAGGCTGCGTGGAGAACTGTCACACGCGGCTGGAGCAGAGCTGGAAGTGCCGCGGGACATCGCTGTGGATTACGTCAGAGCTGTGTGTTTCGGGGGGGTTAATACACTGGAGAAAGAGGGGCTTTTTGCCTTTTATTCAAAATAAAGGATTTTTCGGTGTTTGTGAGTGTTTCTTTACTGTCACTTACAGATTAGTGACAGCGCGTCATAGACACTGCCATTACTAATCTTGGACTTAGCGGCAGCTATTGGTTGCCGTTAACTCCATATTACCCTGATTGCCACTGCATCACGGCAACAGGAAGAGGCGGTAACACGCCGGGACTGCCGCATAATGGATGCGACAGTCCCGGGGCAGCGGTGGGCTGATATTCTGGACTGCGGGAGGGGGGGGCATTAACCCTGTCCCTCGCCCTCCCCAGCCTGAGAATACCGGGCCGCCGCTGTGTCTTTACTTCGGTTGGACGGTAAAAATACGGCGGAGCACAAGCTTTTTTTTTTCTCTTCTTTTTCCTCTTCCTGTCCTAGTGACATAACTTCCCTGCAAAACTAAGGGCAGGCATGTACATTATGTCCCGAAAACGCAAAATAGCGCGGGAATAACGCAGGAATAACACAGGAATAACACAGGAATAACGCACATCACTTGCTACCTGCGTTATTCCTGCGCTATTTCATGATTGTCAATGGAGTGAAATAACGCAGTTAGCTGCAGAAAAGAAGTGACATGCTCATTCTTTTTCTTAAGAAAATCTACTGAAAAAATTTTCTTAAGAAAAAAACGCAGTGTGCGGACAGCTAATTTTTTTTTGCCATAGGTTTTGCTGGGAAATGCCTGCAGAAAGGTTACAAGAATATCTCAAGAAATTTCTGCAGCAAAAACGCGGGTAAAAAACACAGTGCCTGAACATAGCCTTAGGGTCTTTAGATACAGAGCTGTTTAAGTAGGATGCTGCCTGCAGCGCCTCTACAGGAAAACTGAAGTATTGCAGAATGCCTACTAAAAATGAATACAATCCCCAGCTCTCAATCGCTAAAGGCCCCGTTACAAGCAACGATATCGCTAATGAGATATTGCTGGGGTCACGGAATTCGTGATGCACATCCGCCGTAGCTAGCGACGTCGTTGCGTGTGACACCTACGAGCAACCACTAACGATCCGAGAAACGGAAAAAATCGTTGATTGTTGACAAGTCGTTCCTTTCCCAAATATCGTTGCTCACTTTGGACGAAGGTTGTTTGTCGTTCCTGAGGCAGCACACATCGCTACGTGTGACACCCCGGGAACAACGAACAGCAGCGTTCCTGCGTCCTCCGGCAACGAGGTGGGAGTGACGTTCATGCGGCTGCACTCCACCCCTCCACTTCTATTGGTGGCCCGCTGTGTAACGCCGCTGTGACGCCGCACGAACCTCCCCCTTAATAAAGAGTTTGTTCGCCGGCCACAGCGACGTCGTTAGGAAGGTATGTGTGTGTGACGCATACTAGCGGTATTGTTCGCCACGGGCCCGGGATAGTAACTAAGGCTGTTTTCACACATCCGTTTTTTGCTGAGCGGCACAATACGGCGCTTTGCAGAAAAAACGCAATCTTTTTTTTTGCCTCCGGTTGCGTTTTTTCCGCATAGACTTCCATTAGCGCTGTATTGTGCCGCATGGCCTTGCGTTGCGTCCGGTTTTTGCCAGTTGCGGCATATTACATTAGCCCATGCGACGGCCGGATGGAACGTTGCTTGGCACGATTTTTTGTGCGGCAAAAAAAAAACGCATGGCGCCGGATCAGGCGCGATGCGGCGCGATTTACAATGCAAGCCTATGGACGACGGATGCGGCATCCTGCGGCAAAAACCGCATCAGTCCACCGGATGCAGTTTTTTGAACTGCGCATGCTCAGTATCAAGCCGCATCCGTCAAAAAACGGACGGGCCACATGGAAAAACTTATGCAACGGATCCGTGTTTTCAACGCATCCGTTGCATAGGTTTTTAATCCGGATTGTGCCTGATGCAAAAAAACTGATGTGTGAAAGCAGCCTAAGGGGTACTTTGCACACTACGACATCACAGGTGCAATGTCGGTGGGGTCATGTTGAAAGTGACGCACTTCCTGCGTCGCTCTCGACATTGTAGTGTGTAAATTCAAGATGATACGATTAACGAGCGCAAAAGCGTCATAATCGTATCATTGGTGCAGCGTCGGCGAATTCCATAATTAAGCTGACGCGACGGTCCGATGTTGTCCCTCGCTCCAGCGGCAGCACACATCGCTGTGTGTGAAGTCGCAGGAGCGAGGAACATCTCCTACCTGCGTCACCGCGGATCCCGTCGGCTATGCGAAAGGAAGGAGGTGGGCGGGATGTTTACATCCTGCTCATCTCCGCCCCTCCGCTCCTATTGGCCGCCTGCCGTGTGACGTTTCAGTGACGCCGCACAACCCGCCCCCTTAATAAGGAGGCGGTTCGCCGACCAGAGCGACGTCGCACGACAGGAGAGTATATGTGAAGCTGCCGTAGCGATAATGTTCGCTACGGCAGCTATCACAATGATATCGCAGCTGCGACGGGGGCGGAGACTATCACGCTCGGCATCGCAGCATCGGCTTGCGATACCGTAGTGTGCAAAGTACCCCTAAGTGTCTCCCTCTCTGTCTGTCTCTCTATCCATCTCTCTCTGTTTCTGTGTCTCTGTCTGTTTGTCTGTCTCTCTCTGTATATATATATATATATATATATATATATATATATATATATATATATATATATGTATATATTTCTGGCTGTCTCTGTCTCTTTGTTTCTCTTTCTGGCTGTCTCTAACTCTGTCTGTATCTCTCTTTGTCTCTCTCTCTCTGTATCTCTATCCATCTCTCTCTGTTTCTGTGTCTCTGTCTGTTTGTCTGTCTCTCTCTGTATATATATATATATATATATATATATATATATATATATATATATATATATATATATATATATGTATATCTATCTCTGGCTGTCTCTCTCTGTCTCTTTCTGGCTGTCTCTAACTCTGTCTGTATCTCTCTTTGTCTCTCTCTGTGTCTCTATCCGTCTCTCTGTTTCTGAGTCTCTGTCTGTTTCTCTCTGTCTCTCTGTATGTTTGTCTGTCTCTGTCTGTTTCTCTCTGTCTGTCTCTCTCTATCTCTCTCTCTTGCTGTCTCTCTCTGTCTCTTTGTTTCTCTGTCTGTCTCTAAAGCGGGCTTTACACGCTACGACATCGCTCAAGTGATCTCGTTGGGTCACGGAATTTGTGACGCAAATCCGGTCGCTTTAGCGATGCCGTTGCGTGTGACACCTATGAGCGATTTTGCATCGTCGCAAAAACGCTCATTGGTGACATGGGGGTCCATTCTCAAATATCGTTACTGCAGCAGTAACGAAGTTGTTCCTCTTTCCTGCGACAGTACACATCGGTACGTGTGACACCGCAGGAACGAGGAACCTCTCCTTACCTGCCTCCCGGCCACAATTCGTAGGGAAGGAGGTGGGCGGGATGTTCGTCCCGCTCATCTCTGCCCCTCCGCTTCTATTGGGCGGCGGTTCAGTGACGCTGCTGTGACGTCGCTGTGGCGCTGAACGAACCGCCCCTTTAGAAAGGAGGCGGTTCGCCGGTCACAGAGACGTCGCAGGGAAGGTAAGTCCGTGTGACGGGTCCAGGCGATGTTGTGCGACACGGGCAGAGATTTGCCCGTGTCGCACAACCGATGGGGGCGGGTACGCACGCTGGCGATATCGGTACAGATATCGCAGTGTGTAAAGCGGCCTTAACTCCCTTTGTCTCTCTGTTGCCTCTCTCTTTCTCTTGCTGTCTCGCTCTCTGTCTCTCCCTGTCTGTCTCTCTCTTTTTCCCGTCCTTCACTCTCTCCACATACCCCTCTATCCCCGTCCCTCTTTGTCTCTGTCCCTTCGTCTCTCCCTCTTCATCTCTTCCTGTCTGTCCCTGTCTGTCTCTTTCTGTCTCTCTATCTGTCCCTCCACGGATATCACATCACCTCACACATAAGCTTCTTATACTAAGAATGTCCTTTGTTGCCTATAGCAACCAAACACAGCTCCTATTAATGACATGTAGCTCCCAGCTCCATTGACTTTAATGTAAGCAGGATTTTTGGTGAATAACGGTAAAGTGAGGGTTACATTTTCCCCTCAAAGAATAGTCTATGATGCTCCCTGAGTCACATGACGAGAGTGCAAAATTTTGTGATTGTAAATGCGACTTCCTTTAGCGGAGGTACATACACACACATACACATACGCTTAGATTATATATAAATACATATATATATATATATATATATATATATATATATATATATATATATATATATATATATATATATATATATATTTTATATTTCTTACTGTTCTCCTGGCAAATCGATCGCACAGCCACCAAGGTCTCTTTCTGGGATTCAGGATCGTCCAATTGAACCTTCAGACGTTCCATTAAGACACTGAGTTCTGACTTCATTTCTGGTAAAAATGGAAATGATGGAAGTTATTTATCAATATGACAGAAAAATAAGAAGCCATACTTGCCAATGTATGGTTATATCATCAATACACTGCAGACAAGCAACATATGGAGAGGCAGTACAGGTGCAAAATGCTGATGAGCGACCACTCACACTCCCATTCTCCTATAGCCGGCCTGGTGCACTACATGTAAGGCAAGGTGCAGAAGATTGTATTTTCGTTTAAGTGCGATTTGACCAAACATTGCATCGCACTCGGACAAACGTTATTCTATGGAGCCATGCACATGCCCGATTTTTTCCTTGATCCGAGTCTATCTGATGAAAATGAATGCAGTATGCCCGATTTGCCTCTGTAAATCGGATCACACTCGGCCATGCAAGCCAATGGGTCTGTTGAAAAAATTGGACCACACTCAGAAAACATCTAAGTGCAGTACAATTTTCAGGGACTGACAGAATGGAGGAGATAGCCTAACAGCACTCTAAATTTTTCAGATGAGCATAATGATAGGCCCACATACCACCTTAGCTTGGTAACTTCATGGTTGCACAGACCCTATAATAGTATAGGTATTATAAAGCTTTTATGTGTACTTCCCCTTTAATCCTGTTTCTTTCATCAACAGTAATGATAGGGTTAACATATTTTTAGTGATATTTGAGAGAAGTTTTGAATCAGCTGTCAGGTGAAGAACCAGTTGGAAGCAGCTGTTTTGAGGTTTTTCCTCATCTATAATTGGACGGTTTAAAAAGTGCAGGAAGAATTTTCAGCACTTAACCCCGGACTCTCTGAATCAGCTGGCTGTATAACAGCGGAGCAGGAAGAAGAAACACAAGATGGCAGACTACTTTGGAAGCTTTCGGCTATGTGCGCACTTACCGGATTTTGCCGCGGATTTTCCGCGGATTTGCTGCATGTTTCGCTGCAGAAAATGTTCATAACATCTCTGCAGTGAATCACCAGCAAATCCTATGGAGAAAAAAAATCCTGTGCGCACTGGGCGGAATTTGACAGCTGCATGTTTTGCTGCGGGAATCCCGCAGCAAAAACAAGTGCATGTCAATTCTTTCCGCACGTCGCTGCGGGATTTCACTCCATTGACTCCAATGTTAATCGTGAAATCCCGCAGGGAATAACGCAGGCAGCAAATTCTGTGCGGTTCACTGCGTTTTCCTGCGTTATTCCCTGCGGTATTTCGCGGTTTACCTCCGGTAATGTACATCGCTTGTCTGCGGTTTGCAGGGAAGTGATGTCATTACAGGAAGAGGAAGCCGTGCAGAGTAAACACACACACACATCACACTCACACAGACATCACAGACACATAGAACACATAGACACAGACACATAGAACACACATAAAAAGAAAACGGAAATATAGAAAACAAAGAACGTGGGCTCCGCTGCATATTTACCTTCCAGCCGAGGTAAGCACACAGTGGCGGCCCGGTATTCTCAGGCTTGGGAGGGAGAGGGGCAGGGTTAATGTTCCCCGCCTCACTCCCCCTCCGGCAGCCGAGAATATCAGCCGCAGCTGCCCCGGGACTGTCGCATCCATTATGCGGCAGCACCGGCATGTCCTCGGCTCTTCTTGCCGCCGTGTAGCAGTGGCACCAAGGTAATACAAGGGGTTAATGGGGGTGGGGGACCACCGCCATTAACTCCAGGCTTGATCATGGCAGCGTCTATGTGACAGCTGACATGATCAACCCATAAGTAAAGTGAATAAAACACAGACACCGAAAAATCCTTTATTTTAAATAAAACAAACAAGCCTCGTTCACCATTTTATTAACCCCTCCCGCACCAAAGCTCCGGCGTAATCCACCGCTCCGGCGTAATCCACAGGTCCTGCGATGCTTCCATCCAGCCGCGACTGTCACAGACACAGCGCTGAATGAAAGCAGCAGACAGCAGAGGTAATTACCGGTCATTTCCCACGGCCGGTAATGTGAACTCACTGCCGACCGTGGGAAATGCAGCGATCTGTCCTCTATCTATCCCTCTATCTGTCTGTCTATCTATCTATCCCTCTATCTATTCTTCTGTCTATCTACTATCTCAGAAATAAATGACTTTTTTTTTTTTTTTTCAATGTGCTTTATTGCATTGAATGCAATAAAGCACATCCCAACCCGCACGCGGCAAAACCGCGGCAATACCGCGAACAATACCGCGGTAAAACCGCAGCAAACCACGGCAAACCGCATGCGGTTTTCGGGTGCGGTTTCCCGCAGTTTTTTACCGCGGGTGCGGTAATCTTTGAGAGCATGCGGAATTTTCTCAAGAAAATTCCATTTCCCAGTGCGCACAAGGCCTTCAGGAAGAAACCGCACAGACCCTTTGGGGCTCCACTCTCGGGGATCTGGGGCTGATAAAAAAAGGAGACCGTCAGCTGATGACGAAATAGCTAGCCAAGTTATTGATTATTATCTCAAACCCATCTAGAACATCTTTTAAGGACTATACAAGGTCATATTCTTTAGGCTTAGGCTGATTCTCGTTCTTTTCTTACGACCCTGTTTGTGCCCTTTCACTTGCCAGTAGTAGATGTGGTCCCACTGGGAGCGCATGCGCAGGGAAGCCTCAGCATGTGTCCCCAAAGAGGAAGATTCCTTAGGGGGAGGCGTGGGTTAACTGACGTCAGCGAAAGTATTCATACGATCCGTGCCTCCTCTGAAATGACCGGATGAGACGGACTCTATGTGCGGCATCCAGCCCCCTGCACGCGCCTAAACAGCAACGATCTCGCCCCAGACACCCCATATAAAAACATGCACATTACACTTAACCCCTGCGCCCCTCCCCCCAGGAAGCCGGATATGAAACGCGCGTCGGAGCGTCTCAACACATCCAGGTACAAGTGCACTTTATGGGTGAGTCCGGATCACGATGATTCATGGCTGTCAGCTCTGTTGGGAATAGTAATGATAGGCTTTAAGGCTTAGGCTGTGTTACATGGGTGGTATTGGATTTTTGTGCTATTATTGCGCCACCCGGTGGCCATCTGTGACAATCTCTTACCAGACCGTACGACCATGTCCACCCTGACAAATTTTTTAGATTGTCCCAGGGACCTTATTCTGAGCCTTATTGCACTTTCAAACCAAAACCAGCTAAATCCCTAAAAACCCCTGAATCATCAACCCCACGTGTAAGCTTAATTCTCCGGAGCCCAAACCAAACACACCGTACTGAGTACTTCCGGCAAAAGCCAGCCCCAACACCTACAATGAAAACCTGGTACAAAAAGCCAGGCTAAAACAACCCCTGAGGCCTCACATATCCCAATAAAGCCAAGTCTCTGTCTCTCATTCTATATCTGCCTCTCTCATTCTATATCTGTCTGTCTCTCATTCCCTATCTATCTGTCTCTGTCTCTCATTCCCTGTCTGTCTGTCTCTGTCTCTCATTCCCTGTCTGTCTGTCTCTGTCTCTCATTCCCTGTCTGTCTCTGTCTCTCATTCCCTGTCTGTCTGTCTGTCTCTCATTCCCTGTCTGTCTGTCTCTCATTCCCTGTCTGTCTGTCTGTCTCTCATTCCCTGTCTGTCTGTCTCTCATTCCCTGTCTGTCTGTCTCTGTCTCTCATTCTCTGTCTGTCTCTGTCTCTCATTCCCTATCTGTCTGTCTCTGTCTCTCATTCCCTATCTGTCTGTCTCTGTCTCTCATTCCCTGTCTGTCTCTGTCTCTCATTCCCTATCTGTCTGTCTCTGTCTCTCATTCCCTATCTGTCTGTCTCTGTCTCTCATTCCCTATCTGTCTGTCTTGTCTCTGTCTCTCATTCCCTGTCTGTCGGTCTCTGTCTCTCATTCCCTGTCTGTCGGTCTCTGTCTCTCTCATTCCCTGTCTCTCTCTCTCTCTCTGTCTCTCATTCCCTATCTGTCTGTCTCTGTCTCTAATTCCCTGTCTCTCTCTCTCTGTCTCTCATTCCCTATCTGTCTGTCTCTGTCTCTCATTCCCTATCTGTCTGTCTCTGTCTCTCATTCCCTATCTGTCTGTCTCTGTCTCTCATTCCCTATCTGTCTGTCTCTGTCTCTCATTCCCTGTCTGTCGGTCTCTGTCTCTCATTCCCTGTCTGTCGGTCTCTGTCTCTCATTCCCTGTCTGTCGGTCTCTGTCTCTCATTCCCTATCTGTCTGTCTCTGTCTCTCATTCCCTGTCTGTCTCTGTCTCTCATTCCCTATCTGTCTGTCTCTGTCTCTCATTCCCTATCTGTCTGTCTCTGTCTCTCATTCCCTATCTGTCTGTCTCTGTCTCTCATTCCCTAACTGTCTGTCTTGTCTCTGTCTCTCATTCCCTATCTGTCTGTCTCTGTCTCTCATTCCCTATCTGTCTGTCTCTGTCTCTCATTCCCTGTCTCTCTCTTTGTCTCTCATTCCCTATCTGTCTGTCTCTGTCTCTAATTCCCTGTCTCTCTCTCTCTGTCTCTCATTCCCTATCTGTCTGTCTCTGTCTCTCATTCCCTATCTGTCTGTCTCTGTCTCTCATTCCCTGTCTGTCTCTGTCTCTCATTCCCTATCTGTCTGTCTCTGTCTCTCATTCCCTGTCTGTCGGTCTCTGTCTCTCTCTCATTCCCTGTCTCTCTCTCTGTCTCTCATTCCCTATCTGTCTCTGTCTCTCATTCCCTATCTGTCTGTCTCTGTCTCTCATTCCCTGTCTGTCTCTGTCTCTCATTCCCTATCTGTCTGTCTCTCATTCCCTATCTGTCTGTCTCTGTCTCTCATTCCCTATCTGTCTGTCTTGTCTCTGTCTCTCATTCCCTATCTGTCTGTCTCTGTCTCTCATTCCCTATCTGTCTGTCTCTGTCTCTCATTCCCTGTCTCTCTCTCTGTCTCTCATTCCCTATCTGTCTGTCTCTGTCTCTAATTCCCTGTCTCTCTCTCTCTCTGTCTCTCATTCCCTATCTGTCTGTCTCTGTCTCTCATTCCCTATCTGTCTGTCTCTGTCTCTCATTCCCTGTCTGTCTCTGTCTCTCATTCCCTATCTGTCTGTCTCTGTCTCTCATTCCCTGTCTGTCGGTCTCTGTCTCTCTCTCATTCCCTGTCTCTCTCTCTCTGTCTCTCATTCCCTATCTGTCTGTCTCTGTCTCTCATTCTCTGTCTCTCTCTCTGTCTCTCATTCCCTATCTGAATGTCTCTGTCTCTAATTCCCTGTCTCTCTCTCTCTCTGTCTCTCATTCCCTATCTGTCTGTCTCTGTCTCTCATTCCCTATCTGTCTGTCTCTGTCTCTCATTCCCTATCTGTCTGTTTCTGTCTCTCATTCCCTATCTGTCTGTCTCTGTCTCTCATTCCCTATCTGTCTGTCTCTGTCTCTCATTCCCTATCTGTGTGTCTCTGTCTCTCATTCCCTATCTGTCTGTCTCTGTCTCTCATTCCCTATGTGTCTGTCTCTCATTCCCTATTTGTCTGTCTCTGTCTCTCATTCCCTATCTGTCTGTCTCTGTCTCTAATTCCCTATCTGTCTGTCTCTCGCTCTCATTCCCTATGTCTGTCTCTCTCTCTGTCATTCCCTGTCTGTCTCTCGCTCTCATTCCCTATGTCTCTCTCTCTCTCTGTCATTCCCTGTCTGTCTCTCTCTCTATCCATCTCTCCACCGGTATCATATTACCTCACACAGAAGCTTCTTAAGCTGGGTTCACACATAGCGACAACGACGCCACTGCTAATTCACCATTTTCTGTGATGTTGCAGCGACGTCCCGTCGCTGTCGCTTTGTGTGACATCCAGCAACGAGCTGGCCCCTGCTGTGAGGTCGCTGCTCGTTGCTGAATGTCATGCTTCATTTTTTGCTCGTTGCTCTCCCGCTGTGAAGTACACATTGCTGTGTGTGACAGCGAGAGAGCGACGAACTGAAGCGAGCAGGGAGCAGGCGTCTGGCAGACTGCGGTAAGCTGTAACCACGGTAAACATCGGGTAACCAAGGGAAGCCCTTTCCTTGGTTACCCGATATTTACATTAGTTACTAGCACCGCCGCTCTCACGCTGCCAGCGCCGGCTCCCTGCTCCCTGCACACGTAGTCGGACTACACATCGGGTAAATAAGCAAAGGTTTGCTTATTAACCCGATGTGTACTCTGGCTAGGAGTGCAGGGAGCCAGCGCTAAGCGGTGTGCGCTGGTAACCAAGGTAAATATCGGGTAATGGTTACCCGATATTTACCTTAGTTACTAAGCGCAGCATCGCTTCCACGCGTCGCTGCTGGCTGGGGGCTGGTCACTGGTCGCTGGTGAGATCTGCCTGTTTGACAGCTCACCAGCGACCATGTAACGACGCAGCAGCGATCCTGATAAGGTCAGGTCGCCTGTCGTGATCGCTGCTGCGTCGCTATGTGTGAACCCAGCTTTATACTAGCAATGTCTTTTGTTACCTATAATAACCAATCACAGCTCCTATTAATGACCTCACCTACTAGCTCCATTGAGTTTAATGTAAGGAATTTTTTTGGAGAGTAACTGTAAGGGCAGCAGGGTGGCTCAGTGGTTAGCACTGCATCCTTGCAGCACTGGGGTCCTTGGTTCAAATCCTACCAAGGACACCATCTGCAAGGAGTTTGTATGTTCTCCCCGTGTTTGCGTGGGTTTCCTCCGGGTACTCCAGTTTCCTCCCACATTCCAAAGACATACAGATAGGGACTCTAGATTGTGAGCCCCAATGGGGACAGTGTTACAAATGTATGTAAAGCGCTGTGGAATTAATAGCGCTATATAAATGAATACAATTATTATTATTATTATTAAGACACACGGCATGAAAATCGGAGCGAGTGGGATGCGATAAAACATCGTATTCCACTCGGACAAACATTAGCCTATGTGCCAGCGCATATGAGCGATTATTTTCTCGGCCCCAATCGGACCGAGAAAACAATTGCAGCATGCTGCATGCATGATCGGAGCTCAGTCGCAGTGACACTCGCATGACAGTCGGCTCCTGCTGTGCTCCCAGCGTGAGCCGAGTGTAATGCGAGGATCACAGTAGTGTCCTGTGTGGCCCCAGCCTAAAGCACGGGGTTATATTTTCCCCTCAAAAAATAGTCTATGACGTTCCCTGAGTCACATGAGGTGTCTGTGCAAAATATCGTGATTGTTAATGAGACGGTGCGGGTTCCTATAGCGGACACACATACAGTGTATGTATATATGTATATATATATATATATATATATAATATCATAATATAATCTATCCACACACACATACACAGCTTTATATATATTAGATATACACATATGGCTGACGATTCTGTCTGGGGTTCGTCATTTTAACGACCCAAAAAATGGTGCATGCAGCTTTTTTCGGGCAGTCAAAATGACAACTAGCGGTTAATGTTTGATTGGTGTTTGCAGAATTGGAGATTTTCCAAGAGTGATGGTGGATTGTGGAAGGTTGGAAGTCAGTATGCTAAGGAGGATCTCAGCTCCCCCGGTAAAGTCATCACCTGGGCCCTCTCTCTGGGGGACGGTGCAGGGAGGGCAGCTCCATGTTCAAAGAGGCAAAGTCCGGCAATAGAACAAAAGTTGTTTCCAGCGTCACGGCCAAGAAAAGAGGTTAAAAACCAATTTTATTCCATAACTTGTGCAAATACAACAGGATATGTCTAAAGCGGGCTTTACACGCTACGAGATCGCTGTAGCGATCTCGTTGGGGTCACGGATTTTGTGACGCACATCCGGCCGCTGTTGCGATCTCGTTGGGGTCATGGATTTTGTGACACACATCCGGCCGCTGTAGCGATCTCGTTGTGTGTGACTCCTAGGAACAATTTTGGATCGTTGCAAAAACGTCCAAAATCGCTCCTCGTTGACATGGGGGTCCATTCTCAAATATCGCTGCTGTCGTGTGGGCGAAGTTGATCCTTGTCCCTGCGGCAGCACACATTGCTACGTGTGACGCCGCAGGAACGAGGAACCTCTCCTTACCTGCCACACGCCAGCAATGAGGAAGGAAGGAGGTGGGCGGGATGTTCGTCCCGTTCATCTCCGCCCCTCCGCTTTGATTGGCCGGCCGCTTAGTGACGTCACGGTGACGTCGCTGTGATGCCAAACGTCCCTCCCCCTTGAGGGAGGGATTGTTCAGCAGTCACAGCGACGACGCCGACCAGGTGAGTGCGTGTGACGCTGCGGCAGCGATCACCAAATATTGGCATAACGATAGGGGCGGGTGCTATCACGCTCGCCATCGCTAGCATCGGCTAGCGATTTCGCAGCGTGTAAAGCTCGCTTAAGATAAGAACCTCTGTTAGATGTGAAACGCGTCAGAGATTGTTTTATACTTCGTGGACGTCCATCCAACCTAGTGTTGGTCTTAAGCTTATGGAATAAAATTGTTTTTTAACCTTTTCTAGGACGTGATGCTGGAAACAACTTTTTTCTATTGCCGAAGGTTCGAGGGGCGGTAGAGCCGAAGCTGTGGTGGAGTCTGATGGGGGCCCGAAAATTTTGTCAGTATCGGGCCCGGAAATTCCTGGTGGCAGCCCTGGCTGGAGGGGCCCAGGGTGGCTGCCCGCAGTGTGTGCGTTTTCACTTTCATGCATCATGCCCCCGGGGCCGTCACTAAGCAGCTGATTAACACCGCTGGCAGCCGGCACTGTTTGTATAGCTGCAGACTGGCCAACGCAGAGATTCAGAGGCGCCCACACTGCACACTGTGCGCGGCCTGTGCTGAAGAGGAGGGAGTGGCCAGGCAGCAGAGATACCAGGAGGAGAACAGCCAATCAGTAGAGGGGGCAGACACGGGAAAATGAAATGATGAAAAGGAAAAGAGTGCAGGAGTGAAGAAGGAGTAGAGACCACAAAAAAGAGAGAAAAGCAAACAGAGAGCAGAAACAAAGTGAGAAGCGGAGAACAGAAGGAATAGAAAGAAAAAGCAGAGGAGAGAAGGAGCAGCCAGGAAGACTCACAGGAAGTGCAGCAGGGAGGCCTGAGCCACTATCATCATCTCTCACAGCACAGGAGCAGGTGAGTATTATAATGTACAAATGTCTGCCTGTAATACTACAGAAAAACTGCCCTGTGCTGTGCCATCACTCTGTGTGTGTGTGTGTGTGTGTGTGTGTGTGTGTGTGTGTGTGTGTGTGTGTGTTGCCCCTGTGCCAATACTGTGTGTGTGTTGCCCCTGTGCTGTGCCATCACTGTGTGTGTGTGTTGCCCCTTTGCTGTGCCATCAGTGTGTGTGTCTGTGTGTGTGTGTGTGTGTGTGTGTGTGTGTGTGTGTATTATCCCTGTACTTTGCAGAGTTTTAATATAGATCCTAAGGCTATAAAGAGTCATAATCCTTACCATTAAATGGGGGAGACAGATGTGAAAATGTATATTGTGTGTAGTGAGGGGCACGAAGAAGGACATCGCTACTTTAGGCCAAGTTCACATATTGCAGATTTTTTAGGGATTTGTGGTGTGAACCCACTGGTCTTGGTGCAGTGGGCTCTGCTCAGTAACAGGACGGCGGTTATATTCAGACTCTATGTGGTGATATTTGGTCATGGTGTGGCGGCATTATTTTGCAATGTAATAATACATTGCAAACCTTTATATGGTGGGTGTTGTTCAGTAACACTATGTAGTAGTATGTGTTATTTCTCACTATAAGCCGCCCCCAATAATACATGCCGGCCCCCAATAACATGTATCATGATTATTATGATAATGGTTTTTTGTTTGTTTTTTATCGGTGGGGGGGCCCCATTCAGACTTTTGCTATGGGGCTCCATGATTTCTATGTACGCCCCTGCTCACCAGTATCCCACCCTTGGGTATCAGAGGTCCCTAACTTGGCCCTATTTCACTTAAAACACTTAAAGGCTCCGTGAAAGGGGTTGCCACAGTATGAATGTGCCACCCCCATGCCCGCAGCAGCTGGGCTGCTCGGATCCGGACCCGCTGTGTGGCTCGAGGGATCCTCTGGACCTGGGGGTCACGCGGACACGCCGAATGAAAAGGGGGACGTAGTTGTACGGCCTCGGCCGTATTCGGTTCATGACGTCACCCACAAGTGTGGTGAATTGGGACACCACCGCTGCTGTTGTGGGATACCCGTGGGAGATGTAGTGGCAGCCAGATGTTAACCCCTCCGTGGGTAGGGATGGTTGCCCCGGGGCCCAGTTTCTCTCTGCAGGGTTTGGCGATGGCAGGGGCTTGCGTGTCCGGATGGACCAGGGGATGTTTGGTTACTCACAATTAAATGAATCACACAAGTCTTTTGGTAAACCAAGGTGCTGGTGGAGCGGCCGCTGCGGCCGGTTGTACTCTGGTCCCCCACCCGGGCTGGGGGTCGCCGTCTCTTCCTCTGCACTAGTTGTGGTTGTGTGTTTGGACTTCCCTGTATGGAGCACGGGAGTCCGCTCCCGGCTTTCTATGTGCCTGAGGAGCCGTGCCCGCTGATGCTGACCCGTGGGATCTATGGGCCCTGGCGGTTGCCCTATCCCTCTCTGTGGGTGGTTGTCTGCTATTGGGACTTTGGTTGGGACAGGACCTATAATCCTGCCCTCAATCGGTTAATTAGCTAGGCTGTTGGTTCCAGTCCTGGCTTCAGGGTCCGAGTACCCCCTCTTTGCACGGTTTCCGGTCGGGTCTCCAGTGTCGGTACCGGTTGGCTATAACCCTGTCAAGGTCCTCCTTGGATCTGCCGAGCCGTCTTCCCGTCTCCTGCTGACGGAGACCACCCTGGAACCGTCCAATTTGAACTTCTAATCCGTTGGAGATACACCTAGCTCCAGCCTCCACTCCTCTAACTTAAACTACAACTTCAATTTGTTTGTTTTCTCGCCCAGGGCTGTCTAGACCCCTAGGTGGGCGTTTCCTAACCGCCTGCCCACTGGTGTGCCTGTCTTGCCCTGAGGGGGGTGACTAGGGTTTCAGGTCGGCTGTGTGCGACCTAGGTGAGGGAAGGTGTTATGCGGGGGCCTATTGTGTGACTACCAGGTTTTGCCAGGGCCAATTGGGGCCAATTGCGCAGTGGCCTCAATAAAATTGCGAGCACAAATACCAGGCGCTGAGGTCTGGACCAACCTGAGGACCCTCAGGCCAACTGCCGCCCTCAGCCACCCTTTTCCCAGAAACATTCGCCAAAATTGCAAACGCCTGCACAAGTTCGTGAAAGTCTGTGAAATGAGACACCACCGGCGCTCCTCCTCCTCCGCCTTTTCACTATCATCTTTCCTGCATTTACCCAAATTAACTTTTCCCAAGGGCAACAAAGAAAATTACTACGTATTTGTCCTTCCAAGTTATTTTCCCCTAGACCTCCTTCTTCAAATGAGAGTCCAGTGGTCCCTCAAAAACATACATAGCCTTCACCCCATCCCCATCTGAAATGATACAGAAACTGGCTCTGACACCTGGGCCCCCCGGCCCTCCAGCCGCAACCCCCATACCCGAAACACCAGGAGAAAGCCAAGCAGATACCCCTCCAGTGCAGACTTATTTCCTTCCAAGCGGGCTATCAAGTACCTTAACCCCTGCCCACCCACTGACCCGGAACCGATGCCGACCAGGCTGCTCGCGAGAGGTGATCTGAGAACGTGGCGGTCATTGAACTCAGTGACCAGCGCTGACGTCAGGAGTGCAGAGGCTTCCATCACCGCAGGTAATGTACCTCGCTAACCTCCTGAAGTCAGCGCTGGTCATGCCCTGTAGTAACCTGGGCTGACCTCATGATGTTAGCACAGGTCACTGCACTGCTCTCCCAGCAAATGGAGAACGTTCTGTTGGTATCTTTCCAATAAATTGGTGAAAGAGGGAATGTTTTGGGGAGTGTTTTTTCAAATAAGAATTTGTTTGTTGCCTATTTTTTTTTTTTATTACTGACTGGGTTACTGATGTCGGGTATCTGATAGACGCTGCAACATCAGCAACCCCAGGGCTTGATGCCAGGTGACATTACACATCTGGTATCAACCCAATATATTACTCCGTTTGCCACCGCACCAGGGCATCAGAATGAGCTGGGGCAAAGAATCAGGATTGGCACATCTAATGGATGTGCCACTTCTGGGGCGGCTGCGGCCTGCTATTCTTAGGCTGGGCAGGGTCCAAGAACCGCGGAACTCCCTAGTCTGAGAATACCAGACCACAGCCGTCCAGTTTACCTTGGCTGGTGATCCAATTTGGGGGTGACCCCACGTTTTTTGTTTTAAATTAGTTATATAACTTAAAATAACAGTGTGGGGTGTCCTCTGTTTTGGATTACCAGCCAAGGTGAAGCTGCCAGCTGTGGTCTGCAGGCTGCAGCCATCTGCTTTACCCGAGCTGGATACAAAAAATAGTGGAGACTCCACGTCGTTTTTCTAAATTATTTATTTACTTTTTGGCTAAATACTGTACAAGGCTAAGCACCCTTAAATGCCACATGAAAGGCACTAAAGGGTGCAAGATTACAAAATGCTGGGAAGTGGGACATGATATGTCTTTCTCATCTATTATCTATCTATCCCTCTAACTATCCGTCTATCCCTTCATTCATTCATTCATTCCTCTATTTATATTTATCTATCTATATTTATCTATATATCTCTATCTATCTCTCTATCTATCTATATCTAGCTACCCATCTATCTATCTATCTATCTATCTATCTAGCTGCTTCCGTGTTTTGCGGTCCGCAAAAAAAATGGAAGGCACACGGATAACACATGGATGACACACGGCCAGTATACGAAACGCAATGGATTGCCACACGGATGCATCCGTGAAAAAAAAGGACCGTGTTTTCATACAGCAAAAACGGAACGGTCATATGAATAAGCCCTAACCAGCAGTAGATGATTACAGGACTACTTGTTGTGTTGCAGGTAGTCCAGCATATTCATGAGCTCTGTATAACTGCAGAGAAAACATTGATTTTATCAAAATGACAGCAAACAGCTCAGTAAGTGAGACATCACAGGAATCAGGGTCTCTGTCTCTACATCATGCTGCTCTCAGATATGGGAGCAAAAACCTGGAGACAGATTCCCTTTAAGGGAGATAAGCTGTCACCACAGGTATCTAGCATCCTATTACCTTATGAAATGGAATGGAAAAAGGGACATCTGCTTTGCTGTTCCTTTAGGAGTCATCAAGCAAAAAGAAAAATGCTTTCTTAAGGAGGTATTTCCATCTCGAATATTTGTTGCCTATCCACAGAATGAACCCGGTGTCACTGGAGATCTCAAGTGTTCTTGAGATTGATGGGATTTGTATCTACTACACATAGATAGTATATCCTATGGATATGCCATGTTTGTACAAGGTGGACGTCTGTAATATAAAGGTACCGTAACACATAACGAGATCGCTAGCGAGATCGCTACTGCGTCACCGTTTGGTGACGCAGTAGCGATCCCGTTAGCGATCTCGTTATGTGTGACATCTATGAGCGATCAGGCCCCTGCTGTGAGATCTCTAGTCGTTGCAGAATGGTCCAGGCCATTTTCTTCAAAGGTGATGTCCTGCTGGGCAGGACACATCGCTGTGTCTGACACTGTGTGACAGGATCACAGTGACTGCTGAGATCGTTATACAGGTCGCTACTGCAACCTGTATTGTTCCTGCATCGCTGGTAAGATCTGACTGTGTGACATCTCACCTGCGATCTCCCAGCGACTTACCAGCGATCCTTATCAGGTCACATCGTTTTCGAGATCGCTGGTAAGTCGTTGTGTGTGACGGGGCCTTAAGAGCCTATTGGCAACTTATTCCACTGTATGTAGATTGAAAGGACAGAGGAATACATTGGGAAATCCTCCTGACACATAAGTGGAACATATACTTACGTTAACAGAGACAGCTGCACTCTGAAATGTTAAAGCATGCCAGCACTTCAGAGTGCAACTGTCTATGTCACGTTGAGTTTTGCAGCCGTTCAGACTGCATGTTGGGATTGCCATCAGTTTTTTTGCCTATATAATTCTTTACACATCTCATTTACAAGGTAAGGTGCTTATACCCATCGTCACTATCTTTCACAGACGATACTGTTATTATGGGGTGTGGGGTACCCATGGGTGGTATACCTCCCCACCTCACCACCACTGCCAAATCACAAACATCATTGCAATCTTACTAATATGTCTGCAGTTCTGAAGGACGAATCTCGCTGCTTTTTGTAATTTGTCATCCTGTGACTCCTCCAGAATCTGGTCCATGAGGGAAAGTCCGTGGCTTTTCAGCAGTTCATATTGATTTGCCTCTGTGGAATGAGACACTTATTAAAAACAGTTCACACTATGGTACTGATCTCATATCACTGATCTCATATCACTGATCTCGTATCGCTCCACCGCTGTGTAAATGTTATTGTGTCGGAGCTGCTGCCGTGAATGTTTTCCAGAAACAGAGCAGCATGTGGGTCAATAAAATATGAATGCAGAAGAAAGGATAAACCGTATCAAACCACAGTTATTTCCCACCGAGATCCTACAATGCCCTCTGATTTCATTTGTGGGAAATGTGAAAAGTAGAAGTAGATCTTTATATTTTGCATCATGTTTATATAAGTGACAGATATAAAGGTGCTATCACAATGTATTCTTCCCCGCGTTCAGTGGTCCCATCCGATCCCCCCACAAAACGGGATTCTGAACTTTTTCCATTGACTATAATAGTGCAGATGGAGTCATTGTGTGCACCATTTTCGAGCCTATATGCCTACTGGAGGCAGATACTCAGATGTAGTAGACTACCTGGCTGCTGTGATGTAATTATTGTGATGTAACGCATGGGTGACATTACGCCAGGAAGAGCGGTCCTCAGGTCTCCTGTCCAGCGGTCACAGATCACTGACGACACGGATCACTGACACAACCAATAAACCAGATCCTGCGAATCGACTCACATCATCTCTAAGGCCCTCTTTACACGTCTGTGATTCAGGTACTTATGACGTCCGTTTTCATAAGTACCGGAGACACAGACATACGCAGACCCATTAAAATCAATGGGTCTGTGCACACATCCCTGTTTTCTCATGGATCTGTGTCCATGTGGTGCACACACGTGTCCTTGTGCTTTTCGCTAGAAGCACTGATGTCACACGGCCCGTGCACTGATGTGATCCATGTGACATCAGTGTGGCACGTACTGGAGAAAACATGTGTCTTTGAAATATAATGATTTTCTATACTGACCCATCTTCTGCTCTGCTGTCACTAGCTTCCGGGCTTGCTCATTATGCTCATGCATATTCACTGCACTACAGACACAGAAGCAACAGCAGCGCCGAGGACAGGTGAGTATAGACGTTCCTGCTGTCCGTGTGCTATCACAGATAGAACATGGATAACACACTGACAGCAAATGCTGAACACACACACGGAACACGCACACACATACATACCCACACCAAGGACCGTGAAAAACGTGCATTTTTATCACGGACGTGTGAACGGGGCCTAATGGAAACTATTGACCATTGCAGAACACATACCGCAGTCTTCTGTGAGGCGTCCGATGGTGAGGACAATGCTCAACTTGTCTTCTGCTTCCAGGTTTCCGCAGGATAAAAGGCTCATCAGACTTGATATTATACTGTGATTTTCCAGGTGACGGATAGACTCAGCTAGGAAACAAACAAATCATAGTACCAATGTTACTATACGTTCTCTAATATCATATCGCTACTATTTTGTGTTGATCAGGTCCCAGAAATTTTGTGATAGTTGGCTTCAGTGTAAAATTTCACCTAATGCCACTTTACATCTCATTCATTCCTGCATCTGAGGCTTTTCTTTCCAGCAGACTCCATTATAAATCAATAGGTTCCATTGGGGCCAATAATAAAGGGAATTTTGTTTACTTACCATAAATTCCATTTCTTCTAGCTCCTATTGGGAGACCCAGACAATTGGGTGTATAGCTTCTGCCTCCGGAGGCCACACAAAGTATTATACTTTTAAAAAAGTGTAACCCCTCCCCTCTGCCTATACACCCTCCCGTGCATCACGGGCTCCTCAGTTTTGGTGCAAAAGCAGGAAGGAGAAAACTTATAAATTGGTCTAGGGTAAATTCAATCCGAAGGATGTTCGGAGAACTGAAAACCATGAACCATAAGAACAAATCAACATCAACAACATGTGTACACAAAAGAACAACCAGCCCGAAGGGCACAGGGGTGGGTGCTGGGTCTCCCAATAGGAGCTAGAAGAAAAGGAATTTACGGTAAGTAAACAAAATTCCCTTTTTCTTTGTCGCTCCATTGGGAGACCCAGACAATTGGGACGTCCAAGAGCAGTCCCTGGGTGGGTAAAAGAATACCTCAATAAAAGGAGCCGAAAACGGCCCCCTCTTACAGGTGGGCATCCGCCGCCTGGAGGACTCGCCTACCTAGACTGGCGTCTGCCGAAGCATAGGCATGCACTTGATAGTGCTTCGTGAAAGTGTGCAGACTAGACCACGTAGCTGCCTGACACACCTGCTGAGCCGTCGCCCGGTGCCGCAAAGCCCAGGACGCACCTACGGCTCTGGTAGAATGGGCTTTCAACCCTGCAGGAAGTGGAAGCCCAGAAGAACGGTAGGCCTCGAGAATCGGTTCCTTGATCCACCGAGCCAAGGTTGACTTGGAGGCCTGAGAGCCCTTACGCTGGCCAGCGACAAGGACAAAGAGCGCGTCTGAACGGCGCAAGGGCGCCGTGCGAGAGACGTAGAACCGGAGTGCTCTCACTAGATCCAAAGAGTGCAAATCCTTTTCACACTGGTGAATTGGATTAGGGCAAAAGGAAGGCAAGGAGATATCCTGATTTAGATGAAAAGGGGACACCACCTTAGGGAGAAATTCCGGGACAGGACGCAGAACCACCTTATCCTGGTGGAAAACCAGGAAGGGGGCTTTGCATGACAGCGCTGCAAGCTCAGACACTCTCCGAAGTGATGTGACTGCCACCAGGAAGGCCACCTTCTGAGAAAGACGGGAGAGAGAGACATCTCGCAGCGGCTCAAAAGGCAGCTTTTGAAGAGCCGTCAGAACCCTGTTAAGATCCCAAGGTTCCAACGGACGTTTGTAAGGTAGGACCATGTGGCAAACCCCCTGCAGGAACATGCGGACCTGCGGAAGCCTGGCTAGACGCTTTTGAAAAAACACGGAGAGCGCCGACACTTGGCCCTTGAGAGAGCCGAGGGACAAACCCTTGTCCATTCCAGATTGTAGGAATGAAAGAAATGTGGGTAAAGCAAACGGCCATGGAGGAAAACCGTTATCAGAGCACCAGGATAAGAAGATTTGCCAAGACCTGTAATAGATTTTGGCGGACGTTGGCTTCCTGGCTTGTCTCATGGTGGCAATGACATCCTGAGATAACCCTGAAGACAGTAGGAGCCAGGACTCAATGGCCACACAATCAGGTTGAGGTCCACAGAATTCAGATGGAAAAACGGCCCTTGTGACAGCAAGTCTGGGCGGTCTGGAAGCGCCCACGGTTAACCCACCGTGAGATGCCACAGATCCGGATACCACGACCGCCTCGGCCAGTCTGGAGCGACGAGAATGACGCGACGGCAGTCGGACCGGATCTTGCGTAGTACTCTGGGCAGCATCGCCAGAGGGGGAAACACATATGGCAGTTGAAACTGCGACCAATCCCGGACCAGAGCGTCCGCTGCCAGAGCTCTGTGATCCTGAGACCGTGCCATGAAGGCCGGGACCTTGTTGTTGTGTCGTGACGCCATGAGATCGACGTCCGGCGTTCCCCAGCGGCGACAGATCTCTCGAAACACGTCTGGGTGAAGAGACCATTCTCCCGCGTCCATGCCCTGACGACTGAGAAAATCTGCTTCCCAGTTTTCCACGCCCGGGATGTGAACTGCGGAGATGGTGGAGCCTGTGACTTCCACCCACTGCAGAATCCGCCCGACTTCTTGGAAGGCTTGACGACTGCGAGTGCCGCCTTGGTGGTTGATGTAGGCGACGGCAGTGGCGTTGTCCGACTGGATTCGGATCTGCCTGCCCTCCAGCCACCGATGGAAAGCCAATAGGGCTAGATATACTGCCCTTATCTCCAGAATATTGATCTGAAGGGACGATTCTATTGGAGTCCAGGTTCCTTGAGCCCTGTAGTGGAGAAAAACCGCTCCCCAACCTGACAGGCTCGCGTCCGTGGTGACCACGGCCCAGGTTGGGGGTAGGAAGGATTTTCCCCGGGACAGAGATGTGGGTAGGAGCCACCACTGAAGTGATGTTTTGGCTGCAAGTGAAAGAGAGATGTTCTTGTCGAGGGAAGCCGAACTCTTGTCCCATTTGCGAAGAATGTCCCATTGGAGTGGCCGTAGATGGAATTGCGCGAATGGCACTGCCTCCATAGCTGCAACCATCTTCCCCAGGAAGTGCATGAGGCGCCTTAAGGGGTGTGACTGACTCCAAAGAAGTGACTGCACCCCCGCCTGCAGAGCAAGCTGTTTGTCCCGCGGGAGCTTGACTAGCGCTGGCTGGGTATGAAACTCCATCCCGAGGTAAGTCATCGATTGTGTCGGCGTCAACTTGGATTTCGGGAAATTGATGATCCACCCGAACTGCTGGAGAGTCGTCAGAGTGATGGTAAGACTTCGTTGACACGCCACCCGAGAAGGGGCCCTGACCAGGAGATCGTCCAAGTATGGGATCACCGAGTGGCCCTGAGAGTGCAGGACCGCCATGACGGATGCCATGACTTTGGTGAAGACCCGTGGGGCTGTCGCCAGGCCGAAGGGCAATGCGACGAACTGGAGGTGTTCGTCCCCGATGGCGAAACGCAGGAAACGTTGATGTTCGGGTGCGATCGGCACATGGAGATACGCATCCTTGATGTCGATCGATGCTAGGAAGTCTCCTTGTGACATCGATGCGATGACCGAGCGGAGAGATTCCATCCGAAACCGTCTGGTTCTCACATGTCTGTTGAGCAGCTTGAGGTCCAGAACGGGACGGAATGACCCGTCCTTTTTTGGCACCACGAACAAGTTGGAGTAAAATCCGCGACCACGTTCCTGAAGGGGAACGGGAATCACAACTCCTTCCATCTTTATAGCGTCCACTGCCTGAAAAAGTGCATCGGCCTGTGCGGGGGGTGGAGAGGTTCTGAAAAAACGAGCCGTAGGTCGAGAGCTGAACTCTATCCTGTAACCATGAGACAGAATGTCTCTCACCCATCGGTCTTGAACGTGTGGCCACCAGGCGTCTCCAAAGCGGGAGAGCCTGCCACCGACCGAGGATGTGGCTAGATGAGGCCGAGAGTCATGAGGAGGCTGTCTTGGAGGCAGTGCCTCCTGCGGCCTTTTGGGGGCGTGACTTAGACCGCCACGCATAGGAGTTCCTCTGGCCTTTCTCCGGCCGGTTGGACGAAGAGGATTGGGGCTTGGCGGAGGGACGAAAGGACCGAAACCTCGATTGGATTTTTCTCTGCTGAGGTCTCTTAGGTTTGGACTGGGGTAAGGAGGAGTCCTTTCCCGAGGATTCCTTAATAATCTCATCCAACCGTTCGCCAAACAAACGTTCGCCAGAAAAAGGCAAACCAGTTAGGAATCTTTTGGAAGCAGAGTCTGCTTTCTATTCGCGCAGCCACATGGCCCTGTGGACTGCCACGGAGTTAGCGGATGCCACAGCCGTACGGCTAGCGGAGTCCAGGACGGCGTTCATGGCGTAGGACGAAAATGCTGATGCCTGAGAGGTCAAGGAAGACACATGCGGAGCAGAATTCCGCGTGACAGCATTAATCTCAATCAGACATGCTGAGATTGCTTGGAGATCCCACACGGCCGCAAAGGCCGGGGCGAAAGACGCGCCCGTGGCCTCATAAATAGACTTCACCAAGAGCTCTGTCTGTCAGTGGAATCCTTCAGGGATGAGCCATCGGCAACCGACACAACTGACCTAGCAGCCAATCTAGAGACTGGAGGATCCACCTTGGGAGAGTGTGCCCAGCCCTTCACGACTTCAGCTGGAAAGGGATAACGCATGTCAGTGTGCCGTTTAGCAAAGCGCTTGTCCGGGACCGCTCTGGGCTTCTGGACAGCGTCCCTGAAGTTAGAGTGATCAAAGAAGGGAATTTTGTTACTTACCGTAAATTCCTTTTCTTCTAGCTCTTATTGGGAGACCCAGACGATTGGGGTATAGCTACTGCCTCCGGAGGCCACACAAAGCACTACACTAAAAAGTGCAAGGCCCCTCCCCTTCTGGCTATACCCCCCCGTGGTATCACGGGTTCTCCAGTTTTAGTGCCAAAGCAAGAAGGAGGAAAGCCAATAACTGGTTTAAACAAATTAACTCCGAGTAACATCGGAGAACTGAAAAACCGTTCAACATGAACAACATGTGTACCCGCAAACAACAAAAACATCCCGAAGGACAACAGGGCGGGTGCTGGGTCTCCCAATAAGAGCTAGAAGAAAAGGAATTTACGGTAAGTAACAAAATTCCCTTCTTCTTCAGCGCTCTATTGGGAGACCCAGACGATTGGGACGTCCAAAAGCTGTCCCTGGGTGGGTAAAGAAATACCTCATGTTAGGGCTGCAAAACAGCCCTCCCCTACGGGGGTGTCACTGCCGCCTGCAGGACTCTTCTACCTAAGCTGGCATCCGCCGAAGCATAGGTATGCACCTGATAATGCTTGGTGAAAGTGTGCAGACTGGACCAGGTAGCTGCCTGGTACACTTGTTGAGCCGAAGCCTGGTGTCGTAATGCCCAGGACGCACCCACGGCTCTGGTTGAGTGGGCTTTTAGCCCTGAAGGAACCGGAAGCCCCGCAGAACGGTAGGCCTCTAGAATTGGTTCTTTGATCCATCGAGCCAGGGTGGCTTTAGAAGCCTGCAACCCCTTGCGCGGACCAGCGACAAGGACAAAAAGTGCATCGGAACGGCGCATGGGCGCCGTGCGGGAAATGTAGAGTCTGAGTGCTCTCACCAGATCTAACAAACGTAAGTCCTTTTCATACCGGTGAACCGGATGAGGACAAAAGGAAGGCAAGGATATATCCTGATTAAGATGAAATGAGGATACGACCTTAGGGAGAAACTCCGGAATGGGGCGCAGCACTACCTTGTCCTGGTGGAACACCAGGAAGGGAGCCTTGGATGACAGAGCTGCCAGCTCAGACACTCGCCGAAGCGATGTGATCGCAACGAGAAACGCCACCTTCTGTGACAGGCGAGAAAGGAAACTTCCTTCAGAGGCTCGAAAGGCGGCTTCTGGAGAGCAACTAATACCCTGTTGAGATCCCATGGATCTAACGGCCGCTTGTACAGGGGTACGATATGACAGACCCCCTGTAGGAACGTGCGCACCTTAGAAAGACGTGCTAGACGCTTCTGAAAAAACACGGATAGTGCCGAGACTTCCCCCTTAAGGAAGCCGAGCGACAAGCCCTTTTCTAACCCCGATTGCAGGAAGGAAAGAAAAGTAGGCAATGCAAATGGCCAGGGAGACACTCCCTGAGCCGAGCACCAGGTTAAGAAAATCTTCCACGTTCTGTGGTAGATCTTAGCAGAGGTGGACTTCCTAGCCTGTTTCATGGTGGCAACGACCCCTTGGGATAATCCTGAAGACGCTAGGATCCAGGACTCAATGGCCACACAGTCAGGTTCAGGGCCGCAGAATTCCGATGGAAAAACGGCCCTTGGGACAGTAAGTCTGGCCAGCCTGGTAGTGACCACGGTCGGCCGACCGTGAGATGCCACAGATCCGGGTACCACGATCTCCTCGGCCAGTCTGGGGCGACGAGTATGACGCGGCTGCAATCGGATCTGATTTTTTGCGCAGTACTCTAGGCAAGAGTGCCAGAGGTGGAAACACATATGTGAGCCGGAACTGCGACCAATCTTGCACTAAGGCGTCTGCCGCCAGAGCTCTGTGATCGCGCGATCGTGCCATAAATGCCGGGACCTTGTTGTTGTGCCGAGACGCCATTAGGTCGACGTCCGGCACCCCCCAGCGGCGACAGATTTCCTGAAACACGTCCGGGTGAAGGGACCATTCCCCTGCGTCCATACCCTGGCGACTGAGGAAGTCTGCTTCCCAGTTTTCTACGCCCGGGATGTGAACTGCGGATATGGTGGATGCTGTGTCCTCCACCCACATGAGGATTCGCCGGACTTCCTGGAAGGCTTGCCGACTGCGCGTCCCTCCTTGGTGGTTAATGTATGCCACCGCTGTGGAGATGTCCGACTGGATTCGGATCTGCTCTCTTTCTAGCCACTGCTGGAAAGCTAGTAGGGTAAGATACCCTGCCCCGATTTCCAGAACATTGATCTGAAGGGTGGACTCCTGCTGAGTCCACGTCCCCTGAGCCCTGTGGCGGAGACAAACTGCTCCCCACCCTGACAGACTCGTATCTGTCGTGACCACTGCCCAGGATGGGGGTAGGAAGGATCTTCACTGTGACAATGAGGTGGGAATAAGCCACCATTGCAGAGAGTCCTTGGCCGTCTGGGAAAGGGAGACTTTCCTGTCCAGGGAGGTTGACTGCCCGTCCCATTGGCGGAGAATGTCCCCTTGCAGTTGGCGCAGATGAAACTGCGCAAAGGGAACTGCCTCCATGGCTGCCACCATCTTCCCTAGGAAGTGCATGAGGCGCCTTAAGGGGTGCGACTGGCCTTGAAGGAGAGACTGCACCTCTGTTTGCAGTGAACGCTGCTTGTTCAGCGGAAGCTTCACTATCGCTGATAGAGTGTGAACTCCATGCCGAGATACGTTAGTGATTGAGTCGGTGACCGATTTGACCTTGCCAAATTGATGATCCACCCGAAAGTCTGGAGAGTCTCCAGCGTAACATTCAGGCTGCGTTGTCATGCCTCGAGGGAGGGTGCTTTGACTAGTAGATCGTCCAAGTAAGGGATCACCGGGTGTCCCTGAGAGTGCAAGACTGCTACCACTGCTGCCATGACCTTGGTGAACACCCGTGGGGCTGTCGCCAGACCGAATGGCAGAGCTACGAACTGAAGATGGTCGTCTCCTATCACAAAACGTAGAAAACGTTGGTGCTCCGTAGCAATTGGCACGTGGAGATAGGCATCTTTGATGTCTGTTGAGGCAAGGAAGTCTCCTCGAGACATTGAGGTAATGACGGATCGGAGGGATTCCATCCGGAACCGCCTGGCGTTCGCATGCTTATTGAGCAGTTTTAGGTCCAGAACAGGACGGAAGGAGCCGTCCTTTTTTGGAGCCACAAAGAGATTGGAGTACAAACCCTCGCCCTCGTTCCTGAGGGGGGACAGGGATCACCACTCCTTCTGCTCTTAGAGCGTCCACCGCCTGCAGCAGGGCATCTGCTCGGTGGGGAGGTGGGGCCGTTCTGAAGAATGGAGTCGGAGGACGAGAACAGAACACTGTCCTGTGCACGTGAGCACAATGTCCGTCACCCACCGGTCTGTGACCTGTGGCAGCTAAATGTCGCCAAAGGCGGGGGAGTCTGCCATCAACCGCGGATGCGGAGAGAGAGAGAGAGCTGAGAGTCATGAGGAGACCGCCTTGGTAGCGGTTCCTCCGGCTGCCTTCCTTGGGCGTGATTGAGCCCGGCCGGAATCTGAGCCCGTCTGAGGTTTTGTAGCCCTTTTGCACGAGGACAATTGGGACCTGCCCGAGCTTGGGAAGGACCGAAACCTCGACTGTACTTTTAGGACAGCATTAATAGGGTAAGTCGCAGTGCAGACATTGCGGAGTTACGGACGCCTCTGCGGTACAGATGTACATGTGCTCAAGGCCAGCTGCGCAAGAACAGCTGAAAAGGTTAGGTTGCCTATACGGCTGTGAATGCCGGAGCAACCGACACGCTGATAGCCTCCTAGACAGATTTCAACCAGAGTCCATCTGTCTGTGAATGGCATCTTTAAGTGAAGCCCCATCTCCAGTGCAACTATGGCTCTAGGCGCAAGCCTGGAGATTGGAGAATCCACCTTTGGACCCTGGGTCCAGCGCTTGACCACGTCAGGGGAAAAGGGATAACGTGTATCTTAAAAACGTTTGGAGAAGACGCTTATCTGGTAAGCGTGGTGTTTCTGGACTGCTTCTCTGAAGTCAGCGTGGCCAGAAAAATACTCAATATCCGTTTGAGATACTGAAAAGGGACTTCTCCTGCTGTGAAGCTGACTCCTCCACTGGGGGAGCTGAGGGAGAAAGATCCAACCTTCCATTGATGGACGCTATAGGATCATTCCGTATGGCGTTACCATCCGGTGTATCCGGATTGATAGCGATGTCAGGATCAAAGTCCTGGAGAGCTGCCTTATCATACAGAGAGTCCTCCTGGGACCCCCCCGTTCCAAATGAGGTTGGTCAGGAAGATTGCCCATGGCCTGTCTGGACTGCAAGTCTCTATCTTATGACAATATATCTGTCGAAACTGCAACTCCGTCCCTGTCCTTGGACAGGGATGACAGGTGGTTTCTTTGGCCACGACTAGTAGAGACCCCGGCAGACGGAGTGCTAGAGACCCCGGCAGACGAAGTGCTACAGGGGAGCATGCACACAATGGGACGGTGTCATGAACAGCATCCCATGTAGTAAAAACAGCACTGAAAATCTGTGTTGCTTTTTTGCCGCTGCCGACTAGCCATCTAGAAGTATATAGCCAAGATTGGTGACCGTACAGTGCAATGTATAGCATACAAGCATAAAGTACAAATGAACACTGCAGCACAAGCAATACAAGCAGCATAGAAGCCTGTGCCCTGGCACCTCTGCTCTTCTGCTGCTGTAGACTAGTCATCTAGGGGAATATAGCCCAGAAGAGTGACCATACAGTGCAATGTATAGCATACAAGCACAAGTACAAATGCACACTGCAGCCCATGCAATACAAGCAGCATAGAAAAAAAAACCTGTGCCCCAGCACCCTTGGTTTTCTGCTGCTGTAGTCTAGCCATTCCAGGAGAATATAGCTAAGACTAGCGACTGTACAGTGCAGTGTATAGCATACAAGCATAAACACAAATGAACACTTCAGTACGTGCAATACAAGCAGCCTAGAAAGCCTGTGCCTTAGCACACCTGCTTTCCTGCTGCTGATGTGTCGCTCTCCAAGCGGGCATATAGCGACCTATGCAGTTAAAATACACATGTACACACTGCAGTATATATTGGGGTCAGCACTATGTGTGCCGCTTACCGCCCGCCTATAAGCGGGTGTATGGTCGCCACCGTCCTGCCTGGTTGCCGAAAGTCCGAGCTCGGACTGCAGTAATGGCTGCCGGCGTCTTCCCCAGCTCGTGTGAGGAGGGGCGGGCCGTGGGCGTGCCCCAAGTCAGAGCGGGAATCCGGCGTCCGACAGTGTGCAGTGAGAGGGCTGGAGCATGTAAATAAGGCTCCAGCCCTCGGCGCTGCTGATTGCTCAGCGTCTGTCCCCTTCCCTGAGTGACAGGGAGGGGGCGGGAACGAAGCGGCACTAGGCCGCAGAAGCCGGGGACTGGATTTATAAGCGCCGCCGCCGTAAAAGCGCGGTCGACGCCCAGTCCCCGGCGAACTACAAGTCCCAGCCGCGCCGCCGCTCCCGGAGCGTCCGGCGCGGTAGTTCCCAATACACAAAGTCACTCAGCAAAGCTGCAGTGACTGTAACCCTTTACTGTCCCCGGCGCACTAGCACACCCAGCAAGTCTGGAGTGTGCTGTGCCTGTGTGTACGGGGACACAGAGTACCTGTAATGGTGCAGGGCCATGTCCCTGAACGGTACTCCAGCTCCGTATCCAGCAGGTTCAAATGGGTCTGTGGATGGAGCCCGGCGTCAGAGCTTTGAGGCCGGCAGGATCCCACTTCCTCAGAGCCCCCCAGGGGGATGTGGAAGGAAAGCAGCATGTGGGCTCCAGCCTCCGTACCAGCAATAGGTACCTCAACCTTACAACACCATCAACGGGTGAGAAGGGAGCATGCTGGGGGCCCTATATGGGCCCTCTTTTCTTCCATCCGAAATAGTCAGCAGCTACTGCTGACTAAAATCTGTGGAGCTATGCATGGATGTCTGACCTCCTTCGCACAAAGCTTGAAAACTGGAGAACCCGTGATACCACGGGGGGGTATAGCCAGAAGGGGAGGGGCCTTGCACTTTTTAGTGTAGTGCTTTGTGTGGCCTCCGGAGGCAGTAGCTATACCCCAATCGTCTGGGTCTCCCAATAGAGCGCTGAAGAAAAACGTATTGCGCGTACGTTTTGGGAATCGAAATTGGTGTTTCTCCTGCTGAGAAGCCGACTCCTCTGCAGGAGGAGGTGGTGGTGAGAGATCCAGCACCTGGTTGATGGATGAGATAAGATCATTTACTAAGGCGTCCCCCTCA
Source organism: Anomaloglossus baeobatrachus (assembly GCF_048569485.1). NCBI lineage: Eukaryota > Metazoa > Chordata > Amphibia > Anura > Aromobatidae > Anomaloglossus > Anomaloglossus baeobatrachus. The sequence goes on from NC_134356.1 coordinate 174,020,754, forward strand.
GGGGTATCAAGGTTAAGGGCAAAGTCAGGGTCAGAGCCCTGAGCTCCCACGTCCGCCACGTTTTCCTGAGAGTCCTCAGACTGGGATCCAGAGCAGCGTGAGGAGGCCGGGGAAGAATCCCAGCGAGACCGCTTAGCAGGTCTGGGGCTGCGATCCGGGCAGGAGTCCTCCGCCTGGGACCTAGGGGCTATCCTGGGAGCGCGCTGCGGTGCGGACCGAGAAGGACCTGGAGGAGACAAGCTAACAGGGACCGGGGCCTGTGAAGAGCCCGGTCTGGACTGCAATGCCTCAAGCAGCTTAGATGACCATTTGTCCATAGACTGAGCAATGGATTGAGAAAGTGACTGAGAGAGTTTCTCAGCGAAAGAGGCCAACGCCGGTGCCTCTGCCCCTGCAGCCTGCTCAGGGGGAGCAGGGGGATCTACCTGAGCCGAGGGGCCCACCATTGCCCTAGGCTCCGGCTGAGCAAGCGTGGCAGGAGTCGAGCATTGATCACAGTGAGGGTAGGTGGATCCCGCAGGCAACATAGCCCCACAAGAGGTACAGGCCGCAAAAAAAATCTGCGCCTTAGTAGCTTTGCTCATTGTGGATGACATGCTGTTGTCTCTCAGGAGAGTGACCACTGAGGGTATATGGGAAAAGGGTATACCGCCTTTCCTAACAGATATATATATATATATATATATATATATATATATATATCCCGGCACCTTAGGGGAGACCAGCACCGGGTGACCGGTGTGGCTTACCAACCGCTCACTAGCGGAGTGTGTCTTCCAGATTCCCTGTCGTGGATCCCCCGGAGCTGCAGAGCCTTGCTGCTGAATAGCATCCACCAGCAGAATGTTAAAAATGGCTGCCGGAGCTCTCAGGGAGGGAGTGGAGCCGAAGGCGGCGCTAGCAGAGAGCGGGAATCTGGAGTCCCCAAGTGGTCAATGAGGGGGGAGGGAGACATGCAGGATGCTCCAGCCCTCAAGGCCGACGTCATGTCGGCAATCCCGCCCTTACCCCTGACAGGCAGGCTCGGGGGCGGGATTTTTCGGACTAGGCCGCGGCGAAGCCGGGGGCTAAATTTAAGGCCGCGGCCGACAAGCAGGCACGGTCGACGCGGAGGTCCGCCGAAAAGATAACGGACGGAACCACCACGGCTTCCGGGGGGAAGGTGCGACCCCTGTACAGTCCCCACATGAGGATACAGAGTACCTTCAAGTTGCAGGGCCCGGTCCCTGGGGATGAATAAGCTCCGGTCTGGCAGGTTCCACCAGGGGCTGCGGATGGAGCACGGTCCCAGCACATGGATGACCGCATAGGATCCCACTTCTCCCAGAGCCGCATAAGGGATGGTGAAGGAGACGGCATGTGGCTCCCGCCTCCGTACCCGCAACGGGTACCTCAACCTTAACAATACCGCCGACATAGTGGGGTGAGAAGGGAAAATGCCGGGGACCCCATTGGGGACCTCTTTTCTTCCATCCGACATAACTATGTATGAGAATGCATGAGTGGATGTGTGCCTCCTTCCACACAAAGCATAAAACTGAGGAGCCCGTGATCCACGGGAGGGTGTATAGGCAGAGGGGAGGGGTTACACTTTTTTAAAAGTGTAATACTTTGTGTGGCCTCCGGAGGCAGAAGCTATACACCCAATTGTCTGGGTCTCCCAATGGAGCGACAAAGAAATAGGGTGTGAGATGAAATGATTTGTTGTTCAATTACATAGTGGAAAATCTGAATTGAGAATGTAGATGTGAACACGTATGCTGGTGTCACACATCCGTGTAGCTCGGACTTAGTACAGACTGACTGTGGGTCTCCTGCCCTGAAATCGACAGTCTTGTAAATGCCTATGAGGCTGCTGAATTTGGATCAGGAGACCTGTGGCTATTTCTGACATCGTGGTCCATACTGTGTGATATTAGCCACAATTTAATATCAGTTTCCTATATATAGTTGTACATACCAACATAAGGATGGACTGACATCCAGGTATTGGATTTATACCCTGTGAGGAGCATAAGCCTCTCGCTGAAGTGTAGCGCTACTTATGAGCATATTTTTGCAATGAGTTTCCACAGGTCTAATATATCATGGGCATAACTAGAGTCCAATGGGCCCCGCTGCAAAGTTTGAGCCTGGACCCCCACCCATATGCTGGTCAGATGTATGGGCCGCTATAGCGTTCTAAATCCTATAAAGACATATGAGTTGCTCCCCTCCCCCTTCATTTTGTAGTACTGCCCCCAATCCTGGACTAATGTCCCCCATCCTGGGCTACTTCCTGGTAAATATGTCCCTCATCCTGGTGTATGACCTCATCATGGCTATATCCTGGTGTATATATATACCCATCATAGCCCATCCTGGTATATATCAACATCCCGACCCCATCTTGGTACATATGTCCCCATCCTGGTATAGATGTCATCATCATGGTCCCATCCTGGCATAAATGTCCCCATCCTGGTATACATGTCCCCATAATGGGTCTATCCTGGTATATATATATCCCTATCATAGCCCATCCTGAGATATATCCACATCCTAACCCCTTGCTGGTACATATGTCCTCATCCTGATATAAATATCCTCATCCTGGATCCATCCTGATATAAATGTCTCCATAATGGGCCAATCCTGATATAGATGTCACCATCATGGTCCCATCCTGCCATAGATGTCCCCATCCTGTTATACATGCCCCTATAATAGCCCCATCCTGGTATACATGTCCCCATAATGAACGCATCCTGGTATACATGTCCCCATAATGGCCTCATCCTGGTATACATGTCCGCATAATGGCCACAGCCTGCTATACATGTCCCCATAATGGCCTCATCCTGGTATACATGTCTGCATAATGGCCTCATCCTGGTATACATGTCCGCATAATGGCCACAGCCTGCTATACATGTCCCCATAATGGCCTCATCCCGGTATACATGTCCCCATAATGGCCTCATCCTGGTTTACATGTCTCCATAATGGTCGCATCCTGGTATACATGTCCCCACGATAGTGCTTGTCACTGGCTTCTATGCCTGCCGCATTCTCACATCAAGTCTCATGAGCGAGCAGAGACTGTGACTAGCTGTTATGTCACAGGCCGCTCGCGATACTTTGCTTGTGAATGCGGCAGACATAGGTAGGCAGTGGAAAGCGCTGACGTCAGGAGTACAGTGGATCTCATCACCGCAGGTAATGTACCTAGCTAAGCTCATGACATCAGCGCTCGTTATTCCTTGCAGTGACCTGGGATGACCTATTGATGTTAGCTCAGGTCATTGCATTGCTTTCCCAGCCAATGGGGAACATTCTGTTCTTCATTGACTGGGACACTGAGTATGGTTTGGATCATCGTGGGACCCCCTTATTGGATTACGCTGGACGCGGATTTGTTTTTCTTTTCAATAAATTGGTGAAAGAGGGAATGTTTTAGGGAGTGTTTTTGTCAAATTAAAATTTGTTTGTCGTCTTTTTGTTTTTATTACTGACTGTGTTAGTGATGTCGTGCATCTGAAAGACGCCGTGACATCACTAACCCCAGGGCTTGATGCCAAGTGACATTACACAGCTGGTATCAACCCGATATATTACCCAGTTTGCTACCGCACCAGAGCATTCGGGATGAGCCGGGTAAAGCTCCGGGACTGTCGCATGTAATGGATGTGGCAATTCTGGGCGGCTGCTGGCTGATATTTTTACGCTGGGGGGCTTCCAATAATGTGAGTTTCCCTAGCCTGAGAATACCAGCCAGCAGCTGTGAGGCTTTATTTTGGCTGGCATCAAAATTGGGGGGGACCGCACGCCGTTTTTTATAATTATTCATTTATTTATTGTACTGTACGATATAGACCCGCCCACCGGCGGCTGTGATTGGTTGCAGTCAAACAGCTGTCACTCAGCGTGGGGGCATGTCTGACTGCAACCAATCACAGACGCCGATGAGCATGGAAACAGTGAATATGAAATGAGCCTAATGAGCAGCCGGCTTCGGAAGAGCAAAAAGCTGGTACGGGAGCAGTGTGACAGTCGCCCAGTGATCTGTGAGTATGTAGCGCTTACTCCTACCCCTTTCTGCCGGATTCTGCTCCCCATAGACCTTATATGGGGACCAGCATTTGGCAGGATACCGTGGACTCTATGGAACTCTCCTTCCACTTTTTGCGGTCCGCAAAAAAACAGAAGTCACACGGATGACACACGGACTGTACATGGAACGGGACGGATGCAGTTATCACACGGATGACTTCTTCTTTGCACTTGATGAAGTCATCCACGAGGTGACGATACACGTGGGGATGGTTCCTTCCCTCCCCCTGCTTGCAGGTTTCCTTACTTTATCTATGCAGGCTCCCATATAGGTTGTCTGATTCTCACTTTCAGCTTTCAGGAGGTCTCATTGTCTGAGGCCTGAAACAGACATCCGTGAAAAGCACGCACGTGTGTTACGGGCCGTTTTTCAGGTCCGTGATCCATTTTTATGTCCGTTTTTATGGTACGTTTTGCATCTGTGTGAACGGCGTATGCTAACCACGTGTGCGTGTGGAATGTCCGTATGTGCGTGTGGAATGTCCGTATGTGCGTGAGATTCGCAACTGACATGTGAGTGTGTTGTCCGTGTGAAATGGTACGTGTGTGATGTAAAATGACGTTGATACATGTCGGCTGACAGCAGACAGAGTCGCGAGTAGAGAATGAACTCGGATGAACTTCACCCGACTTCATTGTCATCCTGCGGCTCTGTCTATGTCGCGTACTGATTAGCGGTCACCCGTGAAGGACTCACCGGTGACCGCTAAGCCCCTGAGTGACTGAAGTGAGCACCACGATTTGCACTGCCGTCACTCAGGTTACCCGCGGCCAGCTGGATTCCTCACCCCGAGACCACAACTCACCTGTGACTTCATCACTGTCACTCGGGCGACTTGCAGTCACAGTTGGAGGATTCAGCGGTGGCCGCAAGTAACCTGAGTGACATCATCGCTGATCGCGCGGCTCACCACAGTTGCTGCGTGGAGCTGACAGGAGCGGCGATGTTCTTCTGCAGCTCTTGTCACCTTCATGTAGCAAAGCTGGAAGAGACGCGGGACCTCCGTGGATTACGCCGGACGAGGATGGTTTTTTGGGGCATAATAAATTGGTGAACGAGGGTATTTGATAGAGTTTTTTATTGCAAATAAAGGATTTTTTCAATGTGTGTGTTTATTAACTTTAACTTACAGATTAATCATTGGGGGTGTCTCATAGACGCCTGCAATGATTAATCTAAGACTTAATGGCAGCTATGGGTTGCTGCCATTAACTCCTTATTACCCAGTTTGCCACCACACCAGGGCAATTCGGGAGGAGCCGGGTAGAGTCTCAGAACTGTCACATCTAATGGATGCGACAATTCTGGGCGGCTGCTGGCTGATATTGTTAGGCGGGGGGCTCCCCATAACGTGGGGCTCTCCATCCTGAGAATACCAGCCTTCAGCCGTTTGGCTTTATCTTGGCTGGTATAAAAATTGGGGGGACCGCACGCCGTTTTTTTTAGTTATTTAATTATTTATTTTACTGCACAGTATAGACCCGCCCACCGGCTGCTGTGATTAGTTGCAGTGAGACAGCTGTCACTCAGAGTGGGGGCGTGTCTCACTGCAACCAATCATAGGCGCCGGTGGGCGTGGAAAGCAGGGAATACTAGATTGATTAATGAGCGGCCGGCTTTTTCAAAATGGCCGGAGTTTTTTTCACAGCTGTGCAGCGCAGCGGCAGTGATCGGGGAATGGTGAGTATGAGAGAGGGGGGAGACTGACCCACAGACTGAGAGAGGGACAGACAAGACAGAGAGAGACCGACAGACAGAGATAGAGACCGACCGATGTACTGAGGGAGATTGACCGACATAGACAGAAAACAAAAAAATGACCGACATCGCTAGAAAAAAAGCACAAAACATACATGGAGCATACAGAGATGAGTCCGTGTCACTTATGTGTGCGCACAGACCCATTGACTTTCATTGGGTACGTGTGTGCGTGTTCTGTGCAGAAAACGGACATGCTTTCGTGCAAAACGGAAACACATACGGATCACGGACACACGGACATTATGGAATAACGCATGTGCGACCTCAAACATAAACTAACATTGGTGCATGCTTGTCCGTGTCTCCGGTATATACGGAAACAGACCAAACACGCACGTGTTTCACGGATGTGTGTTTCAGGCCTGAGCAGGTTTTTTTCCATGAAACCCATGCTCTGCTAATGAGAATTATTTGACTTTATTTATTTAACAGATGTTTATTGTGGTGTTATATTGTCCATGGGTGTTATCTTAAGGTAATTCATTTAAGACAATAATTTCTTTTCAATCTGTGACCTCCTGTTTACCACTGTCTCACCTTGGTTGTTTTGGACAACAGGTCTGCATCTATTGATCTGTGTATTGCTGCATTAGAGTGGGGGTTTATATTGCACAACTTTCTCTATATGAGGCCAGTTGGACCATGTGTGTTTAATTATAGCTTTTTGCTTTTTAAATGTTTTTAATTGTGTTGCTCTCCATTTTCATGTCAAATTTGTAAAATGAAGGGAATTTTGTTACTTACCGTAAATTCCTTTTCTTCTAGCTCCAATTGGGAGACCCAGACGATTGGGTGTATAGCTACTGCCTCCGGAGGCCACACAAAGTATTACACTAAAAAGTGTAAGGCCCCTCCCCTTCTGGCTATACACCCCCCGTGGGATCACGGGCTGCTCAGTTTTAGTGCTAAAGCAAGAAGGAGGAAAGCCAATAACTGGTTTAAACAAATTCAATCCGAAGTAACATCGGAGAACTGAAACCGTTCAACATGAACAACATGTGTACCCGAACAACCAAAAATCCCGAAGGAAACAGGGCGGGTGCTGGGTCTCCCAATTGGAGCTAGAAGAAAAGGAATTTACGGTAAGTAACAAAATTCCCTTCTTCTTCGGCGCTCCATTGGGAGACCCAGACGATTGGGACGTCCAAAAGCAGTCCCTGGGTGGGTAAATTAATACCTCATGTTAGAGCTGCAAAACAGCCCTTCCCTACGAGGCGGCAACCGCCGCCTGCAGGACTCTTCTACCTAGGCTGGCGTCCGCCGAAGCATAGGTATGCACCTGATAATGTTTGGTGAAAGTGTGCAGACTCGACCAGGTAGGCGCCTGGCACACCTGCTGAGCCATAGCCTGGTGCCGTAATGCCCAGGACGCACCCCCGGCTCTGGTAGAATGGGCCTTCAGCCCTGATGGAACCGGAAGCCCAGCAGAACGGAAGGCTTCAAGAATTGGTTCCTTGAGCCATCGAGCCAGGGTGGATTTGGGAGCCTGCGACTTTTTACGCTGACTAGCGACCAGCCCAGAGAGTGCATCCTAGCGGCGCAGGGGCGCCGTGCGGGAAATGTAGATTCTGAGTGCTCTGACCAGATCCAACAAATGCAAATCCATTTCATATCGATGAACTGGATGAGGCAAAAGCAAGATAAGGAGATATCCTGATTGATATGAAAGGGGGATACCACCTTAGGGAGAACTCCGGAATCGGGCGCAGCACTACCTTGTCTTGGTGAAACACCAGGAAGGGAGCTTTGGATGACAGCGCTACTAGCTCGGACACTCTCCTAAGAGACGTGACCGCTACCAGAAAGGCCACTTTCTGTGAAAGTCGAGAAAGTGAAACATCCCTCAGAGGCTCGAAGGGCGGCATCTGGCGAGCAATTAGTACCCTGTTCAGATCCCATGGGTCTAACGGCCGTTTGTACAGAGGGACAATGTGACAAACCCCCTGCAGGAACGTGTGTACCTGAGGAAGTCGTGCTAGGCGCTTCTGAAGAATACAGATAGCGCTGAGACCTGTCCTTTAAGGTAGCCGAGCGACAAACCTTTTTCCAAACCAATTGTAGGAAGGAAGGAAAGTAGGGAATGCAAATGGCCAGGGAGACACTCCCTGAGCAGAGCACTAGGATAAGAAAATCTTCCACGTCCTGTGGCAGATCTTTGGCAGACGTCGGCTTCCTAGCCTGTCTCATGGTGGCAATGACGTCTTGAGATAATCCTGAAAACGCTAGGATCCAGGACTCAATGGCCATACAGTCAGGTTCAGGGCCGTAGGATTCAGATGGAAAAACGGCCCTTGGGACAGTAAGTCTGGCCGGTCTGGGAGTGCCCACAGTTGGCAGACCGTGAGATGCCGCAGATCCGGGTACCACGACCTCCTCGGCCAATCTGTTGCGACGAGGATGGCGCGGCGGCAAACGGACCTGATGTTGCGTAGCCCTCTGGGCAGCAGTGTCAGAGGGGGGAACACATAGGGCAGCTGGAACTGCGACCCATCCTGAACTAAGGCGCCTGCCGCCAGAGCTCGTTGATCGTAAGACCACACCATGAAACTCGTGACCTTGGTTTGTGCCGAGACGCCATTAGGTCGACGTCCGGCCTCCCCCGGAGACCACAGATTTCCTGAAACTCCGGGTGCAGAGACCATTCCCCTGCGTCCATACCCTGGCGGCTGAGGAAGTCTGCTTCCCAGTTTTCTACGCCCGGGATGTGAACTGCGGATACGGTGGATGCTCTGTCTTCCACCCACATCAGAGTCCGCCGGACTTCTCGGGAGGCTTGTCGACTGCGTATTCTGCCTTGGTGGTTGATGTCTGCCACCGCTGTGGAGTTGTCCGACTGAACTCGGATCTGTTTGCATTCCAGCTACTGCTGGAAGGCTTGCAGGGCAAGATACACTGCTTAGATTTCCAGAAGATTGATCTGAAGGGTGGACTCCTGCTGAGTCCACGTATCCTGAGCCCTGTGGTGGAGAAAGACTATTCCCCACCCCGACAGACTCGTGGCTGTCGTGACCACCGTCCAGGAAGGGTGTAGGAAGGACCTTCCCTTTTACAATGAGGTGGGAAGAAGTCACCACTGAAGAGAGTCCTTGACCGTCTGAGAAAAGGAGGCGTTCCTGTCTAGGGACGTCGACTTCCCATCGCTTTGGCGGAGAATGTCCCATTGACGTGGACGCAGATGAAAACTGCGCTAAGGGGACTGCCTCCATTGCTGCTACCATCTTCGCTAGGAAGTGTATGAGGCGTCCTAAGGGGTGTGACTGGCCTTGAAGGAAAGACTGCACCCCCGTCTGTTGTGAACGCTGTTTGTCTAGCGGAAGCTTCACTATCGCTGAGAGAGTATGAAACTCTATGCCAAGATATTCAGTGATTGGGTCGGTGTTAGATTTAACTTTGAAAGTTGATGATCCACCCGAAACTCTGGAGAGTCTCCAGCGCAACTTCAGGCTGCGTTGGCATGCCTCTTGAGAGGGTGCCTTGACAAAAAGAGTGTCCAAGTAAGGGATCACAGAGTGACCCTGAGAGTGCAGGACTGCTACCACTGCTGCCATGACTTTGGTGAAAACCCGTGGGGCTGTCGCCAGACTTAAGGGCAGGTCTACGAACTGACGATGCTCGTGTTCTATAACGAGTCGCAGCAAACGCTGGTGCTCTGGAGCAATCGGCACGTGGAGATAAGCATCCTGATGTCTGTTGATGCTAGGAAATCTCTTTGAGACCTTGAGGCAACAACGGAGCGGAGGGATTCCATCCGGAACCGCCTGGTTTACACTACTCTTTGAGCAGTTTTAGGTCTAGAACGGAACGGAAAGAGCCGTCCTTTTTCGGCCCTACAGCCGGATTGGAGTAAAAACCATGACCTTGTTCCTGAAAAGGAACAGGGAATATCACTCCTTCTGCCTGCAGAAGAGCACCGGCTCGGTCGAGAGGTGGGGAAGCCGGAGGACGAGTATAAAACTCTATCCTGTACACGTGAGACAAAATGTCTCTCACCCACCGGTCTTTGAGCTGTGGCAGCTAAATGCCGCCAAAGCGGGAGAGTCTGCCACCGACCGCGGATGCGGAGAGAGAGGGCTGAAAGTCATGAGGAAACCGCCTTGTAGCGGTTCCTCCGGCTGCCTTCTTTGGACGTGATTGAGCCCGCCAGGAGTCTGAGCCCCTCTGAGCCTTTTGAGTCCTTTTGGACTATGAAAATTGGGAACAGCCCGAGCCTGGAAGGGCCGAAACTTCGATTGTCCCTTCTTGGGTTTTGTCTGATCTGGGCTGGTGTAAGGAAGAATCCTTGCCCTGGCCTTTTTGGAAGCAGAATCTGCCTACCATTCCCTTAACCTCAAGGGTCTGCGCAAAACCACTGAGTTGACGTACGCCACCGGCGTACGGCTCGTAGAGTCCAGGACAGCATGAATAGCGTAAGTCGCAGTGAAGATATATGCGACGTAAGGACACCACCTGCGGCACGGATGTACGTGTGACAGTGTCCATCTGCTCAAGACCAGCTGAAATAGCTTGGAGTGCCCATACGGCTGCGAATGCTGGAGCAAACGACGCGCCTATAGCTTCACAGACAGATTTCAACCAAAGGTCCATCTGTCTGTCAATGGCATCTTTAAGTGAAGTCCCATCTTCCACTGCAATATGGATCTAGCTGCAAGCCTGGAGATTGTGGGATCCACCTTTGGACCTGGGTCCCGCGCTTGACCACGTCAGGGGGAAAAGGATAACGTGCCTCCTTAAGCCGTTTGGTGTCTGGATAAGCGTAGTGTTTCTGGACTGCTCCTCTGAGTCAGAGAGGTCCAAAAAGTACTGAATTTACGCTTGGGATACCTGAAATGGAATTTCTCCTGCTGTGAAGCTGCCTCCTCCACTGGAGGGGCTGAGGGAGAAATACCCACCAGTGTATTGATGGGCGCTATGAGATCATTCACTATGGCGTCCCATTAGGAGCATCCAGAATGAAAGCGGTCTCAGGTCCGAAACCTGATCAGCTACCCCATCATACAGAGAATCCTCTCGCTTAGACCCTGACCATGTGAAGTCGAGGGTCTCTCCCAGCAAGCTCGCTTAGGCTGTCTGGGACTGTCGTCCATGTCAGAGCCTTCAGTCTGGGATGCATGGGACCCCCTTGGAGCACGGATTAGATCCAACTGAGGGAGACCGGGGTCAATAATGCCCATGGTCTGAGTCACCGTCCTGGACTGCAAAGTTGCTAGAATTTTGTTCATAGTCCAAGACATTTTATCCGCAAAACAACTGCAATCTCTGTCCTCTGGACAGTTTCACAGGTGGCTCTCTCTGGGCCACCACTAGCAGAGACTCTACCCAATGGGGGTTAGTGGAACCTGCCGGTAAAAACAGCCTCACGTGCGGTACAGACAGCTGTGCCTTGGCCCTCTTGCTCTATGCTGACGACATGCTGTTGTCTCCTCAGAGCTATCTAGGGGTATATCACCAAGAAGCGACCGTACAGCCACAAGTCTCAGCCGTGCCGCAGCCTCCAGCAGCGGCCGGCGCGGCAGTTTCCCACAGATAAACTCACTCAGCTAAGCTGCAGTGAGTATAAACCAAACGTGCAGCGCTGTTGTCCGCGGCGCACTAACATGCCCAGCAATGCTGGTGTGTGTCTGTGCATGGTCTTGCAAATATAAGTACAAGGATAAAGTACACAAAATACACTGTGGCAATATTGGGGTCAGCACCAATGTGCTGCTTACCGCCCGCATCAGCGGGTAAGTGGTCGCCAGAATCCCTTTGCTGGTCTCCCAGTGTCCGTTCTCCATCTTAGATTGCCTGCAGAAATGGCTGCCGGCGTCCTGTGAGGAGGGGCGGGCCGTGGGCGTGCCCCAGACAGAGAGCGGGAAACTGGCGTTCCCCTGTGCCCAGTGAGAGGGCTGGAGTATGTAAATAAGACTCCAGCCCTCGGCGCTGATCATTGTACAGCGTCTCGCCCCTTCCCTGACTGACAGGGCTGGGGGCGGGAACGAAGCGTAACTAGGCCGCACAAGCCGGGGACTAGATTTATAAGCGCTGCCGTCGTAAAAGCACGGCAGCGCGAAAGTCCCCGGCGCACCACAAGTCCCAGCCGCGCCGCAGTCTCCAGTGGCGGCTGGCGCGGTAGTTCCCGACACATAAACTCACTCAGCTAAGCTGCAGTGAGTATAGCCCAAGCGCACAGCGCTACTGTCCCCGGCGCACTAACACACCCAGCAACGCTGGAGTGTGTATGTGCATAGACTGTACGGGGACACAGAGTACCTCAACGTTGCAGGGCCTGTCCCTGACGATACTCCGCTCCATTCCAGCAGGATCTCTGGGTCTGTGGATGGAGCCCGGCCTCAGAGCCTGGAGGCCGGTAAGATCCCACTTCCCCAGAGCCCTCATGGGGATGGGGAAGGAAAGCAGCATGTGGGCTCCAGCTTCCGTACCCGCAATGGGTACCTCAACCTTGACAAACACCGCCAACAAGAGTGGGGTGAGAAGGGAGCATGCTGGGGGCCCTAGTATGGGCCCTCTTTTCTTCCATCCGATATAGTCAGCAGCTACTGCTGACTAAACAGTGGAGCTATGCGTGGATGTCTGACCTCCTTCGCACAAAGCTTGAAAACTGAGCAGCCCGTGATCCCACGGGGGGTGTATAGCCAGAAGGGGAGGGGCCTTACACTTTTTAGTGTAATACTTTGTGTGGCCTCCGGAGGCAGTAGCTATACACCCAATCGTCTGGGTCTCCCAATGGAGCGCCGAAGAAAAAATAATATTTTTTGATGGTGATCCTCCTTGTATGAAACTTTCTTTTCTCTATATATTGGACTAGTTTCTATTGTGTCAGAAGAGATCCCTCTGTGAGTGAAGTGGTGCCCTCCACATTTGTTAGTACAGTTATCACACGGATGCCGCACGGATGACACATGGACTGTACACGGAACGGGACGGATGTGGTTATCACACGGATGCCGCACGGATGCATCTGTGGAAAAACAGGACTGTTTTTTGCTGACTGTAAAAACGGAACAGTCGTGTGAATGTAGCCTTAATTGGCAGCTGGCACATCGCAGTGTAGGAACCCGACGCGTCTATGTGCTGCAATGTATTTTAGCTGGATGAGTGCTCTCGGCTGCACATCCAGCTGAAGCAGAAGCTGGGGCCAGCGGGCCCCCTGTACCTCCGGGCCCGGTCACGGTCGCTACACTCTTGGGTCGTATGGAGCATTATGACTCTTTGCATCAACAAGTCCTTTGCTTATTATTGCTGTACCTTATGTTATATTCAAATAGCAAAATACCTCATTGGTGTATGTAACCTATCAAATGACCGACCAAGGGAGAGGTGGACAGAATACCATGCACATGGCGATGGGAAAAGTCCACACTGTGGGATTGTGTGGCCATGTGCCACTTGCAGTTCTCCATGTCCAGCCTTGTTAACTTACAGTTTTCTATGATGCACATGTCCAAAGTCTCCATAACCACCATAGCAAGCCTGAAATCCAAACTTCTTTCTTGTAAACCATTCACTAGGTGGGAGAGAATATCAGCCAATATTTCTAGCCCTCCAATAGAGGCAAAGTAATCTTGGGCAAATCCTAAGGAAACACAATGATTTCAGACATAAAACACAGTCTGACTGTACTTTTACATCTTGCTTGGTGATATGCGACTCGGCATTGTGCTTGGTGATGTATGGCTCAGCATTGTGCTTGGTGATGTATGGCTCAGCATTGTGCTTGGTGATGTACGGCTCAGCATTGTGCTTGGTGATGTACGGCTCAGCATTGTGCTTGGTGATGTACGGCTCAGCATTGTGCTTGGTGATGTACGGCTCAGCATTGTGCTTGGTGATGTACGGCTCAGCATTGTGCTTGGTGATGTATGGCTCAGCATTGTGATTGGTGACATACGGCTCAGCATTGTGCTTGCTGATGTATGGCTCAGCATTGTGTTTGGTGATATACGGCTCAGCATTGTGCTTGGTGATATATAGCTCGGCATTGTGCTTGGTGACATACGGCTCAGCATTGTGCTTGGTGATATATGACTCGGCATTGTGCTTGGTGATGTATGGCTCAGCATTGTACTTGGTGATGTATGGCTCGGCATTGTGCTTGGTTATGTATGGCTCACCATTGTGCCTGGTGATATACAGCTCAGAATTGTACTTGGTGATGTACGGCTCAGCATTGTGATTGGTGATGTATGGCTCAGCATTGTGCTTGGTGATGTACGGCTCAGCATTGTGTTTGGTGATATATGGCCCGGCATTGTGCTTGGTGATATATGGCTCGGCATTGTACTTGGTGATGTATGACTCGGCATTGTGCTTGGTGATGTACGGCTCAGCATTGTGCTTGGTGATGTACGGCTCAGCATTGTGCTTGGTGATGTACGGCTCAGCATTGTGCTTGGTGATGTACAGCTCGGCGTTGTACTTGGTGATGTACGGCTGCAGGCGGTTGCTATTTTATAATGAAGAGTTAATGTATCAAGCTCCCATACACTTACTACTATTGGCGACAATGGGTCCAATCATGCAACAGATAGGCCGCACTATCTCATGTTGGAGAGAATCATGAAGCCATTCGATCGCCTGTGGAAATGCTGAACTGCAGAGTTTCTGGTTCTCTTCTGAAAGAGAAACACAAAATGAATGAAGCCATAGATTGACATGGAAAACCTGGCGGCACTCGCCCTTCACGGCTCAATAAACCCTATTATCTCACATGTCAGGAAGTGAACAGTGAATATAAAGAGATCTTACCATTCTGTGGGTTAGTAGCACAAGCGCCCAGCGCGCTGCAGACAGACGACCACAGCTGATATTCCGGATTTGTGCTTCCACTGACCAGAACCACATTACTTATTTTGCTGCAAAGCATAAAAAAGACATATAAAACTATATCTATGTGTGGATTTCATCAGATGGGAGAAAAAGTCATTTCCATATTTTACCTAAATAATAAGAGAAGTGTATCAATACATTTTGATTCTCTAGCAAGATTCTGGCCGGTCTCTAAAAAACAAAAACAGAAAAAAAACAATAAACACAATAAATCAACCAACACATCTAGCAAGAAGAATGCGGCATAGCTGTCCAAACACATCGAACAATCGGATGGAGGAAGGATTGGGCTGATGGATTTTGATATGCCCCATCCTTTTTGTCCTCATGGGATATTAGAAGGCGCCGAGGTTTCTGACAACGTATTTGCTTCTCCCTACACACAAGCTCATTCTCAGCTTTAGGGCTTCTGCACATGGCCGTCATTGTCGGAGCCACAGGAAGGCTTCTGTGCGGTTACACTGTACGGGTATGTGCGCACGTTGCGTACTTCACTGCAGAAATTTCTGCAGCGATCTGAAGAGCACATGTGCTCTTTAAATCGCTGGAGAAATGTCCGTAGTGAAGAAAAAAAAAAGCCGATTCCATGCGCTCTGCCTGCAGCTCCTGCCATAGACAGAGCAGGAGCTGCCGGCAAAGCGCAGGAAAGAAGTGACATGTCTTAAACGCCACGTGCGCACGGCCCCTGCACAAGCTCTATAGACTGTGCAGGGGACGCAGGACGCATGCAGTTACGCTGCGCTGCAAAGCGCAGCGTAACTGCATGAATTTACGCAACGTGCGCACATAGCCTACCTCTGCTTTTAATCTGAGGCATATTGATGATTTATCTTTTGCAATTGGCATTATAAAGTCATTCTCTACTGGATTAATTACTAAGGAGGTAAACGGATTTTTGTGTACTCACCGTAAAATCGTTTTCTCTTAGCCATCATTGGGGGACACAGGACCATGGGTGTTATGCTGCCTATCCATAGGAGGACACTAAGTAGATTCAAAAGCATAGCTCCTCCTCTGCAGTATACACCCCCTGGCCGGGCCAGTCAACCTCAGTTTTAGTACACAAGCAGTAGGAGAAAAAAACAGTAAAAACTTCTCAACAGAGGAACATGAGAAAAGAAGAGTCATAACCAAATAAGGTACTGAGAGAACCAAGGCCCAACAGGGCAACAGGGTGGGTGCTGTGTCCCCCAATGATGGCTAAGAGAAAACGATTTTACGGTGAGTACACAAAAATCCATTTTTCTCTGACGCCTCATTGGGGGACCATGGGACATCCTAAAGCAGTCCATGGGTGGGAAACAGAAAAGAAGACAACACAACCCAAGGACTGGGAACCAGTCGCAGACAGCCTGGAGCGCCTACTGAGAGAGGTGCTCTACTGTCGTTTGCAGAATTTTCCTACCCAGTTTTGCCTCAGTTGAAACCTGGGTATGGACTCTGTAATGCTTTGAAAACGTATGTAGGCTAGACCAGGTCGCAGCCTTACACACCTGTTCCACTGAAGCCTGATGCCGAATGGCCCACGAAGCGCCAACTGCTCGCGTGGAATGAGCCCGCAGCCCACTAGGAATGGGCTTGAGTTGCAAGCGGTAGACTTCCTGGATCGCAGAGCGAATCCAGCGAGCCAGAGTCGCCTTTGAAGCTGCCTGTCCCTTCTTAGGCCCCTCAGGAATGATGAACAAAGAGTCCGTTTTCCTAAAGGGGGCTGTCCTGGATATGTAATATCTGAGAGCTCTGATGAGGTCTAACGAATGCAGAGACCTTTCCACCCTATGAACCGGGTGTGGACAAAAGGAAGGCAGAACAATGTCCTCGTTCAAATGAAACGGGTTAAGAACCTTTGGAAGGAAATCCGGGAGAGTGCGCAGAACCACCTTGTCCTGGTGAAAGATCAGAAAGGCTCACGGCAAGAGAGTGCTGCTAGCTCCGAAACCCGTCTGATGGACGTAATTGCCACCAGGAATGTTACCTTCCAGGACAGAAGAGCAAGGGAGGATTCCTTGAGGGGTTCAAGGGGAGACCTCTGGAGACCGTCCAGAATGAGGTTGAGGTCCCATGGTTCCAGCGGCCGTTTGTACGGGGGAACTAGATGGGAAACGCCCTGGAGGAAGGTCTTGACTTGCGGCTTTTGAGCCAGGCGGCATTGGTAGAAGATTGAGAGCGCTGAGACCTGCCCTTTAAGGGAACTGAGAGCCAACCCCACTTGCAAGCCAGACTGTAGAAAGTCGAGAATTCTGGGGATGGCCAGAGGCATAGGCTGAACGTTAGTTTCCCTGCACCATGAAAGGAAGATTTTTCACGTACGGTGGTAAATGCGGGATGAAGCAGGCTTTCGGGCGCTGCTCATGGTGGAAATAACCGCGGGGGAGAATCCCGTTCTTGTTAATACCCAGGTCTCAATGGCCATGCCGTCAGCTTCAGGGCTCTGGAGTTCTGATGGGAAATGGGCCCTTGGGACAGCAAGTCTGGGATGTCTGGAAGGCGCCACGGTGCGTCTGTGAGCATTTGTACTAATTCGGCATACCAGGCGCGCCTGGGCCAGTCCGGTGCTATCAGTATCACCGGGACTCCCTCTGCCTTGATCTTCCTGATTACCCGCGGCAGCAGGGGTAGAGGTGGAATATATAAGGCAGGCGGAAGTGGTGCCAGGAGCAGACTAGAGCATCCGCGCCGATGGACTGCGGGTCGCGTGACCTGGCTATGAACGCGGGTAACTTTGCATTCAACTTTGAGGCCATTAGGTCCCCGTCTGGTGTGCCCCAGCGAGTGCAGATGTGTAGAAACACATCTGGGTGGAGAGACCATTCTCCGGCGGCCAGGCCTTGGTGACTTAGAAAGTCTGCTGCCCAGTTCTCTACTCCCGGTATGTGTACCGCTGATATCACTGATCCCGACGATTCAGCCCAGCTGAGGATCTTGTGGGCCTCGAGATAAGCCGCTTTTCTGTGGGTGCCCCCCTGTCGATTGATATAGGCTACAGCTGTCGCATTGTCCGATTGGACTCGAATCTGATGACCCGCTAGCAGAGGGCAGAACGCTCTGAGCGCGAGGAAGATTGCGCGGAGTTCCGGGATGTTTATGGGTAGGAAAGACTCCTGGGGCGTCCAACGTCCTTGAGCAGTGTGATGCCGGTACACTGCTCCCCAGCCTAGGTGGCTGGCGTCTGTGGTCAGGACCAGGACCAGCCAGTTCACTGGGAGAAAAGATCTCCCCTTCGATAGGGATGAGGACCGAAGCCACCCACGGAGTGGAAGGCGTCAGGTGAAGATGTCTGTCCAGGGAGAAGGGACTCTTGTCCCAAGCCGCTAGAAGGGCTAGCTGCAGTGGGCGGAGGTGCAGTTGAGCAAAGGGTACTGCTTCCATAGCTGCCACGATCCTGCTGAGCACTTTCATGCTGAATCGAATGGAGCGAGACGGAGGACGTAGAAGGCAGCGTACCGCTCGATGAAGAGCGATCACCTTGTCCTGAGGGAGATGGATCAAGCCCCGACGGGTGTCCAGGGACATGCCCAAGAAGGTGATGGATCGTGATGGGATCGGGGATGATTTGTCCAGATTGACTAGCCACCCTAAGCGGGATAGGGTGTCCACAGTGATCTGTACGCTGGTTGATCAGTCGCGGAAGGAGGGGGCCTTGATGAGGAGGTCATCCAAGTAAGGGAGAACGACTACTCCCCTGGCATGAAGGACGCTCATGGCGGCCGCCATGACTTTGGTGAAGACCCTTGGAGCGGTGGCAAGGCTGAAGGGTAGAGCTACGAATTGAAAGTGGGAGTCCTGAATTGCGAAGCGGAGGAACTTTTGGTGATCTGGGGCGATGGGTATGTGCAGGTACGCGTCCTAGATGTCTATGGAGGCGAGGAATTCCCCTTCGACCATGGATGCAATAATGGACCTTAGGGACTCCATTCTGAATCTCCGTACGTGCACATGTTTGTTTAGGTGTTTGAGGTCCAGGATGGGTCGAACTGACCCATCCTTTTTGGGGACCACAAAGAGGTTGGAATAAAAACCCCCCGAACTTCTCGTCGTCTGGGACAGGTATTATCACTCCTGCTGTTTGGAGCAAGTGGATTGCTGAGAAAAAAACTTCGCGTCGTTTTCGAGTCTTTGGGGGGTTTGAGAGAAAGAACCGACTCGGGGGTCGGGTCCGAAATTCTATGTGGTAACCGCACCCATTTGTCATCTGAGGCGGCAGCCCAGATGTGATGAAAGAGCCACAGTCGACCTCCTACAATGAGTGTGTCTTCCGGGGCGCCAAAGGAGTCATGAGGGGGAAAAACGTCGTGGCCGAGTCTTTCTAGTCCTGGACTGTTTCGGTCTAGGCTGCCATGACGAAGTGGGTTTCGGGGAGAGCTGAGAAGGTCGGTCCCTGCGTAGTCCGCGGCTGGTGGCGGGGACAGCACGGGATGTCGACCAACCAAATGAGTTCCGAAAGGAGCGAAACGAGGACTGTGGACGTCTGGTGAAGGACGTCCTGGACTTCAGCTGGGGGAGGGAGGTACTCTTTCCTCCCGTGGCGTCAGAAATGAGCTTGTCCAGACGTTCACCAAACAATCGGTCTGGAAAAAAGGGAAGGCCCGTGAGAGACTTCTTGGAGGCAGAGTCCGCTCGCCATTGTCGGAGCCAGAGAGCTCTACGGATGGCTATGGTATTTGAGGCGGCAAACGCTGCGCAGGTAGCAGCGTCCATGGAGGCCTGCATGAGGTACTCCGCCTCAGCGGCAATTTGAGCTGTTACCTCTGTGAAGGTATGAGTGAACTGGGATTCCTCAAGCGAAGTGTTAAGGGATTATGCCCAGACTGAGATCGCCTTTGCGACCCACACAGAGGCAAAGGAGGGCGAGAGGGAGGAACCCGCAGCCTCAAAAGCAGAGCGGGCGAGGTGCTCCACCTGTCTGTCTGTCGGGTCCTTGATGGATGAACTATCGGGTAAAGACAGGAGCGTCTTTGTGGTAAGGCGGGAGACCGGGGGGTTGACCGAGGGCAGATCGGCCCAGCCCTTAGGGGCAGGTGAGGCAAAAGGGTACCGGGACTCCATGAGTTTTCGGTTACCAAAGCGCTTGTCAGGCTTCTCCCTTTGCTTTGTGAGGATATCCTGAAACTCTGGGTGATCATCAAAAAACTTTTGGGGTTTCCTTGCCCTCTTAAAGGAGACCGCATGGTCAGTGGTAGTGGATGGGGGATCCTCCACATGCAGAGTTTGGTTGATTGCTGCTATAAGGGAGTCTATTGCAGTTTGATCATCTGGGGAGGCTGAAACCAAGGAATCCTCTTGGTATAAACAGCATTCTCCCTCCTCCAGCTCTTCAGAAGCCGTGGAGCGTGTGGGAGAGCCTGCCCTGTGTGCTCCCGAGGGAGAGCCCGCTGGAGACACCCGGCCGTGTGCTCTTTTCCTGGTCCCTGCAACCGGTGAAGCATGTGCCCGGATTACCTCAGAAGGATCCTCCATAGGGGTATCCTCAGGCTGCGTTCCGTCCAGGGACCCAGAAGGGTGTGGAGGACGAGAATGCATAGCCAGCACCAGGTTCTGTGACAGTTTTTCCATGGATTGGGACAGAAACTGTGCCCATTCCGGTGGGTTGGGAGCCCTAGGCTCTGGGCTGACCGTTGCGGCGGTGGTGGCAGGGGGGTCTTGGGGGGCTATAGGGGCACAGGACTCACAGAGAGAAGAGGTGTGTTTACGTGGTAGCTCAGTGTGGCAGGCAGTGCAGGCTGAATAATAGACTATGTGGGCCTTAGCACTCTTAGTGCCCTTAGATTTCTGCATGTTCCTAATAGGAGTATGCCAGGAGGGGGAGCAATGCTCAGTAGCTACAATTGAAGCAAGCACCTCACCAGAATCAGCCGATGGCCCTGTCCTCAGGAAGGATTAAGCTCTATGGAGATCTCGCACGCTTTCCTGGGGGGAGGGGCTTATAGCGGCCACGGGGGGGTTGCGGGGTGGGGCTTAGCGCTAAAAGAGCGCGAAGATGAAATCAGTGTGCCCCCCCCTGCTGTGGGTAGTAAAAAACGGCGGGAAGGGAGCTTCTGACAGTTTTCCTCCTCCCTTCAGTCAGCATACAGCTTGTCACTGGTGGTTATCAGCCGGTTTTTCTGCTAGAGCAAATAAACTGAGCAAATAAACAGCATGAGTCCCTGAGCCCTGGGCCCTCCCCCTGCCACCGGGAAATTATCTGCAGGACTTTCTGCAAACAGGAGTGACTTCCCCCCTCCTCCAGCCAGCAAGCTAGAGAAAAGTTAACACTGTGTGTGCAGGATCCTTGTAAATGTCCTGGGAGCCTTCCCTGCAGCGTCTTTTCTCCCTTTGTCTCGGAAACCAGTCAGGGGGGATCTCACCTTAAAACACTGCTTCCGTCCAGGCAGTGAAAATAGCAGAGTAAGCTTGCTGTGTCCGGTCACACCGGTGTCATATTCAACTCAGATGCTGCAAAGAGGGGCTGAGGAATTGGTGCCATATTCAACTCAGAGCCTGCAAGGTGGGGCTGAGGAATTGGGCTATAGGGGCACAGGCCTCTACCCTGGGCTTTGGAAAATCGGTGTCTGTGGAACCTGTCGTCCAGCCCAGGATCCAGCGTCGCAGGAGGGGGTACGTGGAGGCGACACTCCACGTTCCCGCCCGTTGATGGTAGTGGGAGATCGGTCCCAAAAGGAAACCGTCGCCCTCAAAAAATAACAAACCTTGAAAGGAAGTGCCTCCTACAGACACTAAGCTAAAACTGAGGTTGCCTGGCCCGGCCAGGGGGTGTATGCTGCAGAGGAGGAGCTATGCTTTTGCATCTACTTAGTCTCCTCCTATGGATAGGCAGCATAACACCCATGGTCCTGTGTCCCCAAATGAGGCGTCAGAGAAATATTCTTCTACAAACATTGCTTATAAATGGATAATATATACATAATATGGTGGCAATAGCTTCTGCTGTATGCACAAGGCCTGACGTTAGCCTTAGGTTTAGGCTTAGGCCACACAGCAAACCTTTGAGTGCGACATAGGTCACGTTAAAAAGTCGCAATGTAATGCAGGTGAATAAGGCTGCATTGTGGTGATGCAAAAAAAAAAAACAAGAAGCGGCTGGAAATTTTGCACCTTGCTTTTCACAGTCACATCTTGTAGATCACGATACGACTCTTGTCGCCTGCATTATGCTGCGATAAAGCAGAGTTTGGCCACGCAACCTGTTCCGCTGTAAGGAGGTGGTCGGCGTACGAAGAACTTCCCCCTGAAGACCTAATGACCATAATGTTTTACTATAGTGAATGCTGGTTATGTTGCAAGTGTGGCCAACGCCATCCAGCAGCTGATAGGACACAGCGTCTTATTGAATGCTAAGTTTGTGGCTAATATATATTGTAGAGCATAATATATAGAGTGTAACATGTTTTATATAAAGTACTAGCTGTACTACCCGGCTTCGCCCGGGTTAATAACTGCTGTTAACAAAATAGAATGTATTAACAAAAATGTATTCTGCACACAAAAACCACAAAACAAATAGATAGAAATGTAATTATTAAATTGTTGCCTATATTAACCAATCAGAGCTCAGATTAATTAACTGTAGCAAAATCGAAGCTAAGCTGTGATTGGTTGCTATTGTCAGCCTGATAAATCTCCAGGCAACAGAAAGCCCTCCCCCTGACAGTATATATTAGCTCACACATACACATATAGACAGGTCATGTGACTGACAGCTGCCGTATTTCCTATATGATACATTTGTTGTTCTTGTAGTTTGGCTGCTTATTAATCAGATTTTTATTTTTGAAGGATAATACCAGACTTGTGTGTGTTTTAGGGCGATTATGTGGCGAGGTTGGTGTATGTGTGGTGAGATGTGTGCTGAGGGTGGTATATGTGTTCAAGCACGTGGTAGTGTGTGGCGCATTTTGTGTGTGTGTTCATATCCCCGAGTCCGGTGAGTATCCCATGTCAGGGCCCCACCTTAGCAACTGGCAACTGTACGGTATATACTGTTGGCGCCATCGCTTCATTTTTTAAGTCCCCCTTGTTCACATCTGGCAGCTGTCAATTTGCCCCCAACACTTTTTGTTTCACTTTTTCCCCATTATGTAGATAGGGGCAAAATTGATTGGTAAATTGGAACGCGCTGGGTTAAAATTTCGCCTCACAACATAGCACCCGGCGCTCCCCGGGATAGTAACTGTCTCTTTGTTTCTCTCCCATTCTCTGTCTGTCTCCCCCTCTGTATATATCTCTCTGTATCTCTTTGCTTGTCTGTCTATCTCTGTCACTTTCCCGGTCTGTCTCTTTCCCTCTCTTTCCCTGTCTGTCTCTTTCCCTTTCAGTCTGTCTCTTTGTCTGTGTCTGTCTCTTTGTGTCTGCCTCTTTCCCTGTCTGTGTCTGTCTCTTTCCCTGGCTGCATTGTGACACGCCAACATTCCATATAAGGGCGTGGCTGCGCATTCTTCTGAAGTTCTGGCTGCACTGTGGCTCCCAGCTCCATTCGCTTTAATGGAGGCATGTTTTTTGGCGAATAACTGTAAAGCAGGGGGTTAAAATTTCCCCTCGAAACATAGCCTATGACGCTCTCGGGGTCCAGAAGTGTGAGTGTGCAAAATTTTGTGGCTGTAGCTGCGACGGTGCGGATGCCAATCCCGGACATACACACATACACACATACATACACACATTCAGCTTTATATATTAGATAGGAACAAGAAGGACGTTTTAGATAAGGATTAGTGCAACGTAGGGACAAGTGAGCAAGAGTGTGTTAAAGGGAACCTGTCACCAGATTTGGTGCCTATAAGCACCACCAGTGGGCTATTATATACAGAATGTTAGAATGCTGTATATACAGTCAGGGCCAGAAATATTTGGACAGTGACACAAGTTTTGTTATTTTAGCTGTTTACAAAAACATGTTCAGAAATACAATTATATATATAATATGGGCTGAAAGTGCACACTCCCAGCTGCAATATGAGAGTTTTCACATCCAAATCGGAGAAAGGGTTTAGGAATCATAGCTCTGTAATGCATAGCCTCCTCTTTTTAAAGGGACCAAAAGTAATTGGACAAGGGACTCTAAGGGCTGCAATTAACTCTGAAGGCGTCTCCCTCGTTAACCTGTAATCAATGAAGTAGTTAAAAGGTCTGGGGTTGATTACAGGTGTGTGGTTTTGCATTTGGAAGCTGTTGCTGTGACCAGACAACATGCGGTCTAAGGAACTCTCAATTGAGGTGAAGCAGAACATCCTGAGGCTGAAAAAAAAGAAAAAAACCATCAGAGAGATAGCAGACATGCTTGGAGTAGCAAAATCAACAGTCGGGTACATTCTGAGAAAAAAGGAATTGACTGGTGAGCTTGGGAACTCAAAAAGGCCTGGGCGTCCACGGATGACAACAGTGGTGGATGATCGCCGCATACTTTCTTTGGTGAAGAAGAACCCGTTCACAACATCAACTGAAGTCCAGAACACTCTCAGTGAAGTAGGTGTATCTATCTCTAAGTCAACAGTAAAGAGAAGACTCCATGAAAGTAAATACAAAGGGTTCACATCTAGATGCAAACCATTCATCAATTCCAAAAATAGACAGACCAGAGTTAAATTTGCTGAAAAACACCTCATGAAGCCAGCTCAGTTCTGGAAAAGTATTCTATGGACAGATGAGACAAAGATCAACCTGTACCAGAATGATGGGAAGAAAAAAGTTTGGAGAAGAAAGGGAATGGCACATGATCCAAGGCACACCACATCCTCTGTAAAACATGGTGGAGGCAACGTGATGGCATGGGCATGCATGGCTTTCAATGGCACTGGGTCACTTGTGTTTATTGATGACATAACAGCAGACAAGAGTAGCCGGATGAATTCTGAAGTGTACCGAGATATACTTTCAGCCCAGATTCAGCCAAATGCCGCAAAGTTGATCGGACGGCGCTTCATAGTACAGATGGACAATGACACCAAGCATACAGCCAAATCTACCCAGGAGTTCATGAGTGCAAAAAAGTGGAACATTCTGCAATGGCCAAGTCAATCACCAGATCTTAACCCAATTGAGCATGCATTTCACTTGCTCAAATCCAGACTTAAGACGGAAAGACCCACAAACAAGCAAGACCTGAAGGCTGCGGCTGTAAAGGCCTGGCAAAGCATTAAGAAGGAGGAAACCCAGCGTTTGGTGATGTCCATGGGTTCCAGACTTAAGGCAGTGATTACCTCCAAAGGATTCGCAACAAAATATTGAAAATAAAAATATTTTGTTTGGGTTTGGTTTATTTGTCCAATTACTTTTGACCTCCTAAAATGTGGAGTGTTTGTAAAGAAATGTGTACAATTCCTACAATTTCTATCAGATATTTTTGTTCAAACCTTCAAATTAAACGTTACAATCTGCACTTGAATTCTGTAGTAGAGGTTTCATTTCAAATCAAATGTGGTGGCATGCAGAGCCCAACTCGCGAAAATTGTGTCACTGTCCAAATATTTCTGGACCTAACTGTAAGAGCCCAGGCCGCTGTGTAGAACATAAAAATCACTTTATAATACTCAGCTAAGGGGCGGTGCGGTGCAGCCCGGTCGGATGGGTGTCTCCATTCTCCGGTATCGGGGCCTCCTCTTTTGGCCATTTTTGTCCTCCTCCTTCTGAAGCTTGGGTGCATGACGCATCCTACATCATCCACAATAGCTGGCATTGAGGTCCTGCGCAGGCGCACTTTGATCTGCCCTGAGCAGGGCAGACCAAATTATTGTAGTGCGCCTGCGCGGTACCTCAATTCTGGCTAGTATACATGACAGTAGTCTTGTAATGATAATCTGCTGCTGATTAAACAGTGATTTTTATCAAAATCACAGGAACACAGACCCTGATTCCAGCGATGTGTTACTTACTGAGCTGTCTGCTGTCATTTTGATAAAATCAATCTCTCCTGCAGATCTAGCAGTTATACAGAGCTCATGGACATGCTGGACTACCTTGCACCAGGCCAAGTAGTCCTGTAATGATAATCTTCTGCTGATTAAACAGTGATTTAAACGATGTGTCACTTACTGAGCTGTTTGCTAAGCCTAATAACTGACACATCGCTGGAATCAGGGTCTCTGCCCCTACATTATGCTGCTCTCAGAATAGGTGGCAAAAACCTGTTGACAGATTCCCTTTAATGGGAGCCCAGTAGAGATGAGCTAATAGATTTGAAGGACTGTCGTCCGGCAGCCACGTCACTATTCCATAGGCCTTAAAATCTCCTCTTACCTGCTGTCTCTTCTGATTAGTAGGCCTGACACCACGTCATGTCTGCAGTTACTGATCAGAAGAGGCACCGGTAGGTAGGAGGTCATCCGTAGGGATCCTGTTCAGCGGCCACGGAATAGTGACGTGGCCACTGGACTAGGGTCCTGCTGATCAATTCACATCTGTACTGTCCACTTATTTCCAAAGTGGCCTTGAACTGGACAAACTGGATGACGGGCAGCGCTGAAACGACTAGGATGTAGTGTGACGCCCTGGACTAGCCAGGTTGTCACAGGTAGGCCCTTACACACACAACAGCCCTCCTTAGAAAGGTGACAGCAGCCAAACTACAAAACCCTTGTCACCTCCCTCCGGGTTTGATGTTCACACCAGGGGGCGGAGCCAAACGGTTGGCTCCACCCACCGAGGAGTTCACAGTCCCGGAGGCGGGAAAGACAGCAGAGAGTGAAGGTTGAGCTTTGACAGTGGAGTGAAGTGGAGTAAAGTTCAAGGGCAGACCTGTGTCCAGGCCTGCCATAGTCTACACCAGGTGTCTGGGTTGGAGCCCAGTCACCTCTGGCAAGGAGGCAGATGGTGGTGGCCGCCTGCAGGAGCTGGGATTACAGTCGGTGGAACTGTAGGGACCGGGGATGGGCGGTGGCCCGCCGGTACCAAACCGGGGAACCGATTGGAAACCGGAGCACCAGGAGGGGTACTCAGACCCAGTACGAGGCCCAGAACCAACAGGGCTGAGTCAAATCAACTGATTGAGGACTGGACTTAAGGACCTATCCCACCTAAGCCCCGAATGAAGACAACAGCCCAATCATTAGGGTAACGCCACCGCCCAAGCATAGAGACCAAAGGGGCCAGCGTCTGCGGGCAAAAAGGGCTCTCCCGGCACATACCAAGCCGGGGAGCGGACTACCATTGCTTAGGCATAAGAGTCGTGATTTCTACATAGTGAGGTGCAGGAGAAAGGCGAAAACCACTGACCTGCTAAGGGGAAAACTGCAGCCGGCTGCGGGCACCGTTCACCACCTGTTTGGGTTACCAGAGACTCCAGCGTTTTTGTCATAGTGAGTACAACAGTGCCTTCGGGCCGCGCACCGCACCGACCCCAGCACGCATCCATCCCCTCGCCTCAGCACCTCCCGCGGGCCCCCGGGACCACCATTCCCCTACCCTTGGAGGTGTCAACACCGAGCTGCACAACACCGTCCCCGGGAGGCCTAGTCAACGGCAGCGGTGGTGTCCATCCATTCACCACAACCCATGGGTGGCGTCACGAACTTAAACTCCCCTACCAAACACCGCGGTCCCGGCCGTGGATATCCCCACCGAGATCCCTGCGTGTAGCGACAACCCCCCCTTTCAGAGCGACGTGACCCCCGGGTCCGTGAGGAGCTCGAGCCACCCACCGACTAGCACGGATCCGAGCGGCTCGGCAGCCGGCCGAGCCCCGGGGCGGTACACATCGACTCTTCTGGCGTCACGAACAGGATTGGACCCATCCACTTACCTGTGGAAGTGCGCCATGAAGTTATCGTCAGTGGAGTCCCCGTTGAAAAATTGCAGAATCCGCCATCTTGTCATCATCCTGTGGTGCGAAGCTTCCTGCCCAAGCTGTCTTCTCCAAGCAGAAAGGGCGTGAAAGTAGAGCCCCGCCCCCTGAGAGCAGAGCGGTGCAGAAAGCAAGCGGAGTGCCCCGAAAAGACCACGGGGGGG
This sequence comes from Anomaloglossus baeobatrachus, assembly GCF_048569485.1. Taxonomy (NCBI): domain Eukaryota; kingdom Metazoa; phylum Chordata; class Amphibia; order Anura; family Aromobatidae; genus Anomaloglossus; species Anomaloglossus baeobatrachus. The sequence continues at coordinate 174,048,367 of NC_134356.1, forward strand.
ACGCATGGAAAAATGTCGGCATACCCGGACGGGAGCGGAGAGGCACCCGCCGCTGGAGCGGCGGGACCCAGAAGGAGCAGAGGTGGAGTATCCTTTGAGGATGAGGACCACGGCCCGGGTGAGCTCCCTGCCGGAACCGCTGCCTGGTTGGATCAGGAGCTGGGTCGATTCTGCGTGAAGGTGAGGGCGCAAAGTTTGCAGCAGGTGCTCGACTGGAAGGCGGAGGTACGGAGAATGGTTGCCGTGGTGTGGGCCCGTGAGCAGAGGGCCATCGCAGCCGTGCAGCGCCGAGATAAAGCCACGCAGAACCCCATGTCGTCCCTCATCAGCTGGGAGCTGGAGCCCGCCAGTACCGTGACCAGTGAGCCCGGGGTAGTACAACTCATGGAGGAAGAGGTCCCGTGTGTGCTGCCCCCGCTGCCGTTTCCGGTAGCGGCCTACAGCCCCGGAACCTACTGCACCTGGAAGGGAAGCCCGATAACCCGTCCGACGATGGCGCAGTACGGACCCCTGCAATGGTGAGAAGTACCGCAAGTTAAACTCGAGCCACGCACGGCCGAGCCCCGGGGCGGTACAGTAGCACAACTACTAAACTTAGTGTGAACAGTTCCCAGACAGCTGAAGTGAGGACTTACTGTTATTAGACACCAAGACCAGGATCATGGAGATACACATCCGCTTTAGGTTTACCGAAGATTCCTCATCTGATAAGATTGTGCAGATGTCTCCAAAAAATTCTGCGGTGCTCAGGATTTGCTGACAATACACTGGAATGGAAGTCAGGATAGAAATATAAAAAATATTTTGTACCATTTTACAATAAATTGTCAGAATTGGGGTCATCTTTACCTTTGCTTTCTGCCAAGACCACCAGCATGTATAAGGAAACTTCGTTTAACTGGGAGTGACTGCTGGATTTGGCTAAATTATAGAGAAGCCTTAATCCACCAATGTCTACGAAGTACTTGCACAAGTCACCTGTAGAAAAAAAACAATACCATATTTATGCTTGTGCTATATGGCGTCACATAGCGCAATCTTTAACATACTGTAAAAGCCACGTCAGAAAGTGGGACGTGCCCTCGATTCTGGGGTCCAGTGAGTGGGACCAAAAAGTCATGTGCCCCTTGTTAGGGAATGTTCACATGTGGCGGACACACTGTGGACTTTCCAATTTACAAGAATACATTTTCAATGCAACATCAAAGCAGCAAAAAGGATGTACCGCAAGATTTGTGCGGACTGCTATACACAGAAGATTTGCACATGTGAATATACACTTAGGGTCTTTAGATACAGAGCTGTTTAAGTAGGATGCTGCCTGCAGCGCCTCTACAGGAAAACTGAAGTATTGCAGAATGCCTGCTAAAAATGAATACAATCCCCAGCTCTCAATCGCTAAGTCTCGTGTTTTAGCTTAATGGATATATATATATATATATATATATATATATATATATATATATATATATATACACTGTGTGCAGAATTGTTAGGCAAATGAGTATTTTGATCACATGATACTTTTTATACATGTTGTCCTACTCCAAGCTGTAGAGGCTTGAGAGCCAACTACCAATTAAGTAAATCAGGTGATGTGCATCTCTGTAATGAGGTAATGAGTAGGGGTGTGCTGTAATGACATCAACACCCTATATAAGGTGTGCTTAATTATTATGCAACTTCCTTTCCTTTGACAAAATGGGTCAGAAGAAAGTTTTGACGGGCTCTGAAAAATCCAAAATTGTGGGATGTCTTGCAGAGGGATCTAGGGATCTAGCAGTCTTGAAATTGCCAAACTTTTGAAGCGTGATCACCAAACAATCAAGCTTTTCATGGCAAATAGCCAATAGGGTCACAAGAAGCGTGTTGGGCAAATAAGATGCAAAACAACTGCCCGTGAATTGAGGAAAATCAAGCGTGAAGCTGCCAAGGTGCCATTTGCCACCAGTTTGGCCATATTTCAGAGCTGTAACGTTACTGGAGTATCAAAAAGCACAAGGTGTGCCATACCCAGGCACATGGCCAAGGTAAGGAAGGCTGAAAAACGACCACCTTTGAACAAGAAACATAAGATAAAACTTCAAGACTGGGTCAAGATATACCTTAAGACTGATTTTTCAAAGGTTTTATGGACTGATGAAATGAGAGTGACTCTTGATGGGCCAGATGGATGGGCCAGAGGCTGGATCAGGAAAGGGCAGAGAGCGCCACTCCGACTCAAATGCCAGCAAGATGGAGGTGGGGTATTGGTATGGGCTGGTATCATCAAAGATGAACTTGTGAGACCTTTTTGGGTTGAGGATGGAGTGAAGCTCAACTCCCAGACCTACTGCCAGTTTCTGGAAGACAACTTCTTCAAGCAGTGGTACAGGAAGAAGTTAGTATCGTTCAGGAAAAACACGATTTTCATGCAGGACAATGCTCCATCACATGCATCCAACTACTCCACAGCGTGGCTGGCCAGTAAAGGTAAATGACATGGTCCCCTTGTTCACCTGATCTGAACCCCATAGAGAACCTGTGGTCCCTCATAAAATTTGAGATCTACAGGGAGGGAAAACAATACACCTCTCGGAACAGTGTCTGGAAGGCTGTGGTGGCTGCTGCACGCAATGTTGATCGTAAACAGATCAAGCACCTGACAGAATCTATGGATAGTAGGCTGCTGAGTGTCATCATAAAGAAAGGTTGCTATATTGGTCACTAATTTTTTGGGGTTTTGTTTTTGCATGTCAGAAATGTTTATTTCTAAATTTTATGCAGTTATATTGGTTTACCTGGTGAAAATAAACAAGTGAGATAGGAATATATTTGGTTTTTATTAAGCTGCCTAATAATTCTGCACAGTAATAGTTACCTGCACAAACAGATATCCTCCTAAGATAGCCAAATCTAAAAAAAACACTCCAACTTCCAAAAATATTAAGCTTTGATATTTATGAGTCTGTTGGGTTGATTGAGAACATAGTTGTTGATCAATAAGAAAAAAATTCCTCTAAAATACAACTTGACTAATAATTTTGCACACGATGTGTGTGTGTGTGTGTGTGTGTGTGTATATATATATACCGTATATCTATATATAAATATATTATATACTAGCTGTAGTACCCGGCGTTGCCCGGGATAGTGTGACGCCCTGGACTAGTCAGGTCGTCTCAGGTAGTCCCATGCACACAGACCCCCTCCCTAAAAAGGTGACAGCAGCCAAACTTCAAAACCTTGTCACCACCCTCCAGGTTTGATGTCCACACCAGGGGGGTGGAGCCAGGCAGTTGGCTCCACCCACCGAGGAGTTTACAGGCCTGGAGGCGGGAAAAACACAAGTTCTAGGTAGAGCAGAGTTCTAGTTTGACAGTGAAGGAGTGAAGTTGAGTTCAAGGGCAGACCTGTGAACAGGCCTGCCAAGAGTCTACTCAGGTGTCTGGGTTGGAGCCCAGTCACCTCTGGCAAGGAGGCAGATGGTGGTGGCCGCCTACAGGAGCTGGGATTACAGCCAGTGGAACCATAGGGACCGGGGTCGGGCGGTAGCCCGCCGGTACCGAACCGGGGAACTAATTGGAAACCGGAGCACCAGGAGGGGTACTCAGACCCAGTTCGAGGCCCAGAACCAACAGGGCTGAGTCAAATCAACTGATTGAGGACTGGACTTAAGGACCTTTCCCACACAAGGCCTGACTGAAGACAACAGCCCAACCATTAGGGTAAAGCCACCGCCAAGGCATAGAGACCCAAAGGGCCAGCGTCTGCGGGCAAACAGGGCTCTCCCGACACCCAGCAAGTCGGGGAGCGGACTACCATTGCTTAGGCATAGGAGTCAAAACATTCACACAAAGAGGTGCAGGAGGAAGGCGGAAACCACCAACCTGTTAAGGGAGAAGCTGCAGCCGGCTGCGGGCCCCGTTCATCACCCCGTTTGATTTACCAGAGACTCCAGTGTGTTGTGTCACAGTGAGTACACCAGTGCCTTCGGGCCGCACCGCACCAGCACGCACCCATCCCCACGCCTCAGCACCTCCCTCGGGCCCCAGGGACCATCACTCCCCTACCCACGGAGGGGTCAACACCAAGCTGCGCAACACTGTCCCCGGGAGGCCTAGTTAACGGCAGCGGTGGTGTCCATCTATTCACCACAACCTGTGGGTGGCATCACGAACTTACATCCCTTACAAACCACCGCGGCCCTGGCCGTGGAACTCCCCACCGAAGTCCCTGCGTGTAGCGCCAACCCCCTTGCAGAGCGACGTGACCCCCGGGTCCGTGAGGAGCTCGAGCCACCCACCGTACGAGCACAGATCCGAGCGGCTCGGCAGCCGCAGCCGAGCCCACGGGGCGGTACAATAGCAACTAAGTGTCTCCCTGTCTGTCTCCCTCTCTCTCTCTGACAAAGGAGGCACGTTTTGCACCTCTGAAATGCGTTGGGACCCCTTTTGCCCACTACAGGCTTCCTTTTGCTCCTCCACACGCACATGTCTAAGTATCCAAGGAAGCCGCAGGCCGGGGCGCCTGCATAAAGACGCCAGCTCTGACTCGCATCCCTTCTACTGGGTAACATATTACCCAGTGAAGCCTGCCCGCAGCACACCGCCAGTCCTCGCACCCACTGGGAACAAGCAGCTGCAATTCTGCAACTCAGCTACCCTGAAACATGCCATCTCAGCAGCGGTCCACGCTGATCAGATAAGGATTCGCATCCACTCATCCGCATTTACTCTTATCACTTATACCAAGTAAGTTGTCCCCATCCATTTAAAATCATTTAAAATTGTATTAAAATTGTACTAACCCTCACCTTATCACTTTTGTTGATTTTTGTTACTAAAAATCCCTAAAAACCCCTGAATCATCAACCCGACGCATAAACATCTCCGGAGCCCAAACCAAATGCACCGTCCTGAGTACTTCTGGCAAAAGCCAGCCCCAACACCTATAATGAAAACCTGGTCCAAACAGCCAAGCTAAAACAACCCCTTAGGCCTCATATATCCCTGATACCGCCGAGACTCCCAATCACCACATCTTTCAAACTATCATGAGGGTCAACCACAACAGCGGCCTGTGTCACCTATTCCCATAGAATGAATGCGGCACATAACTCACCGTATCCAAACCTAAAGAGCCCTCAACTTATATTGGGAGGGGTCCTCGAAGCTCAAAAATCAGGTGTTTAACTAATAAACCTATTAACAGTAACTTGCCCCCCCAGACCACACTTAAGGCTGCTTTACACGCAGCAACATCGCTAGCGATGTAGCTTGTGAAAGCACCTGCCCCCGTTGTTTGTGCGTCATGGGCAAATCGCTGCCCGTGGGGCACAATATCGCTAGTACCCGTCACACGAAGTTACCTGACTAACGACGTCGTTGTGGCCGGCGAACTGCCTCTTTTCTATGTAGCGTCACAGTGACGTCACGTGGCAGGCGTCCAATAGAAGCGGAGGGGCGGTGAGCAGCTGAATGAAAGTCACGTCCACCTCATTGCCGGAGGACGCAAGTATGGTGTTGTTCGTCATTCCTGGGGTGTCACACATAGCAATGTGTGCTGCCTCAGGAATGACGAACAAGCTGCGTCCTGCACCATCAACGATATTTGGGATTTGAACGACGTGTCAACGATCAATGATTAGGTGAGTATTTTTGATCGTTAGCGGTCGCTCGTACGTGTCACACGCAACGACATCGCTAACGAGGCCAGATGAGCGTCACGAATTCCGTGACCCCAACGACATCTCGTTATAACTTATATTGGGTGGGGTCCTCGAAGCTCAAAAATCAGGTGTTTAACTAATAAACTTATTAACATTAACTTGCCCCCCCCCCAAACCACACTTACTCCCAGCCGTAAGCACCAGCTCGAAAGCTCCAATGGAAAAAGAGGTTGAGGGGGTGAATAAATATCAAACACGGGACCGGATATTCTATTGCCATCAGTCCCCCAAATCACCATACCATCAACCAAAACAGTAAAATAAAAGAGGGGGGATTAATATTTTCATGGAACCCCCAGTAACAATTTACGCCAACTTCGAGGACCCACCCCAACCTGCAATTTTTTTCCCGCCGCTCCCCTACGGAAGAAACCCATCGGTGCCTGTTGTACCACAAAATTCCGATAATGAAGCTAAAACCAAACACCAAACCTGCAATCAGCCGACGGACGTTCATTGAAGACCAACTAGCCGTGGACCACTGACTGGCCCAAAGCTACCGCCTGCCCATCAGCTCATCCTCAGATAATAAAAGGGGGGGGGGGACTCAAAGCAATCCATCAAGCACTCCCATTGTCCCCGCTCACTGATAAGCAGCCCCGTAGCATCCGCAAGGACCTGCCTAACCCCTGGAACCATACTCCCAGGTTCGGGAGGGCCCTCCATCCCCTTAAACCATTGACTGATACACAGCAACCACATGCCCACCAGCTCTTCCTCAGATAAAAAAGGGGAGGGGGGGGACGCAATCCACCAGGCACTCCCATTGTTCACCCTCGTTGATAAGCGGTCCACTTGCAGTGTCCGCCAAGGCATGCTTAATCAAGTGTTCGCGACACTCCCGAGATCGGGAGCGCACTCCATCTCTGCAGCCTCTGCCTCCGGGGCCAAGACCCGTAAACGTTCCCACTGAAAACGAAAGAGCGCATGATCTATAGAGTTCTGAATACCCAGTACATGAGAGGCAGTCAAACCAGCATTACCAAAGGAGCAACCCGCCGACAAAGAACACTAACCAGAGCAGCTGAAAAGGCTGATAAATCATTTATCGACAGAACCACCCCCTGTATCACCAATGCAAGCGTACTCTCCTGTTCTAAAGCTGTTCCTTCCACAAAATAACTGTCCTCCAGAGCGGAAAAAAACTTAAAAAGATTTTTTTTTTATACCAGAACCAAAAATTCACCATCCCTCGGGCCACCGAGCCACACCCCATGCTCCTCCAAAATTACGCCCACGAAAACAAAACCCCTGTCGCACTAGCAAACAAATCAAATTTTTTAGTTATCCACCAGGGGGTCCATGAGCAATGAACGACTGTTATGCTCACCCGAGAACGTCCCCCAAACTACTAAATCCATCCTGACCTTCCGCCGACATACGAACATAGTGAAGCAGCGCCAGCATGACGGCTGTAGCATAGGTGAGCCGACGGAAAATACACTGGCCTGCCAAGTTAAGGTTCCCAAGCAAAGATTGAACCTCCCGCAAAGTAAGCTTAATGACCATCAGCGCCCGAGCCACCACCTCCGGAGGCCGTCACCTTGTCATCGTGGGGATGAGTGGGGGTTGGGGAGCAAATTGCAAACTTTCAGAATCAATAACCAATACCTAAAACCGAAAACCTTGGCCCGGGCCCTCCCACTCACCTGGCGCCAAAGAAGGGAATTTTGTTACTTACCGTAAATTCCTTTTCTTCTAGCTCTTATTGGGAGACCCAGACGATTGGGGTATAGCTACTGCCTCCGGAGGCCACACAAAGCACTACACTAAAAAGTGCAAGGCCCCTCCCCTTCTGGCTATACCCCCCCGTGGTATCACGGGTTCTCCAGTTTTAGTGCCAAAGCAAGAAGGAGGAAAGCCAATAACTGGTTTAAACAAATTAACTCCGAGTAACATCGGAGAACTGAAAAACCGTTCAACATGAACAACATGTGTACCCGCAAACAACAAAAAAATCCCGAAGGACAACAGGGCGGGTGCTGGGTCTCCCAATAAGAGCTAGAAGAAAAGGAATTTACGGTAAGTAACAAAATTCCCTTCTTCTTCAGCGCTCTATTGGGAGACCCAGACGATTGGGACGTCCAAAAGCTGTCCCTGGGTGGGTAAAGAAATACCGCATGTTAGAGCTGCAAAACAGCCCTCCCCTACGGGGGTGTCACTGCCGCCTGCAGGACTCTTCTACCTAAGCTGGCGTCCGCCGAAGCATAGGTATGCACCTGATAATGCTTGGTGAAAGTGTGCAGACTGGACCAGGTAGCTGCCTGGCACACTTGTTGAGCCGAAGCCTGGTGTCGTAATGCCCAGGACGCACCCACGGCTCTGGGTGAGTGGGCTTTTAGCCCTGAAGGAACCGGAAGCCCCGCAGAACGGTAGGCCTCTAGAATTGGTTCTTTGATCCCTCGAGCCAGGGTGGCTTTAGAAGCCTGCAACCCCTTGCGCGGACCAGCGACAAGGACAAAAAATGCATCGGAACGGCGCATGGGCGCCGTGCGGGAAATGTAGATTCTGAGTGCTCTCACCAGATCTAACAAACGTAAGTCCTTTCCATACCGGTGAACCGGATGAGGACAAAAGGAAGGCAAGGATATATCCTGATTAAGATGAAATGAGGATACGACCTTAGGGAGAAACTCCGGAATGGGGCGCAGCACTACCTTGTCCTGGTGGAAAACCAGGAAGGGAGCCTTGGATGACAGAGCTGCCAGCTCAGACACTCGCCGACGCGATGTGATCGCAACGAGAAACGCCACCTTCTGTGACAGGCGAGAAAATGAAAACTTCCTTCAGAGGCTCGAAAGGCGGCTTCTGGAGAGCAACTAGTACCCTGTTGAGATCCCATGGATCTAACGGCCGCTTGTACGGGGGTACGATATGACAGACCCCCTGTAGGAACGTGCGCACCTTAGAAAGACGTGCTAGACGCTTCTGAAAAAACACGGATAGTGCCGAGACTTGCCCCTTAAGGGAGCCGAGCGACAAGCCCTTTTCTAACCCCGATTGCAGGAAGGAAAGAAAAGTAGGCAATGCAAATGGCCAGGGAGACCCTCCCTGAGCCGAGCACCAGGTTAAGAAAATCTTCCACGTTCTGTGGTAGATCTTAGCAGAGGTGGACTTCCTAGCCTGTTTCATGGTGGCAACGACCCCTTGGGATAATCCTGAAGACGCTAGGATCCAGGACTCAATGGCCACACAGTCAGGTTCAGGGCCGCAGAATTCCGATGGAAAAACGGCCCTTGGGACAGTAAGTCTGGCCGGCATGGTAGTGACCACGGTCGGCCGACCGTGAGATGCCACAGATCCGGGTACCACGATCTCCTCGGCCAGTCTGGGGCGACGAGTATGACGCGGCTGCAATCGGATCTGATTTTTGCGCAGTACTCTGGGCAAGATTGCCAGAGGTGGAAACACATATGGGAGCCGGAACTGCGACCAATCTTGCACTAAGGCGTCTGCCGCCAGAGCTCTGTGATCGCGCGATCGTGCCATAAATGCCGGGACCTTGTTGTTGTGCCGAGACGCCATTAGGTCGACGTCCGGCACCCCCCAGCGGCGACAGATTTCCTGAAACACGTCCGGGTGAAGGGACCATTCCCCTGCGTCCATACCCTGGCGACTGAGGAAGTCTGCTTCCCAGTTTTCTACGCCCGGGATGTGAACTGCGGATATGGTGGATGCTGTGTCCTCCACCCACATGAGGATTCGCCGGACTTCCTGGAAGGCTTGCCGACTGCGCGTCTCTCCTTGGTGGTTGATGTATGCCACCACTGTGGAGTTGTCCGACTGGATTCGGATCTGCTCTCTTTCTAGCCACTGCTGGAAAGCTAGTAGGGCAAGATACCCTGCCCTGATTTCCAGAACATTGATCTGAAGGGTGGACTCCTGCTGAGTCCACGTCCCCTGAGCCCTGTGGCGGAGACAAACTGCTCCCCACCCTGACAGACTCGTATCTGTCGTGACTACTGCCCAGGATGGGGGTAGGAAGGATCTTCACTGTGACAATGAGGTGGAAATACGCCACCATTGCAGAGAGTCCTTGGCCGTCTGGGAAAGGGAGACTTTCCTGTCCAGGGAGGTTGACTGCCCGTCCCATTGGCGGAGAATGTCCCATTGAAGTTGGCGCAGATGAAACTGCGCAAAGGGAACTGCCTCCATGGCTGCCACCATCTTCCCTAGGAAGTGCATGAGGCGCCTTAAGGGGTGCGACTGGCCTTGAAGGAGAGACTGCACCTCTGTCTGCAGTGAACGCTGCTTGTTCAGCGGAAGCTTCACTATCGCTGATAGAGTGTGAAACTCCATGCCGAGATACGTTAGTGATTGAGTCGGTGACAGATTTGACCTTGCCAAATTGATGATCCACCCGAAAGTCTGGAGAGTCTCCAGCGTAATATTCAGGCTGCGTTGGCATGCCTCGAGGGAGGGTGCTTTGACGAGTAGATCGTCCAAGTAAGGGATCACCGAGTGTCCCTGAGAGTGCAAGACTGCTACCACTGCTGCCATGACCTTGGTGAACACCCGTGGGGCTGTCGCCAGACCGAATGGCAGAGCTACGAACTGAAGATGGTCGTCTCCTATCACAAAACGTAGAAAAACGTTGGTGCTCCGTAGCAATTGGCACGTGGAGATAGGCATCTTTGATGTCTTTTGAGGCAAGGAAGTCTCCTCGAGACATTGAGGTAATGACGGATCGGAGGAATTCCATCCGGAACCGCCTGGCGTGCACATGATTGTTGAGCAGTTTTAGGTCCAGAACAGGACGGAAGGAGCCGTCCTGTTTTGGAGCCACAAAGAGATTGGAGTACAAACCCTCGCCCTCGTTCCTGAGGGGGGACAGGGATCACCACTCCTTCTGCTCTTAGAGCGTCCACCGCCTGCAGCAGGGCATCTGCTCGGTGGGGAGGTGGGGCCGTTCTGAAGAATGGAGTCGGAGGACGAGAACAGAACACTGTCCTGTGCACGTGAGCACAATGTCCGTCACCCACCGGTCTGTGACCTGTGGCAGCTAAATGTCGCCAAAGGCGGGGGAGTCTGCCATCAACCGCGGATGCGGAGAGAGAGAGAGAGAGCTGAGAGTCATGAGGAGACCGCCTTGGTAGCGGTTCCTCCGGCTGCCTTCCTTGGGCGTGATTGAGCCCGGCCGGAATCTGAGCCCGTCTGAGGTTTTGTAGCCCTTTTGCACGAGGACAATTGGGACCTGCCCGAGCTTGGGAAGGACCGAAACCTCGACTGTACTTTTAGGACAGCATTAATAGGGTAAGTCGCAGTGCAGACATTGCGGGGTTACGGACGCCTCTGCGGTACAGATGTACATGTGCTCAAGGCCAGCTGCGCAAGAACAGCTGAACAGGTTAGGTTGCCTATACGGCTGTGAATGCCGGAGCAACCGACACGCCGATAGCCTCCTAGACAGATTTCAACCAGAGTCCATCTGTCTGTGAATGGCATCTTTAAGTGAAGCCCCATCTCCAGTGCAACTATGTCTCTAGACGCAAGCCTGGAGATTGGAGAAACCACCTTTGGACCCTGGGTCCAGCGCTTGACCACGTCAGGGGAAAAGGGATAACGTGTATCTTTAAAAAAACGTTTGGAGAAAACGCTTATCTGGTAAGCGTGGTGTTTCTGGACTGCTTCTCTGAAGTCAGCGTGGCCAGAAAAATACTCAATATCCGTTTGAGATACTGAAAAAGGACTTCTCCTGCTGTGAAGCTGACTCCTCCACTGGGGGAGCTGAGGGAGAAAGATCCAACCTTCCATTGATGGACGCTATAGGATCATTCCGTATGGCGTTACCATCCGGTGTATCCGGATTGAGAGCGATGTCAGGATCAAAGTCCTGGAGAGCTGCCTTATCATACAGAGAGTCCTCCTGGGACCCCCCCGTTCCAAATGAGGTTGGTCAGGAAGATTGCCCATGGCCTGTCTGGACTGCAAGTCTCTATCTTATGACAATATATCTGTCGAAACTGCAACTCCGTCCCTGTCCTTGGACAGGGTTGACAGGTGGTTTCTTTGGCCACGACTAGTAGAGACCCCGGCAGACGAAGTGCTAGAGACCCCGGCAGACGAAGCGCTACAGGGGAGCATGCACACAATGGGACGGTGTCATGAATAGCATCCCATGTAGTAAAAACAGCACTGAAAATCTGTGTTGCTTTTTTGCCGCTGCCGACTAGCCATCTAGAAGTATATAGCCAAGAATGGTGACCGTACAGTGCAATGTATAGCATACAAGCATAAAGTACAAATGAACACTGCAGCACAAGCAATACAAGCAGCATAGAAGCCTATGCCCTGGCACCCCTGCTCTTCTGCTGCTGTAGACTAGTCATCTAGGGGAATATAGCCCAGAAGAGTGACCATACAGTGCGATGTATAGCATACAAGCACAAGTACAAATGCACACTGCAGCCCATGCAATACAAGCAGCATAGAAAAAAACCTGTGCCCCAGCACCCTTGGTTTTCTGCTGCTGTAGTCTAGCCATTCCAGGAGAATATAGCTAAGACTAGCGACTGTACAGTGCAATGTATAGCATACAAGCATAAATACAAATGAACACTTCAGTACGTGCAATACAAGCAGCATAGAAAGCCTGTGCCTTAGCACACCTGCTTTCCTGCTGCTGATGTGTCGCTCTCCAAGCGGGCATATAGCGACCTATGCAGTTAAAATACACATGTACACACTGCAGTATATATTGGGGTCAGCACTATGTGTGCCGCTTACCGCCCGCCTATAAGCGGGTGTATGGTCGCCATAGTCCTGCCTGGTTGCCGAAAGTCCGAGCTCGGACTGCAGTAATGGCTGCCGGCGTCTTCCCCAGCTCGTGTGAGGAGGGGCGGGCCGTGGGCGTGCCCCAAGTCAGAGCGGGAATCCGGCGTCCGACAGTGTGCAGTGAGAGGGCTGGAGCATGTAAAAAGGCTCCAGCCCTCGGCGCTGCTGATTGCTCAGCGCCTGTCCCCTTCCCTGAGTGACAGGGAGGGGGCGGGAACGAAGCGGCACTAGGCCGCAGAAGCCGGGGACTGGATTTATAAGCGCCGCCGCCGTAAAAGCGCGGTCGGCGCCCAGTCCCCGGCGAACTACAAGTCCCAGCCGCGCCGCCGCTCCCGGAGCGTCCGGCGCGGTAGTTCCCAATACACAAAGTCACTCAGCAAAGCTGCAGTGACTGTAACCCTTTACTGTCCCCGGCGCACTAGCACACCCAGCAAGTCTGGAGTGTGCTGTGTCTGTGTGTCCGGGGACACAGAGTACCTGTAATGGTGCAGGGCCATGTCCCTGAACGGTACTCCAGCTCCGTATCCAGCAGGTTCAAATGGGTCTGTGGATGGAGCCCGGCGTCAGAGCTTTGAGGCCGGCAGGATCCCACTTCCTCAGAGCCCCTCAGGGGGATGTGGAAGGAAAGCAGCATGTGGGCTCCAGCCTCCGTACCAGCAATAGGTACCTCAACCTTACAACACCATCAACGGGTGAGAAGGGAGCATGCTGGGGGCCCTATATGGGCCCTCTTTTCTTCCATCCGCAATAGTCAGCAGCTACTGCTGACTAAACTGTGGAGCTATGCATGGATGTCTGACCTCCTTCGCACAAAGCTTGAAAACTGGAGAACCCGTGATACCACGGGGGGGTATAGCCAGAAGGGGAGGGGCCTTGCACTTCTTAGTGTAGTGCTTTGTGTGGCCTCCGGAGGCAGTAGCTATACCCCAATCGTCTGGGTCTCCCAATAGAGCGCTGAAGAAAGGGGGGAGGTGTTCAAAATGCCCCGCTAACCTTGTTATTACCGCAAAAATAATACAACAAGTCCCAGAAACCCCAATGGGGCCACCACCGAAAACTCGTCCCGGTAACAAAACAAAACCCCTGAAATGTCTCACACCACACACCCCTAAAGGAAGTAAATAATTAGAACAATAACACGACAATGAACAGCCCATAGGTAGTCACCTGTCAACAAAACACACCCTGTCCCAGAAGCAGCCGAGAATGCGAACACTGTCAGGATAGACCAGAAATAAAACCAAATGCCGGTTCCACATCTGTTTTTGTCCATTAGGGCCCCACTGCAACAATTACGAATCCCACTCTTCCACCTTGTCAAACATTGTGCAACTACCAAGCAAAACTCTGCCTCAATACCACAGTGACCAACCCCCCCCCCTTGCGGGTAGTAACCATGACGAAGGAGCCTAAACTTATTCCCTCTTTGGGAGCCACCCCCAACAGGGAAAAAACTTCCAAATCCAGAAAAACCAGAGAGACCAAAAAAAGGAATGGGGGGGACAGGCATACAGCCCAACGATCCCTAACCCCTGCTGGATACCACTAAGTCACCTGGAGATTTTTTTTTTTCATAAAATCCACAGAATCCAAAAGACAGAAGAGAGAATCTGAAAATCCACAGAAAACCCTTTATCAATAACACCACCTTCTCCTGATCAGGAACCTTTACTGAGATAAGGGAGTATGCTTGAAACCTCACCATCATCCGTCTCACACGGCCAGGCTGCTGTCCCGCACCCGAAGGGTCCTCGTAGGGGCTTCTGTGCCACCACTGAGGCCACACAGATGCATCCCTGGACAGCCCCGCTGGCAGTCGGGGCCTGCGGAAAGGCCGGTCATGCGGCAGAGCAGAGAAGTACACTGCGGCACTGCATGGGGACAGGCACGCCGACGCCCGCGGGAAGGCCGCTCCTGCGGCAAAGCAGCGGGAGGGTGGGGCGGCGCTCAGGCGCTGCAGTGGACAGCCCCGATAACGGCCAAGGCCTGCGAGAAAGCCGCACCTGCGGCAGAACATAGGAAGACTCATGTGCTACAGGGGAGCCGGCACCAGGACCTGTGGTGAGACTGCTCCAGCGGCAGAGAGGAGGCAGGTACCAGCGAGCAGATGAGAACCGCACCGGCAGCCAGGGCCTGCCTGAAGGCCACAGCATGTATTGGTCGTCAGATGGAGGTAGGACACAATCCCAGTGGAGCAAAGGCCAAAGGATCCTCCACCCCCAGGCTGGCCTCTATATATTCCAACTGACCCCTAATCCCAGTCCCCACCCCCTTCTGGGAAACACCTCCTCCTAACCAAGTCATGCTGGCCTCCACCCACAATGGGGGTGGGGTTCCGGCCTTGTACTTTAGACTCCGCCATTTTGTTTTCCTGCACGCGTAGAACACTGTTGCCATAAGCAACAAACACAAAATTTAGAAAACATATATTAGACACATAAGGCTTTCATGTGATGTAACATACATAGAGGTGCATATTTGGATTTAGGACTGTAAAGCCCTTATTTCTTACTTTACCTAGATCCTTTTCTTCTCCAACTGGAGCCTGAGGTTTAGAAGGGGTTAATCTGTAAGAAAAAAATATACTAAGAGTTGGTAAATTCAGAATACTTTTTTTAACCCCTTCACCCCGGGCGTTTTTCCATTTGTATTTTATTCCTCTCCTTCTGTAACTTTTTTATTTTTCCATCAATCTTCCCATATAAGGGCTTGTTTTTTGCGGGATGAGCTGTACTTTTAAATGACTCCATAAGTTTTACCATATAGTGCACTGGAAAACAGCAAAAAAATTTCAAGTGTAGAAAAGCTGCCCAGAAAAGTGCAATCGCACAATAGGTTTTGGGATACTTTATTCATCATGTTCACTATATGGTAAAACTGATCTTTGGGTGTGATGCCTGAGGTCGGTGCGAGTTCGTAGACACCAAACATGAATAGGTTTACTTTTATGTAAGTGGTTAAATAAATTCACAAGTTTGTTAAAAGAAAAGTGGCGCACATATTGCACCATTTTTCATAACCCGTAGTGTTCTAATTTTTTGTGATCTACGGCTCAGTGATGGCTTATTTTTTACGTCTTGAGCTGACGTTTTTAACCGTACCATTTTTGCGCAGATGCTACATTTTGATCGCCTGTTATTGCATTTTGCGCAAAATTATGATGTTTGGAATTTTTTTGCCACTACGCCGTTTACCGATTAGATTAATTGACTTTATATTTTGATAGATCGGGCGTTTCTGAATGCGGCAATACCAATTACGTGTATATTTTTTACCCTTTAATTTCCAATGGGGCGAATGGGGGTGATTTGAACTTTTAGGTTTTTTATTTAACTTTTTTTTATTTTATTAGGTCCCTTAGACGACTATAGCGATCAGCAGTCTGATCACTCTTCCATTTCTCCAGATCACAGCTACACAGCTGAGATCTGGAGAAAAACTGCTTTACTCTCACAGCTGGCACTCTGCTGACATTGACAGAAAGTGACTCATGATAGCTATAGGCATCATCACATGACCCTGTGCTACCATGGCAACCACTGGAAGTCATGTGATCACGTCACTTGACTTAATATATGGCTGGGTACCAATATTGCTGATACATCTCGATGCCAGATTTTGGCAGCCAGATGTAAGGAATGGGTCACGGGTGGAACGCAATTTCACTCGCGACTTGCAGGCACACATGCCAGCTGTTGAAATCAGCTGACATGTGCGCGGATCGCCGCGGACTGCCCACGGCAGACTGCAGGGAATAACCTCACACGATACATGACGTTCGCAGTAAGTCATGGGTCGTGAAGAGGTTAAAGAAACATTTTTTATCATGATATTTAAAGGGTTATTTTTATCACTTATCCATAGGATAGAGGGATAACGTGCTGATCGGTGGAGATCCTACCGCTAAGACCCTCCCCCACTGATCCCGAAAAACAGAGCTCTGATGGTGCTATAACGTATTTGGAGGGTCTTGTACAGTATTGTAGGTACTAAAAGTGCACCAATCACCAAAATTTTCCTATAAAACCTAAAGCCAGAGCTATTCTGGCACTATCATGCTGATTCTATACCTACCTTTAGTTGTCAGTTCGAATGTATAGGTTTTGAAACACAAGCACAAAAAGTTTGTAAAATGAGCAGCTTTTTGAATGACAGCAGCTGCCGATCAGCTGATAGCTGGGGTGGGTATTCATAGTGATTCCCGCCCCCCTGCCTGTTGTTCCTCCCCCTGTTATTTATGATAATTCTTTTATAGAATCGTTTTACTATCTGACTAGAAGGACCTGTGCTGATGTCATACCCATGTGATCACAAGGAGCAGGACCTCAGCCAACAGAAAAATAATGTTGCTTCCTTGTATAAGCTATGTTGACTGAGGCCCCACCCCTTCTGGTCACATGGGTAGGACATCAGCAAAGGTCCTTCTAGCCACCTAGTATGACAATTCTATAACCCCATAACGACGGCCTAACGTCTCAAGACGTCGGAAAAATAGGGTACTTGTTCTGTACCGACGCTTTGAGACGTCATGCCAAAAAAAGCTTGTAGCGCCCCTCAGCGATGGAAAATCTCTGGGGTTTCAGCTACCGGGGGTAGCTGAGACCCTGGAGATCATGATTCAGGTCGGTTTTTCTGGTCCCCGCTCACGTGATCACCGGTATACACCGTATACCGATGATCACGTTACAGTAAATGACAGCGCCAGTGAAAAATTATTTATCTCCCATCTGGCTGATCAAACATGTCAGCTGGGAGATAAATCTCCTCCCCGGTCCCCCGCTGTCGCCAAAGTGCCCCCCCTGACCCCCAACCCCCCCTCCATAATCCAAGATGGCCGCGCACACAGTAGCGCGCCAGCCGCATTCATCTTCTCTGATTTCTGTTGCATGTGCCATGACACATGCGACAGAAAACTCCTCCCCAGGCCCTGCCAGGTCACCCCTTAAAAACCCCCCGGTGTTCCCCCGTACCTTAGCGATCCCCGTGATCCCTCCTCTTCTTCTAACGCGGGTCACATGTGCAGAGCAGCTGACAGCTCAGCTTCCTGCTTTCAGAAACGCTGGCTGCTGCTCGCACTCTGCTGCTATGACCCGGGGAGAGTGGGTGCAGTGTCATTGCACCCACACTCCTCACGTGGAGGGACTGCATTCCGAGAAAATGGGGGACACGTTCACTGAGCGAGCCCCTCATATTCTAGAAGGTCCAGAATCGTACTTATCGGATTACAGCGGACCCGATTTTTTTTTTCTTTTCAATAAATTGGTGAAAGAGGGAATGTTTTGGGGAGTGTTTTTTCTAATAATTTTTTTTTTTGTTGTCAATTTTTTAAGCTGGGCTTGATGCCAGGTGACATCACAGCTGGTATCAACCCCATTTATTACCCCGTTTGCCACCGCACCATGGCAACGGGATGAGTTGGGGCGAAGCGCCAGGATTGGCGCATTTAATGGATGCCCAACTTCTGGGGCGGCTGCGGCCTAGTCCAATAACCATGGCTCTTCACACCCTAGGAATACCAGACTACAGCTGTCCGCTTCACCTTGGCTGGTGATCTAATTTGGGGGGGACCCCATGTCTGTTTTTTTTTTTTATTGTTTATAAATGATTAAAAAAAAAAAAAACAGCCTGGGGAGCCCTCCAAATTGTATCCCCAGCCAAGGTGACGCTGTCAGCTGTGAGTTGCAGGCTACAGCTGTCTGCTTTACCCTAGCTAGCTATCAAAAATAGGGGGGACCCCACGTCGTTTATTTTAATTATTTTTTGGGGGGTCTAAATACAAGCCTAGGCACCCTTTAGTGCCACATGAAAGGCACTAAAGGGCGCCAGCTTAGAATTTGCAGGGGGGTGGGACGTTATATATATGTTTGACATCTATCCATTCCTCCATTGTAGCATTTTAGGCTTTGTGCCCACAATCCGGGTTTGAAGAGTTTTGGGCGCAGAGTGTTTTCCCTGCATCCATAACGCTGTGTTGTACAGTAGAAGCACAGTGGAAGGATTTTTAGAAATCCCATGCCCACTGTGCTTCTTTTCTCCGCAGCTTAAACTGACCTGTGGTGCAGCTTCCCGAGCCTCAGCATGTCAATTTATGCTGCGGAGACGAGAGTGTTCTCCGCAGGTAGAATAGAGCTAAAGTCCACAGGAGCCTGAACCCATATCGTGGACAACACCCACATCTCTGCAGGAAGGCTGACACTGTGTACTGGACGCCGTGTCGCTGGATCATGGCCACATAGCCTAAAAGTGAGAAATTTGTTGCTACAGCAACATTTTTGTGAAGTACCTGTGGATTCAAAATGCTTACTATACTCCTGAATAAAATCCTTGAGGGATCCAGTTTCCAAAATGGGGTCACTTGTGAGGGGTTTCTGCTGTATAGGTACCCAAGGGGTCCTGCAAATGTGACATGGTGCCCGCAATTTATTTCAATTTTTCCGAAATTCAAATGGTGCTTCTTCCATTCCAAGCCCTCCCATTTATCCAAACAGAGGTTTATGGCCACATGTGGGGTATCCCTGCGCTCATAAGAAATTGGATAACAACCTGTGGGGTCCATTTTTTGTTGTTGCCTCTTGAAAAAGTAAGAAATTCGATGCTAAAGCAACATTTTTGTGAATAAAATGAAAATTTTCAATATGGCGACCTAAACTTATCAAATTCTGTGAAATATTTGTGGATTCCAAATGCTCACTATACATAAAGATAAAAGCCTTGAGATGTCTTGTTTCCATAATGGGGTCACTTGTGGGGGACCTCCACTGTTTAGGCACCTTAGGGGCTTTCCAAATGCGACATAGCGTCCGCTAATGATTCCAGCCAATTGTGCAGTCAAATGGCGCTCTTTCCCTTCGGAGCCTTCCTTGCACCCAAACAGTTGATTTCCACCACACATAAGGTATCAGCATACTCAGGAGAAAATGCACAATAAATTTTATGCTGAACTTTTTCCTTTTACTCTTGTAAAAAAAAAAGCTACCTGGTTGAAGTAACAATTTTGTGGTAAAAATGTATATTTTTTATTTTCACAGCTCAACATTATAAACTTCTGTGAAGCACCTGGGGGTTCAAGGTACTCACCAAACATCTAGATAAATTCCTGGAGGGGTCTATTTTCCAAATTGTGGCCACATGTTTGGGAGCTTCACTGTATAGGCACCTCAGAGGCTCTCCAAATGCAACATGGCGTCCGCTATTGATTCCAGCAAATTTTGCAGTCTCAGGAGTCTGACTCTGACTGATGCCTCTGTATAGGACCAGGCCGCGCCCACTCACCTGGTCTTATGGGCCCAGCACTGCTGCAACAGGAAATGACCTGAGGCTGTGCTGGGTATATAAGACTGGCCTTTCCATGTGGGTGGGGCCTGATAATCGCTTGTGTTTCTTTGCTTTGTCTTGTGAGCTAGGTGCTCAGGTTCTTTTGTTCCTGTTTCCTGTATTACTGCCTTAAAGTATGCTGTGACCCTAGTGACCTGGTCCTGTCTTTGCTTCCTGATACCTGCACCTGTTCCTGTACTGTCCTATGGGACTCCATGACCCTGGTGACCTGGTTCTTCCCGTTCCTACCACGCTAGTGCTCCAGCTACCGTGTACCCGGCCCTCCAGGTGGGGTGCTCGGTCCAGTGGATCCACCTCCTGGGCTTACCAGTCCTCCCCGGCCTTCACAGTATGATCAGGCCCTGTGTCACGCTCCCCTGCCATGCTCCCCGGCCCCTCTGCCTTGCTTACCGGCTCCCCTGCCACGCTTCCCCGCTCTCAGGTCGCGCTCCGCCGCTCCCGTGCCAGGCTTCCCGGTCCCCCGCTCCATAGCCTTCCTGTCCCATCGCTTGCGGTCCCCAGGCAGCCCGGTCCCCGCTCCCGGCGCCCGTCGGCATCTCTGCCTCAGCCCGGCTCTCCTGCTTCCTCCTCACCGCTCCCTCCTCTGGCTTCTGGCAACCGGGCCTCGCGCATGCGCATTAGGGCGCGCGCGCGGTCATTGACCCTCTCTTAAAGGGCCAGCACCGAGAAACAGGAAATTACATAGACAAATACAGGGTATATTAAGAATCACTTTCCTGGTGGGCGGGGCCTGTTCTACGTGTTTAGCAAGCTAGTGTTCAGGTCCCCTATTGCTTTGCCTTGTGCTTTGCCTGCATTAACCCTGTCCTGTCTCGTAGAGCCTGTCCTGCCACGCCAGCCGCTCCGAACCACGCTCATTCCCGTACCCTGACGGTGACCTCGGCGGATGTTCCACCATCTCTGCAGCTCCGCCAGTCTCCAGTCCCTGGCTCCGTTTGGTGACCCGTTCCATCGCTCAGCAAGTTCCGGATCCCGCCTGACCTTGCCACCTGGCCTCGGACTCTGAGCCTCGTCACCCGGACCACCGTCCAGAACTCCGTCCACCTTTCCTGCTCACCTACGGACTGTCCGGCTACCAATAGTGCTTCGGCTGCCGTGCACCCAGACCCTCTGGCGGGGTGACCTGCCTGGCTGCCTCCTCAAGAGAAACCGGTGTACGGTCCAGAGGTTCCACCACCTGGACGTTACACCCTGGATTCCTCTGAAGCACAGAAATCAGAGCTGGCTGAGCTGTGCCAGGAGCTGGCGCAACAGCGCAAAACCCTGAACCGGATGCTGAAGTTCATGACGTCCGTGGACCACCGGTTATATGCGCTGCAGAGCGCCGCCTCGTCTCAGTCCACGCAGCAACCAGTCTTCAGGTCCGAACCAGTTGTCTCCACGGCCTCGCAACTTCACCTTGCTGCTCCGCCTCGCTACGCAGGGGATCCCAAGTCCTGCCGAGGCTTCCTGAACCAGTGCTCCTTGCACTTCCAGTTGCTCCTGCACTTGTTCGCCTCAGACCAGGCCAAGGTGGCGTTCCTGATGTCACACCTGGAAGGTGAAGCCCTGGCCTGGATTAACCCCTTGTGGGAGAACGAGGACCCGATGACCACCGATATCCAGGAGTTCCTACGAGCCTTCCGGGACACCTTCGACTAACCCGGACGAACTACCGCAGTGACCTCTACGCTCCTCCGGCTACGCCAAGGGACCCAAACAGTCGGCCAGTATGCCATACAGTTCCGCACGCTCGCTTCGGAGCGGGGCTGGAACAATGAGGCCTTAACGGCGGCCTTTTGGGAGGGTCTCTCTGGTCGTATTAAAGACGAACTCGCCGGCCGTGACGTTCCACGCACCTTGGACGCTTTGATTTCCCTGGCCACCCGGATTGACCTCCATTTTCTGGAGCGTGCCCAGGAGGTAGTCCGGGAGAAGCGACCACCTTGCCACGTCTTTCCCCCGCAGAAACCTACCGCACCCTCGTCCCTGCCTTTCCGCGAATCATCACCAGAACCCATGCAAGTGGACCGTCTGACCCAAGCCAAGCAACGCCGTGCAGAACGGCTCGCCCGGGGCCTGTGCTTCTATTGTGGAGACGGGTCACATTTGCTTCGAACATGCCCTGAGAAACCTGGTAGACCCCAGGTCCAAGGGATGGTGGGAACCGCCACCCTTGCCACCGGAATCCCTTCAGTCTCAGTTAAACAGACGGTTCAGGTGACGACAGAGGGGACCCGGTTTTCGGCAGAGGCCCACATCGATTCCGGGGCAGCAGGCAACTTTGTCCACCAGGCCACGGTAGACAAATACCAGGTCCCGGTCACTCCGCTGAAGAAGCCCCTCTGGTTCGCCTCCGTAGACGGCAAACCGCTCTACGAGCCTGTCCGGTATACCACCGAGCCCGTGAACCTCCAGGTTGGCACTTCGCATACAGAGACCATCGCCTTTTATGTGATCCCGAGGATGGCTCCTGTTGGGCCTGCCCTGGCTGAAACTCCATGACCCTGTTATTAGTTGGCGCTCTGGCGCGATTACCGGCTGGAGTCCCTTGTGCCACGAAACCTGCTTTCAGCCTGTTCCTCAGCCCCTGGCACTTGACTCAGTCAAGCTTCAGGATCCTGAAGAAGAGACGACGCTATCCAGCGACGTTCCACCGCACCAGGCATCTAAGACTTTGATTCCACCGCCTTCTGGAGTTGAGACTTTGAGTCCACCGGCTACTGAGGATGAGACACTGTTCTGTACCCGGTCCAAGACGCTCGATCCGGTCGTCCACGATTCCCGTCCTGCTTCTGCCCGTCCGCCTCCTTTTTCTGTTGCCACTGCCAAGGGTTCTTCGGCTAAGCGTGGTGCGGTCAAGAAGGTGGCACGGGGTCAGCAGTCCTTCCGTACCTTTGCGCTGGGTTATGGCATGGAGACTCGGTCCGGGGTGCCCCGGGGGTACTTTGCACGGAGGGGGCATAAAGGGGGGGGTACTGTCACGCTCCCGGTGTCCCAGCACTGCTCCGTACCCACTGGTCCGGTCTCGCCATCGCACCACCGCTCCTTGCTCACTGGTCCAGTCCATGCGTCCACTGGTCACGCACGCCTGCCGCTCCCGTTCTTGCTCCCCTGAGTCCTGTTCCAGGTCTCAGGAGTCTGACTCTGACTGATGCCTCTGTATAGGACCGGGCCGCACCCACTCACCTGGTCTTATGGGCCCAGCACTGCTGCAACAGGAAATGACCTGAGGCTGTGCTGGGTATATAAGACTGGCCTTTCCATGTGGGCGGGGCCTGATCATCGCTTGTGTTTCTTTGCTTTGTCTTGTGAGCTAGGTGCTCAGGTTCTTTTGTTCCTGTTTCCTGTATTACTGCCTTAAAGTACGTTGTGACCCTAGTGATCTGGTCCTGTCTTTGCTTCCTGATACCTGCACCTGTTCCTGTAATGTCCTATGGGACTCCATGACCCTGGTGACCTGGTTCTTCCCGTTCCTGCCACGCTAGTGCTCCAGCTACCGTGTACCCTGCCCTTCAGGTGAGGTGCTCGGTCCAGTGGATCCACCTCCTGGGCCTACCAGTCCTCCCTGGCCCTCACACTATCTAGCTATCTATCCATCCATCTATCTATTTATTATATATCTATCATGTATCTATCTATCTATCCATCTTTCTATCTATCCCTCCCTCTATTATATATCTATCTATCTATCATGTATCTCTATCTATCATGTATTTTCTATTTATCTATTATCTATCTATCCCTCTATTTATTTATCTATTATCTATCTATCCATCCTTCTATCTATCCCTCCCTCTAGCTATCTATCTATTTATTATATATCTATCATGTATCCTATCTATCTATCCCTCTATCTATTCTATATCTATCATATATCTATTTATCTATCCATCTATCTATCCCTCTATCTATATATCATCTATCTATTTATCCATCTATCTATCTTTCTATCTATCCCTCTATTTATCCCTCATTCTATCTATCCCTCCCTCTATCTATTCCATATATATCATATATCTATTTATCTTTCTATCTATCTCTCTATCCATCCATCTATCTATCCCTCTATTTATCCCTCTATCTACCCCTCTATTCTATCTATCTATCTATCTATCCGTCTATCTCTATCTCTATCATCTTTGTAGCTGAATTTGCTTCTGGTTTCTCTACTGCAATACAGAGGTCAAGATTACCAAATCTTCTCATGTTTTTCATTACAGGCAGTGGCTAAATGGGTAGAGCTGCTACCTATGGACATTGAGTTCATGAATGCGAGCCCCGGCCGTCCTGGTAAATCAGAGTGGTGAGAATTAAATTTAATTTATTCACTGCACTGAGGGGAGGAGCCGGGACTGCGGCACACACCTCTAAAATCTGGGCAGTCCCGCAGAATCCGGGACGGTTGGGAGGTATGGTGTAGGTGATGTGACAACATACCTTACATTTTTGTCAGAATACCCTTGACTACTCTGGTCACCGTCATCCGCTGTTTCCTCGTCTGGTGGCGGGAGATGATTATTTATTTTCTCAGGATTCGGTAGCTGGAGAACATTTTGCTAGATTAAAGAAAAAAAACAACTTGTGAAAAATGAGCAGAATATAGCAAATGGCACCATAAACCTCTTCTAAGCAAGGTGGAAACCAGCAACGGGCAAATCTGGGAAGATGCCAAATGCCACTGCCCCATCGGAGAAGTCTGATGTAAAAGGGGTATTCATTCACATCTAGAACATTTATGGCATAGGGTACCCCATAAATGAATACTACCAGTAGCAGCCACATTTATCTCAAGGACGAGTGTGACGCCCTGGCAAAACCAGGTAGTCACAAATAGGCGCCCGCATAACACCTTTCCCACACAGGGTTACACCAGCCATCCTTAAGTCCTAGTCACCCCCCTTAGGGCAGGACAGACACACCAGGGGGGCAGAACCAAGCGGATGGGGACGCCCACCAAGGAGTCTAGAGGGCCTGGGGCGGGAAAACAGTGAGTGAAGTTAAGAGTTAAGTCTAGTGAAGGACAGAGTCAAGTTGGGAGTGGAGGTGGAAGTGACAGGTGCCAGGGTCGGGGCCCTGACACACTGACTAGGCGTGCAGACGGTGGTCTGCATCGGCAGGAGACAGGAAGATGGCTCGGCAGATCCGAGGTGGACTGGAGCAGGGTTGGAGCCCGCCGGTACCGACACCGGAGAACCGACCCGGAAACCGTGCACATAAGGGGGTACTCGGACCCTGCAGCCAGGACCGGCACCGACGGCCTAGCTAATTAACCGATTGAGGGCAGTATTCTAGGTCCTGTCCCAACCTAAAGGGTACTTTACATGCTGCGATATCGTTACCGATATCGCTAGCGAGCGTACCCGCCCCCGTCGGTTGTGCGACACGGGCAAATCGCTGCCCGTGGGGCACAACCTTGCTTACACCCGTCACACGGACTTACCTGCCCTGCGACGTCGCACTGGCCGGCGATCCGCCTCCTTTCTAAGGGGGCGGGTTGTGCGGCGTCACACGGCAGCTGTCCAATAGCAGAGGAGGGGTGGAGGTGAACGGCTGGAACATGCCCCCCACCTTCTTCTTTCCTCATTGCCGGTGGACGGAGGTAAGGAGATGGTCGTCACTCCTGCGGTGTCACACATAGCGATGTGTGATGCCGCAGGAACGAGCAACAACATCGCTACTCACCAGACAACGATTTTTGGTATATGAACGACCTCTCATATACCAAAGATTTTTGTCTCTTTTGCGATCGTTTAAGGTCGCTCCTGCCTGTCACACGCTGCGATGTCGCTAACGACGCCGGATGTGCGTCACAAACACCGTGACCCCGATGATATATCGTTAGCGATGTCGCAGCGTGTAAATGGCCCTTAAGTCCCGAAAAGAGACAACAGCCCAACGTGGGGGATAAAAGGGCATCCGTAAAGGTCTATAGATCCCACGAGCCAGTGTTAGCGGGCACGGCTCCCAACCAAACGACCGGGAGCAAACTCCCGTGTTTCACAACGGGAAGTCCACCACACACAACACTGAGTGCAGAGGGAAGAGATACAGACCACCATACCGGGTGTGGGACCAGATACACCCGTCTGTAGCGGACGGCCACCAGCACCTTAGTTTACCATTGACTTGTGCGATTCATTCAACCGTGAGTAAACTAAAACTCCCCGGCCCGAACGGGCACGCCGGCCGCTGCAGCCACCATCCTCAGCACCAGAGACATTGGGCCACGGGGCATCCATCCATATCCACGGAGGAGTTAACATCCAGCTGCCAGTCCATCGCCCCCGGGTACCCTACAACAGCAGCGGTGGTGTAACATCTCACCACGCACCGTGGGTGGCGTCACAGACAGTTTACTACAAATCCCGTACAAATACGTCCCCTTTTAGTTGGAGTGTCCGCGCGACCCCCGGGTCCGGTAGAATCCCTTGAGCCACACTGCAGATCCGGATCTGAGCAGCCCGGCTGCTGGCACGGGGGCGGCACACCTCAATTTCTGGAGTCACGAACAGGATACTTACCCATTCACTTACCTGGTGAAAAGGCCTTGTTTTGGACTGTCAGCGGTGCTCCGCTGCAAAGTTTTGGAAAACCGCCATTTTAACCGCAATTTTTAGGCACGAAAACGACAACCCAGCGTCTTCTTCCTCAATAAAGTGTGCGAAGTTGAAACCCCGCCCCTGGGAACACGGCCGGAAGGAAGACCCTGAGGCCGAAAATGAAACTAATAGCTGCGTCTAGAGGCTGCTCCTGAAAAACCACGGGGGAGAAGCGAAAAGATGTCCGTGCCCAATAATCATGGTGGGGCAGCACCTGCCGCTGGAGCGGCGGCGCCCGCGAACGAAGCGGGTGGCGAGGAAGCCGCGGCTCCCGCTCCGGTCGCAGGAGCGGTGGGGCCTGTGGTTCCGGCGGTCACCCAAGTTATGCCGATCACCTTACCTTATGTACCCGGCGTGGCCTGGCTACCTCAGTATGATGGACGGCCCGATGCCCTGCAGTTATTCAAGAAGAAAATATGCGCTGTTCTTGACAGGTACACTATGACCGGCAAGCAGCGCGCAGCGGTAGTGCTGGGACAACTGACCGGCACCGCTGAGCTGGAAGTGGAGACGTGGGCCGATGCTGAATGGGCCTCGGTAACCGCCATTTTTGACAAGCTGTAAGTCTCCTTTGAAACCCGCACAGAAGCAGAATTGCGGATGCAGTTTCACCATTGACGGCAGCGCCCTCAAGATAGCATCCGGGACTACGCCTTGAGGCTGCAGATCGCCTTTCGTACGTTGAGGCAGACAGACTCTATCAACGAGATTGAGAGCAACAAAATACTGGTAGAGCAGTTCTTGCAGGGGCTGGGGTCCACTGAAGATCGCAAGCAGCTTCTGCTGTGGGCTCTGGAACATCTGGACTTGAACTTTGCGGTCCTAAATTACCGGGCCATTAAAGCGCTCCAAACATCGGGGGCTGGTGCCCCCGAGCCACCATCTTGGCCGGTTGACACTGCTCACGTCTCGGTGGCGGCCCCTTTGTTAGTCTTGCCGGTGCTCGCCGCATCGCCTGGGACTCCTGAGGACTTATCATCGCAAGTCCAGCGTCTGAGTGATGACGTCGCCAGAATCCTTGCCGCCCTACACCTTCCACCGAAAGCCAAGCCAGCAGAGAAGATCCAGCTTGCCGACAGCCCAGAGGACGTCCCCTGGATGCAAAGGAGAAGAAACAGCAACAACAACAACCAGTATGGACCGCCCGTTTGCTACAAGTGCAACAAGACTGGTCATTATTCCCGTCGGTGTCCTTTAAACGAGCAAACCCTGAGACCAAGGGCCAATCCTCAGGAATAGATCCTCAAGGCCCAGCTGATTGGCGCGACCGGTATGTTGGAGGTCGTCCTATCATCTCCCTTGCGGTGGACGGTATCCCGACGTTCTCCCTCCTGGACACTGGCTCGCAGGTAACACCTATTATTTATGTACTGTACAAACGTTATTGGTCTGACAGTGAACTCCACCTGATGCCAGTTTGACCATCATTGCAGCTCATGGACTCCCTATGACCCAAGTAGGGTTTAAGGAGGTAACTTTAAAAGGTGGGGCGAGTGGAGCTGGAGTACCAAGGACTCATTGTGGTGCAAAATGACCCCAGTGACCGTAACCCGAAAATGGTCCTAGGGACAAATGTAATTGAGAACTGCATGGGAGATGTACTGCATTTATTGCAACAACTGTCTGCCGCGGCAAGAGCAGGCCGGCAGAGGGTTCTGCAACATGAAATTCGGGCCCTCCTGCAGCGGCAACAGGTGAACATGTCAGATGGAGAGATTGGCAGCGTGCGGGTGATGGATGTAGCACCTCTAGTGGTGCCTCTGCGGAGTGAGATGATGATTTGGTGCAGGCCAGCAGTAGGTCCCCGTGGACAGGCTTACCCAGCAGTAGAAGAGCCTCTGCCTTCGGAGCACTGGCCCACAGTGGTGGCAGGCAGAGGGGTGATTGTTGTTAAGAAGGGGAGAGTGCCCGTGAGAGTGATGAATTGCGGAGAGAAAGAGGTTAGGTTTCCCCGTTACGCCACCGTCGCTAAACTATTCACAGTAGACACTGATGCCATCCAGGCAAAGACCACTACCATCACTGCATCACAGCCAGACAGTGACAGCTCACCAGAACAGCTAAAGGAGTGGTGTCAGGAGCTACACGTCGGCACTGACTCCACACCTGCACATCACAAGGAAGGGGTGTACAGAGTAGTGCGGGAGTACGAGCAGGTAATCAGCAAACACCTGTTGAATTTCGGGAGGATCAAGGGATTCCAACACCATATTCCCAGGTATGGTACACAGGTACACATCCACCCATTAAGGAGAGGTATAGGCCGATTCCACCTGCGCATTACCAGTGTGCCAAAGACATGTTGAGGAACATGAAGGAGGCAGGGGTCATCCGTGATAGTTGTAGTCCCTGGGCAGCTCCGTTGGTTCTAGTCAAGAAGAAGGACGGCACAATGAGAATGTGTGTGGACTATCGGAAGATTAATCAGATAACTCACAAGGCTGCGTATCCCCTTCCCCGTATCGAAGAGTCGTTGGCTGCACTAAGAACAGCAAATTAGTTCTCTACCCTTGACCTTACTAGTGGGTACTGGCAGGTATCCGTCGCAGAAGAAGACCGAGAGAAAACTGCTTTCGCCACTCCGATGGGTCTCTGCGAGTTCAACAGTATGCCCTTTGGACTGTGCAACGCGCCAGGAACCTTCTAGAGGCTGATGGAATGCTGATTGGGGCATCGAAACTTTGAAACCGTCCTGCTGTACTTGGATGACGTCATTGTCTACTCCCAGACATACGAGGCACATCTGGACCATCTTGCTGAAGTTTTTGAGGCCCTCTCTAAGTACGGGATGAAACTGAAGCCCTCCAAGTGCCATCTGCTGAAGCCCAAAGTACAGTACTTCGGGCATGTGGTGAGTGCTGAAGGTGTGGCACCGGAACCAGAGAAAATCACATCCATTCAGAGCTGGCCAAGGCCAGCCACGACCAGAGAGGTGAGGCAGTTTCTGGGCTTGGTGGGTTATTACCGCCGCTTCATCAAAGGTTACACCAAAATGGCAGACTCCATGCAGGACCTCCTGGTGGGACATACCAAGAATGGCAAGACTCCCATACCCCCGTTTACTTGGGGTGAAGAACAGGAGGAGTCCTTTTGGCAGCTGAAGTCAGTTTTGACCGGAGAAGAGATCCTAGCCTACCCCGACTATGGCCTTCCATTTGTTCTATACATCGATGCCAGAAATGAGGGCCTGGGTGCTGTCCTGTCCCAGATGCAGAATGGCAGAGAGAAAGTGATCGCTTATGCAAGCAGGAATCTCCGGCCAACGGAAAGAAACCCTGAGAACTATAGCTCCTTCAAGTTGGAGTTCCTGGCCCTCGTCTGGGCGATAACGGAGAGGTTCAAGCACTACCTGCCTTCTGCAAAATTCACTGCTTATACAGTTAATAACCCTCTGACCCACCTGGATACGGCAAAGCTTGGGGCCCTAGAACAATGCTGGGTGGCTCGGCTGGCGAATTATGACTTCACCATCAAATACAGGGCCGGCCGAAGCCTTCGACCGGTTTCCCCGCCATGGGTGGCAGGAAGCCCAAGACAAGGAACCTGCAATCCGGCTAGTCAAAATGCTGATTCCCCAAACCGATGCCAGGTTGGAGTCTACTGCCCCTGCAGAAGCGCAGCGGCTTTGGAAGGAAAAGGACCGCTTGTACTTACAACAGGGCAAACTGTACAGAGGGCTGATCAATCCTAAGACGCACGAGAAAGTCTGCCAGATTGTGGTACCGCAAGCGTATGTGCCCATGGTCTTGAAAGCTTATCACGATGGAGCTGGACACTTCGGCTAGAAGAAGCTAGAAAAGCTGTTAAGAGAACGGTTTTACTGGGTCGGGATGAGGAAGTCCATCGAGGCATGATGCCGGGTTTGTGGTCCCTGTACGCTGAGAAGAAAAGATGGAACCAGCCAGAAGGCCCCGCTGCAGCCAATTGTCACTCATCAGCCACTGGAGCTGGTCGCTCTTGACCATGTCAAGCTCACGCCAAGCTGGAGCGGCTACACATACGCCCTCACCATCTTCGATCACTACTCTAGGTTCATGGTGGTGGTACCCGTTAAGGACCTAACAGCCCACACTGCGGCGAAGGTTTTCCAGGCACACTTCTGCCGGCCGCACGGTTACCCGGAGAATGTGCTCACGGACCAAGGCCACGCCTTTGAGGCAGAAATATTCCAGGAGTTCTGCAACTTGTATGGGTGCAAGAAAATCCGTACCACGCCCTATCATGCTCAGACCAACTGGATGTGCGAGACAATGAATCACCTGGTCCTCAACCTTCTCAAGACCTTGCCCCTGGAAGAGCGGAACCTATGGCCTGAGAAACTGCCTGATTTAGTGGATATGTACAATAATATCCCTAGCAGCTCCACTAAGTGCACACCCGCATATCTAATGAGGGCACGACCCGGAAGACTGCCGGTGGATTTGGAGTTGGATGTTGAAGTGCCTGAGACCATCCTGTCAACTACCGATTGGGACACTAAGGCGGGCTTTGCACATTACGACATCGCAAGCCGATGCTGCGATGTCGAGTGCGATAGTCCCCGCCCCCGTCGCAGGTACGATATCTTGTGATAGCTGGCGTAGCGAAAATTATCGCTACGCCAGCTTCACATGCACTCACCTGCCCTGCGACCGTCGCTTTGGCCGGCGACCCGCCTCCTTCCTAAGGGGGCGGGTCGTGCGACGTCACACGGCAGGCGGCCAATAGCGGCGGAGGGGCGGAGATGAGTAGGATGTAAACATCCCGCCCACCTCCTTCCTTCTCATTGCAGCCGGGAGGCAGGTAATGTTCCTCGCTCCTGCGGCTTTACACACAGCAATGTGTGCTGCCGCAGGAACGAGGAACACCATCATACCTGTCTCTGCACTGGCATTATGGAAATGTCGGAGAATACACCGATGATACGATAACGACGCTTTTGCGCTCGTTCATCGTATTAAAAAGGTTTTACACACTACGACATCGCAAGTGACGCTGGATGTGCGTCACTTTTGATTTGACCCCACCGACATCGCACCTGCGATGTCGTAGTGTGCAAAGCCGCCCTACGTGTCGGAAGCAGTACCGACAGATCCAAGAGTATGTGGAGCGGAACCTGCGCCAGAGCAGAGAACGGCAAGAGCAGCGTTTTAATAGACAGGCCCAGGCTGCCCCCTTGAACCTGGAGATGTCGTGCTGAAAAGGAAGAGAAGGCTGCACAAATTGGATGACCAGTGGGAAAGGACCCCGTATGTTATCCAACCCACTGGTCGGGAGGATCAGAAGACGTACCTTGTCAGCAGTGACCAAGGGAAGACTACGGCCACTATTTCCAGGGACCACCTGAAGATGATGGAGAAGGCTCCTGCTCCCACACCGGATACGGAGAAGAAGAAAGAGGTGATCCACACTATTATGGGTGACTTTCCAGCTGATTGGCCTATGCAGAATGGAGCAGTGATTGTTCCCGTTATAATGTTCCCACAACCCGTGGAAGATATAGAGCCAGAGAGATCTATCAGTAACACGCCAACACTAGCGCCCAGGGATGCACCTACACCACTCCCCCGTAGGTCCCTACCAGCTATACCTGACATTAGAGAAGAGGGACCCGTAATTCAATCTCCCCCGCCAGTCCTAAGTGAGCGAGGTGCTGAATTGCAGTAAAGTGCTGAAATTAAGATAAGTGCATAGTTTCAACACAATTACATAGTTTGACACAAGAACATAGTTTGAATTTATCCTTATACTTTTTCCATTGGGTTTCTTTAGTTTTTTTCTCTTTGTTTTTCTACTTTACTGTTGATCCCCATTTGATAGGTGCTCCATGGACAATGCTACCAGGTGTGTATCTTGTCAGATGTATGCATGCCTTGAGCAGCCGTTCGAGGGTGAATATCTCTGCACTCAATGCAAGCATGTTGCGTATTTGGAAGCCAAGGTAACTGATCTAAATAAGCAGCTTGCAACACTAAGGGGCATTGCAAACCTGGAGAGGAGTTTAGAGCTCACTGAGCTTTCTCTGGCTGGGGCCAGTGATATGGAGGAGGGTGGAAGTGGGGAAGATCAGGACCCAGAGGTAGGTAGCTGGGTAACAGTTAGAAGAAGAGGTAGGGGGAAAAGTGTCAGGGAGCCTAGTCCTGACCTGGCACAACCTAGTAAATATGCCTGTTTGGCTGATATTAGGAATGAAGGGCCAGGACTAGGGTCACTACAGCAGGATGTTGCTCCTAGCAACCAGGAAAACAACTGCTGTAGGAAGGTGGGAAATAGGAGTGCAGCAAAGCCCAGACAGATGTTGGTGGTAGGGGACTCTATAATTAGGCGGACAGACAGGGTCATCTGTCGCCGAGACCGTGAATGCCGAACAGTGTGTTGTCTGCCGGGTGCTCGGGTTCGGCATATTGTGGATCGGATAGACAGATTGCTGGGTGGGGCTGGGGAAAACCCAGCGGTCATGGTGCACATTGGTACTAATGACAAAGTTAGAGGCAGGTGGAAGGTCCTTAAAAATGATTACAGGGAACTAGGAGAGAAGCTGAAGTCCAGGACCTCCAAGGTGGTGTTTTCAGAAATACTACCGGTGCCACGAGCGTCACTAGAAAGACAGCGGGAGCTTAGGGAGATAAATATGTGGCTTAGAAATTGGTGCAGGAAGGAAGGGTTCGGGTTCATGGAGAACTGGGCCGACTTCTCAGTCGGCTACAGGCTCCACGGTAGGGACGGGCTGCACCTCAATGGGGAAGGTGCAGCTGTGCTGGGGGAGAAAATGGTCAGACGGATGGAGGAGCTTTTAAACTAGGATCGGGGGGGAGGGAGGGTAGTGGAGCAAATAAGGGGATAGATAGAGCAGATAGAGACAGGGAAACGGTAGGGGTCAATGAAGGATTAGGGGGGGATGGGACATACAAGGAACGTAGGGAGGCTAGGAGTAATAAAGGTGTTAATAGGATTAAATGTCTACTGGCAAATGCAAGAAGTCTTGCAAACAAAATGAATGAATTGGAGACTCTTATGTCAACCATGGATTATGATGTGGTGGGCATTACGGAAACCTGGCTGGATGAAAGCCATGACTGGGTGACAAACATACAGGGTTATAGTACATTTAGGAAGGACAGGAAAGGCCAAAAAGGTGGTGGGGTGTGTATATTTATCAAATCTAACCTAAAACCTGTGTTGTATGATGACATTGAGGGGAACAGCAACAATGTAGAGTCAGTATGGGTAAATGTACATGGGGAGGGGAATAATGGAAAAATGCTAATTGGAGTTTGCTATAAGCCTCCAAACATACCTGAACAAATAGAGGGTGAAATGCTGGAACAAATTGAAAAGGCAGCTAATAATAATAATCGGGTTCTTATTATGGGGGATTTCAACTATCCAGACATACAATGGGACATAGAATCTTCTGGTTCTGCTAAAAGCTGTAAGTTCTTATCTACCATTCAAGACCATTTCCTCTCTCAGATGGTAGGTGAACCGACCAGGGGAGATAATTTGCTAGATCTGGTCCTGTCAAATAGACCGGATACAATTTCAGATCTACAGGTCCGGGAGCACTTGGGCACCAGCGATCATAATATGGTAAGCTTCGACGTAATATTCAATAGAACATTTCAAAGGGGGAATGCTAAAACCTGGAATTTTAGGAAAGCTGATTTCAACAAATTAAGGGAAGAGCTTAAATGTGTAGATTGGGACAGAGTCATGGTAACTGGGGATACCGAACATAAATGGGGTAAGTTTAAGGATATACTACTAGAGTCCTGTAAAAAACGTATACCCTCTGGTAATAAAATGTCCAGGAATAAAAAGAAACCACTATGGATAAATAAGACTGTACAAAGTATAATAAAACAAAAACAAAGGGCGTTTAAAATCTTAAAGGCTGAGAATACAGAAATAGCATTGCAGGAGTATAAAGATATCAATAGGCAATGCAAAAAAGAAATCAAACAAGCAAAACTAGCTACTGAAACAAAAATCGCCAATGACATTAAAATAAATCCCAAAATCTTTTATAAATACATTAATGCCAAAAGGAAAACAAAGGATAGTATCGGACCCTTAAAATATAATAACAAGTTAGTTATAGAGGACAAACAAAAGACTGAGATATTAAATAGGCATTTCTCATCTGTATTCACCAAGGAACTGACTGTACCAGGGATCATTCAACAAGTGAAAAATCAAAGTCCACCACCCGATATAATTAATTTAACACAAGATGAAGTACGCCTACGTCTGAGTAAATTAAACATTGACAAATCCCCAGGGCCAGATGGCATTCATCCACGAATATTGAGGGAATTGAGCTCCGTAATCGACAGACCGCTGTATCTCATCTTTTTAGACTCACTTGTAACGGGGTTGGTGCCTCAGGATTGGAGGATTGCTGATGTGGTACCAATATTTAAGAAAGGTAAGAGGGTAGATCCAGGCAACTACCGTCCAGTAAGCCTGACATCAGTAGTATGCAAAGTTTTTGAGGGCATTTTAAGGGATGACATGCAAAAATATATTGCAGAAAATAATATGATAACTGACAAACAGCATGGATTCATGAAAGATAAGTCGTGTCTAACCAACCTGTTGGGGTTCTATGAGGGGGTAAGTTCAAACCTGGATATTGGTAATGCAGCTGATGTGATTTATTTGGACTTTGCAAAGGCATTTGATACTGTACCACATAATAGCCTTATACTAAAGCTCCAGAAGCAAGGACTAGGGGACACAATATGCAACTGGGTAAGGAATTGGCTAAGAGATAGGAAACAAAGAGTAGTCATAAATGGTACATTCTCTAAATGGGCTATAGTCAGCAGTGGGGTGCCGCAGGGATCTGTGCTTGGACCGATTCTTTTTACTCTCTTTATTAATGACCTTGTGGATGGGATTGATAGTACAGTGTCAGTCTTTGCCGATGACACCAAACTATGTAGGATATTAAAAACTGACCTGGATAGTACAATATTACAAAAAGATCTGGATAAGATGTCAGAATGGGCAGATACTTGGCAAATGAGATTTAATGTTGATAAATGTAAAGTAATGCACCTAGGACGGAGTAATCCTATAGCTGCGTATACATTAAATGGAAGTAAACTCGGGACTACAGAACAGGAGAAGGACTTGGGTATTCTCATTACAAATAAGCTGAGCAGCAGCACTCAATGTCAAGCAGCAGCTGCTAAAGCAAACAAGATTTTAGGGTGTATAAAAAGAGAGATTAGATCCCGTGATCCCAACGTATTGTTACCCCTCTATAAATCACTTGTAAGACCACATCTGGAATACGGGATCCAGTTTTGGGCTCCACATTTTAAAAAGGACATTCAGAAGTTAGAGTCAGTTCAAAGGCGGGCAACTAGACTATTACAAGGAATGGAAGGCCTCCCATATGATGGCAGGTTGAAAAAGTTAGATATGTTTAGCTTAGAAAAAAGACGTCTCAGAGGAGATCTCATTTATATGTATAAATACATGTGTGGTCAATATAAAGGACTGGCACATGACTTATTTCTTCCAAAAACAATACTAAGGACCAGGGGGCACTCACTGCGAGTGGAAGAAAAGCGATTCCGACACCTAAATAGGAAAGGGTTCTTTACAGTTAGAGCGGTCAGACTGTGGAATACACTACCACAAGAGGTAGTAATGGCAGATACTATAACAGCTTTTAAAAAAGGGCTGGATGATTTCCTCAGTACACAAAACATTGTTGGTTATAAATGACTTAGTGACTAAATGTAGAACTGGTGGAGGAAGGTTGAACTAGATGGACCTAGGTCTTTTTTCAACCTAAGTAACTATGTAACTATGTAAGGATAGAGGGCTCAGTAGGTTCACACGCCCTAACTTAGGTCAGCCACCACTCAGGTACCGAGAAACTAATGTTTAGTGAGTGGTGTCTGCTTGCTGTGTAAATAGTGTGTGCGAATGAATTCCAATCAACCGAATGCTTCACCTGATTAACAGAAGATGAGTAAGGTAGCGGTTCCTGGCTACCCCAGTTAAACCCCCGTTTAAGTTACCCCCAGTTTTAAAATGGACCACAGCCGAGAACTGGCAGGCCAACCCAAAACTTTCTGGGTCTTGTAAATATACCCTGTCACCTTCCCATTGTGCACCGCCACAGCCTCCGGAGAGGCAGGTTGGAGGAAGGGCCAGCGGCAGAGTAGGCCAAGGCCCCGTCACCATCAAAACCGGTGACTACCCTCCAGACCAGGGGTCCCCAGACTTGGGGCCCTTGTAGAGGACTGCCGGGTAAGGAACTTTTTACCCGGCCCATGTGGGCAACACCCAGACCCATTCCTGGACTTGGGAAAAGGAGTGCCAACCAGTTCTTAGAGGTGGTACCAGGTGTCAGGTTTGCTTGGGTGGGAGCAACGAGAAGGTAGCCCATTCTGTTCCGTTAGCAACATTTAAGAATGGTGCCTCCCGAAAGGGAAGAAGTTATTGTACAAATGTTAGTATAAATGTAATCTTGTTTTTCTACCTTTTTTTCTAGTTCCGGTTATAATAAATGGTGGTGGTCGGACAGCCCGCGGACGGTCTGTATTTAACCAAGGGGGAGTGTTATGATCCAGAACCATGGAAGATCACAATAGATCATTGGCAAAAAGGTGACAAGAGCATTGGCAACTAATCTGGCCGCCATCCCTTTACTAACCATCAACACTAGAAGTAGCTGAGGGGTGAATTAACATCCTATGCACCGCGAACCCAGCCGGAGAACTAGCTATCCTAAAGGAAGGAAGGATGAATAGCTCTCTGCCTCAGAAATAGACCGCAAAGGTATAGCAAGCCCCCCACATTCAAAGACTGTGGTGATATAGGAAAATACAATACACAGATGGATGATAGGATTAGCAAAGGTGAGGCCCCATTGACTAAGTAGGAAATGATAGGAAAGGGGCTGATGGTGGCCAGAGAAAAACCCTACAAAAATCTAAATACCTGATAGTACAAAAAGTCCTCAGATCGCACGATCTGAACTCCGTCCTATATCAGTCGCTCTTGTCAAACCAATGAACAGAAAGCAGCAACAATTACAAATTCAAGAAGCAACAAACACATGGACTTATAGGAGCAATACTCCAAACCTAGCTGCAGGGAGCTTCCCAGCTAAGCAACAGAGAGGGAAGATTCCTGCATGCAAATGAACTGACAATAACCACAGCAAATGACAAACCCAGATAAGAACAAAAAGAACAAAACAACATAAGAAAGAACAAAGCACTTATCTGGGGTAGATTTGGTCTGGAGCAAGATGAGAAGGCTGGTAAACTAAGAACAAATGACAACCGGCTCAGGCTGCTAGCACACCAAGGTTTAAATAGGCAGAGAGCTAGCAATGGAGACACCCATTGCTCCAGCACACCTGGTCTCTGTCCAAACCATTCCTGGCCACAAGAGGGAGCCTCACAGCAGCAAAAGCATAACTGTCATTCACACCTGGGGAGTGTGACGCCCTGGCAAAACCAGGTAGTCACAAATAGGCCCCCGCATAACACCTTTCCCACACAGGGTTACACCAGCCATCCTGAAGTCCTAGTCACCCCCCCTTAGGGCAGGACAGACACACCAGGGGGGCAGAACCAAGCGGATGGGGACGCCCACCAAGGAGTCTAGAGGGCCCGGGGCAGGAAAACAGTCAGTGAAGTTAAGAGTTGAGTTAATTCCAGTGAAGGACAGAGTCAAGTTGGGAGTTGAGGTGGAAGTGACAGGTGCCAGGGTCCGGGCCCTGACACAATGACTAGGCGTGCAGATGGTGGTCTGCATCGGCAGGAGACGGGAAGACGGCTCGGCAGATCCCAGGTGGACCGGGGCAGGGTTGGAGCCCGCCGCTCCCGACACCGGAGAACCGACCCAGAAACCGTGCACACAAGGGGGTACTCGGACCCTGAAGCCAGGACCGGCACCGACGGCCTAGCTAATTAACCGATTGAGGGCAGGATTCTAGGTCCTGTCCCACCTAAGTCCCGAAAAGAGACAACAGCCCTATGTGGGGGATAAAAGGGCATCCGAAAAGGCCTATAGATCCCACGGGCTGGCGTCAGCGGGCACGGCTCCCAACCAAAGGACTGGGAGCAGACTCCCATGTTTCACACCGGGAAGTCCACCACACAAAACACTGAGTGCAGAGGGAAGAGACACAGACCCCCAGCCCAGGTGTGGGACCAGATACATCCGTCTGCGGAGGCCGGCCACCAGCACCTTAGTTAACCATTGACTTGTGCGATTCATTCAACCGTGAGTAAACTAACACTCCCCGGCCCGAACGGGCACGCCGGCCCCTGCAGCTACCATCCTCAGTACCAGAAACATTGGGCCCTGGGGCATCCATCCCTACCCACGGAGGGGTTAACATCCAACTGCCAGTCCATCGCCCCCGGGTACCCCACAACAGCAGCGGTGGTGTCACATCTCACCACACACCGTGGGTGGCTTCACAGACAATTTACTACAAATTCCATACAAATACGTCCCCTTTTCGTTGAAGTGTCCGCGCGACCCCCGGGTCCGGTAGAATCCCTCGAGCCACACTGCAGATCTGGATCCGAGCAGCCCGGCTGCTGGCACATGGGCGGCACACTAACACTACGATCATTGGAGAGGTGAAATTCTGACCACCTCTCCACCAACAGCAGCCCCATACTCGAGATAAATGCGGACCCGCATCTACTCAACATTTCTGACATGTCCTATGGATATGGTGATTGACTCCGAACACCTCAGCACCCTACATGAAATATCAGATCCGGGCTGGGTGTGCCGATTTGAGCCGTGTGGGCTGGGAACCCCTGCTGCTGACGTCGGCTGGCCAGGAACAGATGGCAACTTACCAATAGTTCACTAATCCCACATCCAGTCTCTTTAGGGGTCCCATGATGACCAAAGTAAAGCCTTGCAAGCCCGGACATCTAGCGGGAAACCGCTCAATTGATAAACTATGTTCACACATCAGTTGAGGTTAACCCGGTATCTTGACGGTTTAAAGGGCCTGGCTGCTAGGGTTCTGTCCTCTGGTTCCTATCATCTAGGGCCAGTCCGTAAAAGGATTGGTTTCTCATTCACACTTCGTGTATCCGTCCATACTCGAGGTTCACGGTATCTCGCTTTCTGTTTCCTCTCCATTGCCACAAACTACCCACAGTATGTGACACGCCCACGGGGTCTTGGGGGTTACTCATCACCGGGCCGGTTTCGATATGGGGTGTCACAGCGGCCAGGCCCGGTTCCGTGACCCCGGCGGTGTCAATAAAGATGGTGATGGGGATGATGGGAGTAGTTATTCATGACGCCACCTGTGGTGTGCGGCCAGGTATTAGCCGCGGCTGCGGGAGGTTCTCGCTGGGGTGGATAGTGTGACGCAGCAGAGTTGGTAGAGCTCTCCACAGGCAGAGCTGCTGTGACGCCCTGGACTATCCAGGTCGTCCCAGGTAGACACATACCTAACCGGGAAGGGGGTGTGGTGTGGTTAACACAAGCCAAACTTAAAAATCTTGTCACCACCCTCCAGGTTTGATGTCCACACCAGGGGGGGTGGAGCCAGGCGGTTGGCTCCACCCACCGAGGAGTTCACAGGCCTGGAGGCGGGAAAACAGAGTAGTCTAGTTCAAGTGGAGAGCAGTCAAGGTTAGGGGCAGTTCTGTGTCCGTGCCCTGATGAAGAGACTAGCAGGTGACTAGGTCGGAGCCCCAGTCACCATTGGCAAGGAGGCAGACGGTGGTGGCCGCCTGCAGGAGACCGGGAATACAACCGGTGGAACCGTAAGGGACCGGGACAGGGTAGTGGCCCGCCGGAACCGAACCGGGGAGCCAACTGGATACCGGAGCACCAGGCAGGGTACTCAGACCCAGCACAAATCCCTGAACCGACAGGGCCGAGTCAAATCAACTGATTGCGGGCTGGACGTAACGACCTACCCCACACAAGTCTCTTTAGAAGACAACAGCCCAACCATAACTAGAACTAGCAAGCCACCCAATAACTTTTGGGCTTGTAAATAGTGCCCTTATTGCCCTTCCCGCAACTGCCGGTCTCCGGAGAGGCTGGTTGGAGGGAGGACACGCAGCAGAGCAGGCTGGGGTCCGGTCACCACAGAAACCGGTGACCATCTTCTGGGTCAGGGGTCCCCTGGACGTGGGGCCTCTGAGTGACTGCCGGGTGCGAAGCACCGTGCCCGTTCCCGCTTGGGTGGCCTGGCCAAGTTCCTGATTCTGGACTGGGGAAAAGGGGTGCTGCCCACTTCTTAAGGGCAGCATCAAGGCTAGGTTGCTTGGGTGAGAAAGCGGAAGGACATGGACCCGTTGTTGTTAAAAATGTTTGCAACGTTGAAAGTAATGTGCCTCCCGTAAGGGAAGAAAGAAAAAACAAATATTCGTGAAAATGTAAATATGTTATTATAAATGTACATGTGTTTATTATCTTTTTGCAGTTTTACAACAAAAATAAACTGGTGATGGACGGGCAGCCCGCGGACGGTCTGCAGTAAACCAAGGGGGAATGTGACGCCCTGGACTATCCAGGTCATCCCAGGTAGACACATAACCACACCCCCTTCCCGGTTAGGTAACACCAGTCAAACTTAAAAACCTTGTCACCACCCTCCAGGTTTGATGTCCACACCAGGGGGGTGGAGCCAGGCGGTTAGCTCCACCCACCGAGGAGTTCACAGGCCTGGAGGCGGGAAAACAGAGTAGTCTAGTTCAAGTGCAAGTGGAGAGCAGTCAAGGTCACGGGCAGTTCTGTGTCCGTGCCCTGATAAGAGACTAGCAGGTGACTGGGTCGGAGCCCCAGTCACCATTGGCAGGGAGGCAGACGGTGGTGGTCGCCTGCAGGAGACCGGGAAAACGACCGGTAGAACCGTAAGGGACAGGGACGGGGTAGTGGCCCGCCGGAACCGAACCGAACTCAGACCCAGCACAAATCCCTGAACCGACAGGGCTGAGTCGAATCAACTGATTGCGGGCTGGACTTAAGGACCTACCCCACCCAAGTCCCTTTAGAAGACAACAGCCCAACCATACCGGGTAACGCCACCGCCAAGGCATAGAGACCCAAAGGGCCAGCGCCTGCGGGCAAACGGGCTCCTTCGGCATATACCAGTCGGGGAGCGGACTACTGGTGTCTAGGCACAGGAGTCAAAACATTTACGCAGAGGTGCAGGAGAAAGGTGGAGACCACCAACCTAGTCTGGAAGAAGCTGCAGCCAGCTGCGGGCTCCATTCATCACTCCGTTTGTTTTACCAGCAACTCCAGTGTCTTGTGTCAGAGTGAGTACACCAGTGCCATCAGGCACCGCACCGCACCGCGACACTTCACCCTGCACCCCGGCCCTCTCCTACCGGGCCCCGGGACCAACAACCCCTACCCACGGAGGGGTCAACACCTAGCTGCGCCATTACACCGCTCCCGGGATCCCCGCACCTTCACCACAGAGGTGGTGTCCACAATCACCACAACCCGTGGGTGGCGTCACGAACTGTCATTCCAAATCAAACACCCAAATCCCCGCGTGTAGCGCCAACTCCCTTGCAGAGCGACGTGACCCCCGGGTGCGTGAGAAGCTCGAGCCACCACCCGCAGTACGAGCACGGATCCGAGCGGCTCGGCGGTCGAAGCCGAGCCCGCGGGGTGGTACACTGCGCCCCAGAGTTGTTGGGGGTAGTAGTGGATGGGGGTGCAGGGGCGCAAAGATGGGAGCGCTGGCAGTGATGAGACGACACAGAAGCTGTAGTCAAGGTTCTTTACTCACTGAAGTATCACCGCCTTTGGGGTGCCGAGCTCCGCTGTGGCGGGCTCCAGATGATCCTGGATAGTTTGGAGGTGAAGGCCGGTGTGCTTTCTGTGTGTCCTTTCCAATGGTATTCCCTCCACCTCAGCTCCTGGGCCGTGGAACGGGTCACACGTGCCTGCTGCACTCGCCGCGCACCCTGGGATCCCCTTTCTTCCTAAGAACCAGGGTCGGGCTTCTAGCCCCGGACCATGGGCCCCTTTCTGTAAGTACTCTCTCTTCCTACGTGTCGTTGCTGGTGTGTACAACGCCCGCTCTCCAGGCTCTCTCCCCATCTGAATGTGTGGCTCCTGACTTCCCCAAGTGGTGCCCCGCCTCCCAGGTTGCTTTACCAGTGAGCGTGAGGTTCCATTCCTTATGATGGAAACCCCCAGCATACTACCCTAGCCCAGTCCCAGTGGTGGGTACCTAATGTGACGCCCTGACAAAATCAGGTTGTCACAGGAAACCGCATCCATCTTCTAGATTCAGGATTCTCTCCTCCTTGGCCTTTTATCACAACTCCACACAGGTACATAACACCAGCCAGAAAAGCATAGTCACC
Organism: Anomaloglossus baeobatrachus; assembly: GCF_048569485.1. Lineage (NCBI taxonomy): Eukaryota > Metazoa > Chordata > Amphibia > Anura > Aromobatidae > Anomaloglossus > Anomaloglossus baeobatrachus. The sequence goes on from NC_134356.1 coordinate 174,091,098, forward strand.
CCCCCCCCCAGGACAATAGGGACACACCAGTGGGCGGGGCTAGGCAGATGGTGACGCCCACCTAGAGGTTCTGAGGTGTCAAGGGGAGGGAACAAGTGAGTTAAGCTTGGACAGTGGAAGTGAGAGGAGTGAAGTGATAGTTGGGGGTTGTAGCTCCTCTACTACTGGACTACTGGAGCGGACTAGGTGACAGACGGCAGAGCAGGGCCACAGGCGACGGATATCCGGTCGCAGTAGACCTTAAGTGGACCGGGGCAGGGTTGTAGCCCGCGGGTGCCGACAGCGGAAATCCGGTCCGGAGGCCATGCACAGTCGGGGTACCTAGGGTGTCTGTAAGTGCCTGCTAAAATCCCATGGGTCAGTTCTCGCGGGCAACAGCTCCCACAGCAAAGACACTGGGAGTGGACTTTCCCCATTTCATGCGGACTAGTCAACACACAAGGCACCAACCTAAAGTGCAGGAGGAAGGGCCCCTGTTCTGTCCACCGGTGTGCGGGACCCGAGCACACCCCTCCGGAGGCTACCGATTACTGGCAGTTGGTTTACTATCTGGACTCTGTGTGAATTTATTCAAAACAGTGAGTACACCGGTATCATCCGGTCCATCAACGCAGACTGCGCCCCATCACTCTATCTCACTGACATCTGGGCCACGGGACAACACCTCTTCTACCCGTGGAGGGGATACCATCCTGCTGCCTCTCTCCATCAGCCCCGGGCACCCCATATCAAGGCAGCGGCGGTGTCACCAACAATCACCGCAACCCACGGGTGGTGTCACTGACAAACTCTCCCCTGTAAATAACCCCCCCTTTTCACTTGCGGGCGACGGACGGGTGCTCAGGCCCGGGTCCGGCTTCCCCTCGAGCCACCGCCACGACCCCAGATCCTAGCGTCTCGAGCAGCCCCCCTGCCGTGGTCTGTCCCCCGCCCGCAACAAAACTTGGCGTCACGAACAGGATACTTACCACATCCACTAACCTGGGTGAAGTGCGCCTTTCCTGGACTGTTAACCCTTGAAACGCTACAATTTTTTGGACCGACGCCATCTTGCCCGCCTTTTTGGCGTCAAAGACAACAACCTCACCATCATCATCCCCGAAAAGAGCGTGAGTCTGGAGCTCCGCCCACCTTCCTGTGAACTCAGCTGGAACCTGGTGACCTCGAGAGCAGGAAGTAGCAAAGGACAGTGGGTCCCGCGAGACTGCTGTTGAAAACTAAGGGGAAACACTGGAAAGATCGGGGCCTGATGATGATTGTGGAGCCGCAGCTCCCGTGTTAGTACAAGATGACGGAGAAGCAGCAGGCCCCGCTCCGGTCACAAGAGCGGCGGACACTGCGGTCCCGGCGGTCACGCACGTTATGCCGATTACTCTACCTTACGTGTCCGGTGCCGCCTGGCTGCCCCAGTATGATGGCCGACCTGATGCCCTGCAGTTATTTAAAAAAGATATGTACTGTTCTCGATATGTATGCAATGACTAGCCGGCAGCGCGCATCCGTGGTGCTCGGACAGCTGACAGGCGCAGCCGAGCTGAAGGTAGAGACCTGGACTGACGAGGATCGGGCCTCAGTACCTATCATCTATATATATATATATATATATATATATATATATATAATTGTCTTATTCTGTCTGTCTGTCTGTCTTGCACCAAAACGACGTCATTACAGTGACAACCGTCGCATTGGCCGCTCGCCTCAGCCCCCCGTACACATTTGCTGCTTGGCTCAGTCCCGCCCCCTGCACACATTGGCCGTTCGGCTCAGCCCCACCTCCGCACACATTGGTCGCTCGGCTCAGCCCCGCCCCCCGCACACATTTACCGTTCGCCTCAGCCCCGCCCCCCGCACACATTGGACGCTCGCCTCAGCCCAGGGGTGGGATTCAGCCAGTTCTGTCCGATTCGGGCGAACCGGTTGTTAAAATAACAGCCGCTTCACCGAACCGGCAACAATCAGTGTCGGCGATCCAGTTCCCTGTATTCATTTGTATCGGCGTCTTTAAGACGCAGATAAAAATGAATCCCCGTACCTTCGTGCACGCCGCACTTCCGGGTTCAGTGGAGCCAGTTTGCTCTCTGACCTGGCGTCCGGCGGCGTGATGACGCTGCAGAGGTCACGGCAACGTGGTGAGATTACCTCACCATACTGCCGCCTGTCAGCGTCAGTGTGCAAAGTGCCGCAGAGGAGGACGGAGAAGGGGCCGCCGACACTTGGAGCAGGTAAGCACTCAGTGAGCCAAAAATGCGACTCTGCAGGGGAGAGGAGGCCACATAGACGCTGCAGGGTAGAGGAGGCCACATGGAGCCTGCAGGGCAGGAGGAGGCCACATGGACGCTGCAGGGCAGGAGGAGGCCACATGGACGTTGCAGGGCAGGAGGAGGCCACATGGACGCTGCAGGGCAGGAGGAGGACACATGGACTCTGCAGGGGAGAGGAGGCCACGTGGAGCCACACCTCCCCACACATTGGCCACTTGGCTCAGCCCCCGCACACATTGGGCACCTATAAATCTCCCCCCAGGGCTACTCCTCCTATTATACTCCTCTCTCCCTAGGACTACTCCTCCTATTATACTCCTCTCTCCCCAGGACTACTCCTCCTATTATACTCCTCTCTCCCCAGGACTACTCCTCCTATTATACTCCTCTCTCCCCCAGGACTACTCCTCCTATTATACTCCTCTCCCCTCACCTCCAGGACTACTCCTCCTATTATACTCCTCACCTCCAGGACTACTCCTCCTATTATACTCCTCTCCCCCCAGGACTACTCATCCTATTATACTCCTCTCTCCCCAGGACTACTCCTCCTATTATACTCCTCTCCCCCCAGGACTACTCATCCTATTATACTCCTCTCCCCTCACCTCCAGGACTACTCCTCCTATTATACTCCTCTCCCCCCAGGACTACTCATCCTATTATACTCCTCTCTCCCCAGGACTACTCCTCCTATTATACTCCTCTCCCCTCACCTCCAGGACTACTCCTCCTATTATACTCCTCTCCCCTCACCTCCAGGACTACTCCTCCTATTATACTCCTCTCTCGCCAGGACTACTCATCCTATTATACTCCTCTCCCCCCAGGACTACTCATCCTATTATACTCCTCTCTCCCCGGGACTACTCCTCCTATTATACTCCTCTCCCCTCACCTCCAGGACTACTCCTCCGATTATACTCCTCTCCCCTCACCTCCAGGACTACTCCTCCTATTATACTCCTCTCTCTCCAGGACTACTCCTATTATACGCCTCTCTCCCCAGGACTACTCCTCCTATTGTACTCCTCTCTCCCCCAGGACTACTCCTTCTATTATAATCCTCTCCCCTCACCTTCAGGACTACTCCTCCTATTATACTCCTCTCTCGCCAGGACTACTCATCCTATTATACTCCTCTCCCCCCAGGACTACTCATCCTATTATACTCCTCTCTCCCCGGGACTACTCCTCCTATTATACTCCTCTCCCCTCACCTCCAGGACTACTCCTCCGATTATACTCCTCTCCCCTCACCTCCAGGACTACTCCTCCTATTATACTCCTCTCTCCCCAGGACTACTCCTCCTATTATACGCCTCTCTCGCCAGGACTACTCCTCCTATTGTACTCCTCTCTCCCCCAGGACTACTCCTCCTATTATACTCCTCTCCCCCCAGGACTACTCATCCTATTATACTCCTCTCTCCCCAGGACTACTCCTCCTATTATACTCCTCTCTCCCCAGGACTACTCATCCTATTATACTTCTCTCTCCCCAGGACTACTCCTCCTATTATACTCCTCTCCCCTCACCTCCAGAACTACTCCTCCTATTATACTCCTCACCACCAGGACTACTCCTCCTATTATACTCCTCTCAACTCACCTCCAGGACTACTCCTCCTCCTATTATACTCCTCTCCCCAGGACTACTCCTGCTATTATACTCCTCTCTCCCCAGGACTACTCCTCCTATTATACTCCTCTCTCCCCAGGACTACTCCTCCTATTATAATCCTCCTATTATAGTCCTCCTATTATACTCTTCTCTGAGGGGTGTGCAGCATGGGGGATGGAGCACCATGGGGGATGGAACACAATGGGGATACACACCTCCCCCAAAACACACACACACCGCCACACTCACAACACCCAACACATAAAACACCACGCACCCACAAACACCGCGGCACACACAGACAAATATACACAAACACCGCGCAACACACACACTGCACAAACATACCTCACCCCAAAACACATAGACGCACCCCACACACACCCACACACAAACCGCGCAACACACACAGCACCAAACACACATACAACGCTGCAGACACACAGAGCTCCACAAACAACGCAACACACACAATGCAACACACAAACAACACTGCTCTCACACACCCCCAACACCCAGAACATTTACAGCACCCTACACAACAACATTTATATATATAACAAAAATCATACATTAACTGCACAATACATTCTAGAATACCCGATGCGTTAGAATCGGGCCACCATCTAGTATTTGATAAACTGCAAATAGCCTTTGAAACCCGCACGGAAGCGGTGCTGAGGATGCAATTTTACAACTGCAGACAGCGCCCCCAGGAAAGCATTAGAGACTATGCCCTGAGGCTACAAACCGCCCTGCGCACCCTATAGCTAATAGACTCTATCAATGAACCAGAGAGCAATAAAATCCTTGTGAAGCAGTTCCTGCAGGGGCTGGGGTCAGCAGAAGATCTCAAGCAGCTGCGGCTGTGGGCCCTGGAGCACCCGGACTTAAACTTTGCAGTTTTAAAGGACCGGGCCATAAAGGTTCTACAGACCACAGAGGTCAATGACTCTATACCATCATCTTGGCCAGCTGACACCTCTCACCTGCTGGTGAAACCTTCTCTATTAGCGTTACCAGCACTTGCAGTGCCAGCAGCATCCCCTGGAGCCCCCGGTGACCTGTCATCCCAAGTTCAACAGCTGAGCAAGGACGTCGCTAGGATCCTCGAGGCCATGCAACTCCAGACAAAGACCAAGCCGGCGGAGAACATCTAGCTCACCGACAGCCCTGAGGACGTCCACTGGATGCAGAGAAGGAGCAGCAACCGGTATGAACAACCCGTTTGTTACAAGTGCAACAATACCGGCCATTACGCCCGACGATGTCCTTTAAACGGGCAACCCCTGAGGCCAAGGGCCAGTCCTCAAGAATAGACCAACAAGGCCCAGCTGATTGGCATGAGCGGTATGTCGTAGGCCGCCCCATCATCTCCCTCACCGTTGACGGGATTCCGACGTTTGCACTTCTGGACACCGGCTCGCAGGTAACGACTATACCCTATGTACTGTATAAACGCTACTAGTCTGATGATGACCTTACCCCGCCAGGTTCTGGCCTCACCATTATTGCAGCCAATGGACTCCCAATGACCCAAGTGGGGTTTAAAGAAGTGACTCTTAAGGTGGGGGAAGTGGAGTTAGAGCATCAAGAACTTATAGTGGTGCAGAATGACCCTAGTGATCGTAATCCGAAAATGGTCCTAGGAACCAATGTTATTGAAAATTGTATGGGGGAAGTATTGTACTTGCTTCAGCAGCTGTATGCAACTGCAGGAGCAGACGGCAGAGGGTCCTGCAACGTGAAATCCGGACACTCTTGCAGCAGCAACAGGTGACTCTGGCTGGTGGAGAGATTGGTGGTGTGCAAGTGATCGATGTAGCTCCCCTGGTACTGCCTCTGCGAAGTGAGATGATGATTTGGTGTAGGGCAGCAGTAGGTTCCCTTGGACAAGATTATCAGGCAGTGGTGGAGCCCCTGTCCGGAAGGGGAGAGTGCCCGCGAGAGTGATGAATTGCGGAGAAGAAGAGGTTAAGCTACCCAGATATGCCACTATTACCAAGCTGTTCACAGTAGATACACATGTCATCCAAGCAGCAGCATCCACCAACACTGCACCCCAACCAGTCAGTGGCAGCTCACCAAGTCAGTAAGAGGAGTGGTGTCAAGAATTACATGTAGGCACTGACTCCACACCATCACATCAAAAGAAGTGGGTCTACAGGGTAGTGCAAGAATACAAGCAAGTCTTCAGTAAACACCCGCTAGACTTTGGGAGAATAAAATGGGTCCAACACTACATTCCCACAGGTGCACACCCACCCATTAAAGAAAGGTACAGGCTAATACCACCTGCACATTATCAGTGTGCCAAGGACATATTGAGGAACATGAAGGAGGCTGGGGTTATCCGTAACATTTGTAGCCCCTTGGCAGCTCCGTTGGTCCTGGTAAAGAAGAAGGACGGCACCATGAGAATGTGTGTGGACTACTGAAAAATTATTCAAATCACCCACAAGGATGCGTATCCACTTCCCCGTATTGAGAAATCGTTAGCTGCCATGAGAACTGCAAATTACTTTTCTACCCTTGATCTCACTAGTGGCTATTGGCAAGTGTCTGTTGCTTAGGAAGACCGTGAGAAGACTGCCTTCGCCACCCCGATGGGTCTCTGTGAGTTCAATAGCATGCCCTTCGGGTTGTGCAACGCACCACGAACCTTCCAGAGACTGATGGAGTGCTGCTTAGGACACCGCAACTTCGAGACGGTACTGCTATATCTAGATGACGTCTTCGTCTATTCTAAAACGTATGAAGATCAACTGGAACACCTTGCAGAAGTCTTCGAAGCTCTCTCCAAGTAAGCGATGAAGTTACAACCATCCAAATGCCACTTGCTGAAGCCTTAAGTCCAATACCTCAGGCATGTGGTTAGTGCAGAAGGTGTGGCTCCGGATCCGGAGAAGATAACAGCTATCCAGAATTGACCAAGACCCACTACTATCAAGAAGGTACGACAGTGCTTGGGCCTGATGGGCTATTACCGCCGCTTCATCAAGGGCTATAACAAGATGGCAGCTCCTATGCAAGATCTCCTTGTCAGACACACCAAGCATGGCAAGCCTTCTGGTCCTCCATTCACATGGGGTGAGGAGCAGGAAAGTTCCTTCCAATATTTGAAGTCAGCCCTGACCGGAGAAGAGATCCTGTCATACCCCGACTACGGTCTCCCGTTTATACTGTATACGGATGCCAGCAACGTGGGATTGGGAGCTGTCCTATCCCAAATGCAGAATGGCAAGGAGAAGGTGATAGCTTACGCAAGTATGAAGCTCTGCCCAACAGAAAGGAACCATGAGAATTATAGTTCTTTCAAGTTGGAGTTCCTAGCGCTCGTCTGGGCTGTGACAGAGAGATTTAAGCATTACCTGGCTTCTGCAAAGTTCACTGCATATACGGACAACAGTCCTTTAACCCACCTAGACACAGCGAAGCTTGGAGCCCTAGAACAACGCTGGGTAGCCCGACTGGCGAATTATGACTTCACCATAAAGTACAGAGCCGGTCGTAAGAACACCAATGCTGATGCGTTGTCTAGAATGCCACACCTGCCTGATGATGGATTAGATGAGGACGAGTTGGAAGAGATTGAACTGCCCGCGTTCCATCAACCCGACAGTTTGGAAAACACCAAATATTACAGTGGTCAACAGGAGGCAGCATTCAACGCATTACCTCATCACGGTTGGCAAAAAGTGCAGGATAGAGATCCTGCAGTCCGATTGATCAAGTCGCTGATTTCCCAAGCTGATTCCAGGTTGGAGTCCACTGCTCCGGTATAAGCTCAGAGGCTGTGGAAAGAGAGGAGCCGGTTGTATTTGCAGCGAGGTAAGTTGTGCAGAGGACTGATCAATACGTAAATGGAAAGGTGAGTCCTGCACCACTCATGCGCCTCTGTTACCAGATTAGTAAACTCACATTCAGGAAGGTGCAGCACCAGGATAGGTATTACTCCGGACGCAGCGTGCTGGTCAGATGAGAAGAAGCATTCCATTCATCAAAGGTAAGGAGAAAATGACCGCAAAACAGCTGCTGTGCCGGATGATCTTTATTCAGACTTCAGTGCAGGATAAAAACATCGGCGGGAGGAGACCTGGATACCGGCCCCTCACTGAGGACGACGGCCGTTTCGCCTGTAATTAGGCTTCCACGGGTCCACTAAGATCCCCCTATGTCATACAACCCTCTGACTTTGATAATCAGAAGACCTGTCTTATTAGCAAAGACCAAGGCAGAATTACGGCTACATTCTCCAGGGATCACTTGAAAAAGTGCCCGGGACCTCTGAAGATCCCAGAAGAAGTTCCCACTCCAGTCCTGGGTGTCGAGAAACGGAAGGAGGTGATCCATACCGTCCTAGGTGACTTCTCAGCAGATTGGCCTATGCAAAATGGAGCAGTGATTGTTCCCGTTCTAACATTCCCACAACCCGTGGAAGAGCCAGAACCAGAGAGGCCTGCTGACATTGCACCAGTAAACACACCAAGAGTCGCATCTGTACCCATGCCACGCACCCGTAGGTTTCTACCTACAGTACCCATAACGGAGAGTGAGGAACCCGTAGACAGTACAGCACCACAGGGCCTAGGAGAGAACTTAGGGCTGAGGAGGTCTACACGCCCTAACCTAGGTCAGCCACCACTCAGATACAGGGAGTGAGAGATGCCTGTATGTACTTGTATATAGCAATGTATGTATATAAACAAACTGTAAGTGTTCATTAGTTGTTAATGTCAAAATGCCAATTAACCGTGTACCTCACCTGATTCACCTACATGAAAAGAAGGAGTAAACAGGTAGTGGAACCCGGCTACCCCCTTTCCCTGTTTTAACCCAGCTTTACCCTTTTTGTTGTTTATGGACCATGGCCTCAGGACTAGCAGAGGCCACCCAAAGACTTTCTTGGGTTCTTGTACATAACCCCATTTGCCTTCTTGTTCCTCTGCCCACCAGGACTGTAACACCCACTGGAGAGGACTGGTTGGAGGAAAGGCCTGTGGTAGAGTCGGCCGAGGCCCAGTCACTAACAAAACCGGTGGCTAACCTCCAGACCAGAGGGTTCGGGACTTTGGGACTCTTTGGGGTGGACTGGTGGGAAAGGGACTGTTTTTGCAATGTTCAAGTAAAGTGCCTCCCTTTGAAGGGATGAAATGTACATAATGTTTTATAACATGTTAACGTTTTACCTTTTACAAAAGCAGTTAAAATAAAAACCGGTGGCCGGATAGCCCGAGGACGGGCTGTGTTCTACCAAGGGGGAGCGTGACGCCCTGACAAAATCAGGTTGTCACAGGAGACTGCATCCATCTTCCAGATGCAGGATTCTCCCCTCCTTGGCCTTCCATCACAACCCCACACAGGTACATAACACCAGCCACAAAAGCCTAGTCACCCCCCCCAGGACAATAGGGACACACCAGTGGGCAGGGCTAGGCAGATGGTGACGCCCACCTAGGGGTTCTGAGGTGTCAAGGGGAGGGAACAAGTGAGTTAAGCTTGGACAGTGGAAGTGAGAGGAGTGAAGTGGTAGTTGGGGGTTGTAGCTCCTGGACTACTGGAGCTGACTAGGTGGCAGATGGCAGAGCAGAGCCACAGGCGACAGAGAACCGGTCGCGAGAGACCTTAAGTGGACCGGGGCAAGGTTGTAGCCCGCCAGTGCCGACAGCGGAAATCCGGTCCGGAGGCCATGCACAGTCAGGGGTACCTGGACCCTAGGGCGGGGACAGCTGCACCTTTCCAATTAACCAGCAGGAGACAAGATTCCAAGTCTTGTCCCACTAACAGCCCAGATAGAGCGAGACGGAAGCCCAACGAGGGGGATAGGGCGTCTGCAAGTGCCTGCTAAAATTTCACGGGTCAGTTCTCGTGGGCGACAGCTCCCACAGCATGGACACCGAGAGTGGACTTTCCCCATTTCATGCGGACTAGTCAACACACAAGACACCAACCTAAAGTGCAGGAGGAAGGGCCCCTGTTCTGTCCACCGGTGTGCGGGACCAGAGCACACCCCTCTGGAGGCTACCGGTTACCGGCAGTTGGTTTACTATATGGACTCTGTGTGACTTTATTCAAAACAGTGAGTATACCGGTATCATCCGTTCCATCACCGCAGACAGCGCCCCATGACTCTATCTCACCGACATCTGAACCCCGGGACAACACCGCCCCTACCCATGGAGGGGATACCATCCTGCTGCCTCGCTCCATCAGCCCCGGGCACCCCATACCGAGGCAGCGGTGGTGTCACCAACAATCACCGCAACCCACGGGTAGCATCACTGACAAACTCTCCCCTGTAAATAACCCCCCCTTTTCACTTGCGGGCGATGGACGGGTGTTCAGGCCCGGGTCCGACTTCCCCTCGAGCCACCGTCACAACCCCGGATCCGAGCATCTCGAGCAGCCCCCTTGCCGTGGTCTGTCCCCCGCCCGCAACACTAACTGTGTTTTGTATGAAGTATGGTGTACACCGGTGAATGACCTCCTCCTTACCCGAGATGGATACTACACCTCGGCTGAGATGCAGTACCCTGTGGCGCCTGAATCCGCAGGGGCGCCACATATGCAACCTTCACGAGTGACCATACATCTGTCACTAAGCCTTCATGGGCTCTTTCTAGAATGAATCATCACTTTCCCTCTCAGTTGACTCCTCCCAGCTAGTCCCAACACTTAACTACTTTTGACCTTGTTGTCAAGCAACTTAATTACTAAACATATAAATACTGTATATCATGCATTTCACTATATACCATAACAATACATTGATGAGATTGGTGAAAGCGATAACTTTCATCCACCACTCTTACAATGACATAAATGTACAAGATTGGAACACCTCTTTAAATTTGACATCATCGCTACATATTTGCATATCAAAAAAATATCTGACATCTGCCAAGGCTGGCACTCTACATAGCATATGGCAGAATCAATGGATGCAAGTGAAAGGGCTCCAAAGATAGAAGTCTCACTGTGATGCCCATGTGCCGAAATACAGTACGTGTAGTGCTGGTCCAAACATAGGAAATTGCCCTAATACAATATCATTGTTGTATTATCTCACGATCAACATTGATGATCTGACTATAGACCACGATGTCCGGATAGCTTCATGTATACAAATGAGGGTGTTGAGTTTGGGTCAGAGGACCCAGGGCCGCTCTGGACTTCATGGTCCAAAATCGGACAGCAAAGTAATATGTAATATGTTCGAGACAGAGGACCCAGGACCACTCTGGAATTCATGGTCTGAAATCGGGCAGCAAAGTAATATGTAATAGGTTCAGGACAGAGGACCAAGGCCACTCTGGATCATAGTCTAAAATCAGACAGCAAAGAAATATGTAATAGGTTCGGAACAGAAGACCCAGGGCTACTCTGGACCTCAGTCCAAAATCGGACAGCAAATAAATATGTATTATGTTCGGGACAAAAGACCTAGGGTCACTCTGGACTTGATAGTCCAAAATCAGACAGCAAATCAATATGTAATATGTTGGGGACAGAGGACCCATGGTTACTCTGGACCTCATAGACAAAAATTGGACAGCAAATAAATACATATTAGGTTCAGGACAGAAGACCCAGGGTCACTCTGGACCTGATAGTCCAAAATCAGACAGCAAAGCAATATGTAATATGTTGGGGACAGAGGACCCAGGATTACTCTGGACCTCATAGACAAAAATTGGACAGCAAATAAATACGTATTATGTTCAGGACAGAAGACCCAGGGTCACTCTGGACCTGATAGTCCAAAATCAGACAGCAAAGCAATATGCAATATGTTCGGGACAGAAGACGCAGGGTCACTCTGGACCTGATAGTCCAAAATCAGACAGCAAAGCAATATGCAATATGTTCGGGACAGAAGACGCAGGGTCACTCTGGATCTCACAGTCTGAAATCGGCCAGCAAAGTAATATGTAATAGGTTCGGAACAGAAGACCCAGGGTCACTCTGGACCTGATAGTCCAAAATCAGACAGCAAAGCAATATGTAATAGGTTTTGAGAAGTAATGTGATTTTTGGTGCTGTACCTCTCTATGGAATCCAGGTGGTACGAGTTGCTGAATGTTTTCTAAACCCTGAAAAAAAACCAGAATGATAAGTACACTGAAATATGTCAGTATAGAAATAAGAATATTTAGCTACTCAATATCCCATAAATACAGGGTCCAGGAAGCAGAGATCTGCGCTGCGGCATGCAGGGTCCTCGTAAGACAAGTCCTCCTTGTGTGACCACCATATTGTATATACAACAGACAATGTGCATGTTCCTAGGACCTTTCAGTATGACTTCGGGGAAGACAGAGCCTTGATTTTCCTGCTAAAAAAAAATCAAATTTTCCCCATAGCCATAGGACAGGAGGTAACTTGCTGATCGTTGGGGGTACTATTGCTGGGATCCCCAGTGATCCCAGGACCAGAGATTTGGAACCGTGTAAAAATGAGGCTCTGTAGCCCTGTCCTGAATGTTTCCAGAGCTCCAAAGACTCAATCTTGGGATCACTGGGGGACCTACATAGAACTCCTAGACAGCCCAGTCTAATTTTTTTGATACATGCAGGTTTAATTATATTAGGTACATGTACACTCATATACATGCATTTTAATAATTTTAATAATTTTCACAGTTACATTTTTCTTGATACAACATTTATTTTAGTATCGTTATATATTCATACACTCTATTTTTTGCGACACATGTAGGTTAATTTATATTTGGTACATGTATACCTATATATATGAATTTTTATAGTTGATGGGATATAATAATTGTATTTAAATTAATATTGTTTATATTTTTCACGTTTCACATTAATTGGATACAATAATTAAAATCACATTTTTTTCTACACTTATATAGATTTTTTATACATCATTAATATTTATATTAATTATGCATAAGTCACTTTATAGATATTTTGTCAACATAATATTTATAATTTTTATCACTATAATTATTAGTACATTGACTGTACTTTTCTTTTTTCACGTTTTTTAGTTTGATCTTATTTAATATTTGTATAAACATGTATATAGACATTTATATATATTCTTCAATATACATAGTTTATATATATATACTAGCTGTACTACCCGGCTTCGCCCGGGTTAATAACTGCTGTTAACAAAATAGAATGTATGAACAAAAATGTATTCTGCACACAAAAAACACAAAACAAATAGATATAAATGTAATTATAATGTCTGTGTCCCCCTCTGTATATATCTCTCTGTCTCTCTCTCTATCTCTTTGTCTGTCTGTCTCTTTCCCTGTCAGTCTCTGACTGTCTCTTTCTACATCTGTCTCAATCTCTTTCCCTGTCTGTCTATCTATCTCTGTCACTTTCCCTGTCTGTCTCTTTCCCTGTCTGTCTCTTTCCCTCTCTTTCCCTGTCTGTCTCTTTCCCTCTGTCTCTTTCCCTGTGTCTGTCTCTTTGTCTGTCTCTTACCCTGTCTGTCTCTTTCCCTTTCTTTCCCTGTCTGTCTGTTTCGTTGTGTCTATCTCTGTCTCTTTGTCTGTCTCTTTGCCTGTCAGTCTGTCTCTTTGTCTGTCTCTTTGAGTCTGTCTCTTACCCTGTCTATGTCTGTTTCTTACCCTGTCTGTGTCTGCCTCTTTCCCTGTCTGTGTCTGTCTCTTTCCCTGGCTGCATTGTGACATGCCAACATTCCATATAAGGGCATGGCTGCGCATTCTTCTGAAGTTCTGGCTGCACTGTGGCTCCCAGCTCCATTCACTTTAATGGAGGCACTTTTTTTGGCGAATAACTGTAAAGCACGGGGTTAAAATTTCCCCTCAAATCATAGCCTATGACGCTCTCGGGGTCCAGACGTGTAAGTGTGCAAAATTTTGTGGTTGTAGCTGTGACGGTGCAGATGCCAATCCCGGACATACACACACACAAACACACACACATACACATACACACACACACACACACATTCAGCTTTATATATTAGATACTAGCTGTACTACCCGGCTTCGCCCGGGTTAATAACTGTTGTTGACAAAATAGAATGTATTAACATTCCCGGGATAGAATGTGTAAATAGAATGTATTAACGCCTGGGGTAGTAACTGTCTCTCTGTTTCTCTCCCATTCTCTGTCGGTCTACCCCTCTGTATCTCTCTCTCTCTCTTTGTTTGTCTGTCTCTTTCCCTGTCTCTCTCTCTCTCTCTTTGTCTGTCTCTTTCCCTGTGTCTGTCTCTTTCCCTGTGTGTCTCTTTCCCTGTGTCTGTCTCTTTCCCTGTGTCTGTCTCTTTCCCTGTGTCTGTCTCTTTGTCTGTCTCTTTACCTGTCTTTGTCTGTCTCTTTCCCTGTGTCTGTCTCTTTCCCTGTGTCTCTTTGTCTGTCTCTTTACCTATCTTTGTCTGTCTCTTACCCTGTCTCTTTCCCTCTCTGTCTGTTTCCCTGTCTGTCTCTGTCTCTTTGTTTGTGTCTGTCTCTTTACCTGTCTGTCTCTTAACCTGTCTCTCTCTTTCCCTGTCAGTCTGTCTCTTTGTCTGTCTCTTACCCTGTCTATGTCTGTCTCTTTCCCTGTCTGTGTCTGTCTCTTTGCCTGGCTGCATTGTGACACGCCATCTGTGTCTGTCTCTTTGCCTGGCTGCATTGTGACACGCCAACATTCCATATAAGGGCGTGGCTGCGCATTCTTCTGAAGTTCTGGCTGCACTGTGGCTCCCAGCTCCATTCGCTTTAATGGAGGCAGGTTTTTTGGCGAATAACTGTAAAGAGCGGGGTCAAAATTTCCCCTCAAAACATAGCCTATGACGCTCTTGGGGTCTAGAAGTGTGAGTGTGCAAAATTTTGTGGCTGTAGCTGCGACGGTGCAGATGCCAATCCCAGACATACACACACACACACACATACACACACATTCAGCTTTATATATTAGATATATGTGTTGTGTCCTATGTGTGTTTTTATATATGTATTGTTCAATAGGTATATATGGTTTATAAATGTACTTTCCAGCCTTTAAGTGGTGATTTTTGTATGCACATATCTGTTAATTGCTATATTTTTGGCCGTTCAAATGTAGACACTGTTTTCTTAAATAAATATATATATATTGTGAGGTAGCGTCGTCGGCTGCGCTGCAGAAGACACGGGATCCAGGCACCAAGGTTCACAGCACACGGTTTATTATCCCAAAGACAAAGTCCACAATAGTACATATGTGCCTTTCCGGCAGAGAACTCAGGGAGATGTGATCACTCCCTCACACCCGGCACACCTGCCCTCGTTCCTGTTTCCATTTAACCCTTCCTTAAGCCTGTAGGGAAACAGCATTAACCCTGTAGTGGATTTACTTCCTATCATGGAGTGAGCACAACCGGGGCGAGACATACCGGCCGTCATAGATAACCCCGGTCACAGTCTCACAATATATATATATATATATATATATATATTTTCTTTTAAATACATTTTTTTTTACATATATTATTTATGTTTGATTACTGTATAACTTACCTGTGAATATGGATACGGTTTCCCTCAAACTCATGGTTCCTTGTCTTTGCTCACCAATACCATACTCTTTGACTTCTGAGCTATTGCGCTTGTGCGGGCGGGACGTTACCTAGACGCGTGTTGGTGTCTGTGCGGTGGCGGGGGTGCCTCTCTGTGTGACGTATTCCGGGTACGTCATCTATCTGAGGGGTAGGTCTGTCAGGGTTCGGACGCTTACCGCAGCGTGGTGCGTTGCCCCGACGACCGCAATTTCCGACATGACGGCATTTTTGGAGACAGCTGATTGGCTGTCTCCTATATAAAAGACACGCTGGTCACACTAATAACCACACCCCTTTTGAAGAAGCACGGCGGCGAAACGTACGTCAAGTGGGGTCCCTGCGGTAAATATATTTATTGTTCCCTGTGATCACATGTGGTGGTGACTTGTAATCCCTCTGTTTTATTGTCCTTGGACCTTTTCCACTTTATCATTGGCTGCGGTTCCTCGGTCTATGCTCCATGTGGAGTGAGACTTAATTAGTGAGGACCCATTTGAATGTAGCAATTTCCCTGGATGTTTCCATTTGGATTTAGCGAATATTTCGGGTATTTACTGCCACCTTGTGGTTTTAGAACTTATTGCACTTTATACAAAACTATGTGATTACTTGTGGGTTAAATTTGTAAAAGAGAATTTTTCTACTATTTATTACTGCATGGACCAAGGTGTTTTCTTGTGTCTACTTCTTTCTTTGAATTTTAATCTTTCTTTTATTGTAATACATTAATAAAGATATATATTTTTATGTGAATACAATTATGGAGTGTTTTTGTATAGGTTATACCACTCTGGATCATAGTCTGAAATCAGACAGCAAAGAAATATGTAATATGTTCAGGACAGAAGACACAGGGTCACTCTGGATCTCACAGTCTGAAATCGGACAGCAAAGCAATATGTAATATGTTCGGGACAGAAGACGCAGGGTCACTCTGGACCTGATAGTCCAAAATCAACAGCAAAGCAATATGTACTATGTTCAGGACAGAAGACCCAGGGTCACTCTGGATCTCACAGTCTGAAATCGGACAGCAAAGCAATATGCAATATGTTCGGGACAGAAGACGCAGGGTCACTCTGGATCTCACAGTCTGAAATCGGACAGCAAAGCAATATGTAATATGTTCGGGACGGAAGACCCAGGGTCACTCTGGACCTGATAGTCCAAAATCAGTCAGCAAAGCAATATGTAATAGGTTTTGAGAAGTAATGTGATTTTTGATGCTGTACCTCTCTATGGAATCCAGGTGGTACGAGTTGCTGAAT
This sequence comes from Anomaloglossus baeobatrachus, assembly GCF_048569485.1. Taxonomy (NCBI): domain Eukaryota; kingdom Metazoa; phylum Chordata; class Amphibia; order Anura; family Aromobatidae; genus Anomaloglossus; species Anomaloglossus baeobatrachus. The sequence continues at coordinate 174,107,784 of NC_134356.1, forward strand.
GTTTTCTAAAGCCTGAAAAAAAACAGAATGATAAGTACACTAAAATATGTCAGTATAGAAATAAGAATATTTAGCTACTCAATATCCCATAAATACAGGGTCCAGGAAGCAGAGATCTGCGCTGCGGCATGCAGGGTCCTCGTAAGACAAGTCCTCCTTGTGTGACCACCATATTGCATATACAACAGACAATGTGCATGTTCCTAGGACCTTTCAGTATGACTTTGGGGAAGACAGAGCTTTGATTTTCCTGCTAAAAAAGAAGGGAATTTTGTTTACTTACCGTAAATTCCTTTTCTTCTAGCTCCAATTGGGAGACTCAGACAATTGGGTGTATAGCTTCTGCCTCCGGAGGCCACACAAAGTATTACACTTAAAAGTGTAAAGCCCCTCCCCTTCTGCCTATACACCCCCCGTGTCATCACGGGCTCCTCAGTTTTAGTGCAAAAGCAAGAAGGAGGAAGGCTAATAAATTGGTTTAAAGTAACTTCAATCCGAAGAATTTTCGGAGAACTGAAACCATTCAACATGAACAACATGTGTACAGAAAAAAACAACAGGGCGGGTGCTGGGTCTCCCAATTGGAGCTAGAAGAAAAGGAATTTACGGTAAGTAAACAAAATTCCCTTCTTCTTTGTCGCTCCATTGGGAGACCCAGACAATTGGGACGTCCAAAAGCAGTCCCTGGGTGGGTAAAATAATACCCCGTAATAGAGCCGTAACACGGCCCTTTCCTACAGGTGGGCAACCGCCGCCTGAAGGACTCGTCTACCTAGGCTGGCATCCGCCGAAGCATAGGTATGCACCTGATAGTGTTTGGTGAAAGTGTGCAGACTCGACCAGGTAGCCGCCTGGCACACCTGCTGAGCCGTAGCCTGGTGCCGCAAAGACCAGGACGCACCCACGGCTCTGGTAGAATGGGCCTTCAGCCCTGAGGGAACCGGAAGGCCAGAAGAACGGTAGGCTTCGAGAATTGGTTCCTTGATCCACCGAGCCAGGGTGGATTTTGAAGCCTGTGACCCCTTACGCTGACCAGCGACAAGGACAAAGAGTGCATCCGAGCGGCGCAGGGGCGCCGTACGGGAAATTTAGATTCTGAGAGCTCTCACCAGATCTAACGAATGCAAATCCTTTTCACATTGATGAACTGGATGAGGACAAAAAGACATGCTGTTATCTCCCCCGAACAATCCAGGAGGGTATATAGCCAAATTACAATAGTGCGACCGTACAGTGCAATGTATAGCATACAAGCATATCTCTATATGTGCACTTCGGCACTAGTGGGGTCAGCACCACAGGTGCTGCTTACCGCCCGCTCACAGCGGTTGTGTGACCACCAGAATCCCTGTCAGGGTCTCCCAAAGCTTGTCTCCTTTCTCAGCCACAGAAAAAACTGACAGGAATGGCTGCCGGTGTCCTGTGTAGAGGAGGAGGCCGTGGGCGTGCCCCAGAAAGTGCGGGAATCCGGTTTCACACTGTGCACAGTGAGAGGGGTGGAGTATGCAAAGCATGCTCCAGCTCTCAGCGCTGACGTGGTGTGCAGCGTCACGCCCTTCCCCTGACTGGCAGGCCTGTGGGCGGTAACGAAGTGAGACTAGGCCGCAAAAGCCGGGGACTAAAGTGATAAGCGCGGCCAGCATATAAGCCCCGGTCGGCGCGGAAGTCCCCGGCGCATTACAAGTCCCAGCCGCGCCTGAGATAAAAATGGCAGCGGCGGTTAGCGCGGCAGTCCCCCAATACACTAACACACCCAGCTACGCTGTAGTGTGCGATGGCACAAGTGCGGGCAGCGCCGCAGTCCCTGGCGCACTAACACACCCAGCAGTGCTGCCGTGTGTCTGTGCGCGGTCCCCACGGGGACACAGAGTACCTCAACGTAGCAGGGCCGTGTCCCTGATGCGACCTCCTCGGATACTCAGCTCCATGTCCAGCAGAATCCCCAGGGGCTGTGGATGGAGCACGGTCTCTGTGCCTGTAGACCGATAGGATCCCACTTCACCCAGAGCCCTAAGGGATGGGGAAGGAAAACAGCATGTGGGCTCCAGCCTCCGTACCCGCAATGGATACCTCAACCTTAACAAACACCGCCGACAGAGTGGGGTGAGAAGGGAGCATGCTGGGGGCCCTAGTATGGGCCCTCTTTTCTTCCATCCGACATAGTCAGTAGCTGCTGCTGACTAAACAGTGGAGCTATGCGTGGATGTCTGACCTCCTTCGCACAAAGCATGAAAACTGAGGAGCCCGTGATGACACGGGGGGTGTATAGGCAGAAGGGGAGGGGCTTTACACTTTTAAGTATAATACTTTGTGTGGCCTCCGGAGGCAGAAGCTATACACCCAATTGTCTGGGTCTCCCAATGGAGCGACAAAGAAAATCAAATTTTCCACATAGCCATAGGACAGGAGGTAAATTGCTGATCGTTGGGGGTCCTGCTGCTGGGATCCCCAGTGATCCCAGGATCAGAAATTTGGAACCGTGTAAAAATGAGGCTCTGTAGCCCTGTCCTGAATGTTTCCAGGGCTACAAAGACTCAATCTTGGGATCACTGGGGGACCTACATAGAGCTCCTAGACCCCCAGTGATCAGTGATCCCCCATCGATACATAGACGATAACTGGATTATTTAAGAATAATCCTAGAATTTATTTGTTTCCTAAATGTAATTTTTTAATTAGTCTTCATTAATAATTTTTTTTTTACCATTTTGCTGCTAAAAAGTCACACAAGTGCTACAAATCTGTCAGGGTTCCTGCACCTAATCCAGGTGACTGTGTCTGCCTTCCCCCTCTCTTCTTAAAGTGTAGGAGATAGCAGAAGGGAGGAGGCTGTACACAGATCTCCACGATGGCGAGTGTCACAGGTGACAGTCATGTGGTTTCTGGAAATAGAAGGTCACAGCGTTTGGCTGCGCAGAAGGCTCCCTGACTTTCTATTGTTCTGGCTGCGCCTAAGTACGGAACCTCCAGAGATTAGCAGTTGGTTTGGTCAGGGGTCACCATCTCCCCCTTCCCTAGATGCAGGGGTCCCCTTCACTTCCCTTTGCCACTCGCTTGGTCGTTCCCCATACCTAGCGTGACAGGGAGAGGAAGAAATCCATCTATAGTCTCAGGGAGGGCAGAGAAAACTGGCTGCATAAATGATGAAGATGAAATAAGTGCATGATGGAAAGTGAAAGATATACTGAAGGCAGCAGCACACAGAGCTCATATTGAGCCTATATTACTGACAGGCACACACCTCATTGTTCTCTTGCTCCAGTTTTTGTATTCTTTTATGTCGTACTTCTGCAATTTCCTCAAATCGTCTCGTACTTGGGCTGGTGGGACCTGACGAAGAGCATTGACAGACAAGGTTTCTGCTATGGATGGTGCAAAAGGATTATACGTAGATGAAAAGTAAAAAAAATATACGAAACCGAAAAAATAATACAGTGACATTATTAGCATCCATGCTGCTTACAAAACAGTACTAGAGGGAAAATATCAGATACAACTGCATTAACTAAACTGTGCCCAAAGGAGAAGAGCAGGGGCCTCGTAGGCAGCATTCACCAATCTTTCCAATGTTCCTTTCTTCTTATCTGATCCACTAGTCTCATAGTGCAGAACCCGTCCTATAAAGGTGGGTACACGCCATATTTACAAAGGTTTCCATTACCTGCTTAAATTTATTATCCTCCATGTACTGCTAAGTTTACCCCCAAGGAAAGCAGACACCCCCTAAATGAATCACACTTACCAGACCCCAAACAATTACAGCTGGCAGGTGAATGGGCTCTGACATACAAATCTGCATTGCTGTCAAGTCCCACTGCGTTCTACAGCGGTTGACTTCCCCTGGTGACTGGAGGCCGTATCACTCTTGCAGAATGATACTGGTACCCGATCTGTTTGTGAGAGCTGCAGTGCAATGCAGCTGGAACAGCGAGGACCTGACAGCAACGCAGATCTCTGTGTGAGAGCCCATCCACCATCAGCACTTGCCAACTGTAATTGTTTGGGGTCTGGTGAGTGTCATATTTTTTTTTGCAGGAGGAGGGGGACAGTTTCATTTTTTTGGGGGGTATGGCTGCTTTCTTTTGGGGATGTCTGCTTGTTTTTGGGGGTGGCTGCTTTCTTTTAGGGGTGTCGGCTTTCTTTTGGAGGTGTCTGCCTTCTTTTGGGGATGTCTGCTTGTTTATGGGGGTGGCTGCTTTCTTTTGGGGGTGTCTGCTTGTTTTTGGGGGTGTCTGCTTTCTTTGATAGAAAGTTCTGTTGTATTCTTTAACTTTCTTAGCTGCTTGGACACTTCCTTATGGAACTGCAAGAAGGGTTTTTTTTAAGTAGGCCTTATATTTTAAGCATACTCAAAAAAGCCCCAAAAATCTTACTAGGGCTTATTTTTGGGGTAGGTTTTTTTTTAGGGAAAGTATTAATCTTATGACTTTCCCCCAAAGGCAGATGGGTAAGCAGAGGAATGATTGGGCTGTTTGAATTCTACATGCCTTATCCTTTTGTCCTTAAAGGGAATCTGTCACCAGGGTTGTTTGCCACCTAATCTGAGAGCAGGATAACCTAGGGGAAGAGATCATGATTCCAGCGAAGTGTCTTACTGGGCAGCTTTGTGTAGTTTTGATCAAATTACTGCAGTAGATGATTAGAGGACTGCTTGGCGTGCTGCAGGTAGTCCAGCATATTCATGATCTCTGTAAAACTGCAGAGAAAACATTGATTTTATCAAAATAACAGCAAAAAGCTCAGTAAGTGAGACATCGCAGGAATCAGGGTCTCTATATCATGCTGCTCTCAGATGTGGGAGCAAAAACGTGGTGACAGATTCCCTTTAAGGGAGATAAGCTGCCACTAAAGGTATCTAGCATCCTATTACCTTATGAAATGGAATGAAAAAAGGGACATCTGCTTTACTTTTCCATTAGGAGACATCAAGCAAAAAGAAAAATGCTTTCTTAAGGAGGTATTTCTGTCGCGGGCGGGGAGGGCGCTGCGCTCACCATGCTCGGGTCCGGCTCTGGGCTGCTGCTTGCTCGCCGCTGCTCAGTGGCTCGAGCGGTGGGCCGGATCCGGGGACTCGAGCGGTGCTCCTCGCCCGTGAGTGAAAGGGGGTAGTTTGGGGTTGGAGGGTATGGTCCGTGACGCCACCCACGGTTTGTGGTGAGGTTGGACACCACCGCTGCTAGTGACGGGGATCCCGGGAGCGATGGCGGGGAGCAGCTTGGATGTTGTTTTCCCCCTCCGTGGGTAGGGGTTGGTTCTCCCGGGGCCCGGTGTGGTATGACGGGGGAGGCAGGGTTGGCGAGGTGCAGGGTCGCAGGGGCAGCGCGGTGCCAGACGGCACGGTGGTACTCACTCAGCCAATGACAAATACAGAGTCTCCGGTAAAACAAACGGCTGGATGGACGGGTCCCGCAGCCGGCTGCGGTGGTCACTCCCGGACGGGTGGTGGTGGCTGCCTTTCCCTGCACCTGTGGTGTGTTTTTGGCCCCGATAGCTTCCCACCGGTAACCCGCTCCGCAGCTTGGATAGATGCCGAGGGAGCCCCTTTTGCCCGCAAGCTCTGGCCCTGGGAATTGTAGCCTTGGCGGTGACTGTATTTCCCTTCTTGGTTTGGACGGTTGCCTTCAATCGGGTCTTAGCGACGGGAACCTCCGGGGTTTCCTAGCAGCAAACGGATTTGACCGGTTTAACGGCGACTCCAAGCCTGGTCGGGGTCCGTAGGCCCTGCCGAATGGTGCTGGCTTCTCTTCGCTCCCCGGTTCGGTACCGGCGGGCCACCGCCCGACCCCGGTCCTACGGTTCCGCGTCGATCGGCCTCTCCTGCAGACGGCCACCACCGTCTGCCAACCTTGCTGTATGTGCCCGGGCCACGTACCCGGACACGGTCAGACTGCTCCTCACTTGCCACTTACTCCTTCACTCTCCCTAACTGATCTCTACACTGACTTCCTTTTCCCGCCTCCAGGACTGTGAACTCCTCAGTGGGTGGGGCCAACCGCCTGGCTCCACCCCACCTGATGTGGACATCAGCCCCTGGAGGGAGGCAACAAGGATTTGTGTGTGCGGCTGATGTGCCTAACCGGGGTGTGGGGTGTGTTGTTGCAGTACCTGTGACGTCCTGGCTTGTCCAGGGCGCCACATTCCCCCTTGGTTAAATGCAGACCGTCCGCGGGCTGCCCGTCCATCACCGGTTTTATTTTTGCAACTGAAAAAGATAAATATACGGTAAACGGCAAACATATTAACATAAGCATTTTTCATGAAACTTCCCTTAACGGGAGGCACTTTCTTTAACGTTACTAACGGTGCATTTTTATTAACAACACACGGCTTCCGCTCTCTCCCACCCAAACAACCTGGCCCTGATGCTGCCCCTAAGAAAATGGGCAGCACCCCTTGACCCCAGTCCAGTTCCAGGCTGCCCGAGCGGGTACAGGTACGGTATTTCATACCCTACGGTCACTTCAGGGGACCCACGTCCATGGGGAACCCCTGACCCCCGGAAGATGGCCACCGGCCCAGGTGGTGGCCGGGCCCCAGCCTACTCTGCTGCGGGCTCTTCCTCCAATCTGCCTCTCCGGAGGCGGCAACGGAATAAAGCCAATTATTTACATGCCACAAGTTTGTGGTTGCCCTGCAAGTTCTCAGGCATGTCCGTAAGCAGTTCCTTACGCAAACGGTGCAAAGGGTCCCTTCGGGGACTACTTGCCGGCAACGGCCGGTTCAATCACGGTTGCTAATCAGGTAACAGTTCGGTTGATTCATTTTCATTTACTCATTCATTTAACTCACATAACGGTGCTGATGGTCCCAACGGGGACAACGGTGAAACGGGGGACCGCTGACTCACGTCAGGTCCACCCCACAGACCGGGGGAGGGGGCTGGGCTGGTGCTTGGGGCTCCTGGCTTCTTCTCAGTTTGGCGTCAAGGGCAAACCAGCCCCTCTCTCCGCAATGTGGCGTGTCCTGGACCAGATCCCCTGGGAGCAGGTTACGGCCCGGGTGGTCCTCCGGTAAGTGGGCATTAACGTCCCGGCGGGCTACGAACACTTCGGCCTCCAGGCCCGGCTAAAAGATGAATCCGTACCCCCGATGGACATCAAACTTCCTTACTTGCCCCTCGTGGATCAGGCCCCGTACCCGGAAGGTGGCTCTGCGGAGACTCTCCTTCTCCTGGATGGTGCGGGCTATAACTTCAGCTCTCCGCTTTTCTCTCTCCGCAATTTCTCGGCCTAGCGGGGTCGGTTCCCTGTCCCAGTAAGGGGCCACTGCTTGCCCCTGCGCGCGGGTTGGGCCCCGCGAGACTTCCACCACGCTGCCCATCACTGGCGCCCTCTGTGGAAGGTCCCGCAGTGTCATGGCCTGGGGCGCTGCCTCGCAGCAATGATCCGGCGCAGCCTCAGCCGAGGCGTGGGGAATGGGTACAGGGTTCCTCTCCCGCTTGACCTCCGCCTCCTCCTGCACGGGACGGACTGCCGGAGCCGGTACGGGACTAGGCACGGTCACTGCAAGTGCCTCCGGTACATCTCCGCTGACGGGCACGGTCTTCGGTAGCTTCCAGGGAAGCAGTTCAGGACGGTCACGGGCTTCTGCTGCAGGTCGGTCCGCTTGGGCGGACGGGCAGGGTACCGCTACCGGTTGGGCGGGTAGCGGGCCTAATGGCGGGGCAGTAGCGACTACCACAGGTAGCGGGAGAGGCAGCAGGGCAAGCGGGTGTAGACCGAGCCCCTCAGCCGCAGCGGCCGATCCCTTGGGAATACAGGGGCGTGGGTCTCTTACCCGCTCCTCCAAATCTTCCTCCACCTCGCGTCTCCGTATAGCCGCCACCACGTCCGCCATGTCGGCCTCCCACTCCTCCAGGAGGAGCTGCACACGGAGCTGCAGGCGGCTGCTTAGCTGGATGGTCCGGACTTCCACCCACGCCGAGGTACCAGGCGCGGGGACTACGGTGTTGCCGGACGGGCTATGCATTCTTGCAGCGGCCTCTTCCAGGAACCAAAGATGGCCGCAGGGTCCTGGCGTCCCTGCTTTTATAGCCGCGGTTTACATGCGGCCGGACGCCATCCGTCCCCCCTTGGTCTTTTCTCTGCACCTCCTCTTCAGGGGCGGAGTCTCGGCTTTCGCGCCTCCACTGCTCGAGAAGACAATCGAGCGGGGAAATCTTCGCGCCAAAGATGGCGGATTCTGAAACTTTTCGGCCGGACACCTCCGGCGGGACATAAGGCTCACCTCTACCAGCCGGTAGAGCGGTAAGATCCTGTTCGTGACGCCAAGTTGTCGCGAGCAGGGAGAGCGCTGCGCTCACCACGCTCGGGTCCGGCTCTGGACGCTTGCTGTCGCTTGCTCGCCGCTGCTCGATGGCTCGAGCGGTGGGCCGGATCCGGGGACTCGAGCGGCGCTCCTCGCCCGTGAGTGAAAGGGGGTAGTTTAGGGTTGGAGGGTATGGTCCGTGACGCCACCCACGGTTTGTGGTGAGGTTGGACACCACCGCTGCTAGTGACAGGGATCCCGGGAACGATGGCGGGGAGCAGCTTGGATGTTGTTTTCCCCCTCCGTGGGTAGGGATTGGTTGTCCCAGGGCCCGGTGTGGTATGACGCGGGAGGCAAGGTTGGCGAAGTGCAGGGTCGCGGGGGCAGCGCGGTGCCAGACGGCACGGTGGTACTCACTCAGCCAATGACGAATACAGAGTCTCCGGTAAAACAAACGGCTGGATGGACGGGTCCCGCAGCCGGCTGCGGTGGTCACTCCCGGACGGGTGGTGGTGGCTGCCTTTCCCTGCACCTGTGGTGTGTTTTCGGCCCCGATGGCTTCCCACCGGTAACCCGCTCCCCAGCTTGGATAGATGCCGAGGGAGCCCCTTTTGCCCGCAGGCTCTGGCCCTGGGAATTGTAGCCTTGGCGGTGACTGTATTTCCCTTCTTGGTTTGGACGGTTGCCTTCAATCGGGTCTTTGCTGCTAGGAAACCCCGGAGGTTCCCGTCGCTAACGGATTTGACCGGTTTAACGGCGACTCCAAGCCTGGTCGGGGTCCGTAGGCCCTGCCGAATGGTGCTGGCTTCTCTTCGCTCCCCGGTTCGGTACCGGCGGGCCACCGCCCGACCCCGGTCCTACGGTTCCGCGTCGATCGGCCTCTCCTGCAGACGGCCACCACCGTCTGCCAACCTTGCTATATGTGCCCGGGCCACGTACCCGGACACGGTCAGACTGCTCCTCACTTGCCACTTTCTCCTTCACTCTCCCTAACTGATCTCTACACTGACTTCCTTTTCCCGCCTCCAGGACTGTGAACTCCTCAGTGGGTGGGGCCAACTGCCTGGCTCCACCCCACCTGGTGTGAACATCAGACCCTGGAGGGAGGCAACAAGGATTTGTGTGTGCGGCTGATGTGCCTAACCGGGGTGTGGGGTGTGTTGTTGCAGTACCTGTGACGTCCTGGCTTGTCCAGGGCGCCACATTTCCATCTCGAATATTTGTTGCCTATTCACAGAATGAACCCGGTGTCACTAGAAATCTCAAGTGTTCTTGAGGTTGATGGGATTTGTATCTACTACACATTGATAGTATATCCTATGGATATGCCATGTATGTACAAGGTGGGCGTCTGTAATATAAGAGCCTATTGGCAACTTTTTCCACTGTATGTAGATTGAAAGGGACAGAGGAATACATTGGGAAATCCTCCTGACACATAAGTGGAACATATACTTACTTTAACAAAGACAGCTGCACTCTGAAATGTTAAAGCATGCCAGCATTTCAGAGTGCAACTGTCTATGTCACGTTGAGTTTTGCAGCCGTTCAGACTGCATGTTGGGACTGCCATCAGTTTTTTTGCCTATATAATTCTTTACACATCTAAGACGATACTGTTATTATGGGGTGTGGGGTACCCATGGGTGGTATACCTCCCCACCTCACCACCACTGCCAAATCACAAACATCATTGCAATCTTACTAATAGGTATGCAGTTCTGAAGGAAGAATCTCGCTGCTTTTTGTAATTTGTCATCCTGTGACTCCTCCAGAATCTGGTCCATGAGGGAAAGTCCGTGGCTTTTCAGCAGTTCATATTGATTTGCCTCTGTGGAATGAGACACTTATTAAAAACAGTTCACACTATGGTACTGATCTCATATCACTGATCTCGTATCGCTCCACCGCTGTGTAAATGTTATTGTGTCGGAGCTGCTGCCGTGAATGTTTTCCAGAAACAGAGCAGCATGTGGGTCAATAAAATATGAATGCAGAAGAAAGGATAAACCGTATCAAACCACAGTTATTTCTCACGAGATCCTACAATGCCCTTTGATTTCATTTGTGGGAAATGTGAAAAGTAGAAGTAGATCTTTATATTTTGCATCATGTTTATATAAGTACAGATATAAAGGTGCTATCACAATGTATTCTTCCCCGCGTTCAGTGGTCCCATCCGATCCCCCCACAAAACGGGATTCTGAACTTTTTCCATTGACTATAATGGTGCAGATGGAAGCATTGTGTGCACCATTTTCGAGCCTATATGCCTACTGGAGGCAGACACTCAGATGTAGTAGACTACCTGGTTGATGTGATGTAATTATTGTGATGTAACGCATGGGTGACATCACGCCAGGAAGAGCGGTCCTCAGGTCTCCTGTCCAGCGGTCACAGATCACTGACGACACGGATCACTGACGCGACCAATAAACCAGATCCGGCGAATCGACTCGCACCATCTCTAAGGCCCTCTTTACACGTCTGTGATCTCTGGTACTTATGAAAACGGACGTCATAAGTACCGGAGACATAGACATACACAGACCCATTAAAATCAATGGGTTCATGCACACATCCATGTTTTCTCACGGACCCGTCTCCATGTGGCGCACACACGTGTCCTTGTGCTACACATGGGGACATGTCCGTTTTCCTCTGGAAGCACTGATGTCACACGGCCCGTGCACTGATGTGATCCATGTTACATCAGTGTGGCACATACTGGAGAAAACACGTGTCTTTGAAATATAATGATTTTTTATTATCACCCGTCTTCGGCGCTGCTGTCACTAGCTTCCGGGCTTGCTCATTATGCTCATACATATTCACTGCACTACAGACCCAGAAGCAACAGCAGCGCTGGGGACAGCAGCGCCGGGGACAGGTGAGTATAGACGTTCCTGCTGTCTGTGTGCTATCACAGATAGCACATGGATAGCACACTGACAGCACATGCTGAACACACACACACGAAACACGCACACACATACATACCCACACCACGGACCATGAAAACGTGCGTGTCTATCACGGACGTGTGAACGGGGCCCTAATGGAAACTATTGACCATTGTAGAACACATACCGCAGTCTTCTGTGAGGTGTCCGATGGTGCGGACAATGCTCAACTTGTATTTTTCTTCCAGGTTTCCGCAGGACAAAAGACTCATCAGACTTGATATTATACTGTGATTTTCCAGGTGACGGATAGCCTCAGCTAGGAAACAAATAAATCATAGTACCAATGTTACTATACGTTCTCTATTATATCGCTACTATTTTGTGTTGATCAGGTCCCAGAAATGTTTTGATAGTTGGCTTCAGTGTAAAATTTCACCTAATGCCACTTTACATCTCATTCATTCCTGCATCTGAGGCTTTTCTTTCCAGCAGACTCCATTATACATCAATAGGTTCCATTGGGGACAATAATATAGGGTGTGAGATTAAATGATTTGTTGTTTAATTACATAGTGGAAAATCTGAATTGAGAATGTAGATGTGAACACTTATGCTGGTGTCACACATCCGTGTAGCTCGGACTTAGTACAGACTGACTGTGGGTCTCCTGCCCTGAAATCGACAGTCTTGTAAATGCCTATGAGGCTGCTGAATTTGGATCAGGAGACCTGTGGCTATTTCTGACATCGTGGTCCATACTGTGTGATATCGGCCACAATTTAATATCAGTTTCCTATATATAGTTGTACATACCAACATAAGGATGGACTGACATCCAGGCATTGGATTTATTCTCTGTGAGGAGCATAAGCCTCTCGCTGAAGTGTAGCGCTACTTATGAGCATATTTTTGCAATGAGTTTCCCCAGGTCTAATATATCACGATGGGTGGTAACAGAGGCATAACTAGAGTCCGATGGGCCCCGCTGCAAAGTTTGAGCCTGGACCCCCACCCATATGCTGGTCAGATGTTTTGGCCGCTATAGCGCTCTAAATCCTATAAAGACATATCAGTTTCTCCCCTCCCCCTTCATTTTGTAGTACTGCCCCCAATCCTGGACTAATGTCCCCCATCCTGGGCTACTTCCTGGTGAATATGTCCCTCATCCTGGTGTATGACCTCATCATGGCTATATCCTAGTGCAGTCATGGCGAACCTTTTACAGGCCGAGTGCCCAAACTGTAGCCCTAAACCCATTTTTTTTAGTGCCAACCAATCCTATTATATAAATAATTGATTGTAACCTTACCTTTGTCGTCTTCTCCTCAGCAGGGGACATCACACTCATGCTTACCACACACTGAAGCTGAGCCCCTGCCCTTTCCAGACACAGCAGTTGGATTGATCTTTTTGGAAAAAATTGCAGCATATTAGACAGAGATTTTAGCCTGGAATGCAATCAGATGTCACCATGTAATCCACATCTACATTTCAAAGTCTGAACACCCTGAAATCCCATAAAGACGTACGAGTTGCCCCCTCCCCTTCATTGTGTAGTTCTGTCCCCCTTCCTTGCCACTTCCTGGTAAACATCACCCCCATCCCCATCCTGATATATATATTTCCTACATTCTGGTATATTTGTCCCCATCATGGCCCCATCCTGGTAAATGTCCTCCACTCTGGTAAATGTACCCCATCACTGTAAATGTATCCCATCCTGGCATGTTCCCCCATGCTGTTAAATGACCCCATCCTGGTAAATGTACCTCATCCAGGCATGTGGCCTTATCCTGGTAAATGTCCCCTTTCCTGGTAAATGTCTCTTTTCCTGGTAATTGTACCCCTTCCTGCTAAATGTTCCCCATCCTGGCATTTGTCCTCATCCTGGCATGTTCATGTACCCCCATCCTGGCATATTTCCCCCCATCCTGGTAAATGTATCCCCCATCCTGGTAAATGTACCCCTTACTGGCATGTTCCCCTTCCTGCTAAATGTACCCCATCCTGGCATGTTTCCCCCCATCCTTGCAGCCATGTTTCCCCCCATCCTTGCAGCCATGTTTCCCCCCATCCTTGCAGTCATGTTTCCCCCCATCCTTGCAGCCATGTTTCCCCCCATCCTTGCAGCCATGTTTCCCCCCATCCTTGCAGGCATGTTTCCCCCCATCCTTGCAGTCATGTTTCCCCCCATCCTTGAAGCCATGTTTCCCCCCATCCTTGCAGCCATGTTTCCCCCCATCCTTGCAGTCATGTTTCCCCCCATCCTTGAAGCCATGTTTCCCCCCATCCTTGCAGCCATGTTTCCCCCCATCCTTGCAGCCATGTTTCCCCCCATCCTTGCAGCCATGTTTCCCCCCATCCTTGCAGGCATGTTTCCCCCCATCCTTGCAGTCATGTTTCCCCCCATCCTTGAAGCCATGTTTCCCCCCATCCTTGCAGCCATGTTTCCCCCCATCCTTGCAGCCATGTTTCCCCTCCATCCTTGCAGCCATGTTTACCCCCATCCTTGCAGCCATGTTTACCCCCATTCTTGCAGCCATGTTTACCCCCATCCTTGCAGCCATGTTTACCCCCATCCTTGCAGCCATGTTTACCCCATCCTTGCAGCCATGTTTACCCCCATCCTTGCAGCCATGTTTACCCCCATCCTTGCAGTCATGTTTACCCCCATCCTTGCAGTCATGTTTCCCCCCATCCTTGCAGTCATGTTTACCCCCATCCTTGCAGTCATGTTTCCCCCCATCCTTGCAGCCATGTTTCCCCCCATCCTTGCAGCCATGTTTCCCCCCATCCTTGCAGCCATGTTTCCCCCCATCCTTGCAGTCATGTTTCCCCCCATCCTTGCAGTCATGTTTCCCCCCATCCTTGCAGCCATGTTTCCCCCCATCCTTGCAGCCATGTTTCCCCCCATCCTTGCAGCCATGTTTCCCCTCCATCCTTGCAGCCATGTTTACCCCCATCCTTGCAGCCATGTTTACCCCCATTCTTGCAGCCATGTTTACCCCCATCCTTGCAGCCATGTTTACCCCCATCCTTGCAGCCATGTTTACCCCCATCCTTGCAGCCATGTTTACCCCCATCCTTGCAGCCATGTTTACCCCCATCCTTGCAGTCATGTTTACCCCCATCCTTGCAGTCATGTTTCCCCCCATCCTTGCAGTCATGTTTACCCCCAATCCTTGCAGTCATGTTTCCCCCATCCTTGCAGCCATGTTTCCCCCCATCCTTGCAGCCATGTTTCCCCCCATCCTTGCAGCCATGTTTCCCCCCATCCTTGCAGCCATGTTTCACCCCATCCTTGCAGCCATGTTTCACCCCATCCTTGCAGCCATGTTTCCCCCCATCCTTGCAGTCATGTTTCCCCCCATCCTTGCAGCCATGTTTCCCCCCATCCTTGCAGCCATGTTTCCCCCCATCCTTGCAGACATGTTTCCCCCCATCCTTGCAGCCATGTTTCACCCCATCCTTGCAGCCATGTTTCACCCCATCCTTGCAGCCATGTTTCCCCCCATCCTTGCAGCCATGTTTCCCCCCATCCTTGCAGTCATGTTTCCCCCCATCCTTGCAGTCATGTTTCCCCCCATCCTTGCAGCCATATTTACCCCCATCCTTGCAGCCATGTTTCCCCCCATCCTTGAAGTCATGTTTCCCCCATCCTTGCACGTTTCCCACATCTTTGCAGCCATGTATGCCCCGTGCTCTGTTTGCCCCGGGCTCTGTTTGCTTTCCCCCGTGCTCTGTCGGTTTGCCCCCGTGCTCCTATGTTTGCTCCCCATGTGTCCCCCGTGCGCTCCATGTTTGCCCCGTGCTGGCTCTGTCCCCTGTGCTCCCATGTTCCCCCGTGCGCTCCATGTTCCCCCGTTGCTGGCTCTGTCCCCTGTGCTCCCATGTTCCCCCGTGCGCTCCATGTTCCCCCGGTGCTGGCTCTGTCCCCTGTGCTCCCATGTTCCCCCGTGCGCTCCATGTTCCCCCGGTGCTGGCTCTGTCCCCTGTGCTCCCATGTTCCCCCGTGCGCTCCATGTTCCCCCGGTGCTGGCTCTGTCCCCTGTGCTCCCATGTTCCCCCGTGCGCTCCATGTTTCCCCGGTGCTGGCTCTGTCCCCTGTGCTCCAATGTTCCCCCGTGCGCTCCATGTTCCCCCGTTGCTGGCTCTGTCCCCTGTGCTCCCATGTTCCCCCGTGCGCTCCATGTTCCCCCGTTGCTGGCTCTGTCCCCTGTGCTCCCATGTTGCCCCGGTGCTGGCTCTGTCCCCTGTGTTTCCATGTTCCCCCGTTGCTGGCTCTGTCCCCTGTGCTTCCATGTTCCCCCGTGCGCTCCATGTTCCCCCGGTGCGCTCCATGTTCCCCCGGTGCTGGCTCTGTCCCCTGTTCCCCCGTGCGCTCCATGTTCCCCCGGTGCTGGCTCTGTCCCCTGTTCCCCCGTGCGCTCCAAGTTCCCCCGGTGCTGGCTCTGTCCCCTGTTCCCCCGTGCGCTCCATGTTCCCCCGGTGCTGGCTCTGTCCCCTGTGCTTCCATGTTCCCCCGTGCGCTCCATGTTCCCCCGGTGCTGGCTCTGTCCCCTGTTCCCCCGTGCGCTCCATGTTCCCCCGGTGCTGGCTCTGTCCCCCACACCTTGGCACAGCCACACACAGCTTAAAAATAAAAAAAACTCACCTTGCAACACTCGCGCCATCGCTGCGTCCTCAGTTCAGTTCCCGCGCGGCCACAAGACACCGGCACCGCCTACTGACGCTCCTCCGTCTCCTAGGCAACAGGCCTGCAGCCCAGGAGAGGAGGTGTGTCTGAAGGAGCAGAGATGTCCTCTGCTAAACACCAATTTGCACTGTCGGCGCGACCACACCGATAGTGTAAATTGGTGCAGTGTGGCGACAGCGCGCGTGCCAACAAAAAGGGCTCTGCGTGCCCAGTCTGGCACGCGTGCCATAGGTTCGCCATCACTGTCCTAGTGTATATACAGTATATCCCCATCATAGCCCATCCTGACATCCTAGTATATATCCACATCCTGACCCCATCCTGGTACATATGTCCCCATCCTCATATGTATGTCCCCATCATGGCCTCATCATGGCCCCAACCTGGTATAGATGTCGCCATAATGGCCCTATCCTGGTATAAATGTCATCATCATGGTCTCATCCTGGCATAAATGTCCCCATCCTGGTATACATATCCCCTTAATGGGTCCATCCTGGTATATATAACCCTATCATAGTCCATCCTAATATATATCCACATCCTAACCCCATGCTGGTACATATGTCCTCATCATGTCCCCTGTTGTGAACACATTTGGACTGGGTTCCAGTTTTGGGCTCCCTCTTGTGGCCAATGCTGGTAGTGGAGTTGGCTTGCTTAATAGAAGCCAGACAGCCGATGAGGATTGGAAATTGGGTTGTTCTGACTGGCCTAAATAACTGTGTAGTGTTCTCTTGTTCCTGGCCGGTGCTCAATGTTTCCTCCTGTGTTCTAGGATATCCTAAAGCCAGCCTAACCTTTTGTTTCTACCTGGACTCATTACAGATAAGTCTGGTCTTTGTACCCTGCTAATTGCTTCCATTTACTTGTTTGCTGTTTAGGTACTTAAGCTAATTTTCTGATTTTTGCTTGTGCGGAGTCTGGGTGTAGTTGGATCATTCTCTACTGGGAATGTCTGTGTACCTTGCTTCATTTTCTGCAGTATTTTTTGTTTTGTCATGCTTGGTACTGATTTTAGTGCCTCCTCTATATTAGTGTTTTGCTTGGATCCCAGTAACACCAAAGTACTGATATAGTAGGGGCAGAGTCCATGTAGACTCAGTATTTTTCCATATCAGGCGTGTTGGTATTTTCTAGGTTTTTGAACGTATGCAGACAGTGCTCTTTTCTATCCTTTCCTATATAGATAGTTTGGGTCTCATCTTTGATGAATCATTTTTCTTCCTTTGTATTGGGTTTCCATAAATCACCGTATTCTTTATACGTGGGGGGCTATCTATATCTTTGGGGGACTACTCCGAAGCAGATTAGCTTTTCTTGTATTTCTCTCTATAGGAATAATTAGCTCTCCCGCTGTGTCGAGGCAACTAGGTCATCATAGGCACGTCCCACGGCTACTTCTAGTTGTGTGTCAGTGTGAGGTCTGCAGTCCGATAAGATTTCAACCACTCTGGTAACACTCTGGGTTTCCCAGTTTTTGTCCTTTTTTCGGATCCTCCTCGGTCACTGAATCATAACAGGCCCAATCCTGATATAGATGTCTCCGTAATGGGCCAATCCTGGTATAGATAAGACCATCATGGTCCTATCCTGCCAAAGATCTCCCCATCCGGTTAGACATGCCCCCATAATGGCCCCATCCTGCTATACATGTCCCTATAAAGGCCGTGTCCTGTATTCATGTCCCCATAATGGCTCCATCCTGGTATAAATGTCACCATAATAGCCTCATTCTGGTATACATGTCCCTATAATGAAAATCCTATTACCAAATTAAAGATGTGTGTAAAGCACTGGTAATTAAAAATTAACTTTTAATAAATAACATTAAAATATTAGAAAAATCCTGACAAAGATACCACAAGGCAGTTAACACAAGGTACAAATTGGATGTGTAGAAAATGGACTCACAGGAGTTGTTATAAATTCATTCACAGTCCTACCGGTCCAATCATATTCATCTAAATGAATTAAAGTGACATTGTGCAAAGCCGTTGACCTCCCATAATTGCACTTTTGCCCTATGAGTATTACTCTTTTGGAAAGTGGCTACGTGCAAATTGATAAATAACCTCAGGTCATAAAAACACTGATATCAGGGAGGGAAAATAAATGGTTTAAGTGATAATAGTGCTCAAAAGTGCAAATAGTGCAGTCAATGGTGGCAGTGGGATCTATGCTCACCGTCCACCCCAACTGCTTCACCAATGATACAGGTGTTACCTTACAGAATTCGGGGGGGGGGGGGTGGGGGGGGCGACTCACAAAGCACCACATAATACCCCTTAGGTAACACCAATAACTCAATGTCCTCATTCCCGATGCGTATCCTCAAAAGCGATTCATCAGGGGAAAGGGAGGCTGTGGTGTCGGCATGTTGAGCTGAAAATGAAAAACCATTTTCAGGGGGTATTGTGTGGTGCTTTGTGAGTCGGGTGCCCCTACAGTCTGTCTCCCACTCCCCGCCAACCCCGCAGCTGCTGGTGTGACGCCCTGGCGAAAACCAGGTAGTCACACAGTTTAGGCCCCCGCATAACACCGCTCCCACACGGGGTTAAATCAGCCGATAAAATCCTAGTCACCCCCTCAGGGAAGGACGGACACACCAGTGGGCGGGACCAGGCGGAAGGGAAACGCCCACCTCTGGAGAGCCCGGGGCGGGAAAACAAGTCAGATGAGTTTTGAGGGAGTTGAAGGGAGGAGGAAAAGCTGACAGGTGTCAGGGTTGGAGCCCTGACACATTGGCTAGGTGGCAGACAGTGATCACCGCCAGCAGGAGACGGGAAGACGGCTCGGCAGATCCGAGGTGGACCAGGGCAGGGTTGTAGCCCGCCGGTACTGACACCGGAGACCCAAAACTGAAACCGTGCACACAAGGGGGTACTCGGACCCTGAAGCCAGGACCGGCACCGACGGCCTAGCTAATTAACAGATTGAGGGCAGGATTCTAGGTCCTGTCCCAACCTAAGTCCCGAAAAGTAGACAACCACCCACAGAGAGGCATAGGGCATCCGCCACGGCCCGGTAGATCCCACGGGTCAGCGTCTGACGGGCATGGCTCCGAACAAAAGGACCGGGAGCGGACTCCTGCGTTACACACCGGGAAGTCTAACACTGAAAACACACAAAAGTGCAGAGAAAAGGGGCAGTGACCACCGGCCCGGGTGTGGGACCAGATACACCCGTCTGCGGCAACTGGCCACCATCACCTTGGTTTACCAAAGGACTTGTGTGCTTTATTCAACTGTGAGTAAAATCCCCGGTCTGACCGGGCGCACCGGTCTGTGCCGCCATCAACCCCCCTGCACAGAGACACTGGGCCCCGGGGCAACCATCCCTACCCACGGAGGGGTTAACATCCAGCTACCAGTCCATTGCCCCCGGATACCCGACAACAGCAGCGGTGGTGTCACATCTCACCACACACCGTGGGTGGTGTCACAGACCGTTTATTACCAATCTCGTACAAATATGCCCCCTTTTTAGTTGAAGTGTCTGCGCGACCCCCAGGTCCGGTAGAATCCCTCGAGCCATACCGCAGATCCGGGTCCGAGCAGCACGGCTGCTGGCATGGGAGCGGCACACTGGCACAACAGTGTGTCCGCATCTGCCCACACTGCAGTATGTCCGCATCTGCCCACACTGCAGCATGTCAGCATCTGCCCGCACTGCAGTATGTCAGAATCTGCCCACACTGCAGTATGTCAGCATCTGCCCGCACTGCAGTATGTCAGCATCTGCCCGCACTGCAGTGTGTCAGCATTTGTCCGCACTGCAGTATGTCAGCATTTGTCCGCACTGCAGTATGTCAGCATTTGCCCGCACTGCAGTATGTCAGCATCTGCCCGCACTGCAGTATGTCAGCATCTGCCCGCACTGCAGTATGTCAGCATCTGCCCACACTGCAGTGTGTCAGCATCTGCCCGCACTGCAGTATGCCAGCATCTGCGCGCACTGCAGTATGTCAGCATCTGCCCGCACTGCAGTATGTCAGCATCTGCCCGCACTGCAGTGTGTGAGCAGCTGCGGGGATGACGAGTGCTGACATCAGGAGGTTAGCAAAGTTCATTACCTGTAGTGATAAAGTCCTGCACTCCTGACGATAGCGCTTGTCACTGGCTTCCATGCCTGACGTGTTCTCACATCAAGTCTCGTGAGCGGGCCGAGACTATGACTAGCTGTTATGTCGCAGGCCGCTCGCGATACTTCGCTTGTGAATGCGGCAGACAATGGGAGTCAGTGGAGAGCGCTGACGCAGGAGTACAGCGGATATCATCATCACAGGTAATGTACCTAGCTAAGCTCATGACGTTGGCGATCGTTATGTCTTGCAGTGACCTATTGATGTTAGCTCAGGTCACTGCACTGCTTTCCCAGCCAATGGGGAACATTCTGTTCTTCATTGACTGGGACACTGAGTATGGTTTGGATCGTCGTGGAACCCCTTATTGAATTACGCTGGACCCAGATTTGTTTTTCTTTTCAATTAATTAGTGAAAGAGGGAATGTTTTAGGGAGTGTTTTTGTCAAATAAAAATTTGATTGTCATCTTTTTTTTTTTTTTTTTTATTACTGACTGCATTTGTGATGTCGGGCATCTGATAGACACAGTGACATCACTAACCCCAGGGCTTGATGACAGGTGACATTACACAGCTGGTATCAACCCGATATATTACCCAATTTGCTAACGCACCAGGGCATTCGGGATGAGCCGAGTAAAGCTCCGGGACTGTCGCATGTAATGGATGAGGCAATTCCGGGCGGCTGCTGGCCGATTTTTTTAGGCTGGGGGGCTCCCAATAATGTGAGTTTCCCCAGCCTGAGAATACCACCCAGCAGCTGTGAGTCTTTATCTTGACTGGGATCAAAATTGGGGGGACCTCACGCTGTTTGTTTTTTTTAAATTATTTATTTATTTATTGTACTGTACGATATAGACCCGACTAACCAGCAATAATGCCGATAAGCATGGAAACAGTGAATATGAAATGAGCCTAATGAGCGGCCGGCTTCGGAAGAACAAAGAGCTGCTACAGGAGCAGTGTGACAGCCGCCCAGTGTTCGGTGAGTATGTAGCGCTTACTCCTACCCCTTTGTGCCGGATTCTGCTTCCCATAGACCTTATATGGGGACCAGCATCTGGCTAGATACCCTGGACTCTATGGAACTCTCCTTCCGCTTTTTGTGGTCCGCAAAAAAACGGAAGTCACGCGGATGACACACGGACTGTACACAGAACGGGACGGATGCGGTTGTCACCGACCAAGGGAGAGGTGGACAGAATACCATGCACATGGCGATGGGAAAAGTCCACACTGTGGGATTGTGTGGCCATGTGCCACTTGCAGTTCTCCATGTACAGCCTTGTTAACTTACAGTTTTCTGTGATGCACGTGTCCAAAGTCTCCGTAACCACCAAAGCAAGCCTGAAATCCAAACTTCTTTCTTGTAAACCATTCACTAGGTGGGAGAGAATATCAGCCAATATTTCTAGCCCTCCAATAGAGGCAAAGTAATCCTGGACAAATCCTAAGGAAACACAATGATTTCAGACATAAAACACAGTCTGACTGTACTTTTACATCTGGCAAACATTTTATGACCTGTCAGATGACACTAATGTTGGGGGAGGCCAGGCTCACAATCTCCATTATAGGGGTTGGATGGGGCTGAGGTCCGGGCCCTGTGTGGCCATCATGTTGTCCTCCCAACATCTGTATGGACTTTGTGCAAGCCGGACGCTATAAATGTCCAAAATGTCTTGTGCTGAAGTATTAAGATTTCCCTTCACTGGAACTAAGAGGCTTCGGCCTCCTCATCCATCAAACTGTACCGTGGGCACAATGCATCAGGGGGTAACGTTCTCCTCGAATCACCAAAGCCAGACTCCTCCATCCGACGCAGATAAGAAGTGTGATCCCTCACTGCCCAGAACATGTCTCCATGAGAGTCCAGTGGTGGTAGCTTTACACCGCTCCATCCGACGATCAGCATTGTGCTTGGTGATGTATGGCTCGGCATTATATTTGGAGATGTACAGCTCAGCATTGTGCTTGGTGATAAATGGTTCAGCATTGTGTTTGGTAATGTACGGCTCGGGCATTGTGCTTCGTGATATACGGCTCATTTTTGTGCTTGTTGATGTGCGGTTCGGCATTGTGCTTGGTGATATACGACTTAGCATTGTGCTTGGTGATATATGGCCCGGCATTGTGCTTGGTGATATATGGCTCGGCATTGTGCTTGGTGATGTATGGTTTAGGATTGTGCTTGGTGATATATGGCTCGGCATTGTGCTTGGTGATATACGACTTAGCATTGTGCTTGGTGATGTATGGCTCAGCATTGTGCTTGGTGATGTATGGTTTAGGATTGTGCTTGGTGATGTACGGCTCAGCATTGTGCTTGGTGATGTATGGCTCAGCATTGTGCTTGGTGATGTATGGTTTAGGATTGTGCTTGGTGATATACGGCTCAGCATTGTGCTTGGTGATGTATGGCTCAGCATTATGCTTGGTGATGTAAGGCTGCAGGTGGTTGCTAACTATTTTATAATGAAGAGTTAATGTATCAAGATAGCTCCCATACACTTACTACTATTGGCGACAATGGGTCTAATCATGCAACAGATAGGCCGCACTATCTCATGTTGGAGAGAATCATGAAGCCATTTGATCGCCTGTGGAAATGCTGAACTGCAGACTTTCTGGTTCTCTTCTGAAAGAGAAACACAAAATGAATGAAGCCATAGATTGACATGGAAAACCTGGCAGCACTCGCCCTTCATGGCTGAATAAACCCTATTCTCTCACCTGTCAGGAAGTGAACAGTGAATATAAAGAGATCTTACCATTCTGTGGGTTAGTAGCACAGGCGCCCAGCGCGCTGCAGACAGACGACCACAGCTGATATTCCGGATTTGTGCTTCCACTGACCAGCACCACATTACTTATCAATATTTTGCTGCAAAGCATAAAAAAGACATATAAAACTATATCTCTGTGTGGATTTCATCAGATGGGAGAAAAAGTCATTTCCATATTTTACCTAAATAAGAAGAGAAGTGTTTCAATACATCCCAATTCTCTAGCAAGATTCTGGCCGGTCTCTAAAAAACAAAAACAGAAAAAAAAACAATAAAACACAATAAATCAACCAACACATCTAGCAAGAAGAATGCGGCATAGCTGTCCATACACATCGAACAATCGGATGGAGGAAGGATTGGGCTGATGGATTTCGATATGCCCCATTCTTTTTGTCCTCATGGGATATTAGAAGGCGCCGAGGTTTCTGACAACGTATTTGCTTCTCTCTACACAAGCTCATTCTCAGCTTTAGGGCTTCTGCACATGGCCGTCATTGTCGGAGCCACAGGAAGGCTTCTGTGCGGTTACACTGTACCTCTGCTTTTAATCTGAGGCATATTGATGATTTGATGTGAAATTCACATTTGATGAATGTTTTCTCTCCTACAGATCTAGCAGCTATACAGAGCTCATGGATATGCTGGACTTCCTTGCACCAGGCCAAGTAGTCCTGTAATAATAATCTCCTGCTGATTAAACAGTGATTTTTATCAAAATCACAGGGACAGCGACCCTGATTCCAGTGATGTGTCACTTACTGAGCTGTTTGCTAAGCCTAATAAGTGACACATCGCTGGAATCAGGGTATCTGCCCCTACGTTATGCTGCTCTCAGATTAGGTGGCAAAAACCTGTTGACAGATTCCCTTTAATGGGAGCCCAGTAGAGATGAGCTAATAGATTTGCAGGACTGTCGTCCGGCAGCCACGTCACTATTCCATAGGCCTGCAAATCTCCTCTTTCCTGCTGTCTCTTCTGATTAGTAGGCCTGACACCACGTCATCACTGCACTTACTGATCAGAAGAGGCACCGGTAGGTAGGAGGTCATCCGCAGGGATCCTGTTCAGCGGCCACGGAATAGTGACGTGGCCACTGGACTAGGGTCCTGCTGCTCAATTCACATCTGTACTATCCACTTATTTCCAAAGTGGCCTTGAACTGGGCAAACTGGATGACGGACAGCGCTGAAACGACTAGGATGTAGCAGAACTACTAAACTTAGTGTGGACAGTTCCCTGACAGCTGAAGTGAGGACTTACTGTTATTAGACACCAAGACCAGGATCAAGAAGACAGAGATCCGCTTTAGATTTACCGAAGACCCCTCATCTGATAAGTATGTGCAGATGTATCCAAAGAATTCGGCGGTGCTCAGGATTTGCTGACAATACACTGGAATGGAAGTCAGGATAGAAATATTAAAAATATTTTGGACCATTTTACAATAAATTGTCAGAATTGGGGTCATCTTTACCGTTGCTTCGTGCCAAGACCGCCAGCGTGTATAAGGAGGCTCCCTTTACCCGGGAGTGACTGCTGGATTTGGCTAAATTATAGAGAAGCCTTAATCCACCCATGTCTACGAAGTACTTGCACAAGTCACCTGTAGAAAAAAAACAATACTATATTTATGCTTGTGCTATATGGCGTCACATAGCGCAAACTTTAACATACTGTAAAAGCCACGTCAGAAAGTGGGACGTGCCCTCGATTCTGGGGTCCAGTGAGTGGGACCAAGAAGTCATGTGCCCCTTGTTAGGGAATGTTCACATGTGGCGGACACACTGTGGACTTTCCAATTTACAAGAATACATTTTCAATGCAACATCAAAGCAGCAAAAAGGATGTACCGCAAGATCTGTGCGGACGTCTATACACAGAAGATTTGCACATGTGAATATACACTTAAGCGGGCTTTACACGCTACAATATCGTTAATGAATTATAGTCGGGGTCACGTTGTTTGTGACGCACATCCGGCGTCATTAATGATAACGCAGTGTGTGACACTTATGAGTGACCTGAAACGATCGCAAAAGCGGTCAAAATCGTTTGCCGCGGAGAGGTCGTCCTGAAACAAAAAATCGTTTTCTGCTTATTAGCGATGTTGTTCCTCGTTCCTGCGGCACCACACATCGCTATGTGTGACACCGCAGGAGCGACGAACATCTCCTTACCTGCCTCCACCGGCAATGAGGAAGGAAGTGGGTGGGCGGGATGTTACGTCCCGCTCATCTCCGCCCCTCCTCTTCTATTGGACGCCTGCCGTGTGACGCCGCACGAACCGCCCCCTTAGAAAGGAGGCGGTTCGCCGGCTAGAGTGACGTCGCAGAGCAGGTATGTGCGTGTGACGCTGCCGTAGCGATAATGTTCGCTACGGCAGCGATCACCACATATCGGCCGTACGACGGGGGCGGGTGCTATTGCGCTCGACATCGGCAGCAAATGCTAGCGATGTTGTACCGTGTAAAGCCCGCATTAGAGTCTTTAGATACAGAGCTCTTTAAGTAGGATGCTCGTGTTTTAGCTTAATGGATATAATATATATACATATATATATATATATATATATATATATAGAGAGAGAGAGAGAGAGCAGCAGTGAGGAGTACCGGGCACAGCTGTCCACATACGACTGGCTGTCACAGTTTCCCAATAAGTCAGGGGAGATCCGGGTGCGTATTCCAAAGCAAAGACAATGCAAAATCCAAGTATAGAAAAGAAGGGTCGCACTCCACAAGGATCGGATGAAAGATGAAGCTTTAATCCAAGCACATATCAGGGATACGGGTGGTGGGGGAGGGTGAGGACGTGCAGCGCCGGACATTAATACAGCCTCATCCAGCACCACGACAACTGAACTGTGAGTTTCCTGCTCCCTGCAATCCCTCTCACAATAACCAAGGCCCTGGGACTACAACTCCCCTCCCCTACCTTGCTGCCTAGATCCATCAGCCCTGGGTACCCCATATACCGGCAGCGGCGGTGCCATCTATCATCACCGCGTCCCACGGGTGGCGTCACTGACAAACACTTTATCCCTTGTAAATAACCCCTTTTCACTTGTGGGTGGCGGACCGCTGCTCGAGCCCGGGTCCGGTTCCCACTCGAGCCACAATAAAGCCCCGGATCCGAGCATCCCCGAGCAGCCCCTTAGCTACGGTCTAGCCCCTGCCCGCAACACCCCCATCGTGGTATAGGTAGGATCCTTGTGTATGCAGCATACTGGTCTGTGTCCCATCCTGGTATAGTCTTCATCTTTGTATGGCCCCCATCCTGGTATGTGGGTGTCTGTGTTTCATATGTGTCTGTGGGCGGGGCTTGATATGAGCGGGGTTGTGTGTGTGCGCACGGCGGTGTGTGTGTGTGGTGGTTTGTGTGTGCCAGTGTGTGTGTGTTTGTGTTGGGCTGTGTGGGAGTTGTGGTGTGTGTGTGTGTGTGTGTGTGTGTGTCTTCATTTCCCACTGACCATGAATAGTAAAGATTGGCTCATGAGCACTCTGGGATGCAGCTCTCCCACTAACGACCAATGAATGCAGGGGAAGCACATGGCTACTTAAATATTAACACTGCAGTGAATGTTAAGTACCCGCTCATGAATAGTAATGAGCGGCTCATGAATAGTAATGAGTGGCTCCTTAACATTCACAGCAGTGTTAATCTATAAGTAGCCATGTGCTTCCCCTGCATTTATCGTTGGTTAGGGAGAGCTGTGTCCCGGAGTACTGAGTTCCTAGTGTGCATCCAATTTGATGGATTTTGGGTTTGCTAGGGATTGTGGTTTCCCCATGGTTCCTTTGCAAAATCCAATTCCTTTAAGGGGCATTGATGCTACCCCTTTGGCAGAACATAAACCCCAATTTTGGACCCAGGTGCCTATGAGAGTTGCACCAGCGCATCAGGAAACTTGTACATTTTTAGTATTGCATAATCTACAGGATACCTTGGTACTGGGATTTCCGTGGTTGCAGACCCATAATCCAGTTCTTGACTGGAGATCCTTGTCAGTAGCTAGTTGGGGTTGTCAAGGTTTGCATCAGGACCTTTCCGTGTCGTCCACGTCTGCTCAGGGAGTTGATGTTCCGGCCTTCTTGTCTGATTTCCGTGATGTATTTAATGACCAGGAATCTGATTCTCTTTCCCCACACCGGGACTGTGACTGTGCCATTGAGTTGGTGCCCGGTTGTAAATTTCCCAAGGGGCGGATTTTCAACTTGTCTGTGCCCGAACATGGTGCCATGTGGTCATACATCAGGGAATCATTGGAGAAGGGGCACATTCTTCTTCTTTGTTGCTAAGAAAGATGGTTCGTTGAGGCCTTGCATTGATTACCGTCTTCTTAATAAAATTACGGTCAAATATCAGTACCCTTTGCCTCTGATGTCTGATCTGTTCTCTAGAGTGTAGAGTGCCAAATGGTTTACGAAACTGGATCTCAAGGGTGCGTATAATCTCATCCGTATTAAGGAGGGTGATGAATGGAAGACGGCTTTTAATACTCCTGAGGGGCATTTTGAATACCTAGTGATGCCTTTTGGGCTCACTAATGCACCCTTCGTCTTCCAGGCCTTCATGAATGATATTTTTCGGGACCTTATTGGTAAATTTTTGATTGTGTATTTGGATGACATCTTGATTTTTTCTGATGATTGGGACTCTCATGTTGGGCAAGTACGGGCTGTTTTTCAGATACTTAAGGATCATGCACTGTACGTTAAGGGGTCAAAGTGCCTCTTTGGGGTGCAAAGGATTTCCTTTTTGGGCTTCATCTTGTCTCCCTCCGCTATCGAAATGGACTCGGTTAAGGTTCAGGCTATTTACGACTGGGTGCAACCGACTTCTCTAAAATCCCTGCAGCGGTTTTTGGGGTTTGCTAATTTTTACCGTAAATTTATAGCCAATTTTTCTGCCATTGTCAAACCTCTGACAGATTTGACAAAGTAGGGAGCTGATGCTGAGTATTGGACCCCAGAGGCAATTGTGGCCTTCCAGGAGCTTAAAAGGCGATTCACTTCTGCCCCAGTCCTGCAGCAACCTGATGTGTCTCGCCCATTTCAAGTTGAGATCGATGCCTCAGAGATCGGAGCAGGTGCTGTTCTGTCTCAACGAGACGCTACTTCGGGTAAACTTAAGCCCTTTGCCTTTTTCTCTCGGAAGTTTGCTCCTTCTGAACGGAATTATGATGTGGGGAACCGGGAATTATTGGCTATGAAGTGGGCATTTGAAGAGTGGAGGCATTGGTTGGAGGGGGCTAGGCATCAAGTTGTGGTGCTTACGGACCACAAGAATCTCATCTATCTGGAATCGGCCAAGAGGTTGAATCCTCGGCAGGCCAGGTGGGCTTTGTTTTTTACCCGGTTTAATTTTGTGGTCTCTTTTTTGCCGGGCACCAAGAATGTTAAGGCCGATGCCCTTTCCAGGAGTTTCTGCGCTGACTCTTTGGAGGTTGTTGAACCGTCTACTATCCTGAATGATGGTGTAGTTTTCTCGGCTATTTCGCCTGATCTGCGGTTGGCACTGGCGGAATTTCAGGGGGATAAACCAGAGAGATGTCCTACGGGGAAACTGTTTGTCCCGGACCAATGGAGAGACCGAGTTGTCTCTGAGGTTCATTGCTCTGTTTTGGCGGGTCATCCTGGCATTTTTGATACTCGGGATCTTGTGAGACGCTCTTTTTGGTGGCCTTCCCTGTCCCGGGATGTCCGTTGTTTTGTGCAGTCGTGTGGAGTTTCTTCTAGGTCCAAGCTCTGTTGTTCACGTTCTAGTGGGCTATTATTGCCTTTGCCGGTACCTAAGAAACCTTGGACGCACATCTCTATGGATTTTATTTCAGAGCTTCCCGTCTCTCAGAAAATGACTGTGATTTGAATGATCTGTGACAGATTCTCCAAGATGGTCCACTTGGTTCCCCTATCTAAGTTGCCGTCTTCATCAGAGTTGGTGCCTTTGTTTTTCCAACATGTTGTTCGTTTGCATGGTATTCCCGAAAACATTGTTTCTGACAGAGGGGTGCAGTTTGTATCCAGGTTTTGGAGGATTTTTTGCTCCAAATTGGGTGTTCAGCTGTCTTTCTCCTCGGCGTTTCATCCTCAGACCAACGGTCAGACTGAAAGGGCTAACCAGACCCTGGAGACCTATTTACGGTGTTTTGTTTCTGCGGATCAGGATGACTGGGTTTCGTTTTTGCCTTTGGCTGAATTTGCCCTTAACAATAGAGCTAGCTCTACCACATTGTTGTCCCCCTTTTTCTGCAATTTTGGGTATCACCCTAGGTTCCTCTCAGGGCAGCTTGAGGCGTCTGACTGTCCAGGGGTGGATTCGGTAGTCAACAGAATGCAGCAGATTTGGGGGCAGGTAGTGGATAAATTGTTTCAGTCCCAAGAAACTGCCTAAAAGTTTGCCAACCGGCGTTGGACTGTTGGTCCCCGGTTTAAAGTAGGGGACATGGTGTGGTTGTCCTCTAAAAATATTCCTATGAGAGTTCCATCTCCTAAATTTAAGCCCAGATTTATTGGACCTCATAAGATTTCGGAGATTATCAACCCTGTATCTTTCCGTTTGATTCTGCCTGCGTCATTTAGAATTCACAATGTCTTCCATAAGTCCTTGTTGAAGAAACATGTTGAGCCAACAGTTCCTGCAGCAGCGCCTCCTGACCCTGTTTTGGTACAAGGGGATCTGGAGTATGAGGTTGAAAAAATTCTGGATTCCCATCGCAGTAGGCGTCAGCTTCAGTACCTTGTGAAATGGAAGGGTTATGGGCAGGAGGATAACTCTTGGGTTGTGGCTTCTGACATTCATGCGGACAGGTTGGTTCGCGCCTTCCATCATGCTCATCCCGAGCGACCCGATGGCGTTGGTGAGGGTTCGGTGACCCCTCCTCAAGGGGGGGTACTGTTGTGAATGTTAGTTATGTTTTGGCTGCTGGGAGGCTCCCTCTGGTGGCCAGGAATGGTTTGGACTTGGACCAGGTGTGTTGTGCAATGGGCGTTTCCTTTGCTAACTCTCTGCTTATTTAAATCCTGCTCTGATAGCAGGTGATGCTGGATGTCAGTTGTTCTTTGTATCACCAGCCTGCTTCATTCTGCTCCACACCACATCTACTCCAGATAAGTGCTTGCTCTTTATTTATTGTTTGGTTCTTTTGCTCTTTTCTGGGTTTGTCACTTGCTGTGGTAGTTTTCAGTTTATTTGCTTGCAGGGATTTTCCCCCTCAGTTGCTTTGCTGGGGAACTCCCTGCAGTTCTGTTTGGAGTATAGCTCCTTTGGGTCCATGTGTTTGTGGCTTGTTGAATTTGTTATGATTCTTGTTTTCTGTTCACTGGTATGACAAAAGCACCTGGTATAGGATGGAGTTCAGATCGTGCGATCTGAGGGCCTTTTTGTACTATCAGGAATTTGGAATTTTGCAGGGTTTTTCTCTGGCCACCATCAGTCCCTTTCCTGTCCTTTCCTATTTTAGTCAGTGGGGGCCTCACCTTTTGCTAATCCTGTCATCTATCTGTGTATTGTGTTTTTCCTATATCACCGCAGTCTTTGAATGTGGGGGGCTTGCTATTCTTGTCTATTTTCTGAGGCAGAGAGCTATTCATCTTTCCTTCCTTTAGGATAGTTAGTTCTCCGGCTGGGTTCGCGGTGCACAGGATGTTAGTTCACCCCTCGGCTACTTCTAGTTGTGATGGTTAGTAAGGGGATGGCGGCCAGATTAGTTGCCAATGCTCTTGTCACCTTTTACCAATGATTTGTGGTGGTCTTCCATGGTTCCGGATCATAACACCTCATCCTCTCTCTCCATACATGAAACTTCATCCTCTCTCTCCCCATACATGAAATCTCATCCTCTCTCCCCATACATGAAACCTCATCCTCTCTCTCCCCATACATGAAACCTCATCCTCTCTCTCCCCATGCATCACCCCTCATCCTCTCTCCCCATGCATGAAACCTCATCCTCTCTCTCCCCATGCATCACCTCTCAATCTCTCTCCCCATGAATGAAACCTCATCCTCTCTCTCCCCATGCATCACCCCTCATCCTCTGTCCCCATGCATGAAACCTCATCCTCTAAGTTTTCCCATACATCACCCCTCATCCTCTCTCCCCATGCATGAAACCTCATCCTCTCTCTCGCCATACATCACCCCTCATCCTCTCTCTCCATGAATGAAACCTCATGTCAGGTTTCCAGGTTTTCCAGTTCTCTTTTGACTGCCCTTGCCCTCGGTTAACATGGAGGTTACCGTTCTGTTGCCCTACTTCCTGTCCAGCTGCTTAAAAGGCCGCCTCCCAGCCCAGTCCAGTGCCTGAGTATACTGCCTGCTGTGTTTGCTGCTTATTCCTGATTGCCTCTGGATTCCCCTAAAAGACTACCTACCGATTGACTCTGGACTGTACCCGGCTCTTCAAGGCTGTGCCCGGATTCCGTTTACCATCTTCGGTCAGCACTCCGCCTGGTTCTCTTTTGGTTCGTAACCATTCTGGACAAACATTTCCGTACGGACACTCATTGACTTTACTGCTTGCTCCTTATCCCGGCTGCTGCGCATTTAGGCCTTCCGGGGTAGATTGCCGGACAGTCCCTGTATAGGGGTTCGCTCTGGTGGTCTCCCTGGGGGAGTCCGGTGCGTGGCCCCGGGAATCCCCTGCGCGTCTATTCCGGAAAGTATTGTATGTGTTATTGTGTTGTTGTGTTTGTTCTGTATCTACCGTGGTGACATACTATAAAACATCTTGTACCCGGAACTCGTCTCTGATTGTCATTGCCCTACGCTATCGAAATCCTCAGAACATAGAATAAGTATTACATTATACTCAGGCCTTTAGAGGATTTCGCTGGGGCAATGACTGAGACACGAGGAGTAGATCAGCTGTTCTCCATGATTAACTCCCTGCAGCAGGAGATGGAGGTGGTGCAGACTAAGCTTAGAGATGTGGAAGCGCAGCTGGGCCATGATCACCAGGTACTGGGTCCGGCTATACAGGATTTGCAAGTCAGAGTGGAGGCTCAGGAAGCCGTCCCCACTACGTCCGTACCAGCAGCCGGTATGCCTAGGTTACCCCCATTCCGTTTCAATGGTGATCGTAGTCAGTTCCGTGGATTTATTAACCAATGTATACTGTTTTTCGATGTACATGCTGATTATTACCGTTCTGACCGGTCAAAGGTGTTATGTATCATCATGTTATTAACCTCACGAGCACTGGCTTGGGCTAATCCTATGATAGAGAACCGGGACATCCGTTTAAATCACCTAGATGACTTTCTGAACGCAATGGCGCAGATGTTTGATGATCCGAATCGCCGTGCTACCGCTGAATCTGCTCTCCTTTCCTTACGTCAGGGAAAGCGCTCTGTCATTGAATACGCCACTGAGTTCAGGAGGTTAGTGGTAGACACCGACTGGGGAAACAATGCATTATTGTCCGTTTTCAGAAAGGGTTTGTCCGGTACCATCAAGGACGAGTTAGCCCGTTCCGAATCCCCAGGGGATTTTGACCTGTTTCTCCAGCACTGTGTGCGCATAGATACCCGTTTGACGGAACGTAGACAGGAAAAATGGGCAGCTATAAACCGTATAAATAATAATACGTTTCCTTCCAGAGAACCTGCTTTCAGGACGCCACGGGAGGCTGAGGACGTTCCTATGCAAGTGGACTCTCTACAAAAGCGAGAGACCAACGAACGTCGTGAACACCGGCTCCGTGAGCGTTTGTGTTTCTACTGCGGTCAATCGGACCATTTCTTAATCGACTGCCCGAAACGTCCGAATCGCCCAAATAAGGTATTGGCAGCCATGGCAGAGTGTGATAACACGGACGCAGAGTCTGATATCTCTGAGGCAAGTGGACACTTGGATGCGGTATTTCCCTTGACTGTAATGTCTACCTCACCGAAGGACTCAGAAGGGAAATATACCCATTGTTCACTCCCCATTCAGATCCGGTGGGAGGGACAGCTAATTCCTACCTCTGCAATGATAGACTCTGGGGCAGGGGGAAATTTCATGGACTTTTCTTTTGCTAGTAAACACGGTATCCGGACTCAGCAAAGATCCTCACCGGTTACCATGGAGACGGTAGACGGATCTCCGTTAACATCTGGACCAGTGGATCGGGAAACAGTACCGCTAGAATGCGTGATGAAACCAGGTCAGCAGGAGACTCTTATTTTCATGATGATCACTTCTCCACATTTTCCGATTATTTTAGGTATTCCGTGGCTACGGTCTACAAATCCGGTCATCAATTGGGAAACTAAGGAGATATCCTTCCCACCGCAGAGTGATCCGGCCATTTGTCCAACTGTTCCGGTTCCGGTAACACCACATGCAGAAGGCACGGTACAGGTACCCGTTTTACCCTCGGTTTATCGTGACTTCGCTGACATATGCGACAAAAGAAAAGCCGATCGGCTTCCTCCGCATAGACCGTATGATTGCCCCATAGACTTACTCCCAGGGGCAGAAATCCCGTTTGGTCATGTTTACCCGTTGGCGGCACCTGAGCTAGAAGCCCTAAAGGAGTATATTGATGAAAGCCTGGCCAAGGGATTTATTCGCCCGTCTACCTCGCCCGCAGGGGCACCCATCTTTTTTGTGAAAAAGAAGGAGGGGACTCTGAGACCCTGTATTGACTACCGGGAACTGAATAAAATAACCATCCGGAACCGGTATCCGTTACCGTTGATTCCGGAGCTATTGGAGAGAGTCCAACAGGCAAAGATATTCACCAAATTGGACCTCCGTGGGGCATATAATCTGCTTCGTATACGTCCCGGAGACGAGTGGAAGACCGCGTTCCGATGTCGGTACGGACATTTTGAGTATTTAGTGATGCCTTTTGGACTTTGTAACGCTCCTGCGGCATTTCAACATCTAGTTAATGATATTTTCAGGGATATCATGGACCAATTCATGGTGATCTATCTGGATGATATTCTAATCTTTTCTGATTCTCTCCAGGAACACCAGGAGCACGTCAAGACCGTACTTACCCGGCTGAGGGACAACCACCTGTACATTAAACTGGAGAAATGTGAGTTCCACTGCTCACAAATACAATTCTTAGGTTATGTCATCTCTCCTCAGGGACTGAACATGGAATCTAGCAAGATACAAGCCATTCTCGACTGGCCGGAACCGGGAAACATCAAAGAGGTACAACGCTTTGTCGGTTTTGCCAACTTTTACCGACGCTTTATCCGTAACTTTTCAGAGATTGTTCGTCCCATCACCCTGTTGACTAAGAAAGGACAGAAGTTTGTATGGTCCGCCCAGGCTCAGGAAGCGTTCCATCGTCTCAAGGGATGTTTTACCTCAGCACCCATACTAGTGCATCCGAATCCCGCACTTCCCTTCATCGTGGAGGTCGACGCTTCCGACTACGCATTAGGGGCCATTCTTTCTCAAAGGACCGGGGACAAGAGTCTCCTGCATCCGTGTGCCTTCTTCTCCCGCAGGTTGTCCCCTGCGGAAAGGAACTACGACATTGCGGATAAGGAATTATTGGCGATTATTGCCGCCTTCAAGGAATGGAGACACCACTTACAGGGAGCCACGCAGCAAGTGATAGTACTCACAGATCATCGTAATCTGGAATTTCTTAAGTCTGCCAGGTGCCTGTCTCCACGGCAAGCCCGTTGGAGCCTATTTCTTAACCAATTCAATTTTGTTGTTACATACCGTCCAGGTTCACGTAATGGGAAAGCCGATGCCTTGTCCCGAATCCCTGCCGTGGACTCCGTGCCTGGAACCCCGTCGCAGACCGTGTTATCAGATGCCAATTTCGTTGGAGTAATCCAGGACCAGGACTTGTGGAAGGACATCAAGCTGGCCTATGATGGTGATGTATTTCTTGCTGCCCCCCCGAATGATGTAACTCTTGTTCTTCGGAATGGTGTGTGGTTAAGAGAACGACGCATTTATGTCCCGGAGGCCGTAAGACTTCGGGTTCTCAAGTTGGTTCATGACTCCGTGTTGGCCGGTCATAGGGGGGTACAGAAGACGCAGGAATTTCTGAGCCGGTTTTTCTGGTGGCCTACCTGTTTAAAGGACGTGAAGGACTATGTCCACTCATGTGTGGTTTGTGCCCGGTGCAAGGTCCCTCGTGTGGCTCCTACGGGACTCCTCCAACCGTTACCCGTGCCATCTCGCCCTTGGGGGTCTATCTCCATGGATTTTATTGTGGAGTTGCCAGTCTCAGGCGGGCATAATACCATTTTAGTGGTGGTGGATCGATTGACTAAAGCTGCTCACTTCATTCCGTGTACCGGTCTTCCCTCAGCCGCAGAGACAGTGGATTTGGTTGTCCAGAACGTATTCCGATTGCATGGGGTACCGGATGAGATCATCTCCGATCGGGGCGTGCAGTTCACGTCTAGATTCTGGAAGGGGTTTTGTACGGCACTCCAGATTGATGTCTGTTTGTCTTCTGCATACCATCCTCAGACAAATGGACAAACCGAACGGACGAATCAAACCCTGGAACAATACCTTCGCTGTTATGTCAGCCATCTCCAAGACGATTGGTTGAAGATGCTTCCGTTGGCGGAGTTCTCCTACAACAACACACAGAGCAGCTCCACTAAGGTAACGCCCTTTTTCGCTAACCTGGGTTACCATCCGACTATTTTGCCTAGGTCACCGGTTGCGGTTTCGGTACCAGCGGTGGAGGACAGAGTGACAGAAATACGACAAAATCTGGAGGTTCTAAAGGACACCGTGGCTACGGCCCAGGAGCGTTACAAGAGGTCGGCGGACACTCACCGGAAACCGGCACCCATGTATAAGGTAGGGGACTCTGTATGGTTATCCACCAAAAACCTGAGATTGGGTGTTCCTTCGCAAAAACTAGGACAAAAATTCATCGGTCCGTTTAAAATCACCGGGATCGTGAGCCCTGTGGCCTGTCGGCTACGGTTACCGCACCATCTAAAGGTACACCCGGTCTTTCATGTGTCTCTCCTCAAACCCGTTTCCCCTAATACGTTTCATGGTCGTATTGTGCCTCCTCCTCCGCCTGTGATGGTCGACGGCGAGGAACAGTTCGTGGTTGAGGACATTATTGACTCCCGGCTCCATCGTCGTCGGCTTCAGTATCTGGTACGTTGGCAGGGGTACGCCCCCGAGGACGATTCCTGGGAACCGGTGGGTAACATTCGGGCACCCCGGAAGATTGCTCAGTTTCATCGACGGTACCCGGACAAACCTGGCCCTGATCCGTCCTGAGGCCGTCTGTGGGGGGGGGAGTAATGTCAGGTTTCCAGGTTTTCCAGTTCTCTTTTGACTGCCCTTGCCCTCGGTTAACATGGAGGTTACCGTTCTGTTGCCCTACTTCCTGTCCAGCTGCTTAAAAGGCCGCCTCCCAGCCCAGTCCAGTGCCTGAGTATACTGCCTGCTGTGTGCTCCTGCTGTGTTTGCTGCTTATTCCTGATTGCCTCTGGATTCCCCTAAAAGACTACCTACCGATTGACTCTGGACTGTACCCGGCTCTTCAAGGCTGTGCCCGGATTCCGTTTACCATCTTCGGTCAGCACTCCGCCTGGTTCTCTTTTGGTTCGTAACCATTCTGGACAAACATTTCCGTACGGACACTCATTGACTTTACTGCTTGCTCCTTATCCCGGCTGCTGCGCATTTAGGCCTTCCGGGGTAGATTGCCGGACAGTCCCTGTATAGGGGTTCGCTCTGGTGGTCTCCCTGGGGGAGTCCGGTGCGTGGCCCCGGGAATCCCCTGCGCGTCTATTCCGGAAAGTATTGTATGTGTTATTGTGTTGTTGTGTTTGTTCTGTATCTACCGTGGTGACATACTATAAAACATCTTGTACCCGGAACTCGTCTCTGATTGTCATTGCCCTACGCTATCGAAATCCTCAGAACATAGAATAAGTATTACACCTCATTCTCTCTCTCCCCATACATCAACCCTCATCATTTCTCTCCCCATGCATGAAACCTCATCCTCTCTCTCCCCATACGTCACCCCTCATCCTCTGTCCCCATGCATGAAACCTCATCCTCTCTCTCCCAATGCATCATCCTTCATCCTCTGTCCCCATGCATGAAACATCATCCCCTCTCTCCCCATGCATCACCCCTCATCCTCTCTCCCCATGCATGAAACCTTATCCTCTCTCTCCCCATGCATCACCCCTCATCCTCTCTCCCCATGAATGAAACCTCATCCTCTCTCTCCCCATACATCACCCCTCATCATTTCTCTCTCTATGTATGAAACCTCATCCTCTCTCTCCCCATACATCACCCCTCATCATTTCTCTCTCCATGCATGAAACCTTATCCTCTCTCTCCCCATGCATGAAACCTCATCCTCTCTCTCCCCATACATGAAACCTCATCCTCTCTCTCCCCATACATGAAACCTCATCCTCTCTCTCTCCATACATGAAACTTCATCCTCTCTCTCCCCATACATGAAGTCTCATCCTCTCTCCCCATACATGAAACCTCATCCTCTCTCTCCCCATACATGAAACCTCATCCTCTCTCTCCCCATACATCACCCCTCATCTTTTCTCTCCCCATGCATGAAACCTCATCCTCTCTCTCCCCATGCATCACCCCTCATCCTTTGACCCCATGCATGAAACCTCATACTCTCTCTCCCCATGCATCACCCCTCATCCTTTGACCCCATGCATGAAACCTCATACTCTCTCTCCCCATACATCACCCCTCATCCTCTCTCCCTATGCATGAAACCTCATCTTCTCTCCCCATACATCACCCCTCATCCTCTCTCCCCATGAATGAAACCTCCTCCTCTCTCTCCCCATACACCACCCCTCATCCTCTCTCTCCATGCATGAAAAATCATCCTCTTTCTCCCCATACATCACCCCTCATCCTCTCTCCCCATGAATGAAACCTCATCCTCTCTCTCCCCATATATCACCCCTCATCCTCTCCCCCCATGCATGAAACCTCATCCTCTCTCTCCCCAATGCATCACCCCTCATCCTCTCTCCCCATGCATGAAACCTCATCCTCTCTCCCCATACATCACCCCACATCCTCTCTCCCCATGAATGAAACCTCATCCTCTCTCCCCATACATCACCCCTCATCATTTCTCTCCCCATACATGAAACCTCATCCTCTCTCTCCCCATATATCACCCCTTATCCTCTCTCCCCATGCATGAAACCTCATCCTCTCTCTCCCCATACATCACCCCTCATCCTCTCCCCATGAATGAAACCTCATCCTCTCTCTCCCCATACATCACCCCTCATCCTCTCTCCCCATGAATGAAACCTCATCCTCTCTCTCCCCATACATCACCCCTCATCCTCTCTCCCCATGCATGAAACCTCATCCTCTCTCTCCCCATACTCTGTCCACAGATAGTTCCCTCCCCCATCCATACTGTGTATATACATATTGCCCCCTCCCCACCCTCTGTCCCCCCCATAGTCTGTGCACAGATGGTTCCCTCTCTCACCATCTGTCCCCCCCATAGTGTGTCCACAAATAGTTCCCTCCCCCCCCTCTCCCCGATACTGTTTCATAAATACTACCCTCTTACCCCATAATGTTCCTCCGTCCATGTCTTCTTCAGCTCCACAGTGGAGCACTTCTCAGCATTTCTCTGCCGCCTCTGCGCTGTGGCGCTGGCTTCCGGGTCAGCAGTCTGATCAGCTGACCTGATCACATGGCAGCCGTCGCGCTGATCCGGAAGTCAGCGCCGGCGTCACCGCTTCAATTGTCCTCGAATCTGACAGATACTAGGACAATTGAGCAGTGGGAGCCGCGCGCTGCAGCTTCTATGAGTACAGCTGTCAGCGTGACAGCTTCGCTCAGAGAATAGCGGCTCCCACCCGAAAGACTTCCACACCGCCGCATCAGGCAGCCCGACAGCGCCCCCTGGAGATGCCTCTGGCTCCTGCCTTCGCTCCACATGGCTAATTTGAATAGTTTACAAATTAGCCATGTGGACA
Source organism: Anomaloglossus baeobatrachus (assembly GCF_048569485.1). Lineage (NCBI taxonomy): Eukaryota > Metazoa > Chordata > Amphibia > Anura > Aromobatidae > Anomaloglossus > Anomaloglossus baeobatrachus. The sequence continues at coordinate 174,146,466 of NC_134356.1, forward strand.
GAGCCAGAGGCGCTCTTCAGATTTTCCGGTACGCTGTACCGGCGCGTACCACCGCAAAAAAAGCACTGCTTTTGTCCACCCCCTTTTTTATGTTTGGTGTGGAATTATATCCAATTTGGCTTTATGAAAATGTTTGTTTTTTTTCATTGAAGACAAATTATATGAGGATAATAATATCAAATAATTTGTGATTGCAATCATTTTCAGGAATAAACTGAGTATTCTCTGACAGAATTGCAGGGGTGCCAATACTTTTAGCCAGCACTGTATATATATATATACATATATATAGATAGATAGATAGATAGATAGATAGATAGATAGATAGATAGATAGATAGATAGATAGATAGATAGATAGATAGATAGATAGATAGATAGATATACACATATATATTTCTTACTATTCTCCTGGCAAATCGATTTCACGGCCCGCAAGGTCTCGTTCTGGGATTCAAGATCGTCCATTTGAACCTTCAGACGTTCCATTAAGACACTGAGTTCTGACTTCATTTCTGGTAAAAATGGAAATAATGGAAGTTATTTATCAATATGACAGAAAAATAAGAAGCCATACTTGCCAATGTACGGTTATATCATCAATACACTGCAGACAAGCAACACATGGGGAGGCAGCAAAATGCTGATGAGCGACCACTCACACTCCCATTCTCCTATAGCTGGCCTGGTGCACTACATGTAAGGCAAGGTGCAGAAGACTGTATTTTCGGTCAAGTGCGATTTGACCAAACATTGCATCGCACTCGGACAAACGTTATTTTTTCCTTGGTCCGAGTCTGTCTGATGAAAATGAATGCAGTATGCCCGATTTGCCTCTGTAAATCGGATCGTACTCGGCCATGCAAGCCAATGGGTCCGTTGAAAAAATTGGACCACACTCAGATAACATCTAAGTGAAGTACAATTTTCAGGGACTGACAAAATGGAGGAGATAGCCTAACAGCACTCTAAATTTTTCAGATGAGCATAATGATAGGCCCACGTAGCACCTTAGCTTGGTGACTTCATGGTTGCACAGACCCTATAATAGTATAGGTATGAAAAAGCTTTTATGTGTACTTCCCCTTTAATCCTGTTTCTTTCATCAACAGTAATGATAGGGTTAACAAATTTTTAGTGTTATTGTCGCGGGCGGGGGGGAGGACGGTGCGCTCACCACGCTCGGGTCCGGCTCGGGGTTGCTTCGCTTGCTGCTCGGTGGCTCGAGCAGTGGGCCGGATCCGGGGACTCGAGCGGCGCTACTCGCCCGTGACTGAAAAGGGGAATGGTTTTGGGGATTTATTGTCCGTGACGCCACCCACAGTTGTGGTGAGGTTGTGACACCACCACTGCTCTGGACGGGGATCCCGGGAGCGATGACAGGGAGCAGCTTAGATGTTGTTTTTCCCCTCCGTGGGTAGGGGGGTTGGTTGTCCCGGGGCCCGGTGAGGGAGGAATGGCAGGTGGGTTACGGGTCCTGGTGAGGTGCAGGGTCGCGGGGGCAGCGCGGTGCCGCACGGCACAGTGTTACTCACTCAGCCAATGATGAATGCAAAGTCTCCGGTAAAACAAACGGCTGGATGGACGGGTCCCACAGACGGCTGCGGTGGTTTTTCTCCCGGTAGGTTGGCGGTGACTGCCTTTCCCTGCACCTGTGTTATGTTCTCGGTTCTGATGGCTTCCCACCGGTAACCCGCTCCCCAGCTTGGATGGAGGCTGAGGGAGCCCCTTTTGCCGTAAGGCTCTGGCCCTGGGAACTGTAGCCTTGGCGGTGACTGTATTTCCCTTCACGGATTGAGCTGTTGCCTTCAATCGGGTCTTGGCTGCTGGGAAACCCCGGAGGTTCCCTTCGCTAACGGATTTGACCGGTTTTACGGCGACTCCAAGCCTGGGCGGGGTCCGTAGGCCCTGCCGAATGGTGCTGGCTTCTCTTCGCTCCCCGGTCCGGTACCGGCGGGCCACCGCCTGTCCCCGGTCCTTACGGTTCACGTCAATCAGCCCCTCCTGCAGACGGTCACCACCGTCTGCCAACCTTGCTGTATGTGCCCTGGCCACGTACCCGGACACGGTCAGTCTGCTCCACTACTCCTACACTCTCCAACCCTCAAACTCAACTGACTGCTCTCCCTTCCTTTTCCCGCCTCCAGGACTGTGAACTCCTCGGTGGGTCGGGCCAACTGCCTGGCTCCTCCCCCTGGTGTGGACATCAGCACCTGGAGGGAGGCAACAAGGATTTTTGTCTGACTTTGATGTGCCTAGCCGGGGTGTGGGGTGTGTTGTTGCAGTACCTGTGACGTCCTGGCTTGTCCAGGGCGCCACATTCCCCCTTAGTAAAATGCAGACCGTCCGCGGGCTGCCCGTCCATCACCGGTTTTATTTTTGGTTAACTGTAAAAGAGTAAAAACATATGAAAACACAAGCATTTTTAATCAAACTTCCCATAACGGGAGGCACATTCTTTAACGTTACGGAACGGTTGTCTTCTATTAAACGGTACGGTTTCCGCTCTTCTCCCACCAAAACAACCTGGCCCTGATGCTGCCCCTAAGAAGTGGGCAGCACCCCTTGCCCCAGTCCAGAACCAAGTTGACCGAGCGGGTACGGTCTCTTTCAGGGGACCCGCGTCCATGGGGACCCCTGAACCCCGGAGGATCGCCACCGGTTACGGTAGTGGCGGGCCTGGGCCATCCCTTTCCTCCAGGCCCATCCTCCAAATCTGCCTCTCCGGAGGCGGTAACGGTTTAAGCCAAACAATTATTTACATCCCACAAGTTTGTGGTTGCCCTGCAAGTTCTCGGGCTTGTCCGTAAGCAGTTTCTTATGCAAACGGTGCAGGAAGTCCCTACGGGGACTAGTTGCCGGCAACGGCCGGTTCAATCACGGTTCCAATCAGATAAACTTCTTCGGTTGATTCATTCTCATCATTTAAACTTTTAATGGTACTGGGGGTCCCAACGGGGACAACTTGCAGCGGAGGGACCGCTGACTTCAGGGCGGCTACCACCGCAGGGGGTCGGCCCACTCGGGGTCCGGACGGTACATTGGGTTCTCCCTCCATAAGTAGTGCAGTCCAGAACCACTGACGGCCGTTGGGAATGGTGGCGGGGGCAGCGTGCTTGGTACCCCCTCTTCCATCAGAGGCACTCTCTTTGGAACGCCGGCTGCGGTGCTGGCCCCCGGCTCCCACGCAATCAGGGCTGGTTCGGGAGTTTGGGTGGACTGATCGCGACGCGGCACGGCTGCAGCGGCCCCTTGCTCGCGGGCCCCCACTACGGCAACCATTCTGCGCATCTCCGCCTTCCAATCCAGCAGCTGCTGCAGGCTCTGCGCCCTCACCTTCAAGCAGAACCGGCCCAGCTCCCGCTCTAGCCACGCAGCGGTCCCGGCTGGGAGCTCACCCGGGCCGCAGTCTTCAAAGGCTACCCGGTTCCCCCAGAGCTTAGACGCTCCGGTGGCGAGTGCTCCCGCGCTCCAATTCGAGGACGCCGTCAACTCTCCATCCACGTCTCCCTTAGTCTTTCTCCGGCTCCTCCTCTACAGGGGCGGGGTTTCGGCTTTCGCGCCTCCACTGCTCGAGGAGACGCTCGAGCGGGGAGTTTTCGCGCCCAAAATGGCGGCTTCTCAAAATTTTCGGCCGGACACCTCCGGCGGTCACAAGGCGCACCTCTACCAGATGGCAGAGCGGTAAGATCCTGTTCGTGACGCCAAGTTGTCGCGGGCGGGGAGGAGGACGCTGCGCTCACCACGCTCGGGTCCGGCTCGGGGTTGCTTCGCTTGCTGCTCGGTGGCTCGAGCGGTGGGCCGGATCCGGGGACTCGAGCGGCGCTCCTCGCCCATGAGTGAAAAGGGGAATGGTTTTGGGGATTTATTGTCCGTGACGCCACCCACGGTTGTGGTGAGGTTGTGACACCACAGCTGCTCTGGACGGGGATCCCGGGAGCGATGACAGGGAGCAGCTTAGATGTTGTTTTTCCCCTCCGTGGGTAGGGGGGTTGGTTGTCCCGGGGCCCGGTGAGGGAGGAATGACAGGTGGGTTACGGGTCCTGGTGAGGTGCAGGGTCGCGGTGATAGCGCGGTGCCGCACGGCACAGTGTTACTCACTCAGCCAATGATGAATGCAAAGTCTCCAGTAAAACAAACGGCTGGATGGACGGGTCCCACAGACGGCTGCGGTGGTTTTTCTCCCGGTAGGTTGGCGGTGACTGCCTTTCCCTGCACCTGTGTTATGTTCTCGGTTCTGATGGCTTCCCACCGGTAACCCGCTCCCCAGCTTGGATGGATGCTGAGGGAGCCCCTTTTACCCGCAGGCTCTGGCCCTGGGAACTATAGCCTTGGCGGGGACTGTATTTCCCTTCACGGTTTGAGCGGTTGCCTTCAATCGGGTCTTGGCTGCTGGGAAACCCCGGAGGTTCCCTTCGCTAACGGATTTGGCCGGTTTTACGGCGACTCCAAGCCTGGTCGGGGTCCGTAGGCCCTGCCGAATGGTGCTGGCTTCTCTTCGCTCCCCATTACGGTATCGGCGGGCCACCGCCCGTTCCCGGTCCTTACGGTTCACGTCAATCAGCCCCTCCTGCAGACGGTCACCACCGTCTGCCAACCTTGCTGTATGTGCCCGGGCCACGTACCCGGACACGGTCAGTCTGCTCCACTACACTCTCCAACCCTCAAACTCAACTGACTGCTCTCCCTTCCTTTTCCCGCCTCCAGGACTGTGAACTCCTCGGTGGGTGGGGCCAACCGCCTGGCTCCACCCCCTGGTGTGGACATCAGCACCTGGAGGGAGGCAACAAGGATTTTTGTCTGACTTTGATGTGCCTAGCCGGGGTGTGGGGTGTGTTGTTGCAGTACCTGTGACGTCCTGGCTTGTCCAGGGCGCCACATTATATGTGAGAGAAGTTTTGAATCAGCTGTCAGGTGAAGAACCAGTTGGAAGCAGCTGTTTTGAGGTTTTTCCTCATCTATAATTGGACGGTTTAAAAAGTGCAGGGAGAATTTCCAGCACTTAACCCCGGACTCTCTGAATCAGCTGGCTGTATAACAGCTGGAGCAGGAACAAGAAACACAAGATGGCAGACTACTTTGGCAGCTTTCAGGAAGAAACCGCACAGACCCTTTGGGGCTCCACTCTCGGGGATCTGGGGCTGAGAAAAAAAGGAGACCGTCAGCTGATGACGAAATAGCTAGCCAAGTTATTGATTATTATCTCAAACCCATCTAGAACATCTTTTAAGGACTATATGTAGCACCCATGAAGCCTCAGGGTGCTACAAGGTTCTGCATCCCCACAAGGATGCAGGGCCTACCCCCTTAGGGACCCTGAGATCCAGTTCTGGTAAGGGCTCATGAGCACGTAACTGCTGAATATTCTGCAGCGATTTGACAGCACATGTGCGCGTCAAATCACTGCAGAAACACTGCATAATGGATGCAGTTTTTCTGTACAAATTAAGCCAATTTCATGTGTGACACCCTGGACTAGCCAGGTAGTCACAGTTAGAGCCCCGCACAACACCTGTCCCCTAAAAAGGTGTCATCAGTCAACCAGTAAACCCTAGTCACCCCTCTCAGAGCTTGATGGACACACCAGGGGGCGGAGCCAGGCGGTTGGCCACACCCACACAAGGAGTTCAGAGGGCCTGAGGCGGGAAATCAGGCAGGCAGTCCGTTGAGTCTAGTGAAGTGGAGTGAAGTGGAGTGATGGAGGTCTGACAGGTGCCAGGGTTGGAGTCCGGGCACCTTTGGCTAGGAGGCATACGGTGGCCTCAGCCTGCAGGAGCCGGGAAGACGGCTCGGTGGAACCGTGGTGGACCGGGACAGGGTAGTGGCCCGCTGGTACCGACCCGGGGAACCGACTCGGAAACCGGAGCACAAAGGGTGGTACTCAGACCCTGAATGAGGTCCAGAAGCCACTGAACTGAGTTAATGAACTGATTGCGGTCTGGACTATAGGTCCTTTCCCACCCAAAGTCCCGACTGAAGACAACAGCCCAACAAGAGGGATAGAAAGCCACCGCACAGGCATAGAGATCCCACGGGCCAGCGTCTGCGGACAAAAGGGCTCTCCCGACATCCACAAAGCCAGGGAGCAGACTTCCGACGCTGAAGCGCAGGTAGCCCACATATACACAACACGGTGCAGGAGAAAGGCAGAGACCACCAATCGGGTGGGGGACCAGACGCAGCCGGCTGCGGGCACCAACCACCATCAACTTGGTTTTCCAGAGACTCATGTGTGTTACTAATCGTGAGTACAACAGTGCCCTCCGGCCGCGCATTCCCCCCTGCACCGCCCAACAAACCCCAACGGGTCCCGGGGCCACCACCCCTGCCCACGGAGGGGTTAACATCTTGCTGCGTAACATCTTCCCCTGGGTGCCCAGTAACCGCAGCGGTGGTGTCCACCTTCACCACAACCCGTGGGTGGCGTCACGAACTTAACCACGGCTCCGGTCGTACATCTACGTCCCCTAAACCGCCAGCCCCTTTCAGATCGAAGTGACCACGGGGCCCCAGGGTCCGGAGATGCTCGAGCCACCCACCAGCGAGCCGGGATCAGAGCGGCTTGGTCGCAGCCGAGCCCAGGGCGGTACACATTGACTCTTCTGGCATCACGAACAGGATACTTACCCATTCATTTACCTAGTGAAGTGCGCCTTGAAGTGAAGTCAGCGGTGATCCGTTGTGAAATTTCTAAAATCCGTCATCTTGCCGCCATCTTTTGGCGCGAAGATTCCCGCCAGAGTCTTCTTCCCCACAGAAAGGGCACGAAAGTTGAAGCCCCGCCCCATGGGAACACGGCCGAAAAGCAAAGCCGGAAGTCGAAAAACGAAACTTACCGGCCGAAGAAGGGAGTGCCGCGAAAAGACCAAGGGGGGGCAGGTGAAGATTCAGCGACATGTGACCGAGCTGATAAAGGGCAGGGACTCCAGGACCCTGCCACACTTCTGGTTCCTGGACCCCGCGAGAGCGACATGGCCGACCTGTCCCGCAAGCTCGCAGCACCGGAGCCTGCACCTGGAACAGCGGCGTGGCTGGAAGCCCGGACCACCCAGATGTGTCGCCGGATACAAGCCCAGGCGCGGTTCTGAATGGAGCGGTGGATGGCCGAGATGGAGGAGCTGGCTGCGGCCGTGCGGGCACGCGAAGTGGAGGCAACCTTAGTGGAGCAGGTGAGCGACGAACGCCCCTATGTCCCCGAGGGACCGTCTGATTCGGCTGAGGGACCCGATCTGCCCCTGCCCTCTATATTGCCTCCTTCGCTGCCCGTACCGGTTGCCGCTGACCCTCCGCTTGGTCCACTGCCCCCAACACCGGCAGCGGAGCCCGTCCTATCCGCCCGTGAGGACCAGCCTGTGGAAGCAGCCCGCGGACTGCCAGTCACCTGACCGGCGCCAATACCGCTTCCGTGGAAAAGTAACCTCCATAAGGTGCCCGGCCCAGGAGTAAACCAACCGGTCCCGGAAGAGGCCGCGCCCCAGCTACCCCAGGCCACGGCATTCCGCCCGGCCGAGATCGAGGTGGATGCAGACTGGAAGTGGGCCCAGCGGGCGAAGCTGACCGTTCCAAAAAACCAGGCCTCGGCTGAGGCGTTGTGGGGTTGCCGCTGCGAGGCAGCCGAACAGGCCACGACACAGCGGGGTTCCCCAATGCAGAAGGTGCCAGTCGTAGCCGACACAGGGGAGCTCCGGCTGGGCCCGACCCCGGCGCAGAGTGACCCGGAGCAGGCAGACACTCCGTACTGGGAGCGGCAGCAGAACCAGCTGGGCCGGGAGATTGTGGCCCGGGAGAAGAAGAAAGCAGAGGTGCTGGCCCGGACCATCCATGAGTAGGACAACCTCCGCAATGCCACCTACCGGGTGCTGGGCCCGACCTTTGAAGGCCAAGTTTGGCATTTTGACCCCCACTGTAGATGGGGGTTCATCTTCGAGCCGGGCCTGGATGTGGAGATATTCGTGTCCCGGAGGGACGTCAATCCCAACCTCCCGATGGGTCACCCGGACCGGGACCTGGAGTCGGGTGAGCTTGTCACGTACACCCGGCATTGCGGGGAGAGGGGATGGTTTGCCCTCGATGTGAAGAGGAGGGTGAGCCGCAGTGCCCGGAGGCACACTCAGTCCCCTCCCCCGCCATACAGTCCCGAAGATGAAGACTGTTAAAAGGTAGTGGTTCCCGGCTACTGTCCGTCCCCGTTGGGACTTTGTTGATTCCAGCTGTTTTACCTCCATTTTACATAGACATGGCTGAGAACTAGCAGGCCACCCAAAAACTATTGGGCCTTGTAAATAGCCCCTGACCAACCTTTCATGTCCTACAGTCTCCGGAGAGGCTGGTTGGAGGAAGGGCCTGCGGCAGAGTAGGCCGAGGTCCCGTCACCATGCAAAATGGTGACAACCTTCCGGGCCAAGGGTCCCCTGGATGTGGGGCCTCTGAGAGACTGCAGGGTAAGGAACTTTGTACCCGGCCCGTGTGGGCAACACCCGGACCCGAACCCGATTCCTGGACTGGGGAAAAGGGGTGCTGACCCTGTTTTTAAAGGCAGCATCAAGGTTTAGGTTTGCTTGGGCAAAATGGAAAGGACCCAGTCCCGTCCCGTGACCGGTTAATAAAAACGTTTAACGTGTAACGTTTTCAAGGGATGAAAAACAAGCTTTCGTGAACTGTAAATATGTTAGTATACTTGTATACATGTTTTTTATTATCTTTTTCAGAACAAAATAAACGGTGGTGGTCGGACAGCCTGCGGACGGTCTGTAGTTAACTAAGGGGGAGTGTGACGCCCTGGACTAGCCAGGTAGTCACAGTGAGAGCCCCGCACAACACCTGTCCCCTAAAAAGGTGTCATCAGTCAACCAGTAAACCCTAGTCACCCCTCTCAGAGCTTGATGGACACACCAGGGGGTGGAGCCAGGCGGTTGGCCACGCCCACCGAGAAGTTCAGAGGGCCTGAGGCGGGAAATCAGGCAGGCAGTCCGTTGAGTCTAGTGAAGTGGAGTGAAGTTGAGTGAAGGAGGTCTGACAGGTGCCAGGGTTGGAGCCCGGGCACCTTTGACTAGGAGGCATACGGTGGCCTCAGCCTGCAGGAGCCAGTAAGATGGCTCGGTGGAACCGTGGTGGACCGGGACAGGATAGTGGCCCGCCGGTACCGACCCGGGGAACCGACTCGGAAACTGGAGCACAAAGGGGAGTACTCTGACCCTGAAACGAGGTCCAGAAGCCACTGGACTGAGTTAATTAACTGATTGCGGTCTGGACTATAGGTCCTTTCCCACCCAAAGTCCCGACTGAAGACAACAGCCCAACGAGGGGGATAGAAAGCCACCGCACAGGCATAGAGATCCCACGGGCCAGTGTCTGCGGGCAAAAGGGCTCTCCCGACATCCACAAAGCCGGGGAGCGGACTTCCGATGCTGAAGCGTAGGTAGCCCACATATACACAACACTGTGCAGGAGAAAGGCAGAGACCACCAACCGGGTGGGGGACCAGACGCAGCCGGCTGCGGGCACCGACCACCATCAACTTGGTTTACTAGATACTCGTGTATGTTACTAATCGTGAGTACAACAGTGCCCACCGGCCGCGCACCTCCCTGCACCGCCCAACAAACCCCAACGGGTCCCGGGGCCACCACCCCTGCCCACGGAGGGGTTAACATCTTGCTGCGTAACATCTTCCCCCGGGTGCCCAGTAACCGCAGCGGTGGTGTCCACCTTCACCACAACCCGTGGGTGGCGTCACAAACTCAAACACGGCTCCGGCCGTACATCTACGTCCCCTAAAAGCGCCAGCCCCCCCTTTCAAATCGAAGTGACCACGGGGCCCCCGGGTCCGGAGACGCTCAAGCCACCCACCAGCGAGCCCGGATCCGAGCGGCTCGGTCGTAGCCGAGCCCCGGGCGGTACACATGCGCTATGGCTGCTGCCCCCACCTTAGACAGAGTGGGAGCTGCATCCAGAACTCACAAATTAATTGACATGCTCATTTTATGAACGCACGGATTTGGGTCAAAATTTTAGCACCCAAATCGCTGCGTTCATAAAAGCATCGTGCGCACTATCATACACAATCTTCATACATTGTGCAGGGGACGCAGGATGCATGCTATGCACAGCGTAAATGCATTCAATTACGCAATGTGCGCACGAGCCCTTACACCAAAAATTCAGGTAATCCCAGTTTTTCCCCAACAATCCCTCATACAATGGAACCCAGCTAGGGTCGGACCAATGGATGGCCGCCTAGAGGTGGAACCAGTCCAGTCCACTAGTTGACCAGGTGGGAGGGGCAGACTGTGGAGAGTTGAAGTCAGTAGAGTGTAGAGACAGGAGGTGGACGCAAGGAGACGGTCTGATGCGGGTTGACAGTGACCTGGTACCCAGGAGAGTGGTTGCCGGTGGAGTACTCCCGGAACTAATCACCGACGGGGTACACGATCCTAGGACAGGAAAGAGGTCCAAGCCGACCTGTTAACACCTGCAAAGCAAGGGGACCATCAAGGACCTTACTGACCCTAAAAATCCGAAGACTCAGTAGCAAAGGAAGAACCGGGGACAGGACCAGAGACTCCAACCCCACAGGGTTCACGCTACCATCAGGCAGACAGAAGTGGACAAACCACTGGACAGGGACCCCCAGTTGTTCCACGCCACGGGGACCCATTTATCAGAGACAGGTGCAGGGGAAGAAGGTACCTGAGAACCAAACCGGCACTTCAACGAAGGGGATCTGCAGGTGAAACCAGCTGGCCTCAGGCAACCAGTTATCACCAACCAGCAGTGAGTAAAGACCAGTTACACTGAACTTTGGTGTGGACTCCCTTCTTATAACACCTGTCATATCACCCATCCACTGGGACCCGGCCCTGCTTGCGGAGGGCCTACCATCATAGCTGCAAATAACATCAGCCCCAGTAGTGATAATCTGCAGCGGCGGCTCCATCCCTCTAGGCGCAACACCGCAAGTGGCATCACATATGAACACTAACTTTATCCCTTGTAAATACACCACCATTACAAAAAAGGGCCCAGTGCACGGGACCGGGTAACGGCCACCACCGTGACATTCCCAAGACATACACTGCCCGGGTTCCGAGTACCTCAAATCCCTGGGCGGTACACTATACATTGTCATATTCTTTAGGCTTAGGCTGATTCTCCTTAGTTTTGGATGATTTTCTTACGACCCTGTTTGTGCCTTTTCACTTCCCAGTAGTAGATGTAGTCCCGCTGGGTGCACATGCGCGGGGTAGCCTCAGCATTTGTTCCTGCCGAGGGAGCTTCCTTAGGGGGATGCGTGGGTTAACTGACATCAGCGGAAGTATTCTTCCGATCCACGCCTCCCCTGAAATGACCGGATGAGACGGGCTCTATGTGCGGCGTCCTGCCCCCTGCACGCGCCCAAACAGCAATGATCTCGCTTGTTGTGAATGTCATGCGAGGGGGGGATGGTTTGGAGCTCCCTCTGGTGGTCAGGACTGGGGGTGAAGTTGACTGTGACTCAACAGATGTGGGAGTTAATTTAGAGTTTGGGAAGTCCAATTGCAGATTAGCCTAGGCCAGTGATGGCGAACCTGTGGCACTCCAGCTGTTGCAAAACTACAATTCCCATCATGCCTGGCCATTCAAAGCAAAAGCTTTGGCTGTGAAGACATGATGGGAATTGTAGTTTTGCAACAGCTGGAGTGCCACAGGTTCGCCATCACTGGCCTAGGCTATATAGAAGAGCAGTGTCTGCTGGCTGGGGCGGTGATAAACGTTTATCTTCAATCTCTAAATTGGCTTGGAGTTTGTCCTTCCATTTATCCTGTGCCTGTACCATTCCAGATAAGTTGCAAGTTATTTGCTTTATTGCCTGATCCACACCTAAGGGTGTTTGTGTTTCTTTCATTTTGCTTAAGGTCTGTTTTCTTGCAGGAGAGGAATTGTCTTTCTGTTTTGATGAGCATAGGGGTTCCCCCTCTGCAAGCCCCACTGCAAGAAAAGGGAGATTATCCCTGTTCTACTTGACTATTTGCACTTTTGTATTTCTTGTGTTTTTTGGTATTTTATTTCTCCCATTATTTACAAGAGTACCTGACATAGTGTCGGAGAGACCCAGTGGTCTCAGGGTTTCTTGTATATCAGTAGATTGTTATTTTTCCACAGGGTTTTGCACTGACCGCAATCAGTTATCTGTCCTGTACTGTTTTATCTAGGAAGTCGGGCCTGGCCTTTGCTAATCTATATTTCCTATCTGTGTATTGTGGTTTCTTACATCACCGTTGGCTCTATATGTTGGGGGCTTGCTATTCCTTTGGGGACTACTCTGAGGCAAGATAGGTTTACTCATTTCTATCTGTGAGGTGTAGTAAGTTTCTCCGGCTGTAACGAGGCATCTAGGTGTGTTTAGGAATGTTCCACGGCTACTTCTAGTGTATTCTGACAGATAGGGAATTGCAGTCAGCTCAGGTTCTAACTACTCTTGTGTTTTACGTGTTTTTCTGCTGATGGGATTTTTGTGATCATCCACGGTTAAGAGATCATAACACTAGATCATAACACTAGCCTTAGACACCCCATATAAAAACATGTACATTACACTTTCTCTCTGCGCCCCTCCCCCCAGTAAGCCATATGCAAAACACGCGTCAGGGCAACTCAACACATAAAGGTACAAGTGCACTTCATGGGTGAGTCAGCTCTGTTGGTAATAGTAATGGTAGCCTTTGAGGCTTAGGCTGTGTTACATGGGTGGTATTGGATTTTTGTGCTATCATAGCGCCATCCGGTGGCCATCTGTGACAATCACTTACCAGACCGTACTACCATGTCCGCCCTGACGAATTTTTAGATTGTCCCAGTGACCTTATTCCGAGCCTTATTGTACTTCCACACCAAAACCAGCTAAATCCCTAAAAACCCCTGAATCATCAACCCCACATGCTCTCCAGAGCCCAAACAAAATGCATTGTCCTGAGTACTTCTGGCAAAAGCCAGCCCCAACACCTACAATGAAAACCTGGTCCAAACAGCCAAGCTAAAACAACCCCTCAGGCCTCACATATCCCTGATACCGCCGAGACTCCCAATGACCACTTCTCTCAAACTATCTTGGGGGTCAACCACATCAGCAGTCTATGTCCCCTCTTCCGATGTAGAATGAATGCGGCACATTACTCGCCGTATCCAAACCAAAAAAGCCCCCAACTTATATTGAGTGGGGTCCTCGAAGCTCAAAAATCAGTAGTTTAACTAAGAAACCTATTAACATTAATTTGCCCCCCAGACCACACTTACTCCAAGCCATAATTACCAGCTCGGGAGCATCAATGAAAAAAGAGGTTGGAGTGGGGGTGAATAAATACCAAACACGGGACCGGATATTCCATTGCCATCGGTCCCCCAAATCACCAGACCATCAACCAAAACAGTAAATTAAAAAGGGGCGATCAATATTTCCACGGAACCCCCAGTAACAATTTACGCCAACTTCGAGGACCCACTCCAACCTTCAATCCTTTTCCCGCCCCTCCCTTAAGGAAAAAACCCATTGGCGCCTGTTGTACCACAAAATTCTTAGTTAACTTCCGGCGATGATGAAGCTAAAACCAAACATCAAACCTGCAATCAGCCGACGAACCTTCGCTGAAGACGAACCAGCCACGGACCACTGACCGACCCAAAGCAACCGCCTGCCCATCAGCTCCTCCTCAGATAAAAAAATAGGGGGGACTCAAAGCAATCCACCAAGCACTCCCATTGTCCCCGCTTGCTGATGATAAGCCCCAGAGCATCCGCAAGACCTCCCTAAGCCAGTGCTCGACAGCCATGGCACCACACTCCTGGGTTTGGGAGGGCCCTCCATCCCCTTGAACCAGTGACCCACAGCAACCACATGCCCACCAGCTCTTCCTCAGATAAAAAAGGGGAGTGGGGGGGACGCAATCCACCAGGCACTCCCATTGTTCACCCTTGTTGATAAGCGGTCCACTTGCAGTGTCTGCCAAGACATGTTTAATCAAGTGCTCGCTACACTCCCGAGATCGGGAGCGCACTCCATCTCTGCAGCCTCTGCCTCCTGGGCCAACACCCGTAAACATTCCCACTGAAAACGAAAGAGCGCATGTGTCGTGGGCAGGGAGGAGGCCGCCGCCGCTGCACTCTCGCTAACGCTCGGGTCCGGCGCTGCGGCTGCTTGCTGCTGGCTGCTCGGTGGCTTGAGCGGTGGGCCGGATCCGGGGACTCGAGCGGCGCTCCTCGCCCGTGAGTGAAAAGGGGGGGTGTTTGGGTTTGGGGAGTTGGTCCGTGACGCCACCCACGGTTTGTGGTGAGGTTGGGGCACCACCGCTGCTCTGGACGAGGATCCCGGGAGGGATGACAGGGAGCAGCCGAGATGTTTCTTTCCCCTCCGTGGGTAGGGGGATTTGGTGGTCCCGGGGCCCGGTGAGCTGACGGGGGAGGCAGGGTTGGTGAGGTGCAGGGTCGCGGGGGCAGCGCGGTGCCAGATGGCACAGTGGTACTCACTCAGCCAATAACGTATACGGAGTTGTCGCGGGCGAGGGTGCGCTTCTCGGGTCCGGCTGCTGCTGCTGCTCGGTGGCTCAAGCGGTGGGCCGGATCCCGGGGACTCGAGCGGCGTTCCTCGCCCGTGAGTGAAAGGGGTAGTTGGTTGTTGGGATTTGGGATGTTGGTTTGTGACGCCACCCACGGTGTGTGGTGAGGTTAGGACACCACCGCTGCTCTGTACGGGGATCCCGGGAGCGATGACAGGGAGCAGCTTTGATGTTTCTTTCCCCTCAGTGGGTAGGGGGATTTTGGTGGTCCCGGGGCCCGGTGATGTTGACTGGAAGGTGGATTGCGGGGCTTGGACAGGTGCAGGGTCGCGGGGGCAGCGCAGTGCCAGACGGCACGGTGGTACTCACTCAGCCAGTAACGTACACGGAGTCTCTGGTAAAACAAACGGCTGGATGGACGAGTTCCACAGACGGCTGCGGCGGTCACTCCCGGTAGGTTGGCGGTGACTGTCTCTCCCTGCACCTTTGATGTGTTCTCGGCCCCGATGGCTTCCCACCGGTAACCCGCTCCCCAGCGGTGTATTTGCCAGAGGAGCCCTTTTTGCCAGCAGGCGCTGGCCCTGGGAACTCTAGCTGTGGCGGTAGCTGTATTTCCCTTCACGGTTGAGCGGTTGCCTTCAGTCGGGTCTTTGCTGCTGGGAAACCTCGGAGGTTCCCGTCGCTGACGGATTTGACCGGTTTAACGGCGACTCCAAGCCTGGTCGGGGTCCGTAGGCCCTGCCGAATGGTGCTGGCTTCTCTTCGCTCCCCGGTCCGGTACCGGCGGGCCACCGCCCGTCCCCGGTCCTTACGGTTGTGCGTCAATCGGCCTCGCCTGCAGACGGTCACCACCGTCTGCCAACCTTGCTGTATGTGCCCGGGCCACGTACCCGGACACGGTCAGACTGCTTCTTTACCACTTTTACTCCTTCCCTTTCACTGTCCCTCACTTAACTGCCTTCCTTTCCCGCCTCCAGGACTGTGAACTCCTCAGTGGGTGGGGCCAACCGCCTGGCTCCACCCCACCTGCTATGGACATCAGCCCCTGGAGGGAGGCAACAAGGATTTTGTGTGTGCGGCTGATGTGCCAAACCGGGGTGTGGGGTGTGTTGTTACAGTACCTGTGACGTCCTGGCTTGTCCAGGGCGCCACAGAGTCTCTGGTAAAACAAACGGCTGGATGGACGGGGCCCGCAGCCGGCTGCAGTGGTCACTCCCAGACGGTTGGTGGTGGCTGCCTTTCCCTGCACCTGTGGTGTATCTTCGGTCCCGATGGCTTCCCACCGGTAACCCGCTCCCCAGCTTGGATATGGGCTTGAGGAGCCCTTTTTGCCCGCAGGCTCTGGCCCTGGGAATTTTAGCCTTGGCGGTGGCTGTACTTCCCTTCTCGGTTTGGACGGTTGCCTTCTATCGGGTCTTTGCTGCTAGGAAACCCCGGAGGTTCCAGTCGCTAACGGATTTGACCGGTTTAACGGCGACTCCAAGCCTGGTCGGGGTCCGTAGGCCCTGCCGGATGGTGCTGGCTTCTCTTCGCTCCCCGGTCCGGTACCGGCGGGCCACCGCCCGTCTCCGGTCCTTACGGTTCACGTCAATCAGCCCCTCCTGCAGACGGTCACCACCGTCTGCCAACCTTGCTGTATGTGCCCGGGCCACGTACCCGGACACGGTCAGATTACTCCTCCACTGCCACTTTGCTCTCCCTAACTGCACTCTCTGAACTCTAAACTCCACTGACTTCCTTTCCCGCCTCCAGGACTGTGAACTCCTCGGTGGGTGGGGCCAACCGCCTGGCTCCACCCCACCTGGTGTGGACATCAGCCCCTGGAGGGAGGCAACAAGGATTTGTGTGTGACTGATGTGCCTATCTCGGGGTGTGGGGTGTGTTGTTGCAGTACCTGTGACGACCTGGCTTGTCCAGGGCGCCACACATGATCTATAGAGTTCTGAATACCCGGTACATGAGAGGCAGTCAAACCAGCATTACCCAAGGAACAAACCCGCCGACAAAGAACACTAACCACAGCAGCTGAAAAGGCTGATAAATGATTTATCGACAGAACCACTCCACTGTATCACCATCCAAGCGCATTCTCCTGATCTGAAGCTGCTTCTTCCACAAAATATCTGCCCCCCCAGAGCAGAAAAAAGCTTAAAAATATTTTTTTTTTTTTTTTTTAATTCCAGAACCGAAAATACATCACCCCATGCTCCTCCAAAATTTACGTCCCTGAAAATAAAACCCCTGTCGCACTAGCAAATAGATCATATTTTTCAATTATCCACCAGGGGGTCCATGAGCAATGAACGGCTGTTATGCTCACACGAGAATGTCCCCCAAACTACTAAATCCATTTTGACCTTCCGCCGACATACGAACATAGTGAAGCAGCGCCAGCATGACGGCTGTAGCATAGGTGAGCCGACGGAAAATACACCGGCCTGCCAACTTAAGGTTCCCAAGCAGAGTTTTCCGGGCCCTCCCACTCACCAAAAGGGGGGGAGGCGTTCAAAATGCCCCGCTAACCTTGTTATTGCCGCAAAAATAATACAAGAAGTCTCAGAAACCACAATGGGGCCGACACCGAAAACTCATCCTGGTAACAAAACAAAACCCCTGAAATGTCTCATACCACACACCCCAAAAGGAAGTAAATAATTAGAACAATAACACGACAATGAACAGCCTATAGATAGTCACCTGTCAACAAAACACACCCTGTCCCAGAAGCAGCCGAGAATGCGAACAGTGTCAGGATAGACCAGCAATAAAACCAAATGCCAGTTACATATCCATTTTTTTTCCATTAGGGCCCCCCTGCCACAATAACGAATCCCACTCTTCCACCTTGTCAAACATTGTGTAACTACCGAGCAAAATTGTGCATCAATACCACAGTGACCAACCACCTTAACTTATTCCCTCTTTGGGAGCCACCCCCAACAGGGAAAAAACTTCCAAATCCAGAAAAATCAGAGAGACCAAAAAAAGGAATGGGGGGGGGGCCCAACGATCCCTAACCCCTGCTGGATACCACTAAGTCACCTGGAGATTTTTTTTTTTTCATAAAATCCACAGAATCCAAAAGACAGAAGAGAGAATCTGAAAACCCACAGAAAACCCTTTATCAATAACACCACCTTCTCCTGATCAAGAAACTTTACTGAGATAAGGGAGCATGCTTGAAACCTCACCATCATCCGTCTCACACTGCCAGGCTGCTGTCCCGCACCCGAAGGGTCCTCGTAGGGGCTTCTGTGCCACCACTGAGGCCACACAGATGCATCCCTGGACAGCCCCGCTGGCAGCCGGGGCCTGCGGGAAGGGCGGTCCTGCGGCAGAGCAGAGAAGTACACTGCAGCACTGCAGGGGACAGGCACGCCGATGCCCGCGGGAAGGCCGCTCCTGTGGCAGAGCAGTGGGAGGGTGGGTGGGCGCTCAGAGGCTGCAGTGGACAGCCCCGATAACGGCCGAGGTTTGAGGCCCTCCTGCGGCAGAGCACAGGGGAGGGGGATGGGACTCAAGTGCTGCAGTGAACAGCCCCACCGACGGCCAGGGCCTGCGGCAGAACATAGGAAGACTCATGTGCTGCGGGGAGCTGGCGCCAGGACCTGCGGTGAGTCTGCTCCAGGAGCAGAGAGGAGGCAGGTACCAGCCAGCAGACGAGAACCGCACCGGCAGCCAGGGCCTGCCTGAAGGCCACAGCATGTATTGGTCGTCAGATGGAGGTAGGACACAATCCCAGGGGAGCGCAGGCCAAAGGATCCTCAACCCCCAGGCTGGCCTCCATATACTCCAACTGACCCCTAATCCCACCCCCACCCCATTCTGGGGGCCACCTCCTCCTAACCAAGTCATGCTGGCCTCCACCCACACAGGGGGTGGGGTTCCGACCTTGTACTTTAGACTCCGCCATTTTTTTTTCCCACGTGCGTAGAACACTGTTGCCATAAGCAACAAACACAAAATTTTGAAAACATATATTAGACACATAAGGCTTTCATGTGATGTAACATTCATTACCATTGAAAAAAAAAAAGATCAAAGCCAAAGACTTATCAGCAGCCCCTCGTACTTTGGTGATCCGTGCCGGTAATGCAATGATGACATATCGTCTGAGTATTCAGGGTCCTGACTTCAGCAGTCTTGTGCTGTACATGCTGATATCACTACTAGAAGACTGCAGCGGTCATGTGAATGATGGATAAGACGTCATCGCTGCAGGACCCACGAGGACCTCTGTAGCGTCAGGAGATTCCTGTTTATTTTTTTTTATTAATGGTGTGTTGTTTGCATTTAACTGTTTGTGAAACACCCATCATTTCTTTTTCTTAACCCAGTAGGTAAAAACAAATAAAAAAATCGGATCCACACAATATTGGTCTGTTTATATAGACCAGAAAAAAAGAGGTGTGTGAATTCAACCACAGGGAATGGTCATCATAACTTGACTAGGTGTGCACAATACCTGGGTGACATATGTGGTACATACATAGAGGTGCATATTTGGATTTAGGACTGTAAACCCCTTATTTCTTACTTTACCTAGATCCTTTTCTTCTCTAACTGGAGCCTGAGGTTTAGAAGGGGTTAATCTGTAAGAAAAAAATATACTAAGAGTTGGTAAATTCAGAATACTTTTTTTAACCCCTTCACCCCGGGCGTTTTTCCGTTTGTTTTTTATTCCTCTCCTTCTGTAAATTTTATATTTTTCTATCAATCTTCCCATATAAGGGCTTGTTTATTGCGGGATGAGCTGTACTTTTAAATGACTCCATAAGTTTTACCATATAGTGCACTGGAAAACAGCAAATAAATTACAAGTGTAGAAAAACTGCAAAAAAAAAGTGCAATCGCACAATAGGTTTTGGGATATTTTATTCATCATTTTCAATATATGGTAAAACTGATGTTTGGGTGTGATGCCTGAGGTCAGTGCGAGTTCGTAGACACTAAACATGAATAGGTTTACTTTTATGTAAGGGGTTAAAAAAATTCACAAGTTTGTCCAAAAAAAAGTGGCTCACATATTGCGCCATTTTTCAAACCCCGTAGTGTTCTAATTTTTTGTGATCTACGGCTCAGTGATGGCTTATTTTTTGCGTCTTGAGATGACGTTTTTAACCGTACCATTTTTACGCAGATGCTACATTTTGATCGCCTGTTATTGCATTTTGCGCAAAATCTTGGCGTTTGGATTTTGTTTTCCGCTACACCGTTTACCAATCAGATTAACTGGCTTTATATTTGGATATATCGGGCGTTTCTGAACGCGGCGATACCAATTATATGCATATTTTTTACCCTTTAATTATCAATGGGGTGAATGGGGGATGATTTGAACTTTTAGGTTTTATATTTAACTTTTTTTTTATTTTATTAGGTCCCTTAGAGGACTATAGCGATCAGCAGTCTGATCAGTCTTCCATTTCTCCAGATCACAGCTATACAGCTGAGATCTGGAGAAAAACTGCTTTACTCTCACAGCTGACACTCTGCCAACATTGACAGAAAGTGACTCATGATAGCTACAGGCGTCATCACATGACCCTGTGCTACCATGGCAACCACCGGAAGTCACGTGATCATTTCATGTGACTTCCGATATGGCTGGGTAATGGCGGCGCACTGATACATCTCGATGCCAGATTTTGGAAGCGAGATATAATGGGTTAATAGTTGCGGGTGGAACGCGGTTCCACTCGCGACTCGCAGGCACACATGTCAGCTGTTGAAATCAGGCAGCTGCAGGGATTAACCTCACACGATCCATGACGTACCCAGTACGTCATGGGTCGTGAAGAGGTTAAAGAAACATTTTTTATCATGATATTTAAAGGGTTATTCTATCACTTATCCATAGGAGAGAGGGATAACGTGCTTATCGGTGGAAGTCCTACCGCTAAGACCCTCCCCCACTGATCCAAAAAAATGGAGCTCTGATGTTGCTATAAAGTATTTGGAGGGTCTCGTACAATATTGAAGGTACTAAAAGTGCACCAATCACCAAAATTTTCCTATATAACTTAAAGCCAGAGCTATTCTGGCACTATCATGCTGATTCTATACATACCTTTAGTTGTCAGCTTAACTGTATAGGTTTTGAAACACAAACACAAAAAGTTTGTAAAATGGGCAGAGGGTCAAAGTCAATGGGTTTCTCTCATCACCAATTGCAATGCATAATGGTACACGTCAGGGGTGCCCCCTTTCCTCCCTACTTTATGTCCTGGTTATGGAACACCTTGCCGTGGCCATCAGAAACAATTCCAGTATCCACGGGATAGGGGTGGGGGGTGGAGAATGCAAGGCAGCTCTTTACGCAGATCATCTACTTCTGTTCATTTCACAGCCTCGCCTTTCCTTCCCCTCACTTATTCAAGAATTTGAAAACTTCAGTCACCTCAGCAACTTTAAGGTCAATTACTCAAAATCCGAGGCATTAAACATATCTCTCCCTGATGCTGAGGTGGATCATATCAAGAAAAATTTCCCCTTCAAGTGGCAGGACTCCGCCATTACTTACTTAGGGATAACAGTCCCCATGGATCTCTCAAAACTATATCAGCTTAACTACCTTCCCCTTCTGAACAGGACAAGAAAGGATCTTACCTCATACAATAGTAAAAGACTATCCTGGTTTGGACGAATAAATGTTATCAAAATGGACGTTTTGCCTCGCTTTTTGTACTTGTTCCAGACGGTCCCCTTGGTTCCTCCTGCGGCCTTTTTCTCCAGCCTGCAGTCAGTTATCACGCGCTTCGTGTGGGGAGGTAAGCGCCCGAGGATAGGCTTCACTACCCTTTGCAGACTTAAAAGCCAGGGGGGGCCGGATTGCCCAACCTTAAACTCTATCATAAAGCGGCTCTACTGATGCGATTACTAGATTGGCAATATCATGGGGCCACAAACCAGTGGGTAAGCCTAGAAGAAATGGACCACGAGATCCCCTTGCGTTACCTCCCTTGGATTAGCTCGGGCTCCAGGGGCCAGCCTCTCTCTGAGGCTGATCTCTTGAGGGCGACATTGAGGACGTGGGATTTAGAAACCAAAAGGGGTCGTCTGTCCAGGCGGTGCAGTCCCCTCTCCCCTATATTTTCAAACCCAGATTTTGCCCCGGCAGTTGGGGCCGATGTTTTCCTGTGCCGGAGGAGGAGCGGGGACGTGCGCTTCTTTCACATACTTCAGGGATCCCCATTGCCCACATACGACTTGCTCTCTGCCTCTGCCTTGGGAGGGGCCATACCCTGGTTTGAATACTTCCAGATCAGGTCTTTCTTGACCGGATCAGGCCAGGAGGCACTTTATGCTGCCCCCCCCTCCTCGTTTGAAAAGCTCTTTCTTTTGGAAGATGCTCTGGGACATACCCTGTCCCTTATCTATAACCTTTTGATCCAGAAGGGGGATGTGGACGAGCTCAAATTTGTGGGGGGATGGAGTAGAGACTTGGGCGTGACTATCCGGGTTGAGGAATGGAGGACTGCTTTTCTTTTCACTCACAAATTTTCTAGGGCCTGTTCGGTCCAGGAAAAGGGTTATAAAATTCTCACCCACTGGTACCGCTGCCCTCATGCCCTACACGCAATCTTCCCTTCAGTGTCAGACAGATGTTGGCGGTGTAATCACGAGAGGGGGGGATATGTTGCATATATGGTGGAGCTGTAGCCTCATTAAGCCTTTTTGGAGCAAGGTCTTCTCGGCATACAATAGCATTAGTGGGGAGGCCCTCTCTGGTTCTCCACAAATCGCTCTCTTATCTATACTACCGGGGTCTGTTAAATCTCAGAAAATGGGACTATTGCGGTTTTGCCTAGCGGCTGCCCGAGCCGTGATCCCCAGACACTGGAGGTCCACCCGTGCCCCCGCCTTGGATGAGTGGCTTGAGGAGATGGCCTCCCTTTACAGAATGGAGAGTCTCACTGCTGAAATTCAGGACGCTACTGAAAAATTTATTAAGATCTGGAGTCCCTGGGTCATTTTTTTGGATTCTCCAGACTTCAGGTCCCTCTTTGGGGCGAGTTGAGATTCTACCTAGATTTTTCCTGCTAGTTATTCCCGGCCCTTTCTTGCCCTTCCCCATGATCCTTTTCCCCGTCATCATTCACTTTGTCTACTTCCCTCTTTCTTTCTCTCTTGATTTCTTTTCCTTCGACTGACCATTATGTGCCTCTATGGTATGAATGGTAAATCTTCGCTGTTTATGGTATAGTTTATGGATTTTATACTTTTATAATGGTTCAAGACAGAATGATATAAATGTTCTTAAATGTTCTTTATTGTAACAAACTGTATATGGCTACAACCATGCAAAGCCTTTCATGTTTCATTGCATTCTTGTTTTTTTTTTGTTTTGTCTCTATTTGGGGGTTTGCCTTGGTCTGCAGCCCTGCTTATTGTAACCAACCTTAATGTTTCAATAAAAAAGAGATTAAACATAAAATGGGCAGCTTTTTGAATGACAGCAGCTGCCGATCAGCTGATAGCTGGGGTGTGTATTCATAGTGATTCCCACCCCCCCTGCCTATTGTTCCTCCCCCTGTTATTTATGATAATTCTTTTACAGAATCGCTTTACTATCTGACTAGAAGGACCTGTGCTGATGTCATATCCATGTGATCAGAAGGAGCAGGACCTCAGCCAACATTAAAATAATGTTGCTTCCTGATATCAGCTATGTTGGCTGGGGCCCCGCCCCTTCTCATCACATGGGTATGACATCAGCAAAGGTCTTTCTAGCCACTTAGTAAAAAAATTCTATAATAGAATTAGCATAAATAACAGGGGGAGGATGGAGAGGCAGGGGGATGGGAATCACTATGAATATACCCACCCCAGCTATCAGCAGCTTCTGTTATTCAAAGAGCTGCTTATTTTACAAACTTTACTGGTGTTTCAAAACCTATACATCCTAGCTGACAACTAAAGGTATGTATAGCGTCTACATGATAGTGCCAGTATAACACTGGTTTTAGGTTATATAGGAAAATCCTGGTGATTGGTGGACTTTAATGTGTAGGTGATGTGACAACATATTTTACATTTGTGACAGAATACCCTTGACTACTCTGGTCATCATCCTCTGATGTCTTATTGTCCTCTGATGTCTCGTCTGGTGGCGGGAGATCATTATTAATTTTCTCCATAGCCGGATCCGGTAGCTGGAGAACATTTTGCTAGATTAAAGAAAAAAAACAACTTGTGAAAAATGAGCAGAATATAACAAATTGCACCAGAAACCTCTTCTAAGCAAGGTGGAAACCAGCAATGGGCACAGCTGGGAAGATGCCAGATGCTACTGCCCCATAGGAGAATTCTGATGTAAAAGGGGTATTCATTCACATCTAGAACATTTATGGCATAGGGTACCCCATAAATGAATACTACCAATGGCAGTCACATTTATCTCAAGGACTAACACTACGATCATTGGAGAGGTGAAATTCTGACCACCTCTCCACCAACAGCAGCCCCATAGTTGAGATAAATGCGGACCAGCATCTACTGAACATTTCTGACATGTCCTATGGATATGGTGATTGACTCCGAACACCCCTGCACCCTACATGAAATATCAGATCCGGGCTGGGTGTGCCGATTTGAGCCATGTCGGCTGGGAACCCCTGCCGCTGACGTCAGCTGGCCAGGAACAGATGGCAACTTACCAACAGTTCACTAATCCCATGTCCAGTCTCATTAGGGGTCACATGATGACCGAAGTAAAGCCCTGCAAGCCCGGACATCTAGCGGGAAACAGCTCGATTGATAGTTCACACATCAGTTGAGGTTAACCCGGTATCTTGACGGTTTAAAGGGCCTTGCTGCTAGGGTTCTGTCCTCCAGTTCCTATCATCTGGGGCCAGTCCGTCCAAGGATTGGTTTCTCGTTCCCACTTCATGTATCCGTCCACACTCGAAGTTCATGGTATCTCGCATTGTTTCCTTTCCATTGCCACAAACCACCCACAGTATGTGACGCGCCCACGGGGTCTTGGGTGTTACTCGTCACCGGGCCGGTTTCGGTATAGGATGTCACAGCGGCCAGGCCCGGTTCCGTGACCCCGGCGGTGTCAATAAAGATGGGGATGATGGGAGTAGTTATTCATGACGCCACCTGTGGTGTGCAGCCAGGTATCAGCCGCCGTTGCATGAGGTTCTCTCTGGGGCGGATGGTGTGACGAAGCAGAGTTGGTAGAGCTCTCCACAGGCAGAGCTGCGCCCCAGGGTTGTTGGGAGTAGTAGTGGATGGGGGTGCAGGGGCGCGAAGATGAGAGCGCCGACAGTGATGAGACGACAGAGAAGCTACAGTCATGGTTCTTTACTCACTGAAGTATCACCGCTTTTGGGGTGCCGAGCTCCGCTGTGACGGGCTCCAGATCAAAAAAGAAGGGAATTTTGTTTACTTACCGTAAATTCCTTTTCTTCTAGCTCCAATTGGGAGACCCAGACAATTGGGTGTATAGCTATGCCTCCGGAGGCCACACAAAGCATTACACTAAAAGTGTAAAGCCCCTCCCCTTCAGGCTATACACCCCCCGCTACGGGCTCATCAGTTTTGGTGCAAAAGCCAGAAGGAGGAAAAAAATTATAAACTGGTTTAAAGTAAATTCAATCCGAAGGAATATCGGAGAACTGAAACCATTTAACATGAACAACATGTGTATACAAAAACAGGGGCGGGTGCTGGGTCTCCCAATTGGAGCTAGAAGAAAAGGAATTTACGGTAAGTAAACAAAATTCCCTTCTTCTTTGTCGCTCCATTGGGAGACCCAGACAATTGGGACGTCCAAAAGCAGTCCCTGGGTGGGTAAATAATACCTCATAATAGAGCCGTAACGGCTCCGTCCTACAGGTGGGCAACTGCTGCCTGAAGAACTCGCCTACCTAGGCTGGCATCTGCCGAAGCATAGGTATGCACCTGATAGTGTTTCGTGAAAGTGTGCAGGCTCGACCAGGTAGCTGCCTGACACACCTGCTGAGCCATAGCCTGGTGTCGCAAGGCCCAGGACGCTCCCACGGCCCTGGTAGAATGGGCCTTCAGTCCTGAGGGAACCGGAAGCCCCGAGGAACGGTAAGCTTCGAGAATTGGTTCCTTGATTCACCGAGCCAGGGTTGATTTGGAAGCTTGTGTCCCTTTACGCTGGCCAGCGACAAGGACAAAGAGTGCATCCGAGCGGCGCAGGGGTGCCGTACGGGAAATGTAGAGTCTGAGTGCTCTCACCAGATCTAACAAGTGCAAATCCTTTTCACATTGGTGAACTGGATGAGGACAAAACGAGGGTAAGGAGATGTCCTGATTGAGATGAAAAGGGGATACCACCTTAGGGAGGAATTCCGGAACCGGACGCAGAACCACCTTGTCCTGGTGAAACATCAGGAAAGGAGCTTTGCATGATAACGCTGCCAACTCAGACACTCTCCGAAGTGAGGTGACTGCTACTAGAAAAACCACTTTCTGCGAAAGGAATATTTTCCACGTCCTGTGGTAGATCTTGGCGGACATTGGTTTCCTAGCCTGTCTCATAGTGGCAATGACCTCTTGAGATAATCCTGAAGACGCTAGGATCCAGGACTCAATGGCCACACAGTCAGGTTGAGGGCCGCAGAATTCAGATGGAAAAACGGCCCTTGAGACAGCAAATCTGGTCGGTCTGGCAGTGCCCACGGTTGGCCGACCGTGAGATGCCACAGATCCGGGTACCACGACCTCCTCGGCCAGTCTGGAACGACGAGGATGGCGCGGCGGCAGTCGGCCCTGATCTTGCGTAACACTCTGGGCAACAGTGCCAGAGGAGGAAACACATAAGGAAGCTGAAACTGCGACCAATCCTGAACTAAGGCGTCTGCCGCCAAAGCTCTGTGATCTTGAGATCGAGCCATGAATGTTGGGACCTTGTTGTTGTGCCGTGACGCCATTAGGTCGACGTCCGGCATCCCCCAGCGGCAACAGATCTCCTGAAACACTTCCGGGTGAAGGGACCATTCCCCTGCGTCCATGCCCTGGCGACTGAGAAAGTCTGCTTCCCAGTTTTCTATGCCCGGGATGTGAACTGCGGATATGGTGGATGCTGTGGCTTCCACCCACAGCAGAATCCGCCGGACTTCCTGGAAGGCTTGCCGACTGCGTGTCCCACCTTGGTGGTTGATGTAAGCCACCGCTGTGGAGTTGTCCGACTGAATTCGGATCTGCCTGCCTTCCAGCCACTGCTGGAACGCTTTTAGGGCAAGATACACTGCCCTGATCTCCAGAACATTGATCTGAAGTGAGGACTCTTGCTGAGTCCACGTACCCTGAGCCCTGTGGTGGAGAAAGACCGCTCCCCACCCTGACAGACTCGCGTCCGTCGTGACCACCGCCCAGGATGGGGGTAGGAAGGATTTCCCCTTCGATAATGAGGTGGGAAGAAGCCACCACCGAAGGGAAGCTTTGGTTGCTTGAGAGAGGGAGACGTTCCTGTCTAGGGACGTCGGCATCCTGTCCCACTTGCGTAGGATGTCCCATTGAAGAGGACGCAGGTGAAACTGCGCGAAAGGGACTGCTTCCATTGCTGCCACCATCTTCCCCAGGAAGTGCATGAGACGCCTCAAGGGGTCAAGGGGTGTGACCGACCTTGAAGGAGAGATTGTACCCCTGTCTGTAGTGAACGCTGTTTGTCCAGCGGAAGCTTCACTATCGCTGGAAGAGTATGAAATTCCATGCCAAGATATGTCAGCGATTGGACCGGTGTCAGATTTGACTTTGGAAAATTGATGATCCACCCGAAACTCTGGAGAATCTCCAGAGTAACGTTGAGGCTGTGTTGGCATGCCTCTTGAGAGGGTGCCTTGACCAGCAGATCGTCTAAGTAGGGTATCACTGAGTGACCCTGAGAGTGGAGGACCGCAACTACTGTAGCCATGACCTTGGTGAAAACCCTTGGGGCTGTCGCCAGGCCGAACGGCAGTGCCGCGAACTGAAGGTGTTTGTCTCCTATGGCGAAGCGCAAGAAGCGCTGATGCTCTGGAGCAATTGGTACGTGGAGATAAGCATCCTTGATATCGATCGATGCTAGGAAATCTCCTTGGGACATTGAGGCGATGACGGAGCGGAGGGATTCCATCCGGAACCGCCTGGTCCTTACGTGTTTGTTGAGCAGTTTTAGGTCCAAAACAGGACGGAAGGACCCGTCCTTCTTTGGAACCACAAACAGGTTGGAGTAGAAACCGTGACCCTGTTGCTGAAGAGGAACCGGGACCACCACTCCTTCTGCCTTCAGAATGCCCACCGCCTGCAGCAGAGCCGTGGCTCGCTCGGGAGGCGGAGATGTTCTGAAGAATCGAGTCGGAGGACGAGAGCTGAACTCTATCCTGTAACCGTGAGACAAAATGTCTCTCACCCAACGGTCTTTTACTTGTGGCAGCCAGGTGTCGCAAAAGCGGGAGAGCCTGCCACCGACCGAGGATGCGGTGTGAGGAGGCCGTAAGTCATGAGGAAGCCGCCTTGGTAGCGGCACCTCCGGCGGTCTTTTTAGGGCGTGATTTAGACCGCCACGCGTCGGAGTTCCTCTGATCCTTCTGAGGCCTTTTGGACGAGGAGAATTGGGACCTGCCCGCACCCCGAAAGGACCGAAACCTCGACTGTCCCCTCCTCTGTTGGGGTGTTTTTGGTTTGGCCTGGGGTAAGGATGTTTCCTTTCCCTTGGATTGTTTGATGATTTCATCCAATCTCTCACCAAATAAACGGTCGCCAGAAAATGGCAAACCAGTTAAGCACTTTTTGGAAGCCGAATCTGCCTTCCATTCCCGCAGCCACAAGGCCCTGCGTATTGCCACCGAATTGTCGGCTGCAACCGCCGTACGGCTCGCAGAGTCCAGGACAGCATTAATAGCGTAGGACGCAAATGCCGACGTTTGAAAGGTTATGGACGCCACCTGCGGCGCAGACGTACGTGTGAGTGCGTCAATTTGCGCCTGACCAGCTGAGATAGCTTGTAGTGCCCATACGGCTGCGAATGCTGGAGCAAAAGACGCGCCGATAGCTTCATAGATGGATTTCAACCAGAGCTCCATCTGTCTGTCAGTGGCATCCTTGAGTGAAGCTCCATCTTCCACTGCAACTATGGATCTAGCCGCCAGTCTGGAGATTGGAGGATCCACCTTGGGACACTGAGTCCAGCCCTTGACCACGTCAGGGGGGAAAGGGTAACGTGTATCCTTAAGGCGCTTGGAAAAACGCTTATCTGGACAAGCTCGGTGTTTCTGGACTGCCTCTCTGAAGTCAGAGTGGTCCAGAAACATACTCTTTGTACGCTTGGGAAACCTGAAACGGAATTTCTCCTGCTGAGAAGCTGACTCCTCCACTGGAGGAGCTGAGGGAGAAATATCCAACATTTCATTGATGGACGCAATAAGATCATTCACTATGGCGTCCCCATCAGGAGTATCCAGGTTGAGAGCGGCTTCAGGATCAGAATCCTGATCAGCTACCTCCGCTTCATCATACAGAGAGTCCTCTCGCTGAGACCCTGAACATTGTGATGATGTCGAGGGGATTTCATAGCGAGCTCGCTTAGTCGGTCTGGGGCTGCGGTCCGTGTCAGAGACGTCACCCTGGGATCCATGAGACACCCCGGGAAGACATTGCTGTTCCAACTGAGGGGGACCAGGGGACAATGATTCCACAGTGCCCCTGGCTTGAGATGCCGGCCTGGACTGCAAGGCTTCTAATATCTTAGCCATAGTCTCAGAAAGTCTTTCAGTAAAAACTGCAAACTCCGTCCCTGTCACCTGGACAGCGTTAACAGGTGGATCTCCCTGGGTCACCCTTAGCAGAGACTCCGGCTGAGAAAATGCCACAGGGGCCGAGCATTGCACACAATGAGGGTCAGTGGAACCTGCCGGCAGTATAGCCGTACATGCTGCACAGGCAGCATAGTAAGTCTGTCCCTTGCTATTTGTGGACGACATGCTGTTGTCTCCTCTGAGCAATACAGGAGGGGATATAGCCAAAAATCAACAGTGCACCATACAGTGTAAAGTATAGACTATAATCAATAAACTATAAATACACTTCTGCACTAGTGGGGCCAGCACCACAGGTGCTGCTTACCGCCCGCGCAAAGCGTTTGTGTGGGCACCAGAATTCCTGCCTGGGTCTCTTTGAGCTTGTCTGTCCTCTCCAGCGTTAGCAGAGCTGAGAGGAATGGCTGCCGGCGTCCTGAGGAGAGGAGGGAGCCGTGGGCGTGACCCAGAAAAGTGCGGGAACTGGTGCCCCACTGTGCAGAGTGAGGGGGGTGGAGTATGCAAAGCATGCTCCAGCCCTCAGTGCTGCCGTACTGTAGCCATGCCCTGTACAGCGTCCCGCCCTTCCCCTGACTGGCAGGGCTGAGGGCGGGAAGAAAAAGAGACTAGGCCGCAGAAGCTGGGGACTCGAGTTATAAGCGCGGCCGCCGTATAAGCGCGGTCGGCGCGGAAGTCCCCGGCGCACTAACAGTCCCAGCCGCGCCGCAGTGATACCCATGGCAGCGGCGGTCAGCGCGGCAGTCCCCCTACACAAACACACTCAGCGACGCTGAGTGTATAGTGGCACAAACACAGTCAGCGCTGCTGTCCCCGGTGCACTAGCACACCCAGCAATGCTGGAGTGTTGCTGTGCGCGGTCCCCACGGGGACACAGAGTACCTCCAAGTAGCAGGGCCATGTCCCTGAACGATACTCGGCTCCTATCCAGCAGGGTCCTCAGGAGCTGTGGATGGAGCACGGTCTCAGTGCCTGGAGACCGATGGGATCCCACTTCACCCAGAGCCCTAATTGAGGGATGGGGAAGGAAAGCAGCATGTGGGCTCCAGCCTCCGTACCCGCAATGGATACCTCAACCTTAACAAACACCGCCGACAAGAGTGGGGTGAGAAGGGAGCATGCTGGGGGCCCTGTTATGGGCCCTCTTTTCTTCCATCCGACATAGTCAGCAGCTGCTGCTGACTAAGCTGTGGAGCTATGCGTGGATGTCTGACCTCCTTCGCACAAAGCAAAAAAACTGATGAGCCCGTAGCAGCACGGGGGGTGTATAGCCTGAAGGGGAGGGGCTTTACACTTTTAGTGTAATGCTTTGTGTGGCCTCCGGAGGCATAGCTATACACCCAATTGTCTGGGTCTCCCAATAAGGAGCGACAAAGAAAGATCTGACATCTGCCAAGGCTGGAACTCTACTTAGCATATGGCAGAATCAATGGATGTAAGTGAAAGGGCTCCAAAGATTGAAGTCTCACTGTGATATCCATGTGCCGAAAACAGTACGTCTAGTGCTGGTCCAAATATAGGAAATTGTCCAAGATGCCATTGTGACGCCCTGGCAAAACCAGGTAGTCACACATAGGCCCCCGTATAACACCTTCCCTCACAGGGATACACACAGCCGACCAGAAACCCTAGTCACCTCCCCCAGGGAAAGACAGGCACACCAGTGGGCAGGACCAGGCTATTGGAGAACGCCCACCTAGGGGTCTGGAGAGCCCGGGGTGGGAAAACTGTTCAGTTCAGATGAAGTTGTCAGATAAGTTTGGAGTGAAGAGGAGAGTGGAAGTGGAAGCTGAAAGGTGTCAGGGTCGGAGCCCTGACACATTGGCTAGGTGGCAGACGGTGGGCCCGTGTCTAGCAGGAGACTGGAAGACGGCTCGGCAGATCCGAGGTGGACCGGGACAGGGTAGGAGCCCGCCAGTACTGACACCGTAGACCCGACCGGAAACCGTGCACAGAGGGGGTACTCGGAGCTTGAAGCCAGGACCGGAACCAATGGCCTAGCTAATTAACCGATTGAGGGCAGGATTATAGGTCCTGTCCCAACCTAAGTCCCGAAAAGAGATAACCACCCACAGAGAGGGATAGGGCATCCGTCAGAGCCTGTAGATCCCACGGGTCAGCGTCAGCGGGCACGGCTCTCAACAATAGTACCGGGAGTGGACTCCCGCGTTCCACACCGGGAAGTCCACCACATCACAACACAGTGCAGAGAAAAGTGACACAGACCACCAGCCCGGGTAGGGGACCAGAGTACACCCGGCCGCGGCGGCCGGCCACCAGCACCTTGGTTAACCATTGGACTTGTCTGATTTCTTTCACCGTGAGTAAGCTGAGACTCCCTGGTCTGACCAGGTGCGCCGGCCCCTGCCATCACCGTCCCCTGCACCAAGCCACTGGGTCCCGGGGCAACCATCCCCACCCAAGGAGGGGTTAACAACCACCTGCCATCCTATCGCCTCGGGTGTCCCACAGCAGCAGCGGTGGTGCCACATCTCACCACACACCGTGGGTGGCGTCACAGACAGTTTACTACAACCCGAACAAATACGTCCCTTTTTAGTTGAAGTGTCCGCTCGAACTCCGGGTCTGGTAGAATCCCTCGAGCCACACTGCGGATCCGGATCCGAGCAGCCAGGCTACTGGCACGGGGGCGGTACAGGAACCTATCTAGAGTGGGGAGGGACTCCAGGGACCAGCAGTTGGTTTGGTCAGGGGTCACCATCTTCCCCTTCCTTAGATGCAAGGGTCCCCTTCACTTCCCTTTGCCGCTCGCTTGGTCCTTCCCCATACCTAGCGTGACAGGGAGAGGAAGAAATCCTTCTATAGTCTCAGGGAGGGCAGAGAAAACTGGCTCCATAAATGATGAAGATGAAGTAAGTGCAGGATAGAAAGTGAAAGATATACTGAAGGCAGCAGCACACAGAGCTCATATTGAGCCTATATTACTGACAGGCACACACCTCATTGTTCTCTTGCTCCAGTTTTTGCAGTTTGTTAAGTAATTCTTCATCCATTTTTTCCTCCAAGGGTCTCTTCCTTTGGCTGGTGGGACCTGACGAAGAGCATTGACAGACAAGGTTTCTGCTATGGATGGTGCAAAAGGATTATAAGTAGATGAAAAGTAAAAAAAAATATACGAAACCGAAAAAATAATACAGTGACATTATTAGCATCCATGCTGCTTACAAAACAGTACTAGAGGGAAAATATCAGATACAACTGCATTAACTAAACTGTGGCCAAAGGAGAAGAGCAGGGGCCTTGTAGGCAGCATTCACCAATCTTTCCAATGTTCCTTTCTTCTTATCTGATCCGATCCGCTAGTCTCATAGTGGTGGGTACACGCCATATTTACAAAGGTTTCCATTACCTGCTTACATTTATTATCCTCCATGTACTGCTAAGTTTACCCTTAAAGGAAAGCAGACACCCCCTAAATGAATCACACTTATCAGACTCCAAATAATTAGAGCTAGCAGGTGAATGGGCTCTCACATACAAATCTGCATCGCTGTCAGGTCCCTCTGCGTTCTACAGCGGTTCACTCCCCCTGGTGACTGGAAGCCGCATCACTCATGCAGAATGATACTGGTACCCGATCTGTTTGTGAGAGCTGTAATGCCCCTATCCTGTAGTACTGTGCCCATCCTAGTCCCCATCCTATAGTAATGTGCCCACCTTGTCCCCATCCTATAGTAATGTCCCCATCCAATAATATTGTGCCCATCCTTGTAATGCCCCCATCCTTTAGTAATGTCCCCAGCCTTGTCCCCATCCTATAGTAATGTGCCCACCTTGTCCCCATCCTATAATAATATACCCACCTTGTCCATATCCTATAGTAATGTGCCCACCTTGTCCCTATCCTATAGTAATGTCCCCATCCTTTAGTAATGTTACCGCCTTATCCCCATCCTATAGTAATGTCCCCATCCTTTAGTAATGTGCCTACCTTGTCCCCATCCTATAGTAATGTCCCCATCCTTTAGTAATGTGCCCACCTTGTCCCTATCCTATCCTATAGTAATGTGCCCACTTTGTTCCTGCCGTGGATGGTGCTGGTGATGGGAGAGGAGTCGATGCCAGCGGCGCCGGTGGGCGCAGGCTCCGTTCATCCACTGGACTGGGTTTCCTGGGGATCTGCAATGCCATTGGCTGACTGTAGGTGGCGGGTGTCTCCCAGCTGAGGTACAATCATTCAGCTACAGCCTATGGGAAGACACCACACCCTTTTTAATTTCCCTCCTGTCTGCTGACCTCTGCCAGAGATAGTTCTGAGAATTCTGGCTCCTGTTTCTTCCTGTGATTTCATGCTCTCATTACCGCATGTTTCCTGACTACCCTCCGGCCTACCTCGCTGCCCGATCCGGTTTTGACCTCTGCTTGTTTCTGATTACGTCTTTGCCTGCCGATTCCGTCCCTGTTCTGCTATTCCTCGTCTGACCCTGCCTGACGACTACTCTCTCAGACTGCAGCCTTCCACAGGTAGTGATCTCCAGGGCCCTGTGTAATTCCAAATCCCTGTAAAGGGGTTAAAGGGTTTCAGGGTTCTGGGGGTCCTGCTTGGCGAGTGGCTTCCCTCTAGCCTGTCCATTACAGCCCGTCTGAGTCTTTGGATCCAGGCAGGCGTTACAGATCGGTTACAAGGCCGGTCTCTCCAATCAGAGCTGGGGACGGGTGAAACAGAGGTATAGCTGCACTGATCATGGCTGGATTTCAATGTTTCAGCCATTTTCAATGGCTGAGCCAATCACAGCCTCCGTAGGTCCGGGGAGGACACACCACCCCTCCTGAGGTCAGGCAGATGTCCCCTCCTCCCTGGTATTTGCACAGCGATCACAGCCACCGGGGCCGCGATTTCGCCATGACATACCAGGTACGTCATGGGTCCTTAAGTACCAGGGAGCCATGATGTACCCAGTACATCATAGGTCGCTAAGGGGTTAACATACACACACAATACACATGATAAAAAAAAAACACCATTTTTCTCACCCGTCCCGCGTCCCCTCGGCTGCCTCATCTCTGCCTCTTGCTGTCTGCAGGCCTGTGCCCCCGTTGACTATCTCGGCAGGTGCAGGTGCCACAGCCCCTGTCAGCGATTTATGTGATGATTGTTTTGCCGCAGAGCGCTTGACTCAAAACATTAATCTAAAAGCGCAGAAAGGGGCTGCGGTTGGCCCCTACACCTGCCGCGATAGTCAACGGGGGCACGGGCCTGGGGGCCGCACGAAGCCACCTGAGGAGACGCATGCGGCCCGCGGGCTGCCTGTTTGAGACCTCTGATTTAGACTATCTTTTATATATTCCATGTGTGCGGTACTACGTGCATAACAGTGACATGGCATCTGCCATCTACTACAGCCAAAATGGTGCTTCAAAATTCAAATAGCGCTTCTTCCCTTCCGAGCTTGGAGTACACCACTTTTGGGTATCTGTCTACTTGAGAAATATCACAACAAAATGTATGGTCCATTTTCTTCTCTTACTCTTGTGAAAATAAAAAAATTGTCTCATGTGCAACATGTCTGTGGGAAAAATTTATTTTTTTCATTTACATGACACAAAGTTATAAAATTCCGTGAAGCACCAGTGAGTTGAAGGGGCTCACCACACCACTAGATAAATTCCCTGAGGAATATAGCTTCCTAAATGGGGGTCACTTGTGGGGGTGTTCCACTGTTTAGGCACATCAGAGGCTCTGCTAATGTGACATGGCATCCACTATCCATTTTAGCTAATTTTGCAGTCCAACAGTTAAATGGTGCTTCTTCCCTTCCAAGCTCTGCCATGCGCCCAAACAGTAGGTTTCCACCATATATGGGGTATCAGGGTACTCAAGAGAAATTACAAAACAAATTGTAAGATCCACTTCCCCCTCTTACCCTTGTGAAAATGCAAAATTTGGGGCTAAAGCAACATTTTGTGAGGAAAAAGAAAACTTTTCAGTTTTTTTCTTTCACATTGATTTAATTCCTGTGAAGCACCTAAAGGTGGCTTTACACACTACGATTTCGCTACAGCGATCTCATTGGGGGTCACGGAATTTGTAACGCACATCCGGCCGTTGTAGCGATCTCGTTGTGTGTGACTCCTATGAGCGATTTTGAATCGTTGCAAAAACGTTCAAAATCGCTCATCGGTGACATGCCCCCCTATTCGCAATTATCGTTGCTGCTGCTTGGACGATGTAGTCCGTCGTTCCTGCGGCAGCACACATCGCTACGTGTGACACTGCAGTAACGAGGAACCTCACCTTACCTGCGTCCCGGCAGCAATGAGGAAGGAAGGAGGTAGGCAGGATGTTACGTCCCGCTCATCTCCGCCCCGCTGCTTTGATTGGGCGGACACTTAGTGACGTCGCTGTGACGCTGAACAAACCGCCCCCTTAGAAAGGAGGCGGTACGCCGGTCACAGTGACATCAATATGAAGGAAAGTATGTGTGACGGGGGTGCGCGATTTTGTGGGCAACGGACAGCGATATGCCCGTGTCGCACAAACGATGGGGGCGGGCACGCACGCTAGCGATCTCGCTAGCAAGATCGCAGCGTGTAAAGCGGGCTTAAGGGATTAATAAACTTCTTGAATGTGGATTTCAGCACTTTGAGGGTGCAGTTTTTAAAATGTCACTTTTTTTTTGTTTTCTGCCACATAGGCCTCTCAGTCATTTCACATGTGATCTCTAAAAAACTGTTTGAAACACAGTACAACATGTCACAAAAAATAGAGAAAAATCTCAGAATCACTGGAATATATTGAAATTCCAGCGTTATTACTTCATAAAGTGACACTGGTCAGAATTAAAAAAAATGTACCTGGTCAGGAAGGTCAAAACAGGCATGATATGAAAACTACATAAAAAAACACAATACTAAGATACAATTTAATACAGTTGTGCTCAAAAGTTTACATACCCCGGCAGTTTTTTTTGCTTTCTTGGCCGTTTTTCAGAGAATATGATTGATAACAAAAACTATTTTCCACTCTTGGTTAGTGGTTTGGTGAAGCCATTTATTGTCAAACTACTGTTTTCTCTTTTTAATCATAATGACAACCAAAAACATCCAAATGACCCTGACCAAAAGTTAACACACCCTGGTGATTTTGGCCTGATAACATGCACAGAATACATAATCCATAGGATGAAAGGCACTCACCGGTGTTGCTGTATCAAAAAGGCTTTATTCCTGAATCAGGTTACATGTGAAGGCAAGCGGGGAGGGGGAGACACAAAACACATAGGACAATGGCTGTTTCGCACCTGCACACGGCGCTTCTACGGGTCCACAAAGAGTGACATCATTTCCTTACTCTTATAAGACACACCTGTGTACTTAACTGACATCACTATACTAAAAACATTGTTAAAACACCAAGAAAAGAAGGGAATTTTGTTACTTACCGTAAATTCCTTTTCTTCTAGCTCTTATTGGGAGACCCAGACGATTGGGGTATAGCTACTGCCTCCGGAGGCCACACAAAGCACTACACTAAAAAGTGCAAGGCCCCTCCCCTTCTGGCTATACCCCCCCGTGGTATCACGGGTTCTCCAGTTTTAGTGCCAAAGCAAGAAGGAGGAAAGCCAATAACTGGTTTAAACAAATTAACTCCGAGTAACATCGGAGAACTGAAAAACCGTTCAACATGAACAACATGTGTACCCGCAAACAACAAAAACATCCCGAAGGACAACAGGGCGGGTGCTGGGTCTCCCAATAAGAGCTAGAAGAAAAGGAATTTACGGTAAGTAACAAAATTCCCTTCTTCTTCAGCGCTCTATTGGGAGACCCAGACGATTGGGACGTCCAAAAGCTGTCCCTGGGTGGGTAAAGAAATACCTCATGTTAGGGCTGCAAAACAGCCCTCCCCTACGGGGGTGTCACTGCCGCCTGCAGGACTCTTCTACCTAAGCTGGCATCCGCCGAAGCCTAGGTATGCACCTGATAATGCTTGGTGAAAGTGTGCAGACTGTACCAGGTAGCTGCCTGGCACACTTGTTGAGCCGAAGCCTGGTGTCGTAATGCCCAGGACGCACCCACGGCTCTGGTTGAGTGGGCTTTTAGCCCTGAAGGAACCGGAAGCCCCGCAGAACGGTAGGCCTCTAGAATTGGTTCTTTGATCCATCGAGCCAGGGTGGCTTTAGAAGCCTGCAACCCCTTGCGCGGACCAGCGACAAGGACAAAAAAAGTGCATCGGAACGGCGCATGGGCGCCGTGCGGGAAATGTAGATTCTGAGTGCTCTCACCAGATCTAACAAACGTAAGTCCTTTTCATACCGGTGAACCGGATGAGGACAAAAGAAAGGCAAGGATATATCCTGATTAAGATGAAATGAGGATACGACCTTAGGGAGAAACTCCGGAATGGGGCGCAGCACTACCTTGTCCTGGTGGAACACCAGGAAGGGAGCCTTGGATGACAGAGCTGCCAGCTCAGACACTCGCCGAAGCGATGTGATCGCAACGAGAAACGCCACCTTCTGTGACAGGCGAGAAAGGAAACTTCCTTCAGAGGCTCGAAAGGCGGCTTCTGGAGAGCAACTAATACCCTGTTGAGATCCCATGGATCTAACGGCCGCTTGTACGGGGGTACGATATGACAGACCCCCTGTAGGAACGTGCGCACCTTAGAAAGACGTGCTAGACGCTTCTGAAAAAACACGGATAGTGCCGAGACTTCCCCCTTAAGGGAGCCGAGCGACAAGCCCTTTTCTAACCCCGATTACAGGAAGGAAAGAAAAGTAGGCAATGCAAATGGCCAGGGAGACACTCCCTGAGCCGAGCACCAGGTTAAGAAAATCTTCCACGTTCTGTGGTAGATCGTAGCAGAGGTGGACTTCCTAGCCTGTTTCATGGTGGCAACGACCCCTTGGGATAATCCTGAAGACGCTAGGATCCAGGACTCAATGGCCACACAGTCAGGTTCAGGGCCGCAGAATTCCGATGGAAAAACGGCCCCTGGGACAGTAAGTCTGACCGGCCTGGTAGTGACCACGGTCGGCCGACCGTGAGATGCCACAGATCCGGGTACCACGATCTCCTCGGCCAGTCTGGGGCGACGAGTATGACGCGGCTGCAATCGGATCTGATTTTTTGCGCAGTACTCTGGGTAAGAGTGCCAGAGGTGGAAACACATATGTGAGCCGGAACTGCGACCAATCTTGCACTAAGGCGTCTGCCGCCAGAGCTCTGTGATCGCGCGATCGTGCCATAAATGCCGGGACCTTGTTGTTGTGCCGAGACGCCATTAGGTCGACGTCCAGCACCCCCCAGCGGCGACAGATTTCCTGAAACACGTCCGGGTGAAGGGACCATTCCCCTGCATCCATACCCTGGCGACTGAGGAAGTCTGCTTCCCAGTTTTCTACGCCCGGGATGTGAACTGCGGATATGGTGGATGCTGTGTCCTCCACCCACATGAGGATTCGCCGGACTTCCTGGAAGGCTTGCCGACCGCGCGTCCCTCCTTGGTGGTTGATGTATGCCACCGCTGTGGAGTTGTCCGACTGGATTCGGATCTGCTCTCTTTCTAGCCACTGCTGGAAAGCTAGTAGGGTAAGATACCCTGCCCCGATTTCCAGAACATTGATCTGAAGGGTGGACTCCTGCTGAGTCCACGTCCCCTGAGCCCTGTGGCGGAGACAAACTGCTCCCCACCCTGACAGACTCGTATCTGTCGTGACCACTGCCCAGGATGGGGGTAGGAAGGATCTTCACTGTGACAATGAGGTGGGAATAAGCCACCATTGCAGAGAGTCCTTGGCCGTCTGGGAAAGGGAGACTTTCCTGTCCAGGGAGGTTGACTGCCCGTCCCATTGGCGGAGAATGTCCCCTTGCAGTTGGCGCAGATGAAACTGCGCAAAGGGAACTGCCACCATGGCTGCCACCATCTTCCCTAGGAAGTGCATGAGGCGCCTTAAGGGGTGCGACTGGCCTTGAAGGAGAGACTGCACCTCTGTTTGCAGTGAACGCTGCTTGTTCAGCGGAAGCTTCACTATCGCTGATAGAGTGTGAAACTCCATGCCGAGATACGTTAGTGATTGAGTCGGTGACAGATTTGACCTTGCCAAATTGATGATCCACCCGAAAGTCTGGAGAGTCTCCAGCGTAACATTCAGGCTGCGTTGCCATGCCTCTTGAGAGGGTGCTTTGACGAGTAGATCGTCCAAGTAAGGGATCACCGGGTGTCCCTGAGAGTGCAAGACTGCTACCACTGCTGCCATGACCTTGGTG
The DNA here is from genome assembly GCF_048569485.1 of Anomaloglossus baeobatrachus. NCBI lineage: Eukaryota > Metazoa > Chordata > Amphibia > Anura > Aromobatidae > Anomaloglossus > Anomaloglossus baeobatrachus. The sequence continues at coordinate 174,185,997 of NC_134356.1, forward strand.
AACACCCGTGGGGCTGTCGCCAGACCGAATGGCAGAGCTACGAACTGAAGATGGTCGTCTCCTATCACAAAACGTAGAAAACGTTGGTGCTCCGTAGCAATTGGCACGTGGAGATAGGCATCTTTGATGTCTGTTGAGGCAAGGAAGTCTCCTCGAGACATTGAGGTAATGACGGATCGGAGGGATTCCATCCGGAACCGCCTGGCGTTCGCATGCTTGTTGAGCAGTTTTAGGTTCAGAACAGGACGGAAGGAGCCGTCCTTTTTGGAGCCACAAAAAGATTGGAGTACAAACCCTCGCCCTCGTTCCTGAGGGGGGACAGGGATCACCACTCCATCTGCTCTTAGAGCGTCCACCGCCTGCAGCAGGGCATCTGCTCGGTGGGGAGGTGGGGCCGTTCTGAAGAATGGAGTCGGAGGACGAGAACAGAACACTGTCCTGTGCACGTGAGCACAATGTCCGTCACCCACCGGTCTGTGACCTGTGGCAGCTAAATGTCGCCAAAGGCGGGGGAGTCAGCCATCAACCGCGGATGCGGAGAGAGAGAGAGAGCTGAGAGACATGAGGAGACCGCCTTGTAGCGGTTCCTCCGGCTGCCTTCCTTGGGCGTGATTGAGCCCGGCCGGAATCTGAGCCCGTCTGAGGTTTTGTAGCCCTTTTGCACGAGGACAATTGGGACCTGCCCGAGCTTGGGAAGGACCGAAACCTCGACTGTACTTTTAGGACAGCATTAATAGGATAAGTCGCAGAGCAGACATTACGGGGTTACGGACGCCTCTGCGGTACAGATGTACATGTGCTCAAGGCCAGCTGCGCAAGAACAGCTGAAAAGGTTAGGTTGCCTACACGGCTGTGAATGCCGGAGCAACCGACACGCCGATAGCCTCCTAGACAGATTTCAACCAGAGTCCATCTGTCTGTGAATGGCATCTTTAAATGAAGCCCCATCTCCAGTGCAACTATGGCTCTAGACGCAAGCCTGGAGATTGGAGAATCCACCTTTGGACCCTGGGTCCAGCGCTTGAACACGTCAGGGGAAAAGGGATAACGTGTATCTTAAAAACGTTTGGAGAAGACGCTTATCTGGTAAGCGTGGTGTTTCTGGACTGCTTCTCTGAAGTCAGCGTGGCCAGAAAAATACTCAATATCCGTTTGAGATACTGAAAAGGGACTTCTCCTGCTGTGAAGCTGACTCCTCCACTGGGGGAGCTGAGGGAGAAAGATCCAACCTTCCATTGATGGACGCTATAGGATCATTCCGTATGGCGTTACCATCCGGTGTATCCGGATCGATAGCGATGTCAGGATCAAAGTCCTGGAGAGCTCCCTTATCATACAGAGAGTCCTCCTGGGACCCCCCCGTTCCAAATTAGGTTGGTCAGGAAGATTGCCCAGGGCCTGTCTGGACTGCAAGTCTCTATCTTATGACAATATATCTGTCGAAACTGCAACTCCGTCCCTGTCCTTGGACAGGGATAACAGGTGGTTTCTTTGGCCACGACTAGTAGAGACCCCGGCAGACGAAGTGCTAGAGACCCCGGCAGACGAAGTGCTACAGGGGAGCATGCACAAAATGGAACGGTGTCATAAACAGCATCCCATGTAGTAAAAACAGCACTGAAAATCTGTGTTGCTTTTTTGCCGCTGCCGACTAGCCATCTAGAAGTATATAGCCAATATTGGTGACCGTACAGTGCAATGTATAGCATACAAGCATAAAGTACAAATGAACACTGCAGCACAAGCAATACAAGCAGCATAGAAGCCTGTGCCCTGGCACCTCTGCTCTTCTGCTGCTGTAGACTAGTCATCTAGGGGAATATAGCCCAGAAGAGTGACCATACAGTGCAATGTATAGCATACAAGCACAAGTACAAATGCACACTGCAGCCCATGCAATACAAGCAGCATAGAAAAAAACCTGTGCCCCAGCACCCTTGGTTTTCTGCTGCTGTAGTCTAGCCATTCCAGGAGAATATAGCTAAAACTAGCGACTGTACAGTGCAATGTATTACAAGTATAAACACAAATGTGCAATACAAGCAGCCTAGAAAGCCTGTGCCTTAGCACACCTGCTTTCCTGCTGCTGATGTGTCGCTCTCCAAACGGGCATATAGCGACCTATGCAGTTAAAATACACATGTACACACTGCAGTATATATTGGGGTCAGCACTATGTGTGCCGCTTACCGCCCGCCTATAAGCGGGTGTCTGGTCGCCACCGCCGAAAGTCCGAGCCCGGACTGCAGTAATGGCTGCCGGCGTCTTCCCCAGCTCGTGTGAGGAGGGGCGGGCCGTGGGCGTGCCCCCTAGTCGGAGCGGGAATCCGGCGTCCGACAGTGTGCAGTGAGAGGGCTGGAGCATGTAAATAAAGCTCCAGCCCTCGGCGCTGCTGATTGCTCAGCGTCTGTCCCCTTCCCTGAGTGACAGGGAGGGGGCGGGAACGAAGCGGCACTAGGCCGCAGAAGCCGGGGACTGGATTTATAAGCGCCGCCGCCGTAAAAGCGCGGTCGGCGCCCAGTCCCCGGCGAACTACAAGTCCCAGCCGCGCCGCCGCTCCCGGAGCGTCCGGCGCGGTAGTTCCCAATACACAAAGTCACTCAGCAAAGCTGCAGTGACTGTAACCCTTTACTGTCCCCGGCGCACTAGCACACCCAGCAAGTCTGGAGTGTGCTGTGCCTGTGTGTACGGGGACACAGAGTACCTGTAATGGTGCAGGGCCATGTCCCTGAACGGTACTCCAGCTCCGTATCCAGCAGGTTCAAATGGGTCTGTGGATGGAGCCCGGCGTCAGAGCTTTGAGGCCGGCAGGATCCCACTTCCTCAGAGCCCCTCAGGGGGATGTGGAAGGAAAACAGCATGTGGGGTTCCAGCCCCTGTACCAGCAATAGGTACCTCAACCTTACAACACCATCAACGGGTGAGAAGGGAGCATGCTGGGAGCCCTATATGGGCCCTCTTTTCTTCCATCCGAAATAGTCAGCAGCTACTGCTGACTAAAATCTGTGGAGCTATGCATGGATGTCTGACCTCCTTCGCACAAAGCTTGAAAACTAGAGAACCCGTGATACCACGGGGGGGTATAGCCAGAAGGGGAGGGGCCTTGCACTTTTTAGTGTAGTGCTTTGTGTGGCCTCCGGAGGCAGTAGCTATACCCCAATCGTCTGGGTCTCCCAATAGAGCGCTGAAGAAACAACAATTTTTAACTACTTTTAACTACTTCATAACCTGTATTGCTAGAACTCAAAAACACAATGGAAGTTACTTATAAAAAAAACTGACAAGTCATTTTTGTTATTGAATCCTAACGGACCCATTGCATTATATTTTATAATGCATGGTGATTCCTTCCTTATTTCTTCTTTCTATGAACTCTGTAACATGCAGAGAAGTTGACATAAATGAGTTTGAATGGCTAATAAAGGTAACATCCTCCCCTATGACTTGTTTGCTTGAAATCAGTATGTGTGCATAAAAGCAGAGTGAGTTTCTCGGATCCAGACAAACTCTTGCATCTGTCATCCAGCCACTGATGTTTCTGAATTGTGAGTCATGGGGAAAGCAAAAGAATTGTCAATGGATCTATGGGAAAAGATAGTTGAACTGTCTGAAACAGGAAAGGGATACAAAAAGATATCTAAGGAATTGATAATGCCAGTCAGCAGTGTTCAAACTGTGCTTAACAAATGGAAAATCAGGGGCTCTGTAAAAACCAAACCACAAAGAGGGAGACCAACAAAAAATTCGGCCACAACTGCCAGGAAAATTATTTGGGATGCAAAGAAAAGCCCACAGGTATCAGCTGAAATACAGGACTCACGGAAAACTAGCGGTGTGGCTGTTTCAAGATGCACAATAAGGAGTCACTTGAAGAAAAATGGGCAGCATGATCGAGTAACCCAGAAGAAAGCCATTACTGCGCAAATGCCACAAAGTATATCGCCTGCAATACGTCAAACAACAAAGATACAAGCCTCCAAACTTCTGGAACAAAGTAATTTGGAGTGATGAGACCAAAATCAACCACAACCATAAACATTGAAGAAGTGTCAACAAGGCCTATGATGAAAGGAGCACCATTCCTACTGTAAAGCATGGAGGTGGATCGCTGATGATGTGGGGATGTGTGAGAAACAAAGGCACAGGAAACTTGGTCAAAGTTGAAGGAAAGATGAATGCAGCAAGTTATCAGCAAATACTGGAGGCAAATTTGCACTCATCAGCCTGGAAGCTGAGCACGGGACATACCTGGATGTTTCAACATGACAACAATCAAAAACACATGGCCCTGGAGTGGCCATCTAAGTCACCTGACCTCAATATCATTGAGCCACTCTGGGGAGAACTCAAGCGGGCAGTTTATGCAAGAAAGCCCAGGAATTTACAGAAACTGGAGGCTTTTTGCCAAGAACAATGGGAAGCTTTAACATCTGAGAAAATAGAGAGCCTCATTCACAACTACCACAAAAGACTTCTTCAACCTGTCATTGATGTTAGAGGGGGCAATACACAGTATTAAGAACTGGGGTATGTGAACTTTTGATCAGGGTGATTTGGATGTTTTTGGTTGTCATTATGATTTAAAAAGAGAAACCAGAGTAGCTTGACAATAAATGGCTTCACCCAACCACTAACCATGAGAGGAAGAAAAGTTTTTGTGTTATCCTTCATATTCTCTGTAAAAAGGCCAAAAATGCAAAAAAAACCTGCCGAGGTATGTAAACTTTTGAGCATAAGTATATATTCTTCACCTAGTAGGCATTCTTCAAAAGAAGCACTGACCCTATACTATCCAGTGTTAGAATCTACAATACAATCTGATAATAGGTACAGGAAAACATTCACATAAACATGTACAACACACATCTTACCTTTTCGGAGTCTGAACAGGTGGCTGGGATAGTGCTGTTCATATACATACATTGCCTTTGGCTTAAGCTTTAGCCTTTCACTGCGGCGAGGTCCTTCCTCCGACTGTGAATCTGCTTCTAAATTGCTGAATGACACAAAAAAACCCTAAAAGTTAGCCAATATTTACTACATATCTATTTTACATCAGCATCATCTCTGAAATCCCCTTTTATACCATATGAGAAGGTTTAAACGTTCTAATGCTTAATGCGACAGTAAACACTTTTGGGTATTTTCTGTCACCTCGGCTTCTCAAAGTCACATCATATGTAATGTGGGACCTAAAAAATGGTTTTGTAAATTTTACTGTAAAAATGAGAAATTAACCCATCTAATTTCCTAACAAAAAAATAAAGCTGTTTCAGAAATGGCGCTGATGTAGACATGTGGGAAATGTTATTGATTAACCGTTTTGTGACACAAATTTTTGGTTTAAGGGCATACAAATTCAAAGTTTGAAAATTGCAAAATTGGCTCCGTCATTAAGGGGTTAAGGCAGAAAGACAACAAACAAGGTGAAGTCAGCTGCAGTAAATGTCCACAAAGCATCACCAAGGAGTATAGCCAGCATTTCCAGACGTCATGGCTTCCAGACTTGAGGCAGTCATTACCTGCAAAGGATTCTCTACAAGTATTAATCCCTTTATGACCAAGGACGTACTGGACCGTACTTGGCAATGTCTGTCCCATGCACATCCCCGCACATATCTGATCTGATCAGCAGATATATGAGGCTAACAGGCGCGGGTGGATCAGACTAGTAAAATCAGGTAAAAAAAAAAAATGTCTTCACTTTTTGCCAAGGCTTTTTTAATATTTTTTTCTACCAAGCTCATCCATGTGCAGTTGGTTCCTGTACTGATCCGTTGCTGAGCTACAGGTGGATCCTTTATATGCCTGGTCTCATCATCAGGTGGTAAGCCGGCTATTCTCCTTTTTTGTTCTTTTGCAAATAGTTCAAATCACACCCCTTTTGCCCACCTTGAGGATAAAACAAAAAAAAATACACCTTTGGTATCGTCGAGTTTAGAAATGCCAGATCTATCAAAATACAAAAATCAATTAATCTGATCGGTACACAGCAAAGCGAAAAAAATATTCCAAAAGCCAAAATTACGTTTTTTTGGTCTACGCAACATTGCATTAAAATGCAACAACAGGCGATCAAAACATTACATCTATACAAAAATAGTAGAATTAAAAATGGCAGCTCAAGACGCAAAAAATAAGCCGTAACTGAGCCCAAGATCCCCAAAAATATGAATTTTACGGATCTTGGAAAATGGTGATAAAAGCGCGATTCTTTTTTGGACAAACTTCTGATTTTTTTTCACCCTCACATGTTTCGCATCTACGAATTCCTGAGGCATTGTACGGACACGTCTTTTTTACCTTATAGTGAACATTGTGAAAAAAAGTGAAATTCTACAATTTTTTTTTATTCATTATTTTTCCACATTTGGAATTTTTTCTCATTTTCCAAAAAGAAAAAAAAAATCGCCCAGGGGTGAAGGGGTTAAAAATTAACATTTTATTTATGGTAAAGTTAATTTACCCAATTACTTTTGAGCCCTTGTAATGAGGAGGCTTTGAAGAAAAACGGTCAAAATTTCTAAACATTTTACAGGATATTTTTGTTCAGCCCCTTAATGACTGCCAAAACACATTAAACGGTGGTTGTTAAAGGGACCCAAACATCAGGATTTTCATGTATAAGCTGCAGCCAGTGCAGTACTGGCACTATCAGGCACAGTGTGTACATACACAGGGGGCAGCTCGGGTGTTTAGGCAGTGAAATCCAACTTTATAAAGTTTGAAAAATCAAGCACTTTTTGATTGACGTGTGCACCTCTCTCCTAATGTCCGGGTGGGTTATGCACGTGTATCCCCCCTCCCCCGCCGCCTGTTCCTCCTGCCTCTGGTTGTATTCAAATTTCTCTCTTCAGAAACATGGCGCCAGAGTTGGCACCTGCGCATAGCGCTTATCTCCGGCGCCATATTTCTGAAGCCTGCAGTAGCTAGTATTACCTGCAGCTACGATATCGTGCCGCCCCTGGACACCGTGCCAGCACAGCAGCCACCAAGGACACCGGGACCGGGTCTCGCAGCACTGCCGTCACGGGGTCATGTGAGTCCATTGTGAACTTACCTCACCTGACCCCCGATGTCGCTGGCAGGCTGCTGTTGGCTTTTTCCTGTGGCGTCCCGGTGTCCTAGGCGGCAGCTGTGCTGGCACGGTGTCCTGGGGCGGCACAATATCGTAGCTGCAGGTAATACTAGTTACTGTGGGCTTCAGAAACATGGCGCCGGAGATAAGCGCTATGCGCAGGTGCCAACTCCGGCGCCATGTTTCTGAAGAGAGAAATTTGAATACAACCAGAGGGAGGGAGGAACAGGCGGCGGGGGAGGGGGGATACACATGCATAACCCACCTGGATATTAGGAGAGTGGTGCACACGTCAATCAAAAAGTGCTTGATTTTTCAAACTCTATAAAGTTGGATTTCCCTGCCTAAACACCCGAGCTGCCCCCTGTGTATGTACACACTGTGCCTGATAGTGCCAGTACTGCACTGGCTGCAGCTTATACATGAAAATCCTGATGTTTGGTTCCCTTTAAGGGCCTTACTCCCTCGTCACCGTTATAAAAAGGCGATTGGGAGTAAGTGAATAGCGTAAACCCATTTTTGTAAAATAATGTTTTTAGTGTGTAAAAGTAGCAAAGCATAAAAAAGCGTCAAACACGTGATATCACTGTTACTGACCCGAAGAATAAATCGGTCTTATCGCTTTTACCGCATGGTGAATGGCGCAGAAAATAAAAAATAACTAAGTTCCTGTTTATTTTAGATTAAGAGCCAATAGCCCCTTTGTTAAAAGTGAAAGTAAGAAGCTTAGTAATGTGAAACTAACGAATGTATGCGCGTGCAAAGGATACCAACATTTAGCCAATAGGATATATGTATATGTTAATGGCAGCACTGTGTAGGAGATAAGCTGAGCCAATTAGGATACTACAATATATGCCCATACAAATGCCTATATACAGTCATATCAAAAAGTTTGGGCACCCCTATTAATGTTAACCTTTTTTCTTTAAAACAATTTGGGTTTTTGCAACAGCTATTTCAGTTTCATATATCTAATAACTGATGGACTGAGTAATATTTCTGGATTGAAATGAGGTTTATTGTTCTAACGAAAATGTGCAATCCGCATTTAAACAAAATTGGACCGGTGCAAAAGTATGGGCACTTCAACATAAAAGTGACATTAATATTTTGTAGATACTCCTTTTGCAAAAATAACAGCCTCTAGTCGCTTCCTGTAGCTTTTAATGAGGTCCTGGATCCTGGATGAAGGTATATTTGACCATTCCTGTTTACAAAACAATTCCAGTTCAGTTAAGTTTGATGGTCGCCGAGCATGGACAGCACGCTTCAAATCATCCCACAGATGTTCAATGATATTCAGGTCTGGGGACTGGGATGGCCATTCCAGAACATTGTAATTGTTCCTCTGCATGAATGCCTGAGTAGATTTGGAGCGGTGTTTTGGATCATTGTCTTGCTGAAATATCCATCCCCTGCATAACTTCAACTTTGTCATTGATTCTTGCACATTATTGTCAAGAATCTGCTGATACTGAGTTGAATCCATGCGACCCTCAACTTTAACATGATTCCCGGTGCCGGCATTGGCCACACAGCCCCAAAGCATGATGGAACCTCCACCAAATTTTACTGTGGGTAACAAGTACTTTTCTTGGAATGCCGTGTTTTTTGCCTCCATGCATAACGCCTTTTTGTATGACCAAACAACTCAATCTTTGTTTCATCAGTCCACAGGACCTTCTTCCAAAATGTAATTGGCTTGTCCAAATGTGCTTTTGCATACCTCAGGCGACTCTGTTTGCGGTGTGCTTGCAGAAACGGCTTCTTTTGCATCACTCTCCCATACAGCTTCTCCTTGTGCAATGTGCGCTGTATTGTTGACCGATGCACATTGACACCATCTGCAGCAAGATGATGCTGCAGGTCTTTGGAGGTGGTCTGTGGATTGTCCTTGACTGTTCTCACCATTCTTCCTCTCTGCCTTTCTGATATTTTTCTTGGCCTGCCACTTCTGGGCTTAACAAGAACTGTACCTGTGTTCTTCCATTTCCTTACTATGTTCCTCACAGTGGAAACTGACAGTTTAAATCTCTGAGACAACTTTTTGTATCCTTCCCCTGAACAACTATGTTGAATAATCTTTGTTTTCAGATCATTTGAAAGTTGTTTTGGGGAGCCCATGATGCCACTCTTCATAGGAGATTCAAATAGGAGAACAACTTGCAAGTGGCCACTTTAAATACCTTTTCTCATGATTGGATACACCTGCCTATGCCAGTATCAGCAGATTCTTGACAATAATGTGCAAGAATCAATGACGAAGTTGAAGTTACGCAGGGGTTGGATATTTCAGCAAGACAATGATCCAAAACACCGCTCCAAATCTACTCAGGCATTCATGCAGAGGAAAAATTACAATGTTCTGGAATGGCCATCCCAGTCCCCAGACCTGAATATCATTGAACATCTGTGGGATGATTTGAAGCGTGCTGTCCATGCTCGGCGACCATCAAACTTAACTGAACTGGAATTGTTCTGTAAACAGGAATGGTCAAATATACCTTCATCCAGGATCCAGGAACTCATTAAAAGCTACAGGAAGCGACTAGAGGCTGTTATTTTTGCAAAAGGAGGATCTACAAAATATTAATGTCACTTTTATGTTGAAGTGCCCATACTTTTGCTCCGGTCCAATTTTGTTTAAATGCGGATTGCACATTTTCGTTAGAACAATAAACCTCATTTCAATCCAGAAATATTACTCAGTCCATCAGTTATTAGATATATGAAACTGAAATAGCTGTTGCAAAAACCCAAATTGTTATAAAGAAAAAAGGTTAACATTAATAGGGGTGCCCAAACTTTTTCATATGACTATATTTTCATCTAATATACATACTCTCCAGTATATAAACACCTCTCGTGTTCTTTTTCTTTATTCCACTTAATGACATATTTATCAGCACTGTCTACACATATGTTTTTTACATTTTTATATAAAAATATACACTTTCACAGCCATTTATAACTTAGTTAATAATCAATTTTTCATATATTATGTATTCACATTTATCTTTATTTTTTTCATTCATCACCAACCTGACTAATCATATTTTTCCTCTTTCTTTTAGGCAACTTACCGGCACGTATACAAGGCCTTCCTGACCTTGTCACACTGACCAGTATTCCATCTCACTTCCCTGCATCTCATCAGCACTCGCCTCTCATTCCCTCACTATTGTTGCACAGCGCAACTTACTGCGCATGCGCGAATTCCCTCAGTCTTATGATCTGACTGCGCACGCATGCGTTCCACCTCGCTAGTTTGCGTTCCACCTTGCTAGTTTGCGTTCCACAAAACCGCATCACTTCCCCAGGCCTTTATAAGAATGGAGGATGCCAGGGCACTTGAACCACCACTGCAGGTATGTTTTTACTCTCTGTCACTTCATGGAATCCTCATTCCTTTTAGATTCTATTTCGGGCACTTTATATCTGGCCCCCCACCTTTGAATATCCATGTAGGTTTCTGGCTCAGGGTATGTCCCATTTATTTCATTTCACTTGTGTATATTATCTCAGGGGGATCCCTCCCTCTGAGCCCTATTAACTCTCAATTTCCCTGATACTATCTTCTCTAGATATTGAACCCTAGTGACCACTCACTGTATACATATTTTGCCAGTACGGTGATCTGCTCATCATACAGGTATGTTTTTTATGCATTATCACAACATTGGTATTAATAATACATTCATTACAGTATATGTTCATGTCACATATCACTGCAGGTTCTGGCCTAGAAACTTTAAATTGACAGTGGCTGAAATGAGTTCATATTCCTGGACAAGTATATACGTTGAAGTCACATACTAGTTATGTTAGTCAGTTTACTCATAATATCACTGAATATCACACGTAGATTCAGTTTGTACATTTCCCTTACAGGAATATCTATCCAGTACATTCCTGTACAAATTCCCTTATTCACCTACATGGGAGACTTTGTTGTTCTATTTCCCAATAAGGTATGAGTATTTGCCCTTTATGTTGATCACCTTTTCTTATTTTTTAGTGTTTACTTTATCTTTGTGTCTTTTGTACATTGCTGTCCCCTTGTGGCATACCTTGAAATTACATGGATATATTCATGATTGACTTATAGTCATGTGACTTTCTTTTCTTTCTAGAACAAACATCTGCTTGCTGTGCACAACCAAACGTGTGATAACGTATAGTCACATTTAATTAGATAAGTATGGAATGCTATGTCCCTCTGGTATACACCTTTTGTCATTTTTGCAGATTTCTGTGAATTGTTATATTCATATTGTCATTTTTTGTCATTTTATACACCGGATTGTGGTGTTTACTTATAGAATATTTGTTCATTTGTTTCATGCTGTACAGGTCCCCATTACCTTGAAAAAGGTCCATACTTGGCCCGAAACGTCGATTAGACGGGACTTATTTAATTTCCGTGGTTTAGTGGGACTCTTGTTTGTTTTCCACCGCAATAAAAGCACAATTCAAAGAAGCTTTTCCAATTCATTTTTACTGTATGAGTGCCGAAGTTTACTTTTTTCTGGATTGTTATATTTAGTTCAGAGCACCCTTTTTATCATGGTCGAGCCAGGTTTTACTTTTTAATAATTACTACAGGATGGGTACATTACTACAAAATGGGGTCAAGGAGGGTGCACACAGGATGGGCACCTTAGTAAAAGGGGACAAGGATGGGTACTTTACAACAGGATGGGGCACATTACTACAGGATGGGGAAAAGGATGGGGCACATTATATAGTATGGGCACATTACTACAGGAAGGGGACAAGGATGGGCACATTACTACAGTATAAGGACAATAAGTGCACAAATTACATTTAGACAAACGTAACAGGAGTGTTAGACATGGGATAAAGTTCCATAATTCCCAATGTGGTGAAAATGCATATATCCACACATAGAATTATATTAAGGAGAGGACAAAGTGGACTAAATGACATAAAAAATACAAATTTTATCAAACATATTAAAAAATAGATATAGAAAAGCAGACGACAGTAAATGTGAATGCAATAGTTCAGGATCACACATGATATATAAAATGAATTGTTCACATATTTGGCATGTAAACGTGTGTAGCGCCGGTGCTCCGTAGTGTCCTTGCGCCATGTCTCTGCCCCCTCCTCTTACCTTCATTTCCATCCACGTCTAGTACGATTAGTGCGATACCCCTGCAAGACCACATGTGCGTAATCTTCAGCTCCTGCCTATGTAGCGCCCCTGAGGCCATCGGGGAGCTACAAGGTACTGCATCCCCACCAGGATGCAGGGCCTACCCCCAGTGACCCAGAAGACCAATGCCGGTAACAGCAAAGAAGGGAATTTTGTTACTTACCGTAAATTCCTTTTCTTCTAGCTCCTATTGGGAGACCCAGACGATTGGGTGTATAGCGCTGCCTCCGGAGGCCACACAAAGCAATTACACCAAAAAGTGTAAGGCCCCTCCCCTTCTGGCTATACACCCCCAGTGGGATCACTGGCTCACCAGTTTTAGTGCAAAAGCAAGAAGGAGGAAAGCCAATAACTGGTTTAAACAAATTCACTCCGAGTAACATCGGAGAACTGAAAACCGTTCAACATGAACAACATGTGTACCCGCAAACAAACCAAAAATCCCGAAGGACAACAGGGCGGGTGCTGGGTCTCCCAATAGGAGCTAGAAGAAAAGGAATTTACGGTAAGTAACAAAATTCCCTTCTTCTTCGGCGCTCCATTGGGAGACCCAGACGATTGGGACGTCCAAAAGCTGTCCCTGGGTGGGTAAAGAATACCTCATGTTAGAGCTGCAAGACAGGCCTCCCCTATAGGGAGGCAACTGCCGCCTGCAGGACTCTTCTACCTAGGCTGGCGTCCGCCGAAGCATAGGTATGCACCTGATAATGTTTGGTGAAAGTGTGCAGACTCGACCAGGTAGCTGCCTGGCACACCTGTTGAGCCGTAGCCTGGTGTCGCAATGCCCAGGACGCACCCACGGCTCTGGTAGAATGGGCCTTCAGCCCTGATGGAACCGGAAGCCCAGCAGAACGGTAGGCTTCAAGAATTGGTTTTTTGATCCATCGAGCCAGGGTGGCCTTAGAAGCCTGCGACCCTTTGCGCTTACCAGCGACAAGGACGAAGAGTGCATCCGAACGGCGCAAGGGCGCCGTGCGGGAAATGTAGATTCTGAGTGCTCTCACCAGATCTAACAAATGTAAATTCTTCTCATACTGATGAACTGCATGAGGACAAAACGAAGGCAAAGAGATATCCTGATTAAGATGAAAAGAGGATACCACCTTCGGGAGAAACTCCTGAATGGGGCGCAGCACTACCTTGTCCTGGTGGAAGACCAGGAAGGGAGCCTTGGATGACAGCGCTGCCAGCTCAGACACTCTCCGAAGAGATGTGATCGCTACCAGAAAAGCCACTTTCTGTGATAGTCTAGAAAGTGAAACCTCCCTCAGAGGCTCGAAGGGCGGCTTCTGGAGGGCAACTAGTACCCTGTTCAGATCCCATGGATCTAACGGCCGCTTGTACGGGGGTACGATATGGCAAACCCCCTGTAGGAACGTGCGCACCTTAGGAAGGCGTGCCAAACGCCTCTGAAAAAAGACGGATAGCGCCGAGACCTGACCTTTAAGGGAGCCGAGCGACAAACCTTTTTCTAACCCAGATTGCAGGAAAGAAAGAAAGGTAGGCAATGCAAATGGCCAGGGAGACACTCCCTGAGCAGAGCACCAGGATAAGAATATCCTCCACGTTCTGTGGTAGATCTTAGCGGACGTGGGCTTCCTAGCCTGTCTCATGGTGGCAACGACCCCTTGGGATAATCCTGAAGACGCTAGGATCCAGGACTCAATGGCCACACAGTCAGGTTCAGGGCCGCAGAATTCCGATGGAAAAACGGCCCTTGGGACAGTAAGTCTGGTCGGTCTGGTAGTGCCCACGGTTGGTCGACCGTGAGCTGCCACAGATCCGGATACCACGCCCTCCTCGGCCAGTCTGGGGCGACGAGTATGACGCGGCTGCAATCGGATCTGATCTTGCGTAGCACTCTGGGCAAGAGTGCCAGAGGTGGAAACACATAAGGGAGCCGGAACTGCGACCAATCTTGCACTAGGGCGTCTGCCGCCAGCGCTCTTTGATCGCGAGACCGTGCCATGAAGGTTGGGACCTTGTTGTTGTGCCGGGACGCCATTAGGTCGACGTCCGGCCTTCCCCATCGGCGACAGATTTCCTGAAACACGTCTGGGTGAAGGGACCATTCCCCTGCGTCCATGCCCTGGCGACTGAGGAAGTCTGCTTCCCAGTTTTCTACGCCCGGGATGTGAACTGCGGATATGGTGGAGGCCGTGGCTTCCACCCACATTAGAATCCGCCGGACTTCCTGGAAGGCTTGCCGACTGCGTGTCCCCCCTTGGTGGTTGATGTATGCCACCGCTGTGGAGTTGTCCGACTGAATTCGGATCTGCTTTCCTTCCAGCCACTGCTGGAAGGCTAGTAGGGCCAGATACACCGCCCTGATCTCCAGAACATTGATCTGAAGGGTGGACTCCTGCTGAGTCCACGTACCCTGAGCCCTGTGGTGGAGAAAAACTGCTCCCCACCCTGACAGGCTCGCGTCTGTCGTGACCACCGCCCAAGACGGTGGTAGGAAGGATCTTCCCTGTGATAATGAGGTGGGCAGAAGCCACCACTGCAGAGAGTCCTTGGCCGTCTGGGAAAGGGAGACTTTCCTGTCCAGGGATGTTGACTTCCCGTCCCATTGGCGGAGAATGTCCCATTGAAGTGGGCGCAGATGAAACTGCGCAAACGGAACCGCCTCCATTGCCGCCACCATCTTCCCGAGGAAGTGCATGAGGCGTCGTAAGGAGTGCGACTGACTTTGAAGGAGAGCCTGCACCCCAGTCTGTAGAGACCGCTGCTTGTCCTGCGGAAGCTTCACTATCGCTGAGAGAGTATGAAACTCCATGCCAAGATACGTTAGTGATTGGGTCGGTGACAGATTTGACTTTGAGAAGTTGATGATCCACCCGAACGTCTGGAGAGTCTCCAGTGCAACAGTCAAGCTGAGTTGGCATGCCTCTTGAGAGGGTGCCTTGACCAGTAGATCGTCCAAGTAAGGGATCACCGAGTGTCCCTGAGAGTGCAAGACTGCTACCACTGCCGCCATGATCTTGGTGAACACCCGTGGGGCTGTCGCCAGACCAAATGGCAGAGCTACGAACTGAAGATGGTCGTCTCCTATCACGAAGCGTAGAAAGCGTTGGTGCTCTGTAGCAATCGGCACGTGGAGATAAGCATCCTTGATGTCTATTGATGCTAGGAAATCTCCTTGAGACATTGAGGCAATGACTGAGCGGAGGGATTCCATCCGGAACCGCCTGGCGTTCACATGCTTGTTGAGCAGTTTTAGGTCCAGAACAGGACGGAATGAGCCGTCCTTTTTTGGCACCACAAAGAGATTGGAGTAAAAACCTTGACCTCGTTCCTGAAGAGGAACAGGGACCACCACTCCTTCTGCTCTTAGAGAATTCACCGCCTGCAGAAGGGCATCTGCTCGGTCGGGATGTGGGGAAGTTCTGAAGAACCGAGGCGGAGGACGAGAACTGAACTCTATCCTGTACCCGTGAGACAAAATGTCTGTTACCCACCGGTCCTTGACCTGTGGCAGCCAAATGTCGCAAAAGCGGGAGAGCCTGCCACCGACCGAGGATGCGGAGGGAGGCGGCCGAAAGTCATGAGGCAGCCGCCTTGGAAGCGGTACCTCCGGTTGCTTTCTTGGGGCGTGAGTGAGCCCGCCAGGAATCAGAGCTCCTTTGCTCTTTCTGAGTCCCTTTGGACGAGGAGAATTGGGGCTTGCCCGAGCCTCGAAAGGACCGAAACTTTGACTGCCACTTCCTCTGTGGAGGTTTGCTTGATCTGGGCTGGGGTAAGGAGGAGTCCTTACCTTTGGACTGTTTAATGATTTCCGCCAATTGCTCACCAAACAGTCTGTCTCCAGATAATGGCAAGCTGGTTAAACATTTTTTAGAAGCAGAATCTGCTTTCCATTCCTTTAACCACAAGGCTCTGCGCAAAACTACAGAGTTGGCGGATGCCATTGAGGTACGGCTCGTAGAGTCCAGTACCGCATTGATAGCGTAGGTCGCAAACGCAGACATTTGTGTAGTTAGGGACGCCACTTGCGGCACTGCTGGACGTATGAGAGAGTCCACCTGTGCCAGACCAGCTGAAATAGCTTGGAGCGCCCACACGGCCGCGAATGCTGGAGCAAACGACGCGCCGATAGCTTCATAGACAGATTTCAACCAAAGGTCCATCTGTCTGTCATTGGCATCTTTAAGTGAAGCCCCATCCTTCACTGCAACTATGGATCTAGCTGCAAGCCTGGATATTGGAGGGTCCACTTTTGGACACTGGGTCCAGCGTTTGACCACGTCAGGGGGAAAAGGATAACGTGTATCCTTAAGGCGTTTAGAAAAACGCTTGTCCGGATAAGTATTGTGTTTCTGGATGGATTCTCTGAAGTCAGAGTGGTCCAGAAAAGTACTCAATTTACGCTTGGGATACAGGAAATGGAATTTCTCCTGCTGTGCAGCTGCCTCCTCTGCAGAAGGGGCTGGGGGAGAAATATCCAACAGCCTATTGATGGCCGCTATAAGGTCATTTACCATGGCGTCACCATCTGGCGTATCCAAATTGAGTGCGGCGTCAGGACAAGACTCCTGATCACCCACCTCTGAGTCATCATATAGAGACCCTTCTCGCTGAGACCCTGATCCGCGTGATGACGTGGAGGGTCTCTCCCAGCGAGCTCGCTTAGGCGGACTGGGACTGTCATCGGAGTCAGAGCCCTCAGCGTGTGATGCCTGGGACCCCCTTGAATTACGGATTAATTCCAGCTGAGGGGGGCCGGGGAACATAGACACAGCGGTGTCCATGGTCTGAGCAACTGGCCTGGACTGCAAGGTTTCCAGGATTTTTGCCATAGTCACAGACATTTTATCAGCAAAAACTGCAAATTCTGACCCCGTCACCGGGGCAGGGTTCGCAGGCGACTCTGCCTGGGCTACCACCACCATAGGCTCTGGCTGACGAAGTGCCACTGGGACTGAACATTGCACACAATGAGAGTCGTTGGAGCCTGCTGGTAGATTAGCCCCACATGCTGTACAAGCAGTGTAAGCAGCCCTTGCCTTGGCACCCTTGCGTTTTGTGGATGACATGTTGTTGTCTCCCCAGAGTAATATAGGGTATACAGCCAAGAAGCGACCAAACAGTGCAGTATATATACATATAAATATATCTGGTACAGCGAAAAACAGTACGCAAATATAACACTGTGGCACTAGTGGGGCCGCACGTATGTGCTGCTTACCGCCCGCTTAGCGCGGGTGTGTGGTCGCCAGAAATCCCTAGCCTGGGTCCCCCAGAGCCTGCGTCCGTTCTCCAGCCAGACTGCATGTGTATAATGGCTGCCGGCGTCCTGGGGAGCTGCAAGCCTGGGGGCGGGCCTAGGGCGTGCACAGAGAAAAAGCGCGAAGCCTGTGTCCTACTGTGCTCAGTGAGAGGGCTGGAGCATGTAAATCGTGCTCCAGCCCTCGGCGCTGCCGATTGAACAACGTCTCTCCCCTACCCTGATTGACAGGGTGGGGGGCGTTAACGAAGCGGAGCTAGGCCGCAGAACAAACCGGGAACTAAAGTTAGAAGCGCCGCCGCCGTAAAAGCGCGGTCGGCGCGTCCCCGGCGCACTACAAGTCGCAGCTGCGCCGCCGCTCCAAGGGCGGTCGGCGCGGCGATCCACACACATAAAGTCCCCCAGTAATCTGCGGGGACTATAAGCCCAGCGCACAGCGCTACAGTCCCCGGCGCACTAGCACACCCAGCAAGTCTGGGATGTGCGTGGCCTGTCATACGGGGACACAGAGTACCTGAAAGTTGCAGGGCCTTGTCCCTGAACGGCACTCCCGCTCCACATCCAGCAGGTTCTATGGGTCTGTGGATGGAGCCCGGCCTCAGGGCTTGGTGGCCGGTAAGATCCCACTTCCTCAGAGCCCCACAGGGGGATGGGGAAGGAAAACAGCATGTGGGCTCCAGCCTCCGTACCAGCAATAGGTACCTCAACCTTACAAACCGCAAGTGGGGTAAGAAGGGAGCATGCTGGGGGCCCCATATGGGCCCTCTTTTCTTCCATCCGATATAGTCAGCAGCTACTGCTGACTAAACAGTGGAGCTATGCGTGGATGTCTGACCTCCTTCGCACAAAGCAGAAAACTGGTGAGCCAGTGATCCCACTGGGGGTGTATAGCCAGAAGGGGAGGGGCCTTACACTTTTTGGTGTAATTGCTTTGTGTGGCCTCCGGAGGCAGCGCTATACACCCAATCGTCTGGGTCTCCCAATGGAGCGCCGAAGAAAACCCAGGTAATCCCAGTATTTCCCCAAATTCCTCATAGACTTGTGCCAAACTAGGGTTGGACCTAATGGATGGCCATTTAGAGGTGGAGCCGATCCAGTTCACTAGACGACCAGCTGGGAGGGGCAGAAAGTGGACAGTCAGAGAACGGAGTGAGAGCAGAGCGAGTGGAAGCACTGACAGGAGTGTGGCGGTGACCTAAGTGCCCAGGCGGTTGGTTGCCGGTGGAGCACAGTGGAGTACTCCTGGAACAATAGCATCAACGGGGTACAGAATCCAAGGTCAGGCAAACGCTCCAGGCAGACCTGATAAAATCTGCACAGTGAGGGGACCATCAAGGACCTCACTGACCTTGAAGTTCTGGACACAGTAGCAACGGGAGAACCGGGGAACAGGACCAGAGACTCCGACCCCACAGGGTTCACGCTACCGTCATACAGACTACCGTTGAGACACTACCAGAAGGGGACTCCCAGCCGCTCCAAGCCACAGGAACCCATCAACCAAAGACAGATGCAGGGGAAAGAAGCCACCAGGTCACAAAACCAGCACTGGGACTACGTGGACCAGTGGTCAAGACCAGCCTTCCTCGGGTGAAGAAACCTGTTACACTGCAACCCCTTGTGTGGCCTACCTTCTTTCTACACCCATCTACATCACCTATCCTCTGGGGCCTGGCCCTGCTTGCGGAGGGCTTAACATCCAGGCTGCCACCAACACCAGCTCCAGTAGCGAGAACTTTGCAGCGGCGGCTCCATCCACATAGCCGCAGACTGCAAGTGGCGTCATGTATAAACTT
The DNA here is from genome assembly GCF_048569485.1 of Anomaloglossus baeobatrachus. Taxonomy (NCBI): domain Eukaryota; kingdom Metazoa; phylum Chordata; class Amphibia; order Anura; family Aromobatidae; genus Anomaloglossus; species Anomaloglossus baeobatrachus. The sequence continues at coordinate 174,205,283 of NC_134356.1, forward strand.
TTTCAATTAAATTCCCCTGTAAATATACCCCTTTTTAAAAAGCGTCCCTAGGACACGGAACCGGGCAACGGCCACCAAGTGACATCTTCCCAGCAATACACCGCCCGAGACCGAGTACCGCATAGCCCTGCGCAACACACCTAGGCCCTGCAGATGTGTGGGGGGTTTCCTGGCATCCAGCCTAGGGGGGGCGCATGCTTCCTACCCTTTTATTAGGAAGCATGTGCAACCTGCTTAGGTGTCCACAGCCTATGGCTGGGAGGCATCTGGTATAAAAGTTCCTTTTCCCTGATGGGAGTGGCCAAGCAACTGCTTTAGGTTATTAATCCTAGCTTTGTGTTGGCCGTGCCATGTTGCTCTGGTCTGCCCACATCCAGCACCAGCCCTGACAGCTAATAATAATAATAATAATATTTATTCATTTATATAGCGCTATTAATTCCACAGCGCTTTACATACATTGGCAACACTGTCCCCATTGGGGCTCACAATCTAAATTCCCTATCAGTATGTTTTTGGAGTGTGGGAGGAAACCGGAGTACCCGGAGGAAACCCACGCAAACACGGGGAAAACATACAAACTCCTTGCAGATGTTGTCCTTAGTGGGAATAGAACCCAGGACCCCTGGACTGCAAGGCTGCAGTGCTAACCACTGAGCCACTGTGCTGCTAGTTCTGGCATACTGATGTCTGCCTTGGACCTGCCCTATCCATGTGTATCCCTGATATTAGTTTCTGTGTTATGTTCCTGTAACCCTGCTGTGAATAAAGTCTTGTTTGTGTTTAAACCTGAAGTCTGGAGAGCCTGCTGTGCTGGCACCAACATGACACGGTCCAATCCCGCTTGTTCCCACACCACCTTGCTGTGGTCGAATCCTGCTTGTGCCTGCACCGCCTTACTGCAGTCCAATCCCGCTTGTGCCTGCACCACCTTGTTGCAGTCCAATCCCGCTTGTGCCTGCACCACCTTGCTGTAGTTCAATCCCGCTTGTGCCTGTACCACCTTACTGCAGTCCAATCCCACTTGTGCCTGCACCACCTTGTTGCAGTCCAATCCCTCTGTGCCTGCACCACCTTGCTGCGATTCAATCCCGCTGTACCTGCACCACCCGACTACCTCTGCCTAATGACAGGAGCAGGGGCGTAACTACCGCGGTCGCAGCGGTCGCCATTGCGACCGGGCCCGGGAGGCTAGGGGCCCGGCGGCCGCCAGGCAGATCAGCAGCCAGCTCCTGTCAGTGAGAGAGGAACTGCACTGATCTGTCACAGACCACACGGCCGCTATATGACCCGGTGCCGCCGACACCGGACCCCCCTGCCTGGTGTCAGCGGTGGCACCGGGGCCCCCTGCTTGGTGTCAGCGACTGCAGTGGCTCCCCTGTCACCGCGCACAGTAATGATGAAGCATAGCGCGGCCGGTGCCGCGCTATGCATCATCATTCTCCCCCAGTGCCTGCGCGGTGACATCACTCCCGTGCGACTGCTGTGCTGAGTGCACAGAGCGCAGGACGGGAGGATGCCGACCGGAGCACCGGGAGAACGAGGAGAAGGGAGAACGAGCAGCGGTGGAAGAGGAAAGCGGTGATGACAGAGCAGCGGCTGGGTAACGAGGAGAGAGGTGAGGACAGCAGCGGTGGAAGAGGAAACGTGAAGACAGAGCAGCGGTGTAAGGAAGAGAGAGGGTGAGTACTTGTTGTTTTGGTTTTTTTTCTTTATATAAATTAGGGAGTACATGGTGGCCAGAGGCTTGGGAAGGCTGCATTATACATGCAGTTCTGGGGAGGCTGCATTATTATACATGGAGGCCTGGAGAGGCTGCATTATACATGGAGGTCTGGGGAGGCTGCATTATTATACATGGAGGCCTGGAGAGGCTGCATTATACATGGAGGTCTGGGGAGGCTGCATTATTATACATGGAGGCCTGGAGAGGTTGCATTATACATGGAGGTCTGGGGAGGCTGCATTATCTTACATGGAGGCCTGGAGAGGCTGCATTATACATGGAGGCCTGGAGAGGCTGCATTATACATGAAGGCCTGGAGAGGCTGCATTATACATGGAGACCTGGAGATGCTGCATTATAAATGGAGGCCTGGAGATACTGCATTATACATGGAGGCCTGGAGATACTGCATAATACATGGAGGCCTTGGGAGGCTGCATAATACGTGGAGGCCTGGGGAGGCTGCATTATACATGGAGGCCTGGGGAGGCTGGCTGCTATATTATACATGGAGTCCTGGAGAGGCTGGCTGCTATATTAAACATGGAGGCCTGGAGAGGCTGGTTGCATTATATATGGAGGCCTGGGGAGGCTGCATTATACATGGAGGCCTGGGGAGGCTGGCTGCTATATTATACATGGAGGCCTGGAGAGGCTGGCTGCTATATTAAACATGGAGGCTTGGGGAGTCTGGCTGCTATATTAAACATGGAGGCCTGGAGAGGCTGGCTGCTATATTATAAATGGAGGCCTGGAGAGGCTGCGTTATACCTGGAGGCCTGGGGAGGCTGCATTATACATGGAGGCCTGGGCAGTCTGGCTGCTATATTATACATGGAGGCCTGGAGAGGCTGGCTGCTATATTATAAATGGAGGCCTAGAGAGGCTGCATTATACATGGAGGCCTGGGGAGGCTGCATTATACATGGAGGCCTGGGGAGGCTGGCTGCTATATTATACATGGAGGCCTGGAGAGGCTGGCTGCTATATTATTCCTGGAGTAAAGTATAGAAGCACGGTCTGATAGAGCGCTAAGGAGGCCACAGTATTAGATTAATTTTTTTTTTTTAGAATTTATTGTTTTCTATCAGCCACAACGCGTTTCGATATACACAATATCTTCATCAGGTGGATATAAAAAACGGAATGTGGAGAGTACTATTTAAAGGGACAGGTGCGATTCCATTGGTCAGCACCAAATTAATTGAAATGTTAACCCTTAATGTATCACAACCAACCCTTCAACAATAATATAAAAGCAAATAAAAGATATTTAAAAAGGATTTTTCAAAAAGACTCTGCCATAAAAACATTATTTAAAAACACATGTGATAATATAATCATATAAATCATATATTAACTCCTAAAACGTAATACATAAAATCATGAGAACTTTTCAAAAAAATGATCTGAGTATGCCTGCACTACTAACATGTAATAATATTGTTATAATGTATGTCAGTGTGGGTAGATCAAGAATTTAATTTTATAAATTAGGGAATGGATATTCTTATTTTTAAAATTGCGTTAAATGTCTATTTAATCTCAACCACTGGGTGCATATGCTAGCACAATAGGTGTTGTGAATCACTTTTCCAGCACAATAGGTGCTGTGAACTGCTTTTCCAGCACAATAGGTGCTGTGAACTGCTTTTCCAGAACTGACAGAAATAGCTATTGAATCTCAAAACTGGGTGCATATTCAGCACAATAGGTGCTGTGAATCATTTTTCCAGAATCCGAGCAGTGGAATCATACATGTGCCAGCACAATGAAGGTTCCGATTGCATTATTAAATGTCTATTGAATCTCAACCACTGGGTGCATATGCCAGCACAATAGGTGCTGTGAATCACTTTTCCAGCACAATAGGTGCTGTGAACCGCTTTTCCAGATCTGACAAAAATGTCTATTAAATCTCAACCACTGGGTGCATATGCCAGCACAATAGGTGCTGTGAATAATTTTTCCAGCACAATAGGCGCTTCATAGATGACCTGCTCCTCATTTGGAGGGGATCTCTATTACAAGCCAATCACTTCATTTCTCAACTCAATGTCAATTCCTGGGGTCTCACCTTTACCGCTGCGGTTTCTTCCAGCGCCCTCCAGTTCTTGGACCTGATGGTGAGGTTAGATGAAAATGGGGGGGTGTCCACCTCGACACATTTCAAACAAGTAGATGTCAACAGCTACTTGAGGTTCGACAGTGGACACCTCCCTAGTTGGATAACCAATATTCCATACGGGCAATACTGGAGGGTCAGAAAAAACTGCACCGGTGATGGTGATTTCCTGCAGGAATCCAATCTCCTGAGAAAAAGGTTCAGACAAAAAGGCTATCCATCTAAACTTCTGGAGGATGCCTTTAGTAAGACTAAGCAACTCACTCAGGACCTTTGTATCCGAAAGATCCAAGAGAAACAGCATAGTATTACAAAGAGTGAAGATAAATTGAATCCACGAAAATGGAGTTTAGTAACCACTTTTTGCAAATCCAGGATCCAAATTCACAAACTTCTAGAGAAATACTGGTTTATATTACAGGGTGACCCGCTACTTCGAGATCAGATCCCCCCTAAGCCCTCCATCATCTACCGGAGGAATATAAACTTGAAGAATCTAGTAGCGCCAAGTAATCCTAATCTTAAAGATTCTCCTAAAACCACCATTGTTTCCAGTAACAACGGAAACTATCGCTGCAACACCTCTAGGTGTAAATGCTGTGAGGTTATTGGTGATAAGATCACTTGCTTTACATCCCGGACCACAAATGCTCTTTTCCCCATTCAATTTCACCTAAACTGTCAGAGCACTTATGTTGTTTACCTGCTTGAGTGCACGTGCGGTCTACAGTATGTGGGCCGTACAGTACAAACTATGCACGCCAGGTTGAATAAACATAGGTCCAATATCAAAAACGGCTTCCAACAACACAGTCTATCTCGACATTTTCAAATTGCACATCAGAAGGATCCCAAACAATTGTGATTATTAATTATTGATCACATAGATAACTCCGGATCCGATCGGTTCGAGAGACTTATTAAAAGAGAGAGTTACTGGATATTCAGATTGGGTACCTTACACCCTGAGGGTCTTAATATGACTATTGAGAATGTAGCCAAACATTGAATTGATTTAATGAATTCTGTTGCTCGGGTTTGGGAAGAAAAAAAAAAAAAAAAAAAGGCATTCACAGCACCTATTGTGCTGGAAAAATGATTCACAGCACCCATTGTGCTGACATATGCACCCAGTGGTTGAGGATCAATAGATATTTCTGTCAATTCTAGAAAAGTGATTCACAGCACCCATTGTGCTGGCATATGCACCCAGGGGTTGAGACTCAATAAGCATTTAACAATTGAATCGGAACCTTTATTGTGCTGGCATATGCATGATTCTAGTGTTCGGATTCTGTAAAAGTGATTCACAGCACCTATTGTGCTGGAAAAATGATTCACAGCACCTATTGTGCTGGCATATGCACCCAGTGGTTGAGATTTAATAGACATTTTTGTCAGATCTGGAAAAGCGGTTCACAGCACCTATTGTGCTGGAAAAGTGATTCACAGCACCTATTGTGCTGGCATATGCACCCAGTGGTTGAGATTCAATAGACATTTAATAATGCAATCGGAACCTTCATTGTGCTGGCACATGTATGATTCCACTGCTCAGATTCTGGAAAAATGATTCACAGCACCTATTGTGCTGGATATGCACCCAGTTTTGAGATTCAATAGCTATTTCTGTCAGTTCTGGAAAAGCAGTTCACAGCACCTATTGTGCTGGAAAAGCAGTTCACAGCACCTATTGTGCTGGAAAAGTGATTCACAACACCTATTGTGCTGGCATATGCACCCAGTGGTTGAGATTAAATAGACATTTAACGCAATTTTAAAAATAAGAATATCCATTCCCTAATTTATAAAATTAAATTCTTGATCTACCCACACTGACATACATTATAACAATATTATTACATGTTAGTAGTGCAGGCATACTCAGATCATTTTTTTGAAAAGTTCTCATGATTTTATGTATTACGTTTTAGGAGTTAATATATGATTTATATGATTATATTATCACATGTGTTTTTAAATAATGTTTTTATGGCAAAGAGTCTTTTTGAAAAATCCTTTTTAAATATCTTTTATTAGCTTTTATATTATTGTTGAAGGGTTGGTTGTGATACATTAAGGGTTAACATTTCAATTAATTTGGTGCTGACCAATGGAATCGCACCTGTCCCTTTAAATAGTACTCTCCACATTCCGTTTTTTATATCCACCTGATGAAGATATTGTGTATATCGAAACGCGTTGTGGCTGATAGAAAACAATAAATTCTAAAAAAAAAAAATTAATCTAATACTGTGGCCTCCTTAGCGCTCTATCAGACCGTGCTTCTATACTTTACTGCTGATCTTCCCTCTGTGGGTTCACGGCAAGAGCTGCTTGATACGGAGGTCAGATTACCAGAGACGCCCAGTGATCTGTCATGTGACCAGCTCTTCAGGAATTTGCTTCCCTGGATGGACATCGTGGGCTAACAGGTCAGAAGAGCTCTGACACCACACTCCTGCCTTATACCGTGGTTGTGCGAGGGCTGCACAACCACATCAGGTGAGCAGATTCCTTTTCTTCTCCTCACCGCTATCTCCCAGAACCTTCACATGCGCTCCCTTGTTTAATTTTTATCCATATTATTCCTGGAGGCCTGGAGAGGCTGGCTGCTATATTATACATGGAGGTGGCCTGGAGAGGCTGGCTGCTACATTATACATGGGGGCCTGGAGAGGCTGGATGCATTATTATACATGGGGGACTGGCGAGGCTGGCGGCATTATTATAGATGGAGGTCTGGGGAGGCAGGCTGCATTATTATACATGGAGGTCTGGGGAGGCTGGCTGCATTATTATACATGGAGGGCTGGCTGCATTATTATACTTGGAGGCCTGGAGAGGCTGTCTGCTATTTTATACATGGACGCCTGGGGAGGCTGGCTGTATTATTATACATGGAGGAATAGGGAGGCTGGATGCATTATTATACATGGAGGTCTTGGGGGGCTGCATAATACAAAATGAAGGACACCTTATACATGGAATATAGGGGTGCATTATGCATGGAGGAGTATGGGGCTGCATAAAACAATATGAATTTTTATGGGGTTGCGTTATAATTAGAGATGAGCGAACCGGTCGCGGTTCGGCTCGAGCTTGGTTCGCCGAACCGAGGTCTCGTTCGAGTTCGGCGAACCACTCAAACCCATAGGAAACAATGGGAGGCAATCACAAACACATAAAAACACATTATAAATGTACACGTACAGTTAATAAACATTGCCATAACACTCACCGGTCCCCGGGATGCGTCCTGCACTCTGTCTCCTGACGCTATTCCTCCCGATAATCGCTGCATCCTTGGTAACCAGCAGCACTGACAGGACCAACGTGATGTCAAAATAGCATGTGACCAGTCACGTGTCTGTTATCTCATTGGCTACAGACTGGTCACATGGCTAGACGTCATGTCCTGTCCTGTCCTAGGTCCTGTCATTGCATCTCCTAGTACACGGTGATCGTTTGTGTATCTCCGTGTACTGGCGAGATGCTCTGGCACATGGTTGTCTCCCCGTTCTGCTTCCCCGTTCCGTTAGTGACCGGCTGACACAGCCGGTCCATAACGGAGATCACTGTTGCCATAGCAACGTGCCTGTCAGTGGTGACGTGACTCTGATCACTCAGGCTGCATGGGAAGAAGCGTTCTTTCTCACATGCACCGCTGCTAATGTAGCAGAGCTGAATGTGTTGAAGGAGAAAGAAGACAGAAGACCATGAATCGTGGAGGGGTGAGAGGGAGTAATACACATGGAGTCTCTAATGTGTCTGTGTATTTATTTCTATTAAAGTATTTTAACTGTGTGTGGTGTCTTTTTTTAACCCTTTTTTGGAGATTCTTAATGGCCGGGTCAAACTTGCCTGACATTAAGGCTATGTGCCCACGCTAGAATGTCCCTGCGGATTTTTTTGCCTGAAAATCCGCGACTTTCGCGGCAAATCCGCACCCGCGGATTTGCCGCGGATTTACCGCGGATTTTCCGCGGATTTCATTTTTCTTTTTTTCCCCATTCAAAACCAAAAATCCGCACCAAATCTGCACCAAACAATTGACATGCTGCAGATTTTTTCGGATCAAAATCCGCGGCAAATCCGCAGCGGAAAAATCCGCAGCATGGGCACAGCATTTCCAAAATGCCATTGAAATGGCTTGGAAGTGCTGCTGCTGCAGATTTTCGGCAAATCCGCGGTAAATCCGCGGCAAAATCCGCGGCAAATCCGCGGTAAATCCTGTAGCGTGGGCACATAGCCTAAGAATCTCTGGCTTAATACTAGCTAGTAATACAAAGCCAGTATTAACCCTTATTACCCAGCAAGCCACCATCCCCAGGGCTGTTGAAAGAGTTGGATACAGCGCCAGATGATGGCGCTTCTATGAAAGCGCCATTTTCTGGGGCGGCTGCGGATTGCAATTCGCAGCAGAGGCGCCTAGAAACCTCAGGCTAACCTGTGCTGCGGATTCCAATCCCCAGCTGCCTAGTTGTACCTGGCTGGACACAAAAATGGGGAGAAGCCCATGTCATTTGTTTTTTAATTATTTAATGAAATTCATGAAATAATTAAAAAAAGGGCTTCCCTATATTTTAAGTTCCCAGCCGGGTACAAATAGGCAGCTGGGGGTTGGGGGCAGCCTGTACCTGCCTGCTGTACCTGGCTAGCATACAAAAATATGGCGAAGCTCACGTCATTTTTTTTTTTTTAGTTTTTTGGCAAAAAAAAGTAAAAAATGCTTCCCTGGATTTTCCATTGCCAGTGAAGGTAACACCAAGCAGTGGGGGTAGGCAGCCAGTAGCTGCTTGGATTACCCATAGTTAGCAATACAAAAAATGCAGCGGGAGCCTATATATATTTTTTTTAATTATTTATATAAATAACTAAAAAAAAAAAGGGCTTCCCTGTATTTTGATTGCCTGACATGACAGAACTGTAAAAATAAATAATTAAAAAAATGACGGAGCGCCCCGCGGTATTTTTGATTCTTAGCGCAGATAAAGCAGACAGCTACGGGATGCCACCCCCATCTGCCTGGCGTTACCTTGGCTGGCAATCAAAATACAGGGAAGCCCATTAATTTTTTTTATTTAAAAAAATAGTTTAAAAAAAATGACGTGGGGTCCCCCCATTTTTGATAGCCAGCTAGGGTAAAGCAGACGGCTGTAGCCTGAAAACACACAGCTGGCAGCTTTAGCGTTGTTGGGGATCCAATGTGGAGGTCACCCCAGGCTCTTTTTTATAATTATTTTATAAATAATAATAATTACAAAAAAAAGTAGGGTCCCCCCCAAATTGGATCACCAGCCAAGGTAAAGCGGACAGCTGTGGTCTGGTATTCTCATGGTGGCAAGGTTCATAGTTATTGGCCTTTCACAGCCTAAAAATAGGCCGCAGGCGCCCCAGAAGTGGTGCATCCACTAGATGCGCCAATCCTTGCGCTTCACCCCAGCTCAACCCGTGCCCTGGTGCATTGGCAAATGAGGTAATAAATGGGGTTGATACTAGCTGTAAGGTCACCTGACATCAAGCCCAGCAGTTTGTGATGTCATGGCATCTGTCAGATACCCGACATCACAAGCTGTCAGTACTAACAAAAAAAAATAGACAAAAAAAAATTATTTGAAAAAACACTCCCCAAAACATTCCCTCTTTCACCAATTTATTGTAAGAAAAAAATAAAGGGGTCCCATGATGACTCTGGACCGTCTAGAATATGGGGGGACACGCTCAGGGAACGTATCCCCCATTTTCTAGGAGTGCAGACCCTCCATGTGAGGAGTGTGGGTGCAATGAATCTGCACCCACTCTCCCCGGGTCCACAGCAGCAGAGTCCATGTCGAAACTGTTGCTACCAAAGCTGCAATGCCCTGCTCATGAGGTAAGGGCATGCCTAATCAGGAGAACTATTCTACATTTCCAAATATTGGTATTTGCTGATATTACAGCTATTCCACCTACTATATATTGGGGATAGGATCTTGGAGATGGAATACCCCTTTAAGTCCAGTTATCCAGCTGAATGAATACTAAACAGAGCTCGCTATTTAGATGTGTTTTCTTGTGGCGTATAACGGACTCTCATGTTTGGTAGTCGTTCAGCAGGGCAACTATAAAATCAAATACCTCCATTTGGAAATGTAGTATAGCTCTCCTGATCAACTATGTTCCTTACCTCATGAGCAGGGCATTGCAGTAATAATAATAATTTATTCATTTATATAGCGCTATTAATTCTATAACGCTTTACTTACATTGGGAACACTATCCCCATTGGGGCTCACAATCTAAATTCCCTATCTGTATGTCTTTGGAGTGTGGGAGGAAACCGGAGTACCTGGTGGAAACCCACACAAACACAGGGAGAACATACAAACTCCTTGCAGATGGTGTCCTTTGTGGGAATTGAACCCAGGACCTCAGCGCTGCAAGACTGTGGTGCTAACCACTGAGCCACCGAGCCGCCCATTTAGCTTACAGATGCATAACCACCACTCACTGTGTCTGAACACAGGAAGCTGAGCTGACAGCCGCTCTGTGCATGCGGCAGCGTCTATTGTGAAGGAGGGGGCAACGGGGGATCAACGTTGCACAGGTACCGTGGGACACCGGGGAACACCGGTGGTGTTATAAGGGGTGACCTAGCAGGGCTTGCGAAGGAGTTTTCTGTCGCATGTGTCATGGCACATGCGACAGAAATCAGTGGAGTAGAGTGAATACGGCCGGCGCGCTGCTGTGCGCGCGGCCATCTTGGATTTCCGGGAGGGGGTCAGGGGGGGAACTTTGGCGACACCGGGGGACCGGAGGGTCACCGGGGAGGAGATTTATCATGTTTGTTCATGCCAGATGGGAGATAAATAATTTTTTACCGACACTGTCATTTACTGTAACGTGATCATTGGTATACGGTGTATACCGTTGATTACGTGAGCGGGGACCGGAAAAACCGTCCTGAATCATGATCTCCAGGGTCTCAGCTACCCCCTGAAAACCCGGAGATTTTCTGATGCTGGGAGGCGCTAATCACTTATTTCTGCCTGCTGTTTATAAACGGCAAAATAGAATATGTCTGGCTCACTGTGTATATAGTAGGTGCTCAGAAAAAGTAGAAGTCAATTCAATAAAAATAGCTCTGGCACACTATAGAGATCAATAATGTAGGCAAGAAACTCTCGGAAAATGCTGAAAATTTCTTTATTTGTGCAAAAGGATAATTCATCCGACGTTTCGACCTTGTTTTCAGGTCTTAATCAAGGACAAAGTTATCTATATGGGTAACAGGATGATGTGTGTTCAATTGTATAGCGTCATTGCCAATAGGGTACAAATGAAAAACTTGTAATCCTGTAATGCTACGTGATAGTAACTGATAGGTATCACTTGACAATTCAGGCAAAAAAGGACTCCTTTATCACAGGGTTCTCAGTCACCTCAGAGTCATGGACAACTGCGTTGCCACAGAGAGGCCCCTGGTTAATGTTGAGAGGGTTAATGGAAAGCCCTCACTGAAGGGTTCTCAGTTGCCTCAAGTTCATGAAAATTGCTGTATTGCTAAACAGTAGCCACTACTAGGCTATTTTATGAAGGTTTAGGTGAAATAGTAAGATTCCTTCACTGAAGGATTCCCAGTTGCCTCAGGTTCACAAAATTCTTTGTGTAGCCTCAGGTACTGACCATTAAGGCACTGGGGACATGAAAAGGGGAACAAGTCGTCCCACTGGGGCTCTATAGGGAACCCTGGTATAAACTGATGGAAAGCGAGGAACAGAGCGCTGTATATAGGGATCTTTCAGTGGTGATGCAGGGTATAGGCCCCAGGGAAGAGTCCCGCTCATCTCCGCCCCTCCGCTCCTATTGGCCGCCTGCTGGGTGACGTCGCAGTGACGCTGCACGACCCGCCCCCTTAATAAGGAGGCGGGTCGCCGGCCAGAGCGACGGTCGCAGGGCAGGTGAGTGCATGTGAAGCCGGCGTAGCGATAATTTTCGCTACGCCAGCTTTCACAAGATATTGTACCTGCGACGGGGGCGGGGACTATCGCGTGCGACATCGCAGCATCGGCTTGCGATGTCGCAACGTGCAAAGCCCGCCTAAAGGCTACTTTACACACTGCGATATCGGTCCCGATATCACTAGCGTGGGTACCCGCCCCCATCTGTTGCGCGACACGGGCAAATCGCTGCCCGTGCCGCACAACATCGCCCAGACCCGTCACACATACTTACCTGCCAGGCGACGTCGCTGTGACCGGCAACCGCCTCCTTTCTAAGGAGGCGGTCCGTGCGGCGTCACAGCGACGTCACTGAGCGACCGCCCAATAGCAGCGGAGGGGCGGAGCTGAGCGGGACGTAACATCCCGCCCACCTCCTTCCTTCCACATAGCAGCCGGGAGGCAGGTAAGGAGAGCTTCCTCGTTCCTGCGGCGTCACACATAGCGATGTGTGCTGTCGCAGGAGCGACGAACTACATCGTTACTGCTGCAGTAACGATAATCGAGAATGGACACCATGTCACCGATGAGCGATTTTGCACGTTTTTGCAACGATGCAAAATCGCTCATCGGTGTCACACGCAGCAACATCGCTAATGCGGCCGGATGTGCGTCACAAATTCCGTGACCCCAACGACTCCGCATTAGCGATGTCGCAGCGTGTAAAGCCCCCTTTAGTCTATGCCTCAAATCCTCAGGGACCCAGGATCACAATTATGGAGATCCCTGAAGTGATGAGGAAAAGTATTTCAGGAAACCACACCGGCCGCTGTCCTGGCCATGCCAATGTCCCGCACATGTGCTCTATGACCTGTACTTCTCTGGAGGTCAGGCCAATATAGATTTTGGAGCAACTGTACATGGCATGATATACCCCATGGGTGCTTTTACACGTCTTGTAGTGATTTATTTTGTAGGAAGGAGAACCATCCGCTGTCTCAAAAGTGAAGCAGCTCAGGATATTAGCGCATGTAGCACAGCAGCCACATGGATAACGATAGGACCTTTGGTGTTAAAGGGGTTTATTATCTTAGATACATAATGACTTTGGATAAGGACATCACAGAGGTTATAACTGATCTCTCAGATAAGAATTGGGTGAAGGAGGGCTCCATGTGTAAGATGGACCAATGTACCAATGTTTTGAAAGGATGGCCTTTATAGATACATACATATATACTATATATATATATATATATATATATATATATATATATATATATATATACATATATATATATATATATATATATATACCTGTATATATATATATATATATATATATATATATATATATATATATAAAACCACTCACAGTTGTATGTTGAGACGAGTCTCAATTTTTGTTGAGATCCATCTTTCTTTGTTGGTTGAAGTAATTGAGCGCGAGGAGTGGATTTTGCCCTCTTGTACCTTTAATGCACCTGTTGCTGTAGCATCTCTGTAAAAAGCGGGTCGTAAGGGTACTTTACATGCTGCGACATCGCTAGCGATCTCGTTAGCGATGTGAAATTCTAGATCGCAAGTGTGATCTTTTGAGATCGCACATAAGTCATTTTACGTATGTGCGATCTCGAAAGATTTCACTTGCGATCTAGAATTTCACATCGCTAATGAGATCTCTAGTGATGTCGCAGTATGTAAAGTACCCTTTAGGCTATGTGCGCACTAGAAAAGTGATTTTTCTCAAGAAAATTTCTTGAGAAACTTCTGGGAGTTGAAGATTACCACACCTGCGGTAAAAAACCGCAACAAAACCGCGGGAAAAACGCATGCGTTTTTCCAGCGGTTTTACCGCGGTTTTTCCGCGTTTTTTCCGCAGGTTGGTCCCTGCGGTTTTTTTATGCTGTAACTGCAATAAATAATATAGATAATAGATAGATAATCGATAGACAGACAGATAATGGATAGAGGGAAAGATGGATAGATAGATGAATAGATAGAGAGATAGATAGATAGAGGGATAGATAGATAGATAGATAGATAGATAGATGAGAAAGACATATATAATGTCCCACTCTCCTGCATTTTCTAAGCTGGCACCCTTTAGTGACTTTCATGTGGCACTAAAGGGTGCCTAGCCTTGTATTTAGCCATAAAATAAATAAATAATAAAAAAAAAAACCGACGTGAGGTCCCCCTATCTTTTGTAGCCAGCTAGGGTAAAGCAGACGGCTGCAGCCTACAAACCACAGCCGGCAGCTTTACCTTGGCTGGTAATCCAAAACAGAGGGCACCCCACGCTGTTATTTTACATTAAATAAATAATTTAAAACAAAAAACGTGGGGTCCCCCCCAAATTGGCTCACCAGCCAAGATAAAGCGGACAGCTGTGGTCTGGTATTCTCAGACTAGGGACACTCCCCAGCCTAAAGATAGCAGGCCGCAGCCGCCCCAGAAGTGGCACATCCATTAGACGTGCCAATCCTGGCGCTTCGCCCCAACTCATCCCGTTGCCCTGGTGCGTTGGCAAACGAGGTAATATATGGGGTTGATGCCAGATGTGTAATGTCACCTGGCATCAAGCCCTGGGGTTCGTGATGTCACGCGTCTATCAGATACCCGACATCACCAACCCAGTCAGTAAGAAATAAAAAATAGACAACAAAAAAAGTTTTATTTGAAAAAACACTCCCCAAAACATTCCGTCTTTCACCAATTTATTGAAAAGAACAATCAATTTCACGTCCGGCGTAATCCAATAAAGGGATGGGGGGGCCCACGGCGATCCATACCATAGTCACTGTCCCAGTCAATGAAGAACAGAATGTTCCCTATTGGCTGGGAGAGCAATGCAGTGACCTGAGCTAACATCAATAGCCCAGGTCACTGCAGGGGATGACGAGCGCTGCCATCAAGAGGTTAGATGAGATCATTACCTGCAGTGATCATCTCCTGTACTGCTGACGTCAGCGCTGTCACTGACTTCTATGCCCGCCGTGTTGTCAGCAGTATCGCGAGAGCCCGTGACGTCACCGCTAGTGACAGTCTTGGGCCACTCGCGAGACGGGCATAGACAGCAGTGACCGCGGTGACGTCAGGAGGCAGGAGATCGTCACAGCAGGTAATGATCTCATCTCACCTCCTGACAGCAGCGCTCGGCATCCCCGCGGCTGCACGCACTGATGTGTCAGTGTCTGCTTGCGCTGCAGCGTGACAAGCTGCTGATACTGCGGGCAGACAATGACACTGCTGTGCAGGCAGCCGTGGGGCTGGCGCGAGACACAGACTGCACGGGCACCTGGAGGTCACACGGAAGTGCTTCTGTGCGGCGTTCAGGGAGTGTGACGTGTGTGTTTACTCTGCTCCGCTTCCTCTTCTGTCATAATGACATCACTTCCTGCAAAACCGCAGGCAGCCACGAGCATTACCGCAGGTAAATCGCGGCTATACCGGGGGTATACCGCACATCATTTGCTACCTACGGTATACCCCCGGTATTTCGCGATTACATTACAGTGAATGGAGTGAAATACCGGGGGTATACCGCAGGTACCTGTGGAAAAGAAGTGACATGCACATTTTCTCAAGAAATTTTCTCAAGAAAATCTTCAGAAAGAATTTTCTTGAGAAAAAAACGCAGTGTGCGCACTGCTATTTTTTTTTCCCATAGGTTTTGCTGGGAAATGTTTGCAGGAAGATTACAAACATTTCTCAAAACCGCGGGTAAAACGGCCTAGTGCGCACAGGGCCTTAAGGTCACTGGTCTGAGCCTCAAAATGTTCTTCGGTAGCGCATGTCCACCTCATCCGCAGGAACTGGCCAATCGGGATAGCTCTAATGGAAGAGCGTTGGTGCGAGGAGGATGTGTGAAATAAAGAAATTAACCGACTTTTTTTACTATAAACATCGGTCTGCACAGCACCCCCTCAACCAAGTTCTAACTGTATGTCCAAAAAATACATTTTACAAGGATCCCACCTGTGTGTTAATTTGATGTGATACTCATTGTCATTGAGTGTATGAAAAAAAACATGGAGCTGCTCAATTGTGGTTTGCCAGAAAATCAAAATATCGTCACTTATCTTATCCAGCATTGGATATGGGAGGCGACCAGTGACTGTTCCCCCCTCTCGCCAAACAAACCCCACTCCCAGTACACCCCAGGAAGAGGTTTGCATAAGAGGGGGCACAGGCCGCCCCCATTGCCATGCCGTTGAAGATAAAAGGAATCCTTGAACACAAAAAAATTGTGTGACAGGGCAAAGTTGAGCAGCTTAACAATCATCACATAGGTGTCCAATCCAGTTGGCCACCCTGAGGAAGACACAAACTGCCTGTAGATCATTATGGTCAATGCAAGTACACAGAGATTCTACATCTGCTATAACCAACAACACGTTGTCATCCACAAAGATCCCATCAACCCTATTCAGGACATCCATTGTGTCTCTGACATATGATGGTAATGTCTCGACAAGTGGCTTAAGGTAGTAGTCTATGAAGCTTCATATGGGGTTTCATAGACCATCTATCTCTGACACAATGGGACACCCTGGTGGGTTAAGGAGGACTTTGTGTATTTTAAGGCGTACATAAAAGGTGGGTACTTTGGTATAGGTGGTGGTAATGCCGTCATCAAATGCCCTAATCAAAATGGCTTATAGTTGTCTAGCAAAGAGAGGTAGGGGGATGGAGTGTAGTTTAGTATAGGTATCAGTGTTCCTCAGCTGCCTAAAGACTTCCCTCTCGCATTGGTCCTTAGGCCAGATCACTATGTTCCCCCCTTGTCTGCATTTTTAAATATCACTTCATCCATGGTCCTAGGTTCCCTCAGGGCATCCCTCTGGGTTTTTGTGAGATTACCAAATTTACGTTTTGTTTGGACTTTGAGATCCCCAGTGACAAATTTCACAAAAATGTATGGGGACAAGGAAGGGCACGTTACTACAGACTGGGGACAAGGATGGGCACATTGCTACAAAATGGGGACAAGGATGGGTACATTACTACAAAATGGGGACAAGGATGGGCACATTACTACAGAATGGGGACCAGGATGGGGCATATTACTACAGAGTGGGGACAAAGATGGGGCACATTACTACAGAATGGGGACAAAGATGGGGCACATTACTACAGAATGGGGACAAAGATGGGGCACATTACTACAGAATGGGGACAAGGATGGGGCACATACTACGGAATGGGGACAAGAATGGGGCACATTACTATGGAATGGGAACAATGATGGGCACGTTACTACGGAATGGAGACAAGGATTCATAAAGGGGTTATCTTAGTATTGGACAACATTTTTAAGAGAGTTAAATAAGACTTACTTATTCAATTCAGGTCTTATTGGATATGGTCTTTGCCGTATCTGTTGGAGAAAAACAATGCAGAGTATTTAGGATTTCTAGTTCAGAGCACTTTAAAGCAATGATAAAGCCGACCTGTCACATGGAACATTCAGCCTCATTCAGGTGTCTATCCAGTATGAGTTCTATATCCAAGCTTTTCACAGATAGAAATCATAGCCATATACTTTATGTGGTATTCACATGTCTGCCCCAAAACACGGGGACACATTCACATATCATCTGAGTCAGGAATTAAACCCGACAAACAGAAGTCTTTGGATGTGTGAGGATAAAAGTGAGACAGCACTTGGATGCCACATTAATCTGTATTCTGGCCGATTTTCATGTTTAAAAATATTCAAAAACAGCCACAGCCACACCATGATTTACCAGATGGATATATAAAGGCATAATACAAAAAACATAGTGTTTACATAGGACTGGATGGGGACTTAGGCAAGTCGCTATATTGTAAATAACAAAGAGAGAAGCACATGACCAAAGCCTGATGTGTTAAAAGTGAAATCTTTATTGACAAAAGGGGGAGAAGGGTGCGGGGCGGCACAGAACAAGTGAGAACACTGGCGGGCAATCACTGATAAATAAAGAATAGTCTTACAACTACTGGCAATCCATACTCACATCCATAATTGTGATGTGCAGCAATTATACAAAAATTCAAGATACATATATAGACCAAAGGATGTCAGCAGTTCACCAGGCAAGACATTATATTAGTGGGTATTAACAGGTGATGGAACCCAATGTTAGAAAAAAGTCTCCCATTACACTCACAGAAACAATCCATTGAAAATTCAACGCTGTGGTTGTGTAACAAAGGCAAATATTGTTGCACTATATCGAAGTTTTTGGAGCGGAGGTGTCATGATTCGCCTCCCTATCCATATGGCTAGGGGGCGGAGCCTTCTCTCGGGCCTCACTTCCGGCCCCTGGATGCCTTAAAAGCTGACACTTCCAGTGAACCAGCGCCGGCTATAAGCTTAGATCTGCTTTGCCTGTGATTGCTGGTCCTGTGAGTGATATCCTGATCTGTGTGTTCCTGTGCCCCCGTGCCCTTGTCTGTGTTCTGTCCCCTGGTCGTCCCTCCTGTCCTGTGTCCCCCCTCCTATTTCCTCACTCGGTTGCTTCTTCCGGTACTGACCTTAGCCTGACTTTGACTTCGCTTATGCTCACTCCTCCGGTCCTGCTTCTGCCCGTACGGTGTTTGACCCAGCCTGTCTGACTATTCCTCACATACCCTGCAGTTCTGCCTCACAGCTGTGCTGATTAGGCAGTGCATGAGAACGCTGTGCATTTTCTTCCTGGTTCTCATTGCTCTGTGTAGTGTCGTCTGCTGCAGAGCTCTGGCTCCCCCTGGTGGCAGCATTACAGTATAGCCGGCCCCAATAGGCTTTATCTCCCATAGGAAAAAAAAAAAAAAAAAAGCCATTTAATTCTTGGTAGTTGGATCCAACTTTGCAGGATAACAGACTGTAATGGATCCACTCAGTACTTTGTGCGAGCAAGTAGCCAACCTTACGCAGCTGGTGCAAGATTTGGCTGCAGAGCATCGCACCCTGGTAGCTTCACACAACATTCTGCAGAGTGAGGTTTCTGCTTCTGCGAGGGCCACCTCAGTGGCAGTTACCTCACAAACCGTAGGACAGCATAGTCCCACTGATGTCCAACTGACCTCCCCTGAACCCACGGTGATGCTCCCCGATAAATTCTCGGGGGAGAAAAACCATTTTCGGACATTTAGGGAGAGTTGCAGGCTTCTTTTCACTCTCCGGCCTCGGTCCTCGGGGAATGAGACCCAGCGGGTGGGGATCATCATGTCGTTGCTTAGAGGGGGTCCCCAGACCTGGGCTTTTTCCCTACCCCCTTCGGCCCCGGAACGGCATTCGGTCGACCTCTTCTTTGACTCCCTCGGGGTGATATATGACGAACCAGACCGTGTACGGGTGGCTGAGGACAGGATCATGTGTCTCACTCAGGGAAACTACACTGCTGAGCTATATTGTTCTGATTTTCGGCAGTGGTCCACTGAGGTACGGTGGAATGATTCTGCACTCAGGTGCCAATTCCGGAGAGGTCTTTCGGACTCCCTGAAAGACGCTTTGGCTCTGCACCCACCTCCCAGCACCTTGGATGATGCGATGACGGAGGCAGTTCGTATGGACCGCAGATTACGGGAAAGAAGAGGAACCATGCGTGAGATTCCGCCCCCTCTACCTAGGGCACCTTCTTTGCTGGCCATGGAACAGATGGAAGTTGGAGCCATCAGTCCGGATGAGAAGGAGAGGAGAAGACGCCGGGATCTCAAGCTGTGCTTCTATTGTGGACACCATGGACACTGGAGGAAAGACTGCCCGGCTTGCCCCTCCGCTAAACAGTCGTCGGGAAACTTCTAAGTCTGGGTAACGGTCGAGGAGGTTGCCCAGACTATCAGGTACCTTTCCTCTCCTCCAATAAGATACTTCTGAATGTCGACCTCCGGGTCAAGGAGTCGGTCTGGTCTGCTACTGCCTTTGTTGACTGTGGGTCCGCTATGAACTTCATTGACTCTGAGTTGGTCCAAAGGTTAGAGTTAAGGACAGTGAGGTTAGAAGGACCCATTCAACTCCTGGCAATTGATAAAACTCCGCTGCCTCAAAACCTCATTCGGTTTGCTACAGAAAAATTTACTCTGATGATCGGGTCTCTGCATTCTGAAACTATTTCTTGTTTTGTAATGGCCAATCTCCCTGCTGGATTAGTGTTGGGGTATCCATGGTTAAGGTTACATAATCCCGTTATTGATTGGGAGTGTCGTACCATAGTCAAATGGAGTCCTGCTTGTCATAAAAGGTGTTTACAATCTGTACCTGTGTTCTCCGTAAGTCCTGAGGGTCTTCCGGAATACCTGAGGGACTACGGAGACATATTCTCGGAAACAGAGGCCGAGGTTTTGCCGCCTCATCGCCCATATGACTGTGCCATCGATTTACTTCCCAATATCAAATTGCCCAAGGCCCGTTTATATCACCTCTCGGGTCCAGAAAGGGCTGCTATGAAATCATACATATCTGATAGTATACGTAAAGGGCATATCCGTCCTTCTTCTTCCCCTGTGGCTGCTGGGTTCTTTTTTGTAAAGAAGGACGGAGGATTAAGGCCATGTCTCGATTTCCGAGAATTAAACAAAATTACTGTGAAAAACACGTATCCACTTCCACTCATCCCTGATCTCTACAACCAACTCTCTGAAGCCCGGTGGTTTACCAAACTAGATCTCAGGGGGGCCTATAATCTTATCCGTATTAGAGAAGGGGATGAGTGGAAAACGGCCTTTCTGACGTCAGAGGGGTTATTTGAGAATTTGGTGATGCCTTTTGGTCTAACAAATGCCCCTGCGGTGTTTCAAAATTTCGTCAACGATATCTTCTCTGATTTTCTTGGTCGTTTTGTGGTCATCTATCTCGATGACATTTTGATTTATTCTGCCGATAGAGATACGCATATTATGCATGTTCGCTCAGTATTACAGAGATTGCGTGATAACCATCTGTTTGCCAAGCTTGAAAAATGTGTTTTCTCTGTTCAGGAAATAGCCTTTCTTGGGTTACTCCTTTCTCGTGATGGGTTTAAAATGGACCCAGGAAAGGTGCAGGCTATCGTGGATTGGGTGCAACCCAGGGATATCAAGGCACTACAACACTTTTTGGGTTTCGCAAATTATTATCGAAAGTTCATTAAGGGGTTCTCTCAAATTGCCAACCCATTGACTGACCTTACACGGAAAGGGGCGGATCTGCAGAACTGGTCGCAAACGGCTGTCCAGGCCTTTCTTGAGTTAAAGGACCGGTTCATGTCCGCCCCAGTCCTGGTACAGCCTGACCTCGAGGTGCCATTTGTTGTGGAGGTGGACGCCTCAGAGGTGGGTGTGGGAGCTGTTCTCTCTCAGGGCCCTGCTACTCTGACTAATATGCGACCATGTGCGTTCTTCTCCAAGAAATTCACTCCGGCTGAGAGGAACTATGATGTGGGTAACCGTGAATTATTGGCGGTAAAGTTGGCATTCGAAGAATGGAGGAATTTTTTGGAGGGTGCTGTTCACCGTATTACTGTCATCACTGATCATAAAAACCTCGCGTATATCGAGTCCGCCAAGAGACTGACGCCTCGACAAGCGAGGTGGGCTCTTTTCTTTTCTAGATTTCATTTTTGTATTACTTTTCGGCCAGGGTCAAAAAATGTGAGGGCAGATGCACTGTCTCGTAGTTTGGACCCGGTGTCACCTCCAGAGCCTCCTTCCTCCATTCTTCCACGAGGGGTGGTGGTCGCTGCCTTGTCGTCCGAGTTAGAGGCTGAGGTCAGGGAGGCCCAGTCCTCAGCGCCATCTTCCGCTCCAGACACTAAACTGTTTGTCCCTTTGCACCTCCGGTTACGGGTACTTCAAGAGTTCCATGAGTCCGTACTTAGTGGCCATCCTGGAGTTACAGCCACTCGCAGGGCTGTTGCTCGACTGTTTTGGTGGCCATCTCTTCACTCAGATGTTGCTCGGTTTGTGTCTGACTGTGCTACATGTGCCCGTGCTAAGGTATGTCGTAACCGGACGGCCGGGGAACTGGTTCCATTACCTGTTCCTGAAAGACCATGGACCCACTTGTCCATGGATTTCATTACGGACCTCCCTGTCTCAAATCGTATGACTGTGATCTGGGTGGTGGTGGATCGTTTTAGTAAACAGGCACATTTTGTTCCCCTCTCCGGTCTACCTTCTGCTGCGGCCCTTGCCAACCACCAGGTGGTTCGGTTACATGGGTTGCCCCTGAATATTGTGTCTGACAGGGGGGTACAATTCATTTCTCGGTTTTGGAGGGCCTTGTGCAGGCGGTTGGGAATTGAGTTGTCCTTCTCGTCCGCCTATCATCCCGAGTGCAATGGGCAGACGGAAAGGACGAATCAGACCCTTGAGCAAATCCTGCGGTGCTTGGTTTCTGCTCAGCAGGAGGATTGGTGTACGTTTTTGCCCCTTGCAGAGTTTGCATTCAATAGCAGAGTCCATCAGTCTACGGGAACTTCTCCCTTCTTTTGTAATTACAGGTTTCACCCTCACTTCGGGACCTTCTCTAGAGTGGATTCGGGGTGTCCAGGGGCCGACTCCATCGTTCAGTATCTGGGGGAGGTGTGGAAGGAGGTACGGCGGTGCATCGTAACGGCTCAACAGTCCCAGAAACGCCAAGCGGACAAACGCCGTTCTCTGGGACCCCCCTTTTAGGTGGGGGACAAAGTGTGGTTGTCCACTCGGAATATCAGGCTCAGGGTTCCGTCTGCTAAGTTGGGTCCTAAGTTTATAGGGCCCTATGAGATCATCGAAGTGATCAACCCGGTGGCCTTTCGGTTGCAACTGCCCCAGACCTTGCGCATTCCCAATGTGTTTCATACCTCCTTGCTTAAGCCATTTGTTCCTTCGGTGGTGGATTCTCAGACCATTCCGGCACCGATACTGGTGGACGGTGAGGAGGAGTACGAAATTCAGCGTATTATCGACTCTCGTTGGGTTCGTAGTTCCCTCCAGTATCTGATTCATTGGAAGGGTTACGGTCCGGAGGACTGGTCCTGGGTGCCGGCTCGATCCGTGCGGGCCGATCGGTTAATTGCGGCTTTCCACCGAAAGTATCCTGGGAAGCCTGGGGGTCCGGTGGCCCCCCCTTGAGGAGGGGGTACTGTCATGATTCGCCTCCCTATCCACATGGCTAGGGGGCGGAGCCTTTTCTCGGGCCTCACTTCCGGCCCCTGGATGCCTTAAAAGCTGACACTTCCAGTGAACCAGCGCCGGCTATAAGCTTAGCTCTGCTTTGCCTGTGATTGCTGGTCCTGTGAGTGATATCCTGATCTGTCTGTTCCTGTGCCCCCGTGCCCTTGTCTGTGTTCTGTCCCCTGGTCGTCCCTCCTGTCCTGTGTCCCCCCTCCTATTTCCCCACTCGGTTGCTTCCTCCGGTACTGACCTTAGCCTGACTTTGACTTTGCTTCTGCTCGCTCCTCCGGTCCTGCTTCTGCCCGTACGGTGTTTGACCCAGCCTGTCTGACTATTCCTCACATACCCTGCAGTTCTGCCTCTCAGCTGTGCTGATTAGGCAGTGCATGAGAACGCTGTGCATTTCCTTCCTGGTTCTCATTGCTCTGTGTAGTGTCGTCTTCTGCGGAGCTCTGGCTCCCCCTGGTGGCAGCATTACAGGAGGAAGGTCCCTAACACCATATATACATCATACAATCAATAGAATAGCAGTGTATCTATTACCTGGAGAGGAACAGTGATCAGCGTGGAGCCTGTGTACTAGCCAGTAGTAGGGACCTTCCTCCGCTCCAAAAACTTTGATATAGTGCAACAATATTTGCCTTTGTTGCACAACCACAGCGTTGAATTTTCAATGGATTGTTTCTGTAAGTGTAATGGGAGACTTTTTCTAACATTGGGTTCCATCACCTGTTAATACCCACTAATATAATGTCTTGCCTGGTGAACTGCTGACATCCTTTGGTCTATATATGTATCTTGAATTTTTGTATAATTGCTACACATCACAATTATGGATGTGAGTATGGATTGCCAGTAGTTGTAAGACTATTCTTTATTTATCAGTGATTGCCCGCCAGTGTTCTCACTTGTTCCGTGCCGCCCCGCACCCTCTCCCCCTTTTGTTAATAAAGATTTCACTTTTAACACATCAGGCTTTGGTCGTGTGCTTCTCTCTTTGCGATTTTCATGTTTGCTTAACCCCTTAAAGGGAAGGTGCCGGGTTTTTTAATTTTAGTATTAATAATGATTATGGAATCAATTATTTTTAATACAAAATGTAATTCATTGTTTATTTAGTTTTTATTTCTAGTTTCACTGAAACACTGGGCGCTGCCATCTTTGATTGGCTGTGTGTAACGACAGTTACTCACCTCAAATACGATGGCCCCTGTGCATAATGGCTGATAGGGTTGGATCCCGACTATCACACTATCTTTTACACTGTGTCTGCTTCCTGCTGTGACCTGCACACACCCCCTGGGCTGTCCAGATAACTAAGATGTCACAGCTCTGAGAGGAGACCTCCGCCATATTTGTGAAGCCCACATCGTATGCTGCGCAATCCACTTTACCCCTGTGACCGCTCTGTGCTCAGCGCTAGTCAAGCGGTGACACTGGGCTGAGAGGAGAGTTGAACCTAAAATGTACGGGTCCTTCCAGATGCCTTCTAGTGTCTTTATTAGAGAGTCTGTTAAAATGTACGGGCTGCAGTCAGGACCTGGAAGGAGCCCGTACATTCTAGGTTCAACCCTGACAGGAGATGCTGCCGTTAGTGGAGGTCCGAGAATGAGGTGAGCACATTAGCTGCGATCACTGGCAGCTCCTCCTGTCACTGTACTCAGCGGTGACTGGAGTATCTGCCGAAACACCAAGCTCACAGGAGGTGCATGTGTGGCGCCCCTGAGGCTCCAGTCGCCACAGAGGTACTGCACCGCAGCCAGAGATGTGGTATCTCATTCCCAGGTAAGGAGGAGGTCATAGGTCGGTTTACACATACAAAGACACTTTTATTTAGCGACACCCCATTAACCACGGTTCTGACATAGTCAGCTTGGAGGTGGGGTTTAGTTAATGGGGGGCACTGTAGAAGGTTAGGGAGTCGAGTGGTAGCAGCAGAGTGTAGTGAAGACCTGTGGTCTGGAGCTGGAGCAGCTTGACCCAGGCACAGGAGAGAAGGGGTCCAAGAGCTCATGGGAGGTGCCCCATACACCCGTGGTCTCGTTCCACATATGACGTAATGGAGTAAAGGGACTTGGCTGCATTCAGGGACCCGGTCCCTAGACTAGAGGAGAATAACCAACGTGCTCAACTAGTAAACCTGGAGGCTAAGGATACTGAAAGTATTCGAGGCCACAACCGCACACGAATCCACTGGAAAGTGACCATACTGTATAGGGCCAAGGGACAGAGCTTCAAGCCACCCAACAAGGCCCACGGACACCGGCACAGGGCACTGTGTGCTTAGGAGAGACAAGATAGGCGGGAGAGGTCAGCGCAGGAAGGCGACCAGGGAAGGAACATAGAAGGGTGCACCGGCTTGGCCTCCGAACTACCCTGGATCGGCTTTGGCCCATCACAGTGGAACTCAGCACTCCAAAGGCGGTCACTGACTAGATGTGTTAACCTGGAACTCGTAATATGACGCCCCTGAACTAGTCAGGGTGTCACAGGGTACTGCACTTCTTCTTCTGGTGCAGGTCTGAACCCCCCATGGTTCTGAGATCCCAAACGTTGGTAATGCTCCATCAGCATGCAAATCCTAGTCACACCTCACACCACACTCTGTCAGGCACACCAGTGGGTGGTCTAGCTGGAACAGGGCCACTCGCCTAGAGGTGAAGCAGACTGGTGGGAGGGAGGAAGTCAGTGAAGGAGGAAGTGGCAAGCAGAGCAGGGCTGACAGGCAGAACAGAAGTAGCTCCCAAAGAGTGAGGAGCTGGGAGCAGCAGCTCCCTAGTCTAGAAGTAGCTCTCAAAGAGTGAGGAGCTGGAAGTTGGAGATCCCTGGGCACTTTTGGCTAGGTCGCACATGGTGGTCTGGGACCGAAGGAGTCGGAGACCCCGTCGCAGGGTATTGGAGGAAGGTGCCAGGCTTAGTTTTGGGGAATGGCGGGCACTGGAGTACTTAGTAACCGAACCGGGATCGAGCACGGCGGCAGGGTACTGGACCCTGGATCAGGGAGTAGCTTCACGCAACATGATAATTAACCTGTGGAGGATAGTTTCTTTATGGACTTTCCCCAAGAGCTCAGAGATCGAGGGCATCAAAACAAAGAGGGGGATAGGGCTTTCCAGCTTATGCGGCCCACTGAAATCCCAAGTGTCAGCCATCGAGAGCATAGCTTCACTACTTAACAATGGGGAGCGGGACCCCGACAGCTTCAAGCATAGGGGTCACAACGAACACTAAAATACAGTGCATGGAGGCAAGGTACAGATCATCAGAAATACCAAAAGGAGTGGACTCCCGGACGGGCTCCCCTGAAGTGGCAGCGGCACCCAGTGACTTGGTTTACCTCTGTGTCAGAGTCTGCTTTGCAGTCGCATCACTACCAACACTGCCTGAGTGAGTACGCTGTCCTCCCCTGCTTCCAACCTGCACCACGCTCTCCTACACCCCCTTACATCATCTAGAGTTCCGGGGCCTCCCCTACCCGTGGAGGGAACATCATCTGGCTGCCCCACTCCATCTCCCCCGGGTACTCCCATCGGCAGCGGCGGTACTCCTTTACCGTGAACCACGGGTGGCGTCACAAACTCTTATCCCCTGTAAATACCACCTTTTCATTTGAAGTGGCCGCAAGCCCCCGGGTTTAGAGACCCTCGAACCACAGCAGCAACCCCCCGGATCCGAGCAGTTCGACTGATGCAGGGGTGGCACAGTAAGGGGCACTTTGCACACTGCGACATCGCAGGTGCGATGTCTGTGGGGTCAAATTGAAAGTGACGCACATCCGGCATCGCATGCGACATCGCAGTGTGTAAAGCCTAGATGATACGATTAACGAGCGCAAAAGCGTCGTAATCGTATCATCGGTGAGCGTCGGCGTAATTCATAATTACGCTGATGCGACGGTCCGATGTTGTTCCTCGCTCCTGCGGCAGCACACATCGCTGTGTGTGAAGCCGCAGGAGCGAGGAACATCTCCTACCGGCGTCACTGCGGCTTCCGTAAGATATGCGGAAGGAAGGAGGTGAGCAGGATGTTTATATCCTGCTCATCTCCGCCCCTCCGCTCTGATTGGCCGCCTGCCGTGTGACGTCGCAGTGACGCTGCACGACCCGCCCCCTTAACAAGGAGGCGGGTCGCCGGCCACAGAAACGTCGCACGGCAGGTGAGTGTGTGTGTGAAGCTGGCATAGCGATAATTTTCGCTACGCCAGCTATCACCACATATCGCTGCTGCGACGGGGGCGGGGACTATCACGCTCGGCATCGCAGCATCGGCCTGCGATGTCGCAGCGTGCAAAGTACCCCTAACAGTGAGTAAAAACCTTGAGACTGCATTCCTGTGTTGCTCTGTTATTCGCCTGCGCCTCCAGCCCTGCACCCAGCCTTCACAACACCATAGACTTCCTTTATCATCGGTGAGGACTACTACTCCCAACAGCCCTGGGGCCCAGCTCCTCCTGTGGAGAGCCATACTGTCACGTCTCCACCGGAGTCGACTTCTGCTTCAATCACCAGACGCCATGTCCCCACTGTGGGCGGCGCTGAGGACGAGGGAGCAGTCAGTGGCTCTGCTGGGCGTAGGCTCCGCTCATCTATTAGGCTGGGTTTCACTAGGACCTGCAGGACTGGTTGACTGTGGTCGTGTGTGCCTTCCGGCTGGAGTAGCTACCTTTCAGCTGGGGCCAATGGGAAGGCACCACACCCCTCTTATGCTTTCTCCCTTCTGCTAGCAGGTGCCAGATATAATCCTGTAATTCCCTGCTAGACTCTGATTCCTTGCTGTTTGTTTGTACTGTTTTAGCTTGACTACCTGACCACTCTTCCGCCTGCCATTCCTTTACTTCGCTGCTAGCTCCGGTTTTGACCCTTAGCCTGATATCTGACCACTCTCTCGCCTGACGATTTTTGTCCCTGTACTACCTTCTGGATTTGACCCTTTCTGGTTACTGTGTACCGCCCTGCGCTCGGCTGCAGCCGAGCCGCTCGTCCGGGCTCGTCGGTGGGTGGCTCGAGCGCGTCCAGATCCGGGGTCACTTCGCTCTGAAAGGGGTTTGCTGGCGCTACTTTGGGGGGTGGTAGGTTGGTTGACAGCCGGAGCTGTGTTTAAGTTTGTGACGCCACCCACGGGACGTGGTGAAGGTGTAGACACCACCGCTGCAGTTACGGGGCACCCGGTGGAGATGGCGATGCAGCAAGATGTTAACCCCTCCGTGGGCAGGGATGATGGCCCCGGGGCCCGTTGGGGAGAGTAGCTGGGTGGTGCAGGGCGGCGTGCTGCCGGATGGCACTGTTGTACTCACAGTTACTGACACACACAAGTCTCTGGTAAACAAAGTTGATGGTGGTCGGTGCCCGCAGCCGGCTGCGTCTGGTCCCCCACCCGGTTTGGTGGTCTTGGTCTTTCTCCTGCCCCGTGTTTTGAATGTGTTGACTGCCTATGCTTCAGCAACAGAAGTCCGCTCCCCGGCTTTGTGTATGTCGGAGGAGCCCGTTTGCCGGCAGACGCTGGCCCGTGGGATGTGTCTGCCTGTGCGGTGGCTTTATATCCCCTCAGTGGGCTGTTGTCTTCAGTCGGGACTTGTGTGGGAAAGGACCTATAGTCCAGACCGCAATCAGTAGATTTGACTCGGCACAGTGGCTTCTGGACCTCTTTAGGCTCTGAGTACCCCCCTTGTGCTCTGGTTTCTGAGTCGGTTCCCTGGGTCGGTACCGGCAGGCCACTACCCTGTCCCAGTCCACCACGGTTCCACCGAGCCGTCTTCCCGGCTCCTGCAGGCTAGACCACCGTCTGCCTCCTAGCCGAGGTACCAGAGCTACGACCCCGGTACCTGTCAGATTGTCACTGGCCTGTACCACAGGCCTGACCTCCTCTCACTTTCACTTCCAAAACTAATCTGACTACTGGTTTCCTGCCTCAGGCTTCCTGAACTACTCGGTGGGCATGGCCAACCGCCTGGCTCTGCCCCCCTGGTGTGTCCATTAAGCTCTGCGGGAGGTGACTAGGCTTTTAAAGGGTTGGCTGCTGTCACCTTATTGGGGGAAGGTGTTGTGCGGGGCACTATCTGTGACTACCTGCCTAGTCCAGGGCGTCACACTCCCCCTTGGGTAACTACAGACCGTCCGCGGGCTGTCCGACCACCACCGTTTATTTTCTGAACTGAAAAGATAAGAAAACATGTATACAAGTATACTAACATATGTACAAGTATGGTTACTTTGTTTTCTTCCCTTACGGGAGGCAGGTTACTTCAAACGTTGCAAACATGAAAAAACATTTTTATCAATAACCGGGAACGGGATGGGACCGGGTCCTTCCATTTACCCACCCAAACAAACCTGAACCTTGATGCTGCCTCTAAAAACAGGTCAGCACCCGTTTTCCCCAATCTAGGAAACAGGAACAGGTATTGCCCAAACGGACCGGGTACAAAGTTCCATACCCGGCAGTCTCTCAGAGGCCCCACGTTCAGGGGACCCCAGGACCTTGGCCTACAACATCCCGCAGGCGCTTCCTCCAACCAGCCTCCCCAGGGACTGTAAGACCTGAAAGGGTGGTCGGGGATTATTTACAAGCCAAAACGTTTTTGGGTGGCCTGCAAGTTCTCAGCCTTTTTTCCAAAACGTTTTTTATTGATTTTTCAAATTTGTAAAAACATGACAAGTATCATTGCAAAAGAAGAACATTCGTCTGACAAAATGTGACATAGAGGTGGGTGAAACCCCAATTTGGAGTTCCATGTTGCTGTTCGATTTAAGATAGTATACAGTAACATTAAACCAAAACAGAGGTAATGAAATATAATATAACATATGCAATACAATTCGTTAAATCTCTGTGTCGTCCCTGAATGATTTCAATTTTGCTAGCGTGCCTTGGTATTCCCAACCGTCTCGTCTCCCCCTCCCGCCAGAGCCCCCTCCTAGGTGATTCTCAGTTTACCCAGGCTGTCCTGGATATCGCTCAGGATATACCACTCCGAGTGAACAAAAGGTGTCATCAGGTTAATTATTTCTCCCTGTGTGAATTGGCTTTCAATAAAATGTCTCCATCTCACAAAAAACTTGGCTGTCAACCCATCTTTATCCCTCTCCGCTTCTAGTTTTTCCCACTTCAGAAGGTTGTGTAGTTCGCCCATAACCTCCTTTATGGATGGGCCCTCCCTTTGAATCCAGTGTTTTAAGATGCAACGCTTAGCTATCATGGCTATGTCATGCGTTATTGCGTATTTCCTCTTTTCCTGCGTGTTCGGGCCTCCTCCTACTCCTCCCTCAAAGGAGTGGAAAATCCACACCATTAAGTCTAGTTTGCTGAAAATTCCCCATGTTGACTGGGCAAATAGTCTGACTTGGTTCCAGAACCTAGCGATTGTCTCACATTCCCATAGCCCATGCAGCATATCCGTTTTCTCTTTTTGACACTTAGGACACCACCTATCCCTACCTGGTATGTTGAAACCCATAATGGCCCTATGTAGAATTCTGAATTGAGTGTCTCTCCATCTCTCATTGGTAATATGTTTCCGCACTTGTACCCATCCTCTCAGTATATCATCCACCACTTCTTCCCTTCCCAATTGTTTCCCCCACGCTGTTAAAGTCCGACTTTCCTCCCGTGAGATAAGCACCCCCCTTAGCGATCGATAAATTTTAGAGACATTTATACTTGTTACATCACATTCCAGTAACTCATCAATCGAACTTCTGTTCAGCTCTCTTCCAACTACAACAAGGTCTCCTATTATTCCATGTTTCAATTGTTCATATTGGATGATATGTGAGCTATTAAGGTTGTACTTATCCAACACTTCCCGACCTGTCATCCACCTCCTGTCCTCCACATTCATGACATCTATCATTCTCCTGACTCCCCTCTCTTTCCATCTAGTAAATAGCTTGTTTTCTCGTCCCAGGGGAAAATTTGGGAATGCCCAGGGGTTCAAGTACTTGGACACTTTCCATGAGAGCCCCAGTTTTTTCCTTACCAACTTCCATGTTAGCATGGTGTCTCGGAATATAATTGAGTTCCTTATGTGCCCTTCAACCCTGGATAGTGGGGAGTGCAGAATGGACGTCAGATCCCACGGTGACGCATATTTAGTTTCCATCGCATGATCTGAGTGCCTACTCGTTCCTCTCACCCAATCAATTACATGCCTCATGATACATACAAGATTATACCCTTGGACATCTGGAAAGTTTAGACCTCCCTCCTCTGTTGACTTCATCAGCGTACGCAGCTTTATTCTGGGTTTCCTTCCCCTCCACAGAAATTCTGTATACGCGGAGTTGAGCTTATTCACATCCTTTAGTTTTAGCAATAGCGGGATTGTCTGGAAGGGATACAGCAGCCTAGGAAAGCTCATCATTTTTATCAGGTGGCATCTTGCCAGTAATGGAAGTGGCAGACCTTTCCATCCCTTTAATTGAACTATAATTTTCCTGATTAGCGGTCCATAGTTCAAGTTATAGATTGTTTCCACCGATCTTCCTATATGCACTCCCAGGTATTTAATTGAAGATTGTGCTATAGGAATTCCACATAGACAGCCATCCCTTATTTGTCCCCCCATTGTCCCATGATGCCCCTTTAGGAACAAGATCTCGCACTTTTTTTTGTTCAGTTTGAAACCAGAGAATGAGCCAAATTTTTCAATCAAGGCAAGAGTCTGTGGCAAATCCGCACCGGGGTCCCCCATATAAAGTATGATGTCATCAGCAAAAAGCGCTGTCTTTACTTCTGAACCCCTTATCTTGATTCCTTTAAAGCTATTTTGTCCCTGTAGTATTCTTGACAACGGCTCGATTGCCAGGTTGAATAAAAGAGGAGATAATGGGCAACCCTGTCTTGTTCCCTTCATCAAAGGGATCACGTCTGATAGAAAGCCCGGAGTGTGTACCCTAGCTCCTGAGTTGGCATAAAGGTTTCTAATGTAAAGTCTCATCTTGCCTACAATCCCTATGGCCTCCATTACCCTGTCTAACCACCTCCAATTTACATTATCAAACGCTTTTTCTGCGTCAAGTGTAACTAGGGCAGATCTAGCCCCTCCCTCAGTGAGACCCAGTCTAACCGCGTCTACCACTAGAATTGTCTTTCGGATATTGGTAACGGCATTTCTCCCCTTAATAAACCCCACCTGGTGATTCGTAATGATCCTAGGTAAGATCTCGGCCAGTCTATTAGCCATGATCTTGGACATAATTTTTAAATCCTGATTTATGAGCGATATAGGTCTATAACTAGAGGGATCATCCAGGTCCTTGGTTCCCTTGGGGAGTAATTTAATATATGCTATGTTGGAATTTTTGGGTATTTCCGCCCCTCCCAGGAAAGCATTAAAGACTGAGGTTAGATCCGGCGAGATCAGATCCTTCAGAGCCTTATAGAATTCACTGTTAAAACCGTCAGGTCCCGGTGCCTTGTTGGTGTTAAGCTCCCCAATTGTTCTCGTCACCTCCTCTACTGTGATATCTGCGTTTAAGGCACTCAAATCTTCCTCCGTCAAGCTAGGCATTTGGGCTTGTCTTAGCCACTCTGCCTCATCAGTCATGTCGTTATTCCCTAACCCATATAGTTTTCTATAGTAATCTCCCAGCAGTTTATTAATGTCCTTAGGATCCGTAGTCACCTCTCCCCCCTTTGTTTTCAGTTTAGAGATCACTGTCATCTTTCTGCTGCCCCTTGCCAGATTGGCCAACATCCTTCCCGCCTTGTTGCCAAACCTATGTAAGTCAACCTCCTTGTGCGACCAGAATAGTTGTTCCTTTTTTTTGGCCCATTCGTCAAATCCCTCTTTTGCCTCCAGCCATCTGCCTTTTGTCATGGGAGATCTATTTGTCACATAATTTGTATATGCTACCCGTACTGCTTCACTATGGAAATTATAATTCTCATTGGTTTTCCGTTTGATCATGGCTGCGTACCCCACCAGACGGCCCCTTAGGACCGCTTTTGCCGTTTCCCAAAATATCACTGGGGACTCTCTATGTTCCTTATTGTCCTCTGCGAATTCTCCCCACCACTCCTGTAGCACCTTGTGGAAATTATCTTGCCTGAGAAGGAACGATGGGAATCTCCATATGATATCTGTACCTCTCCTGAATTTCTCTCTAATGCCCAATCTCACAGGACTATGATCAGAGATCACCATATTCTCTATCACACAATCTTGCGTTCCACTCAGTAAATCTTGCGAGATCCAGAACTGATCAATACGTGACCAGCTATCATGAGGGTGAGAGAAGTGTGTATACTCTGTCATGTGGGTGAGTTAGTCTCCAGATGTCTTTCAGTCCTACGTCTTCTAATGTTACATCCCTATTGTCTAAACTCCTGCCCACATTAGCTGTCCCCTCCTCGCCCCTCCTTCTATCTTCAGCTGAGTCTGGGACGGTGTTAAAATCGCCTCCCACTATAATGTTAGCCTCCCCATCTGCTAATATGGTGGCCTTTATGTCATCATGGAATGTGATTTGTTGTGAATTTGGGCCATAGACATTATAAATACTGAGTTTACCCGTTGGACTAACGATTGTTAAGTGCTGCCACCTTCCATGGTCGTCTGCCTCATGTGCCACTACCTCATGACTGAATTGTTTATTTATTAGGATCATAGTGCCCGCTTTTCTACCTTGTGCCGCTGCCCCGTAAACGGTGCCCACCCAATGTTTCTTCATGCGCAAAAAGTCCTCCCCCCCAAGTGGGTTTCCTGTAATAAGGCAATGTCTGTCTTTAGTCTTTCAGATGTCTCAATATCATTGCTCGTTTGTTAGGTGATCTCAGCCCTTTAACATTCCACGTAGTTATCTGTATCATGTTTACCTGTGTATTCTGCTTTTACTACTCCCTCCCCTATGGGCCCCTGCATCAAGGAAGACGAGGTGTTCGACACTAGAATCACAGTTGGTACCACAAAATCGACACTCCCTTTCCCCACCTTGCAAATATAATAAATACAACAAAAAGCATGTAACTGTAAAACATATTTTCCCTTCCGAGAAATCCACGGCGCTTTCCGCCACGTTGGTGAGCTCCCCTATTCCTAGCCAAAATATGTAGCTCCCTAATCACCCCCCATAAAATATATGTTCTATCCCCGGACTAACTTGAATAAGCCTTTGAAAATTATGCAAAAATTAGCACAGTATGTCAAAACCTCAGCAAGATTCTCCAGTCCTACTTATCTCTGACTCCAGGTAGCCATCAGTCCGCCCAGAACAAGCCCACTTCATTTGAATTTGGATGATGTTCCTGGACAAAGGAGAAAAAGAAAAAAGACCAAGGGGAGAGAAGATGGAGAAAGAAAGAAGAAGAAAAAGAAAAAAGAAGAAAAAAAAAAAAAAAAAAAGAGGGGGGGGGAAGAGGACCCAGACTTTGGGATGTTTTCCTCTCTTTTCTCCCTTCAGCCTCCTCCTCTCACCTCCCCAACCCTCTCTCCGTAATGCATCCTCCTCAACGCCTCTTCCTGTTTGGGAAGAAAAAAAAAAAAAAAAAACAGGCAAAAAAAGGAAAAATAATGAGCGAGTTCCAGTTCAGGTATCATGGTTTCTCTCCCAAGGGTTGGTTCCTGTGTTCCGGGCGAGAATTATGCTGTTGACCTGGGCTTGGCCTCCTTTCCTCCCTGGTCTCGACTTGCTTTTGTCCCCCAAGACGTCCCACATCTCTTCCTGAGCTTGTGGGGGATCCTCTTCTATTATTCCCTTCGTCACTAGCTCCTTTTTCTTGCCTTTCTGACCTAGTCTTGTCGAGCTCTGCCATGAGAATGTTTTCTGCTTCTTTGTAGTCCTTGTAGTATACAAACGAGCCATTGGGGTTTCTAACTTTCAGTGTAGCAGGGTATAATAGCTGGCACTTTACTTTTTTGTTGTACAGAAATGAGCAAATTTTGGTAAATTCTTTTCTCCTTCTGGTTACTTCCGCTGAATAATCCCCAAAAATTAGCAGTCTGTTGCCTTGATATTGTAGTGGACGCTTTCGTTCTCTAAAGGCCCTCAATATTTCCTCCTTATGCTTATAATCAAGGTACTTGACAATCACCTGTCTGGCTCTTATCGGGGTATTCTTGTTTGAGTTTTGGTCCTCTCCCTTATTCGCCTCCTGGTGTCTCAGTGGACCCACTCTGTGGGCTCTTTCAACTCTGAATTTCGCCTTTATGCCCAGGGCCTGCGGTAGCTCCAACTCACATATATTATCCAACTGTCCAATCGACACAGACTCTGGTAACCCGACTATACGTAGGTTGTTTCGTCTCGATCTGTTTTCCAAATCTTCCGCTTTATCCTTCAAGTATTCATTAGATTTTGCTAGAGCTGCTATTTGTGCTTGCATAGCCAGTATTGTCTCCTCGGAGTCAGATATTCTCTGCTCTGATTCTGCCAGTCTAGATGCATGGGCATTTATCTGTTTTTGCATATTAGCTAATGATGTTTGTATGGCTGCCTCAATAGCCACTTTTATCTCTTTTGACAAGTGTGATGTCACTTCTTCAGCCAGTTTTTTATAGTCCACATTAAGCTTTTGTGTGTACTTGTCTTGGCCTGCAGGTGGTGCTGTTTTCTTAGTTCTCTTTGTCTGGACTGGGCCACTACCTCCATCCCCCAATAACTTGCAGGCTTGTGATGTTGGTGTAGTAGGCTGTTTTTTGTTTCCTTTGTAAGGGGTACTATTAATTCTTGCATTTGACTTCCTGTGTGTCTGAGTGGGATTAATCTCCCTGTACTGTTTGTCAGTTTCATCCTCCAACACTGCTGTGTCTCTGAGCTGCCCTGCTTTGCCTGCATCTTCTCTCCCCTCTGCCTCCATATCTCCTTCATCCTCCCATTGTGATCCACCCTTATCAGTCCCCTGCATCCACCTCTCTCCTGCTGTGTCCACCTGTGACTCCTTGCTCATATCTTCCTTATCTCCTGTCTCCTGGCTCATATCTCCCTTATCTCTCCCCCTCCAGCTCTGTGTTTGCTTTTCTGTGTCTCACACCATGCGCTCAGGCTCCTCCCCCATCAGGCTTGTCCACTCCATAATCTTATCTTCTCCTCTGTCCATGTCACAGCTTCTCCAGGCTCCCTCCCCGCTTCCAGCGCTTCTCAGGAGGTACCGTTCCATAGCTGGCTGCTTTAGGTAACCTCCTGTGCTGCTCTCTGTTTGGTGGCTCGTCCGGGGGGGACTTTTTTTAGTCGGTTGCTGTGAGGGGTGGCAGGAGCTTCTCTTCTAAGCTTCCACCTCAGCCAGGACCGGATCCGGAAGTCAGCCTTGTTCATTTTAAAACGGGAACATCAACAAAGTCCCAACGGGGACAGTCAGTATGGTAGCCAGGAACCGCTACCATCTTATACTAGACTTTGCCGTCTTCATGGTCAGAGGATGGCGAAGAGAGGCGGACGTGCAACTGGGCACCCATGTATGCCCTCCTTACACACAAGGCTGGCACGGAGATCTGGGACAGCCCCACGAGCAACGCCGTCTCTTCTGGGCGCTGAGACATCTGGGGTTCGCCGGTTTCACGGTAAGCGGGCCTTGTCTCCCGACGGGTCGGTGGTTCTGG
Organism: Anomaloglossus baeobatrachus; assembly: GCF_048569485.1. Classification (NCBI taxonomy): domain Eukaryota; kingdom Metazoa; phylum Chordata; class Amphibia; order Anura; family Aromobatidae; genus Anomaloglossus; species Anomaloglossus baeobatrachus. The sequence goes on from NC_134356.1 coordinate 174,241,696, forward strand.
AAGGGTTTGCATGACCTTATCCTGCCGGGGTGCCTTCCATGAGGCAGGCCTCTCATTCGCCCGCACCACAGCCACCATCTTTTGCATCTCCTGCTTCCAACCTAAAGCTTGCTGCATTGACTCAACCCGTACCTGGATACAGAAATGCGCCATCTTCCTCTCCAACCACGTCGCCGTCCCTGGCGGCAACCGATCCCATGCCGCCTCAGCTCCGGTATCCAGGGCGGGGACCGCGGCCTCCCCGTCGGTCGCCCCCTCTGGCTCCGAGCTGGCTATCGGGAGGTCTTCGGAGTCGGGCGCCGTTCCTGACACGGCCGGGCAGACTGCTGGGGCCGACATCCTTCCTGCGGGAGGCGGTTCACCGCCAGCTGCTGCACGGGGAGTCACCACCGGAGCCTCTGGACCCGCCGCTCCTGCGACTGGAGCGGGAGCTGTAGCCTTCTCCTCGCCGTCGGCATTATCTGCGGGCGCCGCCGCTCCAGCGGTCGGTGCGGGGCCGGCATCAGGCTTGGGAGCAGACATCCTCTATCCGTTCCCCCTCGGTCTTTTCGCGGCCCTCCGTTCTCCAGCCGGTCAGTTTCGTTTTGCGACCAATCACTTTTCTGCACGGCCGCGTTCCCAGGGGGCGGGGCTTCAGTTTTTCGCGCCCTTTCTACGGGGAAGAAGACTCTGGCAGGAATCTTCGCGCCAAAAGATGGCGACAAGATGGCGGATTCTGCACATTTCGTAACGGATCACTGCTGACTTCACTTCAAGGCGCACTTCACTACGTAAGTGAATGGGCTCAATCCTGTTTGTGACGCCAGAAGAGTCGATGTGTACCGCCCCGCGCTCGACTGCAGCCGAGCCGCTTGGATCCGGGCTCGTCGGTGGGTGGTTCGAGCGCCTCCGGACCCGGGGTCACTTCGCTCTGAAAGGGGTTTGCTGGCGCTGCTTAGGGGGGTGGTAGGTTGGTGGACGGCCGGAGCAGTGTTTAAGTTCGTGACGCCACCCACGGGACGTGGTGAAGGTGTAGACACCACCGCTGCAGTCACGGGGCACCCGGGGGAGATGGTGATGCAGCAAGATGTTAACCCCTCCGTGGGCAGGGATAATGGCCCCGGGGCCCATTGGGGAGAGTATCTGGGCGGTGCAGGGCAGAGCGCTGTCGGATGGCACTGTTGTACTCACAGTTACTGACACACAAGTCTCTGGTAAACAAAGTTGATGGTGGCCGGTGCCCGCAGCTGGCTGCGTCTGGTCCTCCACCCGTTTTGGTGGTCTTGGCCTTTCTCCTGCACCGTGTTTTGAATGTGTTGACTGCCTATGCTTCAGCAACGGGAGTCCGCTCCCCGGCTTTGTGTATGTCGGAGGAGCCCGTTTGCCCGCAGACGCTGGCCCGTGGGATCTCTCTGCCTGTGCGGTGGCTTTCTATCCCCCTCGGTGGGCTGTTGTCTTCAGTCGGGACTTGAGTGGGAAAGGACCTATAGTCCAGACCGCAATCAGTAGATTTGACTCGGCCCAGTGGCTTCTGGACCTCATTCAGGGTCTGAGTACCCCCCTTTCCGCGTCGGTTCCCCGGGTCGGTAACGGCGGGCCACTACCCTGTCCCGGTCCACCACGGTTCCACCGAGCCGTCTTCCCAGCTCCTGCAGGCTAGACCACCGTCTGCCTCCTAGCCGAGGTACCAGGGCTACGACCCCAGCACAGGTCAGACTGTCACCGGCCTGTACCACAGGCCTGACCTCCTCTCACTTTCACTTCCAAAACTAATCTGACTACTGGTTTCCTGCCTCAGGCCTCCTGAACTACTCAGTGGTCGTGGTCAACCGCATGGCTCCGCCCCCCTGGTGTGTCCATTAAGCTCTGCGGGAGGTGACTAGGCTTTTAAAGGGTTGGCTGCTGTCACCTTATTGGGGGAAGGTGTTGTGCGGGGCACTATCTGTGACTACCTTGCTAGTCAAGGGCCTCACAACTGCTCTTCTCAGGACCGCAGTCTTCCACAGGCAGCGATCACCTGGGCCCTGTCGTAATTCCAAATCCCTGTATAGGGGTTAAAAGGTTGCGGGGTCTGGGTTCCTGCTTTGTGGACGGTTGCCTCTATTCACCTGTTTCATCGATCCTGAGTCCGTGGCTCCAGGCAGGCATCACATATACCAACTCAGCTGCATCATCATCTTCTCCAGCGGTCCCTATCCCGCAGCATCGGCTATCTCTGGCCGAATACCACAGGTGGAGTTGTCGCGGGCGGAGGAGGGGACGCTGCGCTCTCCCACTGCTCGGGTACGGCTCTGCTGCTGCTGCTCGGTGGTGGCTCAAGCGGTGGGCCAGATCCCGGGGACTCGAGCGGCGTTCCTCGCCCATGAGTGAAAAGGGGGTTGATTGTGGGGATTTGATTATATTGTCCGTGACGCCACCCACGGTTGTGGTGATTTTGGTGACACCACAGCTGCTCTAGACGGGGATCCCGGGAGCGGTGACAGGGAGCAGCTTTGATAGTAGTTCTCCCCTCCGTGGGTAGGGGGTTGGTTGTCCCGGGGCCCGGTAATGGGGTAGGTAGGGATGGATGGCAGGCGGGTTGCGGGGCCTGGTGAGGTGCAGGGTCTCAGGGGCAACCCTGTGCCGCACGGCACGGGGGTACTCACTCAGCCAGTAATCAGGACACAGTTCTTGGTAAAACACTCGGCTGGATGGACGGGTCCCCAGACGGCTGCGGTTGTTCCTTCCCGGTAGGTTAGTGATGACTGTCTCTCCCTGCACCTAAGTCTGTGTTGGTTTCGATGGGTTCCCACCGGTAACCCACTCCCCGACTTGGATATGGGCCGGAGGAGCCCCTTTTGCCCGCAGGCGCTGGTCCTGGAAACTGTTGCCCTTGGCGGTGGCGGTGTCTCCCCTTCACGGTTGGACGGTTGCCTTCTGTCGGGTCTTGACTGTTTGGAAACCCAGGAGGTCCCCTTCACTAACGGATTCAGCAAATTCACGGCGACTCCTAGCCTTGCCGGGGTCCGAAAAGCCCCTGCCACTGGTGCTGGCTTCTCTTTGTGTACCGGTCCGGTACCGCCGGGCCACCGCCCATCCACGGTCCTTACGGTAGATTCCAATAGGCCACTCCTGCAGACGGTCACCACCATCTGCCAACCTTGCTGTTCTGTCCGGGCCACACACCCGGACTCTGTCAGTCAGTTGCTCCACTACTCCTTTGCTCCTCACACTTTCACCTCCAAACTCTAACTGCTCCTTTTCCCTCCTCCAGGACTGTGAACTCCTCGGTGGGTGGAGACCAACCGCCTGGCTCAACCCCCTGGTGTGGACATCAGCCCCTGGGGAAGGCAACAAGGATTTTGGTGTCTGGCTTCGATGTACCTAACCAGGGTGTAGGGTGTGGTGGTGTAGTTACCTGTGGCCCCTGGCTTGGCCAGGGCGCCACAGAGTCATGAACTTCCATCCCCTGTAAATAATCCCACCATCTTCCTAACAACACCGCTGGGGTCCAGAACCGAGCCTTGGCACCACGACGATCTCCAGACCAGACACCGGCCCGGTAACAAGTGCCCCACGGCCCTGGTGGGGCGCGCCACTTCATTTCCGAGGTTATGGCAGTGACTGCAGCCTCGGCCCCTGATGACATATTATAGGAGTATCCCAGCATGCACCATGCACTGGGATTTTCAAAGGAAGCGTCGTCAAAATTGAAGTGGGGATAAAAAAAAAAGAGAACAGATGGTGTAGTTAAAGAATAGGGAATTATTAATGCAAGTATATTAAAAAATAGTTTTCATTTTGGCACTAAACAGATAGGGATTTAGAATTAAAATTACTTTGCCTTCAGACAAAACCTTTAAGTTACTCTTTAGTTACAGGTAGCAGCACTAGTAAACAGTTAATCAGTACTGTGGTTCCTGTATGGTCCATAGTTTGATGACTGGTAACAACAACAACAACTCCAATTATCTCCTTACCATTTTTAAGGAATACAAGTTTATATGCTAGGGGCTAACCTGACATTGAAAGTGATCACTATACTAACCTTGGTGATGTAGTAATGTACTGACGGTGGTTCTGATGTACTGTATTTCTGTACTGATGATGCAGTCATGTATTGACGGTGGATCTGGGGCTGTATTTCTGTACTGACGATTGTTCTGGTGGAGTAGGCATGCACTGATGGTTGTTCTTGTGATGTAGTTATGTACTAATGAGGATTTGTTACTGTACTTATATCCTGAAGGTGGTTGCGGTGAATTATCAATGTAGATGTTGTAATCTTTAATTTATTAAAAATACTTGATAATTATATGTTTATTGAGCCCGGCTGATATTATAGCCATCTGAATTAGGCCATATTTCTCAGCTGAACAAGTGTTTAAGTCCCCATACAATGACAGCTGTCTGATCATTCGGCGGGCAGCTATCTCACCAGATTTTCCCTTAGGCTAGAGTTACATCAGTGTAAAACATCCTATGTGATCTGCCAATGATCCTCGGCTCCCGCACTGCTGATAGCGTGAGCCGAGAGTTTTTTAGATGACGGAAAAACCCATGGAATTCGCAGACATCTTTTCTGACATCTTTTGGGTACAATTTAATTAAATTGTATTAAATAAACTATAGAGCAGCTTACAAGCTGAAGTCGCCTGTGGAATGGTCAGGTCACTTCATTTAACCACTTCACATCTTTGGAAACTTGAAGTGACTAACAGAAGTTCAAAAGGCTGAACAAATGATCAGCAAGTAGGGCTGAGCGTATCCGGACTGTAAAAGTCCAGATCCGCGTGGTTTCAAAGATGCCGGACCCGAGCCCAGGATTCCGGGTGCACAATCCAGATCCGGTACTTGGGAAAATAATTGAAAAAAAAATAAAGAAAAGCAGAATTAAAACAGCGTTTCATACTTACCGAGACTCGCTGTCATGGCGGCAAACTGCTTCCGGGTCGCGCATTCACTTCCAGTACTGTGGATCGCATACACACCGCTTTCCGTCTTTCCCCACCCTCCAGCCGTCCTGTCGTCTGTGATTGGTTGCAGGCAGACACGCCTCCAGCCTGTGACAGTATCTGCCTGCCATCATTGCTCATCGTGGCTCAGTCATAGGATACACTCACAGCTGGCAGTTGTTCTCTATGGCTGCTAGCTGTGAGATGTAGCAGATCTGGATGTGTCGTCATGTGACCTCGTGTGGATTATGCCAGACCTGCAGGGTGTTGGGGGTTAATAAAGGGGTGAAGGAGGGAGCGTTTTTGTATTTTAATTAAAATAAAGCATTTTTCTCTGTCTTTGTGCTTAATTACTTTCATGTACAGGTTAATGATGCAGGTATTTCATAGACGCCTGCGCCATCAATAACCTAGGGCTTAGTAGCAGCTGTGCGCTGTTATTAATCCCTTATTATCCCAATTGACACTGCACCAGGGAACCGGGAAGAGCTGGTATAGCACCGGGATTGTCACATCTAATAAATGCGGCAATACCGGGAGGCTGCAAGCTGAGAATACCAGCCCCAGCCAGGTAAGTAACAAAAAAAAAAGCAAATTTGGTGCTGAAATCTGGTGCAGACGATTTCAGCACCAAATGTGCACCTCCTGGCACGAAACTGTGGCAAAAACCGCGGCAAAAAGCAGGAACAAAAAAACGTGGCAAAAAAATGCTTAAATGTGGATTTTTTGCCAGGAGGTGTAGATTGAGTGCAGGAATATGGTGTAAAAATTTCAGCAGCAAATTTCCATCCCTTGGCCCAAAAATAAAGATTTTTTTTCTGCCAGCAGGTGGAAATTTGGTGTTGAAATCTGGTGGAGACGATTTCAGCACTAAATGTGCACCTCCTGACAAAAAAACCGCAGCAAACACCACGGAAAAAAACGCGGTAAAAAATTTCTTCAAAAAACCATGGCAAAAAAAATGGGTTTTTTTTGCCAGGAGGTGCAGATTGGATGCAGGAATATGGTGTAATATTTTAGCACCAAATTTACATCCCTTGGCCGAAAAATGAAGAATTTTTTTTTTCTACCAGCAGGTGAAAATTTGGTGCTGAAATCTGGTGCAAACGATTTCAGCATCAAATGTGCACCTCCTGGCTAAAAATCGTGGTAAAAACAGCATAAAAAAATGCATTTTTTTGCCGGGAGGTGTAGGTTGGGTGCAGGAAAATGGTGTAAAAATTTCAAAACCAAATCTACATCTCTTGGCCAAAAAAACCTGCAATTTTCTGCTAGGAGATTCAGGTCTGTGAACTCAGTGACATCCACCTGAGGTCAGGTCACCTACAATCACAGGTGAAGGACCGTGGGAACCTCCAGCTGTGACCGCAAATGACCTGAGTGACGTCACCGCTCATTGCACAGCTTATTCATTCTCTGGAGCGCTCAGCGAGTGGTCGTGCTGTATTGCCACTCGCTGTGATGTTCAGATGTAGCAGTGCTGGATGCGGCGTGGGACCTCGTGTGGATTACGCCGGACCTGGAGGGGTGTTTGGGGTTAATAAAGTGGTGAAGGAGGATGCGTTTTTGTATTATATGCCAAATAAAAGATTTTTCTCTGTGTCTGTGCTTATTTACTTTCATTTACAGGTTAGGGTGATGCAGGTATCTCATAGATATCTGTGCCATCACGAACCTAGGGCTTCGTAGCAGCTGTGCGCTGTTATTAACCCCTTATTACCCCGATTGCCACCGCATAAGGTCACTGGGAAGAGCCGGTATAGGACCGGGATTGTCACATCTAATGGATGTGGCAATACCGGGCGGCTGCGGGCTGAGAATACCAGCCCTCAGCTGACTTTATCTTGGCTGGGTATCAAAATTTAAATTAAAAAAAAAAGCCGCATGCGGATTCTCTTAGGCCGGACTCACACTTGCGAGGGACTCCCGCGAGTCTGACATCACAGCACAGCCGCACACACTTCTAACAAGAGCGTGCATGTGTTTCTAGGTACATGCATGCTTATGTTCAGAGCGCGGCAGGCAGGCAGGCATGGGTGATGTCTTGGCAGACTTGCAGGATTCTGATATCGCATCAACGGCACATTCGCGCACACTTCTGACAGTAGTGTGCATGTGTTTCTAGGTAAATTCACGCTCATGTTCAGTGAGCGGCAGGCCGTGCCGGCGGATGTCATGCCCGACTTGTACGAGTCTGACATCGCATCACCGGCACAGCAGCGCACCCTTCTGACAGGAACGTGCACGTGTTTCTGTCTATATGCACGCTCACCATACTGACCCGCCCACCGGCCATCCTGCCGTCTGTAATTGGTTGCAGTCAGCTGACATGCTGTCACTCAGGGTGGGGGCACATCTAACTGCAACCATTTACACATGCCGGCGGGTGGGCAATACAATGAATATTGAATTGTCGGCTCCGGAAGGGAAAAGTGTGACCCGGAAAGAGTTTGCCGTCATGACACAGGATAGATGAGTATGCCGCGCACGCTCCTACCTGTTGCGGGCGGGGGCCGCTGCTGCTTCTCTGGGCCCGCTCGGGTCCGGGGTTCGCTGCTGCGGCTCGAGTGGTGACTGGACCCGGGCTCGCACGGCCGTCTCTCCTCCCAACCGTCGTAAAGGGGGGGATATTTACAGGGGATTTGTTGTGTCGGTGACACCACCCGTGGGTTGCGGTGAGGGATGGTGACACCGCTGCTGCCTGGTGATGGGGCGCCTGGGGTCGATGGAGCGGGGCAGCAAGATGGGCTGGTGGTCGACGTCTTTTCCTTTGCACTATTGTTATTGTTTGTTTGGACTTCCCTGTATGGAACACGGGAGTCCGCTCCCGGCTTGTTGTGTACTTGAGGAGCCGTGCCCGCTGACACTGACCCATGGGATCTATGGGCCCTGACAGTTGCCCTATCCCTCTCTGTGGGTGGTTGTCTGCTTTTGGGACTTTGGTTGGGACAGGACCTATAATCCTGCCCTCAAGCGGTTGATTAGCTAGGCCGTTGGTTCAGGTCCTGGCTTCAGGGTCCAAGTACCCCCTATGTGCATGGTTTCCGGTCGGGTCTCCAGTGTCGGTACTGGCGGGCTCCAACCCTGTCCCGGTCCACCTCGGATCTGCCGAGCCGTCTTCCCGTCTCCTGCTGACGGAGACCACCGTCTGCCACCTAGCCAAGGCACCAGGGCTCCGACCCTGGCACTGTTCAACTTGAACTTCTCTGCTGGAGCTACGCCTAGCCCCAGCCTCCACTCCTCTCAACTTGAACTACCGACTTAATCTAAAGCTTAACTCCACTGTTTGTTTTCCTGCCCCGGGCTGTCTACACCCCTAGGTGGGTGTTTCTTAACCGCCTGGTCCCGCGCACTGGTGTGCCTGTCTTGCCCTGAGGGTAGGTGACTAGGGATTCAGGTCGGCTGTATGTGACCTAGGTGAGGGAAGGTGTTATGCGGGGGCCTAATGTGTGACTACCTGGTTTTGCCAGGGCGTCACATATGCACCCAGAACTGCTCAAGGTTCTGGGTGCATTTTGCACCTAACAGGTTGCCTTTAACCCCTTAAAGGGAACCAATCACCAGGATTTTTGTATATAAGCTAAAACCAATGCTATACTGGCACAATCAGGCTGATTCTCTACATACGTGACCAGCTCGGATGTTTAGGTTTTTTCGTCAAATTTCCGATTTTTTTATTTTTTTTCACAAATAAAAGCAAAAATTATTGATCTAAATGTACCACTTTCATAAAGTACAATATGTCACAAAAAATAGTCTCAGAATCACTGGAATCTGTTGGTATAACCTGTCAAATGAAACATCCGAGCTGACCACTACAGGTATGTAGAGAATCAGCCTGATAGTGCCAGTATAGCACTGGCTTTAGGTTATATAGTAAAATCCTGCTGATTGGTTCCCTTTAAGGACGAAGCCAATTTTGTACATAATGACCGGGCACTTTTTTGCAATTCTGACCAGTGTCATTTTGACAGGTAAAACCAACAGATTCCAGTGATTTGGAGACTGTTTTTGTGACATATTGTACTTTACGATACTGGCACATTTAGGACAATAAATTTTGCTTTTATTTGTGGAAAAAAAATTGTAAGTTTGACGAAAAGTTTGCAATTTTTAAACTTTTAATTTTAAAGCCGAGGCCACATGGGAATTGCTGTGATTCCTCGCATGACACTCGGCTCATGCTGGCAGCACAGCAGGAGCCGAGTGTCATGCGAGGGTCATTGCGACTGTGGTCCAATCGTGCGATCAGACCACAGCTGTGGAGGGAGGGCCGGCGCTGCGGAGGGGAGAAACAGCGCTGAGGAGGGGAGGGAGGGATTTATCTCCCTCTCTCCTCTGTTGTCGACAATTGCGATTCTCGCACTGCTCTCGCGTTACACCGGTGTAACACGAGTGCAGTGCGATGTTTCTATCGCCCCATACATTTGAATGGGTGCAAGTGAAACAGGCTCGCATTACACTCACAGCATGCTGCGGCTGTTTTCTCGGTCCCATTAGGTCTGAGAAAATAATCACTCATGGGTGCGGGCCCATAGACTAATATTGGTCCGAGTGGAATGTGATTTTTTTATCGCATTCCACTCGCTCCGTTTTTCTCGCCGTGTGTCCTAGGCCTTATGCCCTTAAACCAAAGAGTTATATCACACATAATACATAATAAATTACATTTCCCACATGTCTACTTAACATCAACGCAATTTTTGAAACAAGATTTTTTGGGGTTAGGAAGTTAGAAGGGTTCAAAGTTTATCAGCAATCTCCCATTTTTCCAACAAAATTTACAAAACCATTTGTTTGGGACCACATCACATTGGAAGTGACTTTGAGAGGGCAAGGTAACAGAAAATACTGAAAAGTGACACCATTCTAAAAACTGCGCCCCTCAAAGTGCTCAAACTTACACCCAAGAAGTATATTAACCCTTCAGGTACCTCCCAGGAACTAAAGCAATGTGGAATGAAAACAAAGAAAATATATATATAATATTAGAATATAATTTTTTTATTTATGTGGAGAGAGAGAGAGAGAGAGAGAGCGATAAAGAGAGAGAGAGAGAGAGCTTTCATGTGTCTTGGCATGCCTTCCACCAGTCTTTCACATTACTTTTGGGTGACCTTATGCCACTCCTGGTGCAAAAATTTAACCAGTTCTTTCTTTGATGGCTTGTGACTATCCATCTTCCTCTTGATTACATTCCAGAGGTTTTTCAATGGGGTTCAGGTCTGGAGATTGGGCTGGCCATGACAGGGTTTTGATGTGGTGGTGGTCCTTCATCCACACATTAATTGACCTAGCTGTGTGGCATGACACATTGTCCTTTTCAGCTTTGCCCAACACCTGTTTGTCTAATGGCTAGACAGAGACCTGGAGTGGCGTACAACCTACAGTGTCTTGCACCCACTGTGAAATTTGGTGGAGGATCGGTGATGATCTGGGGATGCTTCAGCAAGGTTGGAATTGGGCAGATTAAACTTTGCGAAGGACGTATGAATCAACCCACATACAAGGTTATCCTGGAAATATAGTTGCTTCCTTCTGCTCAGGCAATGTTCCCCAACTCTGAGGACTGTTTTTTCCAGCAGGACAATGTGCCATGTCACACAGCTAGGTCAATCAATGTGTGGATGAAGGACCACCACATCAAAACCCTGTCATGGCCAGCCCAATCTCCAGAGCTGAACCCCATTGAAAACCTCTGGAATGAAATCAAGAGGAAGATGGATAGTCACAAGCCATCAAAGAAAGAACTGCTTACATTTTTGCTCCAGGAATGGCATAAGGTCACCCAAAAGTAGTGTGAAAGACTGGTGGAAGGCATGCCAAGACACAAGAAAACTGATTAAAAATCATCGTATCGTTATTCCACAAAATATTGATTTCCGAACTGTTCCTGAGTTAAAACATCAGTATTGTTGTTTCTAAATGATTATTAACTTGTTTTCTTGGCATTACTTGAGGTCTGAAAGCAATGCATTTTTTTGTTATTTTGACCATTTCTCATTTTCAGAAAATAAATACAAATGTATTGCTTGGAAATTTGGAGACGTTGTCAGTAGTTTATAGAATAAAAGAACAATTTACCGTATTCTTCGTTTAATATGTTGCACCGGATTATAAGACGCACCCCAAATTTAGGGATAAAAAAAAATGGGGTCTGTTTTATACTCCGTTGTTTTCTTACCGGATGGGGGAGGCAGCGATGGTGGAGCGGGACCACAAGAGGCAGAGGTGGGTCAGTGCTGACAATGGCGGGTCAGTGCTGGCAGCAGCAGGTCAGTCCTGGCAGCGGCGGAGGCAGGTAAGTCCTGGCATCGGCAGGTCAGTCCTGGCAGCGGCAGGTCAGTCCTGGCAGTGGCGGCGGCAGGTCAGTCCTGGCAGTGGCTGCGGAAGGTCAATCCTAGCAGCGGCGGCAGCAGGTCAATCCTGGCAGCGGCGGAGGCAGGTCAGTCCTGGCAGCAGGTCAGTGCTGGCAGCGGAAGCTGCCGTGGTTATGTGGTGTGCGGCAAGTGTCCCAGTATGTCTGCGGTCTGGGCTTCAAAGAAATGGCGCCCCGAGTGGCGCATGCGCAGACAGGGCTCTCATCCAAGAGCATTTTCTGCACATGCGCTGACTCTGGGTGCGATCATTTGAAGCCCGGACCACGGACAGACTGGGACGTCAGCTGCACAACCACTGCAGTCCGTACAGCCACCTGGCCACCCGCATAGAGTGGCAGCCAGCAGGACTCCTGTCAACCCGCATAGAGAGGAAGCCGCCTGCACGCACTGACAGGCACTTGGTCGCCCGCATGCACCGACAGTCATACAGCCGCCCGCACATAGACCCGCACAGACAGCCCCCCGCTAATTCTCCACTTCCCGGTAAGCTATATTCGAATTTTATGATGCACCCCTCATTTTCCCCCCAAAATTTTTGGGATGAAAAGTGCACCTTATAATCCGAAAAATTCGGTACATTTAACTAAAAAATATACCTATAAAGAGAAAAATCTGTAAAAATGACATTTTTGCAGTGGTCTCTTAATTTTTGCAAGAGGTTTGTGTGTGTGTAAGTGTGTATGAATATAAATTAAATATATATATATCTATATATATATATATATATATATATATATAAATAAAATAATCTCATTTTACCTAACAATGTTGATCTAGCTCCAATTTATTCACTTTTACAAAAAATAGTGTGACTCCCTGGACTAGCCAGGTAGTCACAGGTAGATCCCCGTGTCGCGGGCGGGGGGTGCGCTGCTCGACCGCGCTTGCGGCTCGGGTCTGGCTGCTGCTGCTGCTTGGTGGCTCGAGTGGTGGGCCGGATCCCGGGGACTCGAGCGGCGCTCCTCGCCCGTGAGTGAAAGGGGGTTGTTTGTTGGGGTTTGGGATGTCGGTTTGTGACACCACCCACGCTGTGTGGTGAGGTTGGGACACCACCGCTGCTCTGTACGGGGATCCCGGGAGCGATGACAGGGAGCAGCTGAGATGTTTTCTCCCCTCCGTGGGTAGGGGGATTTGGGGGTCCCGGGGCCCGGTGATTGCAATTGGAAGGTGGATGGCAGGAGTTGGGGAAGTGCAGGGTCGCGGGGGGCAGTGAGGTGCCAGACGGCACGGTGGTACTCACTCAGCCAGTAACGTACATGGAATCTCTGGTAAAACAAACGGCTGGATGGACGGGTCCCACAGGCGGCTGCGGTGGTCACTCCCGGTAGGTTGGCGGTGACTGTCTCTCCCTGCACCTTTGATGTGTTTTCGGCCCCGATGGCTTCCCACCGGTAACCCGCTCCCCAGCGGTGTATTTGCCAGAGGAGCCCCTTTTGCCCGCAGGCGCTGGCCCTGGGAACTCTAGCTGTGGCGGTAGCTGTATTTCCCTTCACGGTTGAGCGGTTGCCTTCAGTCGGGTCTTTGCTGCTGGGAAACCCCGGAGGTTCCCGTCGCTGACGGATTTGACCGGTTTAACGGCGACTCCAAGCCTGGTCGGGGTCCGTAGGCCCTGCCGAATGGTTCTGGCTTCTCTTCGCTCCCCGGTCCGGTACCGGCGGGCCACCGCCGACCCCGGTCCTTACGGTTGTGCGTCAATCGGCCTCGCCTGCAGACGGTCACCACCGTCTGCCAACCTTGCTGTATGTGCCCGGGCCACGTACCCGGACACGGTCAGACTGCTCCTTTACCACTTTACTCCTCTCACTTTCCCTCATGGAACTGAACTAACTTCCTTTCCCGCCTCCAGGACTGTGAACTCCTCAGTGAGTGGGGCCAACCGCCTGGCTCCACCCCACCTGGTGTGGACATCAGCCCCTGGAGGGAGACAACAAGGATTTGTGTGTGTGACTCTGACGTTCCTAACCGGGGTGTGGGGTGTGTTGTTGCTGTACCTGTGACGTCCTGGCTTGTCCAGGGCGCCACACCCGCATTACATCTGTCCCCCAATAAGGTAACATCAGCCAACCTTTATAACCTAGTCACCTCCTTTAGTGCTTGATGAACACACCAGGGGGCGGAGCCAGGCGGTTGGCCACGCCCACCGAGGAGTTCAGAGGGCCTGAGGCAGGAAAAATAGTCAGTTGTCAGTAGTCAGTGAAAGGGAGAGGAGTCTGACAGGTGCCGGGGTTGGAGCCCGGTCACCATTGGCTAGGAGGCAGACGGTGGCCTTAGCATGCAGGAGCCGTGAAGATGGCTCAATGGAACCGTGGTGGACCGGAACAGGGTAGTGGCCCGCCGGTACTGACCCGGGGAACCAACTCGGAAACCGGAGCACACAGGGGGGTACTCAGACCCTGAAACGAGGTCCAGAATCCACTGGACTGAGTTAATTGACTGATTGCGGTCTGGACTATAGGTCCTTTCCCACCCAAGTCCCGACTGAACACAACAACCCACCGAGGGGGATATAAAGCCACCGCACAGGCAGAGAGATCCAATGGGTCAGCGTGTGCGGGCAAAAGGGCTCTCCCAACATACATACAGCCGGGGAGCGGACTCCCGTCGCTGAAGCGCAGGCAGCCCAAATACACTACATGGTGCAGGTAAAGGCCAAGACCACCGAACCGGGTGGGGGACCAGACACAGCCGGCTGCGGGCACAGACCACCATCAACTTTGTTTACCAGAGACTTGTGTGTGTCAATAACAGTGAGTACAACAGTGCCATCCGGCCGCGCACTGCCGTGCACCGCCCAGCTACTTCCCCAACGGGTCCCGGGGCCATAATCCCTGCCCACGGAGGGGTTAACATCTTGTTGCAAAACCATCTCCCCCGGGTGCCCCATAACTGCAGCAGTGGTGTCTACCTTCACCACATCCTGTGGGTGGCGTCACGAACTCAAGCGCGGCTCCGGCCGTGCACCTACCTAAACCCCCACCAAAAGAGCCAGCATCCCCTTTCAGAGCGAAGTGACCCCGGGTCCGGAGGCGCTTGAGCCACCCATCAACGAGCCCGGATCCGAGCGGCTCGGCTGTCGTCGAGTGCGGGGCGGTACAATAACACAACAAAATGGACAAGCGCGGGGCGGTACACATCGACTCTTCTGGCGTCACGAACAGGATACTTAACTATTCACTTACCTAGTGAAGTGCACCTTGAAGTGAAGTCAGCGGTGATCTGTTGCGAAATTTGCAGAATCCGCCGTCTTGCTGCCATCTTTTGGCGCGAAGATTCCCGCCAGAGTCTTCCTCCCCGCAGAAAGGGCGTGAAAAAAACTGAAGCCCTGCCACCTGGGAACGCGGCCGTGCAGCAAAGCAAGAGGTCGTAAAGCGAAGGGAGTGCCGCGAAAAGACCAAGGGGGGGGGCGGGTGAAGATTCAGCGACATGTGACCGAGCTGATAAAGGGCAGGGACTGCAGGACTCTGCGACACTTCTGGTTCCTGGACCCCGCGAAAGCGCCATGGCTGACCTGTCGCGCAAGCCCGCAGCACCGGAGCCCGCGCCTGGAACAGCAGCGTCAGTGGAAGCCCGGAAGACGCTAATGTGCCGCCGTCTGCAAGCCCAGGTGCACTTCCTAATGGAGCGGTGGGTGGCCGAGATGGAGGAGATAGCTGCAGCCATGCGGGTACGTGAAGTGGAGGCAATTTTGGAGGAGCGGGTAAGCGACCCACGCCCCTGTGTCCCCGAGGGACCGGCCGACGCGGCTGAGGGACCCGGTTTGCCCCTGCCCTCTATGTTGCCTCCCTCACCGCCCGTACCGGCTGCCGCCGCTCCCCCGCTCGGTCCGCTGCCCCTAACACCGGCAGCGGAGCCCGTTCAATCCGCCCGCGAGGACCCGCCAGTGGAAGCAGCCCGAGAACGGCCAGTCACCCTATCAACGCCCATCCCGCTTCCATGCAAGATTGACTGCCGACAGGTGTTCAAACTTGGAGCAGGCCCGTTGGTCCCGGAAGTAGCCGCGCCCCAGCTATTCCAGACCCCGGCAGTCCGCCCGGCCAAGATGGAAGTACCCGATGACCGAAAGGAGGTCCAGCGGGCAAAGCTGGCCGCTCCCACAACCCAGGCTTCGGCTGAGGCGTCGCACGGTTGCCGCTGCAAGGCAGCACAGCAGGCCACATCACAGCAGAGTCCCCCAGTGCAGAAGGTGCCGGTCGTAGCCGGCACGGGGGAGCTCCGACTAGACCCGACCCCCGCGCAAAGGGAGCAGGCAGATGCTCCGTATTGGGAGCATCAGCAGCGACAGCTGGGCCGGGAGATCGCGGCACGTGAGATGCAGAAGGTAGAGTTGCTGGCCCCAACCATCAGGTAAAAAGAGAACCTCCGCAGCGCCACCTCTCGGGTACGGGGCCCGACCTACGAAGGCCAAGTCCGGCAGTTTGACCCCCACAGTGGATGGGGGTTTATCTTTGAGCCCGGCCTGGAGGTGGAAGTGTTTGGGTCCCGCAGGGACGTATACCCACATTTGCCCGTTGGTCACCCCGAGCGGGACCTGGAGCTCGGAGAGCTGGTGAGCTACACCCGGCATTGCGGGGAGAGGGGATGGTTCACCCTCAATGTGAAAAGGAGGGTGAGCTGCAGTGCCCGGAGGCACACCCAGTCCTGGGGAGGATGAAAGACTGTTGAGTGAGGTAGCGGTTCCCGGCTACCATACTGCCCGTCCCCGTTGGGACTTTGTTTGATTCCCGCTGTTTACCCCATTTTAAAATGAACGTGGCTGAGAACTTGCAGGCCACCCAAAAACTTTTGGGCTTGTAAATAATCCCGGACCACCCTTTCAGGTCCTACAGTCTCCGGAGAGGCTGGTTGGAGGAAGATCCTGCGGGATGTTGTGGGCCGAGGCCCCATCACCATTGGAATCGGTGACAACCCTCCGGGTCAGGAGTCCCCTGGACGTGGGGCCTCTGAGAGACTGCCGGGTAAGGAACTTTTTACCCGGCCCGTATGGGCAATACCGGGACCTGAACCCGATTCCTGGACTGGGGAAAAGGGGTGCTGACCTGTTTTTAGAGGCAGCATCAAGGTTTAGGTTTGCTTTGGTGGACAAATGAAAGGACCCGGTCCCGTCCCCGGTTAATAAAAATGTTTTTATATTTTTGCAACGTTTAAGTAACATGCCTCCCGCAAGGGAAGAAATACAAACATGCTTAATTGCAAATACTGTTATTATAATTGTATATATGTTCTCCCTTTTTATCTTTTGCAGTTACAAAATAAACGGTGGTGGTCGGACAGCCCGCGGACAGTCTGTAGTTAACCAAGGGGGAGTGTGACGCCATGGACTAGCCAGGTAGTCACAGGTAGACCCCCGCATTACATCTGTCCCCCAATAAGGTAACATCAGCCAACCTTTATAATTTAGTCACCTCCCTTAGTACTTGATGAACCACACCAGGGGGTGGAGCCAGGTGATTGGCCATGCCCACCGAGGAGTTCAGAGGGCCTGAGGCAGGAAAAACACAGTCAGTTGTCAGTAGTCAGACTCCTCTCCCCTTCACTAACAGGTGCCGGGGTTGGAGCCCGGTCACCATTGGCTAGGAGGCAGACGGTGGCCTTAGCCTGCAGGAGCCGGGGAGACGGCTCGGTGGAACCGTGGTGGACCGGGACAGGGTAATGACTCGCCGGTACCGACCTGGGGAACCGACTCGGAATCCAGAGCACACAGGGGGGTACTCAGCAGGGCTGTGGAGTCGGAGTCGGAGTCGTGGAGTCGGAGTCGGAGCTCATTTTGGTGGAGTCGGAGTCGGAGTCGGTATAAAATGCACCGACTCCGACTCCTAAAATATATAATAAATTGGGGACAGGAGTGCAATGCAGAATGTGCTGAATATTTTACTAAATAACAACATTTAGTATAATGCTTATATTTAAGTGAAAAATTTATTGTAGTACAATGTGAACATCAGACATTTAATTGTTTTTATGATACAATAATCAAGATATTTGGATAGAACATAAAATATTTATTGGAATACAACTTTAGAACACAAAAAAACTAATAAATTGTAAATATGTAATATATATAATATATATATATATACAGTGTATATACACACACACAAGATATATATGTAATCTACTGTATATTACATAGTGTATTACATATTTACAATTTATTACAGTTTTTTGTGTTCTAAAGTTGTATTCCAATAAATATATTTTATGTTCTATCCAAATATCTTGATTATTGTATCATAAAAATTATTAAATGTCTGATGTTCACATACACATATTCATGTACTACAATAAATTTTTCACCTAACTATAAGCAATATATGTAGGAGTCGGAGCCGGAGCCGGAGTCGGAGCCGGAGTCGGAGTCGGAGCCGGAGTCGGAGTCGGTGCAAGAGAATTTGAGGAGTCGGAGTCGGAGTCGGAGTCGAAGGTTTGGCTTACCGACTCCACAGCCCTGGTACTCAGACCCTGAAATGAGGTCCAGAATCCACTGGACTGAGTTAATTGACTGATTGTGGTCTGGACTATAGGTCCTTTCCCACCCAAGTCCTGACTGAACACAACAGCCTACCGAGGGGGATAGAAAGCCACCGCACAGGCAGAGAGATTCCCATGGGTCAGCGTGTGCGGGCAAAAGGGCTCTCCCAACATACATACAGCTGGGGAGCGGACTCCCGTCGCTGAAGCGCAGGCAGCCCAAATACACTACATGGTGCAGGAGAAAGGCCAAGACCACCGAACCGGGTGGGGGACCAGACGCAGCCGGCTGCGGGCACAGACCACCATCAACTTTGTTTACCAGAGACTTGTGTGTGTCAATAACAGTGAGTACAACAGTGACATCCGGCCGCGCACTGCCCTGCACCGCCAAGCTACTTCCCCAACGGGTCCCGGGGCCATCATCCCTGCCCACGGAGGGGTTAACATCTTGCTGCATAACCATCTCCCATGGGTGCCCCGTAACTGCAGCTGTGGTGTCTACCTTCACCACATCCCGTGGGTGGCGTCACGAACTCAAGTGCGGCTCCGGCCGTGCACTTACCTAACCCCCCACCAAAAGCGCCAGCATCCCCTTTCAGAGCGAAGTGACCCTGGGTCCAGAGGCACTCGAGCCAGCCACCAACGAGCCCGTATCCGAGCGGCTCGGCTGTCGTCGAGTGCGGGGCGGTACAATAACACAACAAAATGGACCCCAGAATTTGTTACCCAGTGTCTTTTGAGCGTGGTGATACCCCACATGTGGCCAGAAACCTCTGTTTGGCAAAGGGGAGGGCCCGGAACAAAAGGAGCAATATATGAATTTTGGAACACAAATATGGCTGAAACAGATTGTGGGCACCATGTTTCATTTGCAGGGCCCCTAAGAGCAAAAATCGTCCACAAAGGACCCTAATTTTGAAACTAGACCGCTCAAAGGGTTTTATATAGGGGTATAGTGAGCATTTTGAACCCATGGATACTTCACAGAATTTAATACTATTAGGTCAGCATATTGAAAATTCTAAAATTCTCTTACTGGTTTGTGCCTCCAAACTATCCGGGGATCGGCTGGGGCCCATCACAGCAGGACTCAGCCCACCGAGGGCAGCATCTGGCCGGTCATGTAAACCTGGAGCAGACAACTGTGAGTAAAGAACTTATGACTGTATTCCCCTGTGTCGTCCAGTCATGCACCGTGTCTCCGTTCCTGCACCCCACCATTACAGCTCAACACCCTAGACTCACTAATTACGTATTTCTCTTTCCTGGAGCTAAGCTCTACCCGTGGAGAGCTCAACCAACCCTGCTGCATCACCACCATCCTCAGGGGAATAAATTAGCAGTGGCAGCCCCTATCTTGCCGCACACCACGCGTGGCGTCACAAAATCATCATAATCTCCCTACTGCCTTATTAAAACAACACCGCCGGGGTAACGGAGCCGGTCCTTGCCACCGTGAACATCTCACGAGAACTGGCCCGGTAACGAGTGGGGCGTGTCAACAACCCCAAAAAGTGGACCCGACAGTTTGTTACCCACTTTCTTATGAGCGCAGTGATATCCCACATGTAGTCAGAAACCTCTGTTTGGAGAAATGGGAGGGCTTGGAATGGAAGGAGCAATATTTGGATGTTGGAAAGCAAATTTGGCTGAAAAAGAATGCGGGTACGATGTTGCATTTGTAGGGCCCCTAAGATACCTAAACAGTAGAAACCCCCCACAAGTAACCTCATCTTGGAAACTAGACCCCTCTAGGAATTTATCTCAATGTTTGGTGAGAACTTGGAAGCCCCGGGGACTTTCCAGAATTTTAGAACGTTGAGCCGTGAAAATAAAAAAAAAAAATCATTTTTACCACATAATTGTTACTTCAACCAGGTAGCTTTTTTTTCCACAAGAGTCAGGAAAAAATGCACCATACAATTTATTGTGCAATTTCTCCTCAATAAGCCAGCTTTACACGCTGCAATGTACTGTATCTTACAATGTGTCAGCGGGGTCACGTCGTAAGTGACGCACATCCGGCATCGTAAGGTACATTGCAGTGTGTAACAGCTACGTGCGATTGCGATTGAACAGTAAAACGTTCATCGCATGCACGTCGTACATTCCTCATGAATTGTACATCAGATTGTTCATCGTACCCAGGGTTGCACACATCGCAGTGTGTGACACTCCGGGAACGATGAACAGATCTAATGCGGAAGGAAGGAGGTGGGCGGGATGTTTACGTCCCGCTCAGCTCCGCCCCTCCGCTTCTATTGGTCGACTGCCGCGTGACGTCGATGTGACGCCGAACGTCCCTCCCACTCCAGGAAGTGGATGTTCGCCGCCCACATCGAGGTGGTATGGACGGGTAAGTACGTGTGACGGGGCTAAATCGTTTGTGCAGCACGTTCAACAAATTGAACGTGCAACACATACGATGGGGACGTTGCAAATCTCATACGATATCATATGCGAAATTGGAACGTGTAAAGCTGGCTTTACGCAGATACCCCATATGTGGTGGAAATCAATTGTTGGGGTGCGCATATACGAGGGATACACCAAGTTATATGAAAAAGGTACTTTATTACAAAAATAGAACACAGGATCACACACTTTTAAAAACATTTAAAAAGCATAAAGCCATATATCAAAAGATGTCCCGACCTCTGTTAAGGTTGGACTATCCTCTGCTACCCAAAGGGGAGCTATGCGGTATGGTTTATACAGATAGGGGAATATGTAGGGAATTACCAACAATCCAAGATAGTACAATATACAAGGTTATATCCAAGAACATGCAAATACAACACCACAATATGCAGTTACAATAGATTGTATCACTACAGTTTTCAGGAGAGATTATCCCCCAGTAGAGGTAAAGTTCCCCAAGATGTAAACCTGCAGATATAATATAAGCCCTGATTGCTGGTCAAAGTGAGGTAATTCATATAGATGGAGAATAAACAGTGGAAATGCCATATATAGAATAGCCCTGAAGTACATACAAATAGAGCCAAAGATTTAAACATACAATAGACTATACCACTATAATGCCTCAGGGAGAAGATAGTCCCCAGCAGAAATAGAATTCCCCAAGATATAGGACCATCCGCAGATATGTTATATGCCCCAATTACCAGCCATAGCAAACCCAAACTCGGGTGACAGAGGGTACAGGTCCCCACGCGTATCGTCACCAACTAGGGTGACTTCCCCTGCCCACCCCTGATGAAGTCACCCTAGTTGGTGACGATACGCGTGGGGACCTGTACCCTCTGTCACCCGAGTTTGGGTTTGCTATGGCTGGTAATTGGGGCATATAACATATCTGCGGATGGTCCTATATCTTGGGGAATTCTATTTCTGCTGGGGACTATCTTCTCCCTGAGGCATTATAGTGGTATAGTCTATTGTATGTTTAAATCTTTGGCTCTATTTGTATGTACTTCAGGGCTATTCTATATATGGCATTTCCACTGTTTATTCTCCATCTATATGAATTACCTCACTTTGACCAGCAATCAGGGCTTATATTATATCTGCAGGTTTACATCTTGGGGAACTTTACCTCTACTGGGGGATAATCTCTCCTGAAAACTGTAGTGATACAATCTATTGTAACTGCATATTGTGGTGTTGTATTTGCATGTTCTTGGATATAACCTTGTATATTGTACTATCTTGGATTGTTGGTAATTCCCTACATATTCCCCTATCTGTATAAACCATACCGCATAGCTCCCCTTTGGGTAGCAGAGGATAGTCCAACCTTAACAGAGGTCGGGACATCTTTTGATATATGGCTTTATGCTTTTTAAATGTTTTTAAAAGTGTGTGATCCTGTGTTCTATTTTTGTAATAAAGTACCTTTTTCATATAACTTGGTGTATCCCTCGTATATGCACACTTCTTTCCTCTCTTGTTATAAAATGCATATAAGTGTGCTGAGGTGAACCCATTGACTGTTATAGGGTAAAAATATTCCCTGTAGGTGGTGCCCTCCCCCTTTTTTTTATATCAATTGTTGGGGTGCACGGCAAGGCTCGGAAGGGAAGGAGCGCCATTTGACTGTAAAATTGTCTGGAATCATTAGCAGACGCCATGTTGCATTTGGAGACCGCATTTGGTGCCTAAACAGTGGAGCTTCCCCACAAGTGACCCCATTTTAGAAGCTAAACTCCTCAAGGATTTTATTCAGGCGTACAGTGAGCATTTTGATTACACAGGTACTTCACAAAAATGTTGCTGTAGTGCCAAATTTCTCACTTTTAGGCTAAGTGCCAACAATCCGGCGAGACGTCGTCTAGGACGCAGTACCAGCCCTCCTGCAGAGATGCGAGTGTTGTCCATAGGAGACCACAGCTGCCCGTGCCCACGATCCAGGTTCGGGCCCCTGAGGACTTTAGCACTATTCTCCCTGTGGAGAACACTCTCGTCTCCACAACATAAATTGAGATGCTCAGGCTCAGGTAGCCACACTGGTCAGTTTATTCTATGGAAAAAAACAAGCACAGTGGGCATCGGATTTCTAAAAATCCTTGCACTGCGCTTGTACTGCAGAGCGCAGCATTTTCGATGCAGCGAAAACGCTGTGTCCAAAACTCTGCAAACCCTAATCGTGGGCACACAGCCTAAAAAGCTAGGATGGATTGATGGATAGGTAGACTGACAGAGGTAAAATACTTTGTTCCATCCCCCTGCATATACTAAGCTGGCACCCTATAGTGCTTTTCATGTGGCACTAAAGGGTGTTTAGCCTTTTATTTAGCCAAAAAATAAATAAAAAAAGTGAGGTCCCCCCACTTTTGATAGCCAGCTAGGCTAAAGCAGATGGCTGCAGCCTGCAGACCACAGCTGGCAGCTTCACCTTGGCTGGTAATCCAAAACAGAGGGCACCTTAGACTGTTTTTTTAAATTATTTATTAAATTGGATTACCAGCCAAGGTGAAGCTGACAACTGGGATCTGGTATTCTCAGAGTGGGAAGGTCCATGGTTATTTGGCCCTCCCCAGCCTGAAAATAGCAGGCTGCAGCCGCCCCAGAAGTGACACATCCATTAGATGCGCCAATCCTGGTGCTTCAACCTTCCTCATCCCATTCCCCTGGTGTGGTGGCAAACGGGGTAAGAAATGGGTTTGATACCAGCTGTGTAATCTCATCTGGCATCAAGCTCAGCTGTTATAAAGTCACAGCGTCTATCAGATACCCAACATCCCTAACCCAGTCAGTAATAAAAAATTGTGGGTTTTGGGGTTTTTTTTTGTTTAATTTTAATAAACACTCCCCAACACATTTCCTCTTTCACCAATTTATTAAAAAAAGAAAACAAAAAAATATCCGGTCCGCCGTAATCTATTTTGGAGGTTTCACGACGATTCTGGACCTTCCAGTAAATGGGGGAAGCGTTCTCTTAGCGTGCCCCCCATATTCTGGAAGTGCATACCCTCCATGTGAGCAATGTGGCTGCAGTGTCCTGAGAATAATATCTGCAGTCACACTCCCCGGTCCACAGCATGGCAAGCTCAGTATCATTGTGCAGAGAGACGGCTGACAGACGCTCTGCGCATGTGGACGATATTTTGCAGAGGAGGAGGAACAGGAGGGATCGGAGCGGACCGGAGCAGCAGCAGGTACCGAGAGACTGGGGAGGACCAGGATATGACACAAATTGACTTGGATGGACCTGGGGAGGACTGTTCTCAGAGGAGGAGGATGAATGCAACATGTGGGCAAATCGTGCGCACCGCCATCTTGGAATGATCGGTGGGTGTCGGGGGGGCACTTTGGCCATACCGGGGGCCCAACGGAGGAGATTTATCTCCCATCTGGCATGTTTGATCATGCCAGGTGGGAGATAAATCATTTTTTACCTGCGCTGTCATTTACTGTAATAAGACCATCTTTATACGGTGTATACTGATGATCACGTGACCGGGGACTGGAAAAAAAAACCTGTCAGAATCGTGATCTCTAGGGTCTCAGCTATCCTCAGCAGCTGAAACCCCTAACACTCTCCAACACTATATACTTTTTTCTTACCGCTGATTTAAAACAGTAAAGGGGGCTTTACACGCTACGATATCGCTAATGCGGAGTCGTTGGGGTCACGGAATTTGTGACGCATATCCGGCCGCATTAGCGATATTGTTGCGTATGACACCGATGAGCGATTTTGCATCGTCGCAAAAACGTGCAAAATCGCTCATCGGTGACATGGGGGTCCATTCTCAATTATCGTTACTGCAGCAGTAACGAGGTTGTTCCTCGTTCCTGCGGCAGCACACATCGCTATGTATGACGCCGCAGGAACGAGGAACCTCTCCTTACCTGCCTCCCGGCCGCTATGAGGAAGGAAGGAGGTGGGCGGGATGTTACGTCCCGCTCATCTCCGCCCCTCCGCTTCTATTGGGCGGCTGCTCAGTGACGTCGCTGTGACGCCGCACGGACCGCCCCCTTAGAAAGGAGGCGGTTCGCCGGTCACAGCGACGTCACCAGGCAGGTAAGTATGTGTGACGGGTCTGGGCGATGTTGTACGGCACGGGCAGCGATTTGCCTGTGTCGCACAACAGATGGGGCGGGTACCCACACTAGCGATATCGGGACCGATATCGCAGTGTGTAAAGCGGCCTTTACATGGAAAAAGTACCCTTTACTACCGCTGTTTTAATGCCTCCATGCGGGAATGGGTGCTGCAGAGCAGACCATTATGATAAGCTACAATAAAAAATGACACTATAGCACAGGTTTAATCTGACTATAACTATGTTGTATTGTAATAAGCTGCAAATTTTCCACTTGTTAAAGCTGCACAGAAAATTCACTATTTTTTACCCGATATCTGCATTGTGTTTGTACCATGTATGTGATACGTATATATAACATTACATATATCATATACTGCAAGCGCCTCTGCTCCGTTCATTGCCTATGGGACTGCTGGAAATCCCCAATAAAGAGCTCAGTTATCTTCGCAAGTGCCTTAAGCCCACTTTACACGTTGCAATTAGTTGTACAATCGCATTTGCGATGTGACACGCCCAGGTCGCATACGGGATCTTATGAGATCACATGTAGTTCGTTCATTTGCTGTCACACGTGCGTTAGTAGTCTATGTTAAATTGATCAATTTTGTGTGTGATCCTTTAGATCATGTGTTCTGTGACGTATGCATTGGGCACCTTTTTTTTTTTTATTTATTGACTTGCCAAGCGTGTGTACTGTGTAGGGATGCGTTTTTACTATGTCATCTGCCGTTCAGCTCTGCTACATGGCCGCTAACAGCAGACACAGACAGCCATGTAGCAGAGCTGAATGGCAGATGACAGCAGACACAGACAGAGCTGCACTGTCAGAATGAACTCGGGTGAACTTCACCCGACTTCACGGTGATGCTGCGGCTCTGTCTGTGTCGCGCCCTGATTAGCGGTCACCAGTGAAGGACTCACCGGTGACCGCTAATCTCCTAAGTGACTGAAGTTAGCAGCCCTCTCTCATACTCACAAATCCCCGATCCCCGGCGCTGCACGGCGTTCACACTGCTCCGGCGGCTTTTACTGTTTTGAAAAAGCCGGCCGCCCATTAAACAATCTCGTATTCCCTGCTTTCCCCGCCCACCGGCGCCTATGATTGGTTACAGTGAGACACGCCCCCACTCTGAGTGACAGGTGTCACACTGCACCCAATCACAGCAGCCGGTGGGCGTGTCTATACTGTGTAGTGAAATAAATAATTAAATAATTAAAAAAAACGGCGTGCGGTCCCCCCCAATTTTAAAACCAGCCAGATAAAGCCATACGGCTGAAGGCTGGTATTCTCAGGATGGGGAGCTTCACGTTATGGGGAGCCCCCCAGCCTAACAATATCAGCCAACAGCCGCCCAGAATTGCCGCATACATTATATGCGACAGTTCTGGGACTGTACCCGGCTCTTCCCGATTTGCCCTGGTGCGTTGGCAAATCGGGGTAATAAGGAGTTATTGGCAGCCCATAGCTGCCAATAAGTCCTAGATTAATCATGTCAGGCGTCTATGAGACACCCTCCATGATTAATCTGTAAATTACAGTAAATAAACACACACACGCCCGAAAAAATCCTTTATTATAAATAAAAAACACAAACATATACCCTGGTTCACCACTTTAATCAGCCCCAAAAAGCCCTCCATGTCCGGCGTAATCCAGGATGCTCCTGCGTCGCTTCCAGCGCTGCTGCATGGAGGTGACCGGAGCTGCAGCACACACCGCCGCTCCGGTCACCTCCACGCAGCTTAATGAAGACAGCCGTGCGATCAGCTGAGCTGTCAGTGAGGTTACCCGCTGTCACTGGATCCAGCGGTGGCCGCGGGTAACCTCAGTGACAGCAGCTGATCGCGCGGCTGTCTTCATTACCTGCGTGGAGGTGACCGGAGCGGCTGTGTCTGCTGCAGCTCCGGTCACCTCCATGCAACAGCGCTGGAAGCGACGCAGGAGCATCCTGGATTACGCCGGACATGGAGGGCTTTTTGGGGCTGATTAAAGTGGTGAACCAGGGTATATGTTTGTGTTTTTTATTTATAATAAAGGATTTTTTCGGGTGTGTGTGTTTATTTACTGTAATTTACAGATTAATCATGGAGGGTGTCTCATAGACGCCTGACATGATTAATCTAGGACTTATTGGCAGCTATGGGCTGCCAATAACTCCTTATTACCCCGATTTGCCAACGCACCAGGGCAAATCGGGAAGAGCCGGGTACAGTCCCAGAACTGTCGCATATAATGTAAGCGGCAATTCTGGGCGGCTGTTGGCTGATATTGTTAGGGTGGGGGGCTCCCCATAACGTGGAGCTCCCCATCCTGAGAATACCAGCCTTCAGGCGTATGCCTTTATCTGGCTGGTTTTAAAATTGGGGGGGACCGCACGCCGTTTTTTTTAATTATTTAATTATTTATTTCACTACACAGTATAGACACGCCCACCGGCTGCTGTGACTGGGTGCAGTGTGACACCTGTCACTCAGAGTGGGGGCGTGTCTCACTGTAACCAATCATAGGCGCCGGTGGGCGGGGAAAGCAGGGAATACGAGATTGTTTAATGGGCGGCCGGCTTTTTCAAAACAGTAAAAGCCGCCGGAGCAGTGTGAACGCCGTGCAGCGCCGGGGATCGGGGATCGGTGAGTATATGAGAGAGGGGGATAGACTGACATGGACAGAGAGTGAGGGACAGAGATAGTGACCGACTGACAGAGATTAGTGAATGACAGACATTGTGAGGCGCTTCAGAACGCAGCTTTTCAGCTGCGCTCTGAAGCGGACCTTTTTTAAGCTGCGGTGCAGAGCGCACACCTGCGCACATAGCATCAGACACCAAAATCGTATGAGGGATGTCACACGTTACAATTGACTAGGTTCGTGCAACAAAACGCTCAATTCTAGAGAATGATACGATGTGTTTGCGATCAACGGTTTTGCGTTCAATCCTGATCGCACGTAGATGTCACACGCAGATACCTCACAAACGATGCCGGATGTGCGTCACTTACAACTTGACCCCAACGACGGATTGTGAGATATATTGAAGCGTGTGTTGGGGGCTTTAGACGATGAATGGAGCAGAATGTGCATGCTCAGCCTTCATTGCTTTGTCTGGGTTATGCAAAGCCTTGTCTCCAACCTTTGGATCTTCCCCTATTAGTAAGTTGTTCCCTATTTTGTTGATAGGGGATAACTAGAACTTCCTTCCTTGGGAATCCACTTTAGAAAGGTTTTCTAGTTCAGAGCACCCCCACTCCCCAGATGCAGACATTTTACAATCACTAGCTTTTTACTCACCCTCCCCTGGTCCAGCACAGAGTATTTGCCACTGGCTGCTATTGCCTGCAGTGAGAAAAGAAGCTGAGCTCACTGATTGGCTGTCAACATGAAGTGAACTCTGCAGACAATAACTGCAGAGTCAGTACTGGACCCAGGGAGAGTGAGTACAGCCAGTTTACTGTTTAAGACCCCCTTCACACGTCCGTGTCTCCGGTACGTGCTAGGTCCGTGCCCGTATGTACAGGAGACACGGGCACACGTATACCTATTCAAAATCAATGGGTATATGTGCACGCACGTGTTCTGCCAGTGGCCCGTGCCTCCGTGTGGAGCATACGTGTGCCGTGTGCTCCACACGGATGCATGTCCGTGTTTCTCCGGCAGCACGGGCCCGCACTCGTAGCACACGGATGTAGTGTGCATGCGGGTCCACGTGACACGCGCCGGAGAAACACACGTGCCATTTTAAAAATAAAAAAAACACAAACTCACCTCCACGAGTCCTGCAGTGTCTGCCGCGGCTGTCACCTGCATCCGTCCCCCAGTGAATTTGAACAACGCATCTTCTTCACTGGGGACCGGAAGCAGCGTCAGCGGGGCATGGCCTGTGCCGGACTCTGTCATTCAGCACCACAGACAGCTCCGGAAGAAACAGGTAAGGCGGGGCTTTCCGTTCTCCGTGTGTTATTAAACACGGCACACGGAGGGGAACACGCACCCTTGACACGTCCGTGAAACACGTGCGTGATTTTCACGGACGTGTGAAGGGGGCCTAAGACAAACTGCACCTGCAGACATGGGATTTTGAAACCTTTAGTCCCATAATCTAAGCTGTTTTCTAATATACTAGGCTGTAAAAATGTCCTACCGTTCCCCATTCACACTAACAGCTACTTTGTTTTTTTTGCTACCTACTTTTTGTCTGATGACGATTTGTTTTAATACTGCAGTGCATGCTGGGATACTCATATCATCAGGGGGAGCAGTGTCAGTGTCACTTCCACAGCCTCTGCCTCTCCTTGAAGCAAAGCTTCACCAGTGGCACTAGTTTCAGGTGTGGCACTGTCACTGCTGTGTCCCTGTTTTCTTAGTGCAGCGTCTCCCCCAGTGTCCTGTGTAATGAGACATGTCACTATACCTGGCGATACAGGAGATCAGCGTCGCCACATAGGTGAGGCCACTGGTGTCTGCCAGTACGGATGCTGAGCCCCTCGCACTGGGTAGTCAGCACAAGGAAGACCGCATAATGGTGGGGAGACGACAGCACACAGCGATGTGACAATGCACTAGGAAGACTGCGCATGGGGCAGGAAGCGCATGGGGGGGCAATGACTGCATAAAGGAAGGCAACGCTTGGTGGGGTGGGGGCAGACACTGCACTAGTAAGACACTCAGGGGCACAACCGTCACGCTGACAATTGTTTCCAGGGAAGAGTATGGTGGAAATGACCGCCACCTCTGCCCACTGATGATGCTTTGTTTCAGTGTCCCAGCATGCACTGGGGTACTCAAAAATAATCAGACAGGAAATAGAAAAAAACCCACAGCAGCTGTTAGTGTAGATACAGAATGGTAGGGAATTATTAGAGTATATTAGAAAACAGATGAGATTATGGAAGTAAAGTAGTTTACACAAGCACCATGCTAGGCGGCTCATGGAGAAAATGAGCAGCAACAACTGCTCTGGATAAGCAGCCAAAGAGGGGGGTGATGGGGGTTTATGGGCCGATAACGGCTCTAGGTCAGAAGATAACAGGAGGTGGGTGATATGGCCAGAGGTGGCTAGGGTCAGGTTATGTTGGCCACAAGCTATATGATTCACAGACACTAACAGCAGCAGAGCAGACAGAAAAAGCCAGTGAATTGCCAACTGAGCCACACATTTCCCATCTGTGTTTTTCAGGAAAAATAAAAAATCTAACGTTACTCTGTGCATAATGTCATGATTACATGAACGCCTATGCTTGCAGTCATATGAGAACTAGTCTCATCTGGCTTCTATTGTAAGAGGGTGACTAATGGTCAGTACTCCCCTGAAGACATCGTGCACCACATTGCAAGTGAACTTATTGTGTAAAGGCCCATTTACACGCAACTACATCGCTAACAAGATGTCGTTGGGGTCACGGAATTCGTGACGCACATCCGTTGCGTTAGAGATGGAGTGAAGAAGCAGCAGAGTGGTGTGGTGGTAGAGAAACAGGCAGAAGCATTGGGTAGGAGGAAATCAGAAGCTGGTGACCTGAAGCAGTGGGTTACAGATTGGTAGCATAGAAGTAGAGAGCGTGGACCAGAACAGCGCCACCATGGCAAGCAGGCTAAAGTGAGTAGTGCAGATATTGTAAGGGCCTTATGCGGGCTTCACACGGTACGATCTATCATGCGATTTCACGAGCGATCGTACTAGCCCCCATCATTTGTGCGTCATGGGCAATTAGTTGCCCGTGGCGCACAAAGTCGTTAAACCGCCGTCACACAGACTTACCTGCTGTGCGACCTCGCTGTGGGCGGCGAACATCCACTTCCTGAAGGGGAAGGGACGTTCGGCGTCACAGCGACGTCACACAGCGGCCGGCCAGTAGAAGCGGAGGGGCAGAGATGAGCGGGACGTAAACATCCCGCCCACCTCCTTCCTTCCGCATAGCCGGCGGGAGCCGCAGGACACAGGTAAGCTGTGTTCATCGTTCCTGGGGTGTCACATGGAGCGGCGTGTGCTACCCTGGGTACAATGAACAACCGGTGCTAAGTAAAATAAACGATTTTTTAAAAATGAGCGACTTGTACACGATTCGCGATTCGTAACCGATTTGCGATCGTTTACAGACGCTCATAGGTGTCACACGGGACGACGTCGCAAGCGATGCCGGATGTGCGTCACGAAAACCGTGACCCCGACGATATATCGCACGATAGATTGTCCCGTGTGACGCCCGCATTAGTCTTCGGACAGCCACAGTCACTGCCGGATTGGGATGCTCGGACACAACCCGGTAGAAGATAGCCTTTCAGAGAGCAGTGAAGTGTAGAGAAGAAACTCTCATGCTCCTCGGTAGCTGGTGGGACTGTGAAATATGTACCGCTCCTCTGGGGAAGATTGTTCTTTTGAAGAAGCTGTTGACAGTAAAGATAAAGTGTTTTATAGCTGGCCTAAGTGTGGACTTTATTCTTATGGGAGTGAATTTGCAGCATGTGCCTTGGTGCAGCAGCAGCAGGCTGATGGCCCCGAAGTACCCCGTTACTCAGGTACCACACCACCGACCCCAACACACACTGCAAACCCCTTTTCTGTAGCGTGTCAAGCGGGTGATCAGCCTCACATTACACTATCACGAGAGATGAGACTGGTCAGCATGTAACTGCACGAGGAACCGGATGTGGTGACAACATGCACAGTCACATGGTCACTCACATACAGAGTTTACCTGTACTCCGGAGACAGACAGCCCCTTTTACACAAATACATTGGTTGTTGTTTATTGATCTCTTACCTCCCGTCTGCTCTCGCCTTGTCTTCCGGCTTTCATTTTTGGCTTCATAACTAGAAATTAAAATGGACATAGACATAGATGAGATACAATCTTTACATTCGGCCGCATTTATATTTTTCTTATTCCTGTTTTACGTCACCCAACCTGAAATTGCTGAGACACTGCGATATTGCATGTAAGGGCTCACCCCTCCGGATTAGTCGGACGACTGATAGCGGATTTGTTACTGAATAGCACTCGGTCCAATGTTATCCAGAGGGCCAGTGCTGAGGCTTTATTTTTTTTTTTTACTGACAGAACCTCTAGGTGTCGGCTGCAATTCGCCATTTAATCGGATGAGACTCATTCAGGTCTATGGTGCGTGGAACACATTGGACTGCAGTGCGGTGACATCCGAGGGCGCACAGATTTCCTTGCACTCGTTTTGTTCTCTATCTCCTCCTCACAGTGAGCTTATACCAATAAAAATAGCTTCTAAATAACATTTACATGCATTTTACATCAGCAGCAGTTTTGGAACAATTTGCTTGTTAGTAATTTAGAAGGGTTAAAAGTTTCTCAATTTATTTTTTTTTTTAGGGACCTATCACATTTGAAGTGACTTTGTGGGGCCTATGTGACAAAATATACCCAAAACTGACAGTTTTAAAAAAAACTACACCAAATCCAAGAAGCTTATTAACCCTTTAGATGCTTCATACTAATGAAAGCAATTTTGGGGGAAAAAAAAATGAACATTTTAATTTTTCACACAAAAATGTGTTGATTTACCAAAAAATTGTTCCATTTCACAAGGGTTACAGGAGAAAAACACTATGGAGCACAGAATGATGTCCTATTTCTCCTGAGTATGTCGGTACTGCTGTGAGCACACGGCGGGGCCTGGAAGGGACGGAGCGCAATTTGCCATCTATTCTAGACAATTTCGCACTACACAAGTCAGAGACCATGCTGCGTTTGAGAGCCCCTGATGTGCAAACAGTGAAAACTCCCACAAGTGACCCCATTTTGGAAACTAAACCCTCAAGGAATTAATTTAGACATGTAATGAGCACCTTATACCCCCAGGTGCTTCACAAATTTTATAACATTGAGCCGTGAAAATAAAAAATACATTAAGGCCTGTCTCACACATCAGTGAAAAACACAACCGTTTTTCACTGACGTATTAGAAACGCATGTGTGCCTCCGTGTGCCGTGATTTCATGGCACACGTGTGATCTCCATCTCCTATCCATGATCATTGATAGCACATGCAGATCAGGTACTCCAAACTCACCTGTCTCCGCTCCTGCTGTCCATGGTGCTGAATCTCCAGCTCTGTTGTTTCTGGCCCTGCTGTGTCACTGCTGTTGCTACTTCAGGGTCGCGGTGCAGTGCATATTCATAAGAGTAATTAGCCAGGCATGAAGCAGCAGCCAGCAGCGGCCGAACACAGCATCGCTGGAGAAGGTGAGTATAAAAAGCTTTTTATTTCAAAGATACGTTTTTTCTAGTACGTGTTTCACGGATCTCACTATAGTGTGCTCCGTGGGACATCAGTGATGCTAGAAAAAAAGGACTTGTCTCCGTGCGGAGCACACAAACATGCTTGTACGGTGCACGGAAACACGTCAGTGAAAAATCACTGATGTGTGCGCAGACCCATTGATGTTAACGGGTATTCATATACCCATTCTGGTACGTGAAAAAACAGTAACATACTTACCAGAATCACTGACGTGTGAAAGAGGCCTAACATACAAATTTTGCTTTAGTCCCCATTTTCTCATTTTCACAAGGGTAACCGGAGAAATTACACAACACATTTTGGGGTCCATTTCTATTTCTGAGTACAGACACTCCTCAGGTGGAGGGCACATGGGACGGCTGAAAAAGGAAGGAGCACAATTTGCATTTTTTGAGCGCCATACTTGGTTGGAATAGATTGCGGATGACATTTCAAGAGCTTCTGATGCGGAAAAACAGCAGAAATTCCACAAGTCACCCCATTTTGGAAACTACACCTCTAGGGGAGTAGAGAACATCTTCAAGGCTCCGGCGATTCATACAATTGTATAACATTGGGCTGAGTGAACGAACATGTAACATTTTTCTTCTAATAAATGTTGCTTTGGCCACAAGTTTTAATTTTCAAAAGGGGCAATAAGAGAAAACGAATTGCCTCAATTTGTTGAGCAATTTCTTGAGTACACCAATGCCCCATATGTGAGCACAGTACAAAGCTCAGAAGGGAAGGAGCGCCATACTGGAGTGCAGACTTAGATAGATTGGTTTTCGGGTGCCATGTGACATTGGCAGAGCCCCTGACATGCCAGAGAAGGAAAGCGCCCCACCCCCATAAGTGACTCCATTTTACATACTACACCTCTCAATCACCTAGGGGTGCAGTGATCATATTGACCAAACAGGAGTGTCAAAGAATATTAAAACATTGGGCGGTGAAGAATAAAAATTAGATTACCATAAAATTTCTCTCTTTTGCAAAAGTCTTTACATTTCCCACAGGGAAATGGGTAAAAATGAACCAAAATGTGTCACAATGTTTGCGGAACGTGGCAATACCCTATGTATGTGTGGTGCCCTGGACAAGCCAGGACGTCACAGGTACTGCAACAACACACCCCACACCCCGGTTAGGCACATCAGTCACACACACAAATCCTTGTTGCCTCCCTCCAGGGGCTGATGTCCACACCAGGTGGGGTGGAGCCAGGTGGTTGGCCCCACCCACTGAGGAGTTCACAGTCCTGGAGGCGGGAAAGTAAGTTAGTTGAGTTCAGTTTAGGGAAGTGGTAGTAGAGGAGCTGATTGACCGTGTCCGTGTACGTGGCCCGGGTACCGAAGAGCAAGGTTGGCAGACGGTGGTGACCATCTGCAGACGAGGCCGATTGACGCACAACCATAAGGACTGGCCCGCCGGTACCGAACCGGGGAGCGAAGAGAAGCCAGCACCATTCGGCAGGGCCTACGGACCCCGACCAGGCTTGGAGTCGCCGTTAAACCAGTCAAATCCATCAGCGACGGGAAGCTCCGGGGTTTCCCTGCAGCAAAGACCCGACTGAAGGCAACCGCTCAACCGTGAAGGGAAATACAGCTACCGCCACAGCTAGAGTTCCCAGGGCCAGAGCCTGCGGGCAAAAAGGGGCTCCTCTGGCAAACACACCACTGGGGAGCGAGCTACCGGTGGGAAGCCATCGGGGCCGAAAACACATTAAAGGTGCAGGGAGAGACAGTCACCGCCAACCTACCGGGAGTGACCACCGCAGCCGCCTGTGGGACCCGTCCATCCAGCCGTTTGTTTTACCAGAGACTCCGTGTACGTTACTGGCTGAGTGAGTACCACCGTGCCGTCTGGTACCGCGCTGCCCCCGCGACCCTGCACCTCCCCAACTCCTGCCATCCACCGTCCAATCACCATCACCGGGCCCCAGGACCACCAAACCCCCCTACCCACGAAGGGGAGAGAAACATCTTGGCTGCTCCCTGTCATCGCTCCCGGGATCCCCGTCCAGAGCAGCGGTGGTGTCCCAACCTCACCACACACCGTGGTTGGCGTCACGAACCGACTTCCCAATCTCCAAAAACTATCCCCTTTTCACTCACAGGAGAGGAGCGCCGCTCGAGTCCCCGGATTCGGCCCACCGCTCGAGCCACCGAGCAGCAAGCAGCAGCCAGACCCGAGTGTGGTAGTGAGCGCAGCGGCCCCCTCCCCGCCCGCGACATATGCCTGTACAGTACTGTTTAGCCACACGGCATGACTCGGAAGGGAAGGAGAGCCATTTGACAATTTGTGAACCACATAAACAGAGCCCCTAATAGTCAGAAGAGCAGAATCCCCTTAAGTGTCCCCATTATCTCAATTAAACTCCCCTGGGAATTTATCTACAGGTGTTGTGATGATTTTGACTTCATAGGTGTTTACAACCATTACTGCTTGTTTCTAGAAATCTGCCATTGTAGTGCCCATACATTTTAGTGCCCAACTTGTGGTTCTGGAGACACGCACCCCATAAATTGAGGGGGGAGGAATTCAAAACTATGATTATGTAGTGCCCCTGAAGCATCAGGGAGCTACAAGGTTCTACATCCTCACCAGGATGCAGGCCTAGCCCCTAGGGCCCCGGAAGACCAGTGCCAGTCACACACAAACTCTCCAGGTAATCCCAGTTTTCCCCAAAAATCCCCCATAGAATGGTACAAAGATAGGGTCGGACCAATGGATGGCCGCCTAGAGGTGGAGCCAGTCCAGTCCACTAGTTGACCAGGTGGGAGGGGCAGACAGTGGACAGTCAGTCTGAGTAGTTGGAGGAGTGAGAAAGTGAAGGTGCATGTGAGGAGACACACTGACTAGGAGTGAACAGTAACCTGGTGCCCAGGAGGGTAGTTGCCGGTGGAGTACTCCCAAAACTACGCACCAATGGGGTACAGAACCCTAGGTCAGGCATAAAGCTCCAGGCAGGTCTGACAACACCTGCACAGTGAGGGGACCATCAAGGACCTCGCTGGCCTTAAAAAGCCGAGACTCAGTAGCAAAGGGAGAACCGGGGACAGGACCAGAGACACCAACCCCACAGGGTTCACGCTACCGAAATATGGACAGCAGTGGAAAACCACCGGACGGGGATCCCCAGTTGCTCTACACCACAGCGATCCACCAAACAGAGACAGGTGCAGGGGAAGAAGGTATCAGATTACTAAACTGGCACTGGGACAAAGGGGACCTGAAGGTGAAACCAGCCGGCCACGGGTGACCAGTTACCACCATCTGACATGTCAGATTGGACAGAAAAGTCCTCCCCAGGTTACCCCCAGTACCTCCTGCAGCGCTGAGTCCCCCACAGCCCCTCTTTCTCTTCAGAAAACATGCAGACGCATGCGCAGAGAGCTGGCTCTCTGCGAGCAGTGAGACTGAGGTTACTGTGTGACACCCTGGACTAGCCAGGTAGTCACAGATAGTGCCCCGCATAACACCAGTCCCTCACTAGGTAACACCAGCCAAACCATAAACCCTAGTCACCTCCCGCAGAGCTTGATGGACACACCAGGGGGCGGAGCCAGGCAGTTGGCCACGCCCACCGAGGAGTCCAGAGGGCCTGAGGCAGGAAAGAGTTCAGTTCAGTAGAGTGGAGAGTGAGGAGTGAAAGAGTCAGACAGGTGCCGGGGTTGGAGCCCTGGTACCTTGGGTAGGAGGCATACGGAGGCCTTAGCCTGCAGGAGCTGGGAAGACGGCTCGGTGGAACCGTGGTGGACCGGGACAGGGTAGTGGCCCGCCGGTACCGACCCGGGGAACCGAATCAGAAACTGGAGCACAAAGGGGGGTACTCAGACCCTGAAACAAGGTCCAGAAGCCACTGGACTGAGTTAATCGACTGACTGCAGTCTGGACCTTAGGTCCTTTCCCACCCAAGTCCCGACTGAAGACAACAACCCACCGAGGGGAATAGAAAGCCACCGCACAGGCAGAGAGATCCCACGGGCCAGCGTCTGCGGGAAAATGGGCTCCTCCGACTTATACAAAGCCAAGGAGCGGACTCCCGTTGCTGAAGCGCAGGCAGTCTACACATACACTACACGGTGCAGGAGAAAGGCAAAGACCACCAGACCGGGTGGGGGACCAGACGCAGCCGGCTGCGGGCACCGACCACCATCAACTTTGTTTACCAGAGACTTCTGTGTGTCAATAACTGTCAGTACAACAGTGCCATCCGGCCACGCACGGCCCTGCACCGCCCAGCTCTCCCCAACAGGTCCCGGGGCCACCACCCCTGCCCACGAAGGGGTTAACATCTTGCTGCATCACCATCTGCCCCGGGTGCCCCGTAACCGCAGCGGTGGTGTCCACCTTCACCACAACCCGTGGGTGGCGTCACAAACTTAAACACGGCTCTGGCCGTACACCTACCTACCACCCCCCTAAGTAGCGCCAGCACCCTTTCAGAGCGAAGTGACCCCGGGTCCGGAGGCGCTCGAGCCACCCATCAACGACCCCGGATCCGAGCGGCTCAGCTGCAGCCAAGCGCGGGGCGGTACAACTGCAGTTCACACTGCCCTAATGTGAGCATCACACGAGACGATCTATCAGGCGATATGTCGTCGGGGTCACGGTTTTCGTGACGCACATCCGGCATCATTTACTGCGTCGTCCCGTGTGACACCTACGAGCGACGCAGAACGTTCGCAAATCGTGTATAGTTGACACATCGTTTCTTCTTAAAAAGTCGTTTTTTTTTCTTTGCTCCGGTTGTTCATCGTACCCGGGGCAGCACACATCGCTCCGTGTGACACCCCGGGAACGATGAACACAGCTTACCTGCGTTCCGCGGCTCCCGCCGGCTATGTGGAAGGAAGGAGGTGGGCGGGATATTTACGTCCCGCTCATCTCCGCCCCTCCGCTTCTATTGGCCGGCTGCTGTGTGACGTCACTGTGACGCCAAACGTCACACCCCCTTCAGGAAGAGGATGTTCACCGCCCACAGCGACATCGCTCAGCAGGTAAGTACGTGTGACGGGGGTTGAATGACTTTGTGAGCCACAGGCAACTAATTGCCCGTAACGCACAAACGACGGGGCGGGTACGATCACTCGTGCAATCGCACGATAGATCGTACCGTGTGACACCCGCATTAGTGTGACCAGGGGAGTGTGGCTGCAGTATTCTCACTGAGATCACTGAAGCCACACTCCTTACATGGAGTGTCTGCATTTCCAGAACATGGGGGATACCTTCATTGAGGGAGGGGGGAAAGGGAATTTTTTTTTTTCGCTCTTCAATAAATTGGTGAAAGAAGGAATGTGATATTGTTTTTTTCAAATAAAAAAAAAATTGCCTCCTTTTTTTTTCTTTATTACTGACTGGGTTAGTAATGGGTTTGATGCCAGGTGACATTACACAGCTGGCATCAACTCCATATACTACATTTGCCACCAGATCAGGGCAATACAATGAGCCGGGGCGAAGCATTATTTACAAATGATTAAAAAAAGGAAAAAGCAAAACATACACACACAC
This sequence comes from Anomaloglossus baeobatrachus, assembly GCF_048569485.1. Taxonomy (NCBI): domain Eukaryota; kingdom Metazoa; phylum Chordata; class Amphibia; order Anura; family Aromobatidae; genus Anomaloglossus; species Anomaloglossus baeobatrachus. Next base: position 174,279,743 of record NC_134356.1, read on the forward strand.
ACATACACATATACACACACAGCGTGGTGCGACCTCTGTTGTAGATTTCCAGCCAAGGTGAATTTGGCAGCTGCGGTCTGCAGCCATCTGCTGTATCCTAGCTGGCTATCAAAAAATGGGGGGACCTCATGTGACCCCCTCGCAAAACCAGGTAGTCACACATTAGGCCCTGCACAACACCATCCCTCACCTAGGTCACATACAGCAGACCTGAAACCCTAGTCACCCCCCTCAGGGCAAGACAGGCACACCAGTGGATGGGACAAGGCAGTTAGAGAACGCCCCCCCAGGAGTCTAGACAGCCCGGGGCGGGAAAACAAACAGATGAAGTTGTAGTTCAAGTTGAGAGGAGTGTGGGCTGGAGCTAGGTGTAGCTCCAGCAGAGGAGAAGTTCAAGTTGGACGGTGCCAGGGTCGGAGCCCTGGTGCCTTGGCTAGGTGGCAGACGGTGGTCTCCGTCAGCAGGAGACGGGAAGACGGTTCGGCAGATCCGAGGAGGACCGGAGCAGGGTTGGAGCCTGCCGGTACCAACACCGGAGACCCGACCGGAAACCGTGCACAGAAGGGGTACCCGGACACTGAAGCCAGGACCGACACAAAGGGGCTAGCTAATCAACTGATTGAGGGCAGGATTATAGGTCCTGTCCCAACCAAAGTCCCAAAAGCAGACAACCACCCACAGATAGGGATAGGGCAACCGCCAGGGCCCATAGATCCATCGGGTCAGCGTCAGCGGGCACGGCTCCTCAGGCACATAGAAAGTCGGGAGCGGACTCTCGTGTTCCACACCGCGAAGTCCAAACACACAACCACAACCAGTGCAGAGGAAGAGACAACGACCACCAGCCCGGGTGGGGGACCGGAGAACAACCGGCCGCCGGCCACGAGCACCTTGGTTTACCAAAAGACTCGTGTAATTCATTTGCTTGTGAGTAACCAAACATTCCCTGCTACGTCCGGGCGCATGGGCCCCTGCCATTGCCATACCCTACACAGAGACACTGGGCCCCGGGACAACCATCCCTACCCACAGAGGGGTTAACATCCGGCTGCCATTACATCTCCCCCAGGTATCCCACAACAGCAGCGGTGGTGTCCCACTTCACCACACACCGTGGGTGGCGTCAAGAATCAAATACGGCCAAGGCCGTACAACTACATCCCCCTTATCATTCGGCGTGTCCGCGTGACCCCCGGGTCCAGAGGATCCCTCAAGCCACGCAGCGGGTCCGGATCCGAGCAGCGCCGGCTGCTGGCACGGGGGCGGCACACTCACATTTTTTAATTTAATTATTTATGTGACGCCCTGGTAAAACCAGGTAGTCACAGAAAGAGTTAATCCTCCTTGGCAGCTACACAATCCCCACACAGATGTACAGCAGCCAATCAGATCATACTCACCCCCTCCCAAGGAAAACATGGAGGGGGTGAGGGGAGTTAAGGAAGTGACAGAGCAGAATTTAGGTCAGTTGTGCTGTAGTCAGTGGAAAGCTGACAGGGGAGGCTTGCAGCTCCCCGGAGAAAGTGGTAGCCGGGGTTGGAGCCCTGGACTACTGGACTAGCTGGCTGTGAGGGCCACAGGCGACGGAGATCCGGCAGCGGGGAACCTGAGGCGACCGGGACAGGGTTGTAGCCCGCCGGTGCCGGTAGAGGGACCCAATCCGGAGGCCGTTCAAACGGACTAGTCCAGACAAGAGAGAGACAGACAGAGAGTGTGGAAGGAAGGGCCCCTAGCTGTACATCTGGGTGTGGGACCCGAAGAAACCCGCCAACGGTGATCGGCCATTTGGCAAGTTGGTTTACAAAGGACTCTGTTTTCTGACCACACACATCAGCCTAGCTTCATCCAACACCAGGACAACCGAACTGTAAGGGGTACTTTGCACACTACGACATCGCAGCTGCGATGTCGGTGGGGTCAAATTAAAAGTGACGCACTTCCGGCATCGCATGCAACATCGTAGTGTGTAAAGGCTCAATGATACGTTTAACGAGCGCAAAAGCGTCATAATCGTATCATCGCTGCAGCGTCGGCGTAATCCATAATTACGCTGACGCGACAGTCCGATGTTGTTCCTCGCTCCTGCGGCAGCACACATCGCTGTGTATGAAGCCGCAGGAGCGAGGAACATCTCCTACCGGCGTCACCGCGGCTTCCGTAGAATATGCGGAAGGAAGGAGGTGGGCGGGATGTTTACATCCCACTCATCTCCGCCCTCCGCTCCGATTGGCCGCCTGCCGTGTGACGTCGCAGTGACGCCGCACGACCCGCCCCCTTAACAAGGAGGCGGGTTGCCGGCCAGAGCGACCGTCGCAGGGCAGGTGAGTGCATGTGAAGCTGGCGTAGCGATAATTTTCGCTACGCCAGCTATCACAATATATCGCCCCTGCGACAGGGGCGGGTACTATCACGTGCGACATCGCAGCATCGGCTTGCGATGTCGCAACGTGCAAAGCCCGCCTTAGTGTGCTGATCCCTGCAATCCCTGCCACCACCACAACTCCCAATTGGGCCCCGGGACTACAACTCCCCTACCCGTGGAGGGGATCCGACCTTGCTGCCCCACACCATCAGTCCCGGGCACGGTCGCAAGAGGCAGCGGCGGTGCCACCATCTCATCACCGAAACCCATGGGTGGCGTCACAGACAATCCCCCTTTACATATTCCCCTTTTGTTGTGGAGCCTGGGATCACAGACCAGGTCACGCCACCGTGATACTTCTAGAAGCGACCCCATTGGCCCGGTTCTGAGTACCCCCTATCACTGGGTGACACATTTATTTTTGGGGGCTGAATACAAGGCTAAATATTCTTTATTGCCACATGAAAGGCACTAAAGAGTGCCAGCTTAGAATATGTAGGGGGATGGGGTACTATATATGTGTTTAACATCTCTCCATCCATATATCCTTGCTTTGTACGCTGCGTGGCCAAGATTAGTGATTGCAGTATTTTGAACCCAGAGTCTTTTCGCTGAGTCTAAAACGCTGCCTTGTACAGTACAAGCACAGTGGATGGGATTTTTAGAAATCTTCTTCCCACTGTGCTTTTCTCCACAGCATAAACTGACCTGTAGTGTGGCTTCCCGACCTGCAGGACCTCAGTTTATGCTGCGGAGACGAGTAAAATCAGCAGCTTCCCGAACCCGGATCGTGTACACAGGCTGCTATGTTATCCTGAGGACAACAATCATGTCTATTAAGAAGGGCTGACACTGTGTCCTAGATGCACTGTCGCCGGATCGTGAGCACAGTCTAAGGGCGGCTTTGCACGTTGCAACATCGCACGTGCGATGTCGGTGGAGTCAAATCGAAAGTGACGCACATCCGGCGTCACTTTCGACATCGTTGTGTGTAAATTCTAGATGATACGTATCATCGTTGCAAACTCCGACTTTTCCATAATTATGCTGCCGCGACAGGTACGATGCTGTTCCTCGTTCCTGTGGCAGCACACATCGCTGTGTGTTACGCCGCAGGAGCGAGGAACTTCACCTTACCTGCCGCCGGCGGCTCTACGGAAGGAAGGAGGTGGGCGGGATGTTTACATCCTGCTCATCTCCGCCCCTCCGCCGCTATTGGCCGCCTGCCGTGTGACATCACTATGACGCCGCACGACCCGCCCCCTTAGGAAGGAGGCGGGTCGCCGGCCAGAGCGACGGTCGCAGGGCAGGTGAGTGCATGTGATGCTGGCGTAGCGATAATTTTCGCTACGGCAGCTTTCACCATGATATCGCAGCTGCGACGAGAGCGGGGATTATCGTGCACGATATCACAGCATATCGTACCTGCGACGGGGGCGGGGACTATCGCGTACGACATCGCAGCATCGGCTTGCGATGTCGCAATGTGCAAAGCCCGCCTAAGACTAAAGGCCCCGTCACACACAGAGATAAATCTTTGGCAGATCTGTGGTTGCAGTGAAATCATGGACATATTGTTCCATTTGTACACAGCCACAAACCTGGCACTGATTGTCCACAATTTCACTGCAACCACAGATCTACCACAGATCTACCACAGATCTACCACAGATCTACCACAGATCTACCACAGATCTACCACAGATCTACCACAGATCTACCACAGATCTACCACAGATTTATCTCTGTGTGTGACAGGGCCTTAAGGCTAGTTTCACACTTGCGTTGAACGACATCCGTTGCATTGCGTTGTGTGACGGATGCAACGGATGTGTTGCATATAGTGGCACAAGTTGCACAACAGATGCAACGGATCGTACAAAACAACGGAATCTGCTTTTTTTTTTTCTTTACAGTTTTACCGGCAGCAGACTATTGTGAACGGCTCCGGGTGATCAGCTGATCGTTCACAATAGTCTGCCGACGGGTGATCAGCTGATCGTTCGGCCGCCGAGTATGTGTCCGGGGGTTGGAGTGCGAGGGGCGGAGGCCATGGCGCTGAGGACATCAGTGCAGAGAGAAATGCATGGCTGGGGACAGGTGTGTGTGTGTGTGTACATACATGTGGAGTGGAGTGCGGGAGGGGGCAGAGCCGAGCGGGGAAGTGTCGGCCTCCCTGCACATGTAGCCAGGGTAAATATCGGGTAACTAAGCAAAGCACTTTGCTTGGTTACCCGATATTTACCTTGGTTACCAGCGTACACCGCTTAGCGCTGGCTCCTTGCATACATAGCCAGGGTAAATATTGGGTTTCTAAGCAAAGCGCTTTGCTTAGTAACCCGATGTGTACCCTGGTTACGTGTGCAGGGAGCCAGAGAGCATTAACAGCCAAATCCTAAGGATTCCGCTGCTCAAAAAATGTTACATGCTGTGTTCCTTCCGCCCGGCGGAAGCAACGCAGCGTCGACCAGCGGAAGCAACGCAGGTAGTTCTGTCACAATCCGTCATCCATACAAGTCTATGGGAACCAGTGGAATATGTTAACGGATTCCGCTGTTTTCCAAAACGGCGGATTGCGACTGAAGGAAAACAACTCAAGTGTGAAACTAGCCTTAGGCTAAGTTCACACATCAGTTTTTTTCCGTCAGGCAGAAAGCCGGTGTTTGTGTCCCGCAATGGATCCGGCAAAATTAGGCTGCTTTCACACTACGTTTTTTTAACATGCGTCATGAACGTTTTTTTAACGCAAAAACGGATCCAGTGCAAATGCATTTTCATTTCAATGCATTTGCAATGGACTCGCGTCAACATGCGTTTGCATGCGTTATGTGCGCACGTGTGTGTATTTCATGCAGTTACGCTGCGATCTGCACCGCAGCATAACTGCATGCGTCCTGCGTCCCCAGCATAATCTATGAAGATTATGCAGGAGACGTGCGCACATGACGTATTAGAGCGCAGCGCTTCGGCTGCTGCCCGAAGCGCGCGTTCTAAGAAGTGACATGTCACTTATTCCGTGCGCTCTGTCTATGGGAGGGGCTGCATTCAGAGCGCATGAAATCGGCTTTTTTTTTTTTCATTACGGACTCTTTCTGCAGTGACTTGAAGCGCACATTTGCTGTTCAAATCGCTGCAGAAATTTCTGCAGTGACAGAACGCTATGTGCGCACATAGCCTTATAGTGAGGATCCAGCGACTTGCAGTTTTTTAACTTTTTTCAAAAACGCTACTTGTAGCGTTTTTGAGCTGCGTCCAACTACTGTTTTTCACTGGATCCTGACTATACTGCACGCAAACGCATGTGAACGCTGGCATGCTGATAGACAGGATCCTGCTTGCTCTACTGGGCATGCCCAGAAACCAGCCTGGCATGATCAGTCTCTCTCTCCCCCTCGCTCTCTCCCCCTCCCTTTCTCTCCTCTCTCTCTCCCCCACCTGAGAGCGGCGGACGCTCGTAACCAAAGTAAATATCGGGTAACCAAGCAAAGTGCTTCGCTTAGTTACCCGATGTTTACCTTGGTTACGTGTGCAGGGAGCAGGCAGCTCAGCTCCTAGCAGCCACGGACGCTCGTAACCAAGGTAACATGCGGGTATGCAAGCAAAGCACTTTGCTTAGTTACCCGATGTTTACCTTGGTTACCAGCATCTGCAGCTGTCAGATGCCGGCTCCCAGTCTATCACGTTCAGTTCCCTTCACTCCCGATCACATGACTTCAATGCCCGCCCATAAACTTCAAGTGGCAGGATCCTTCAAAATAACACATGCGTTTTTCTTTGTAAAAACAGGATCCACTTATACAGCAAAAAAACGTTCATGACGCATGTTAAAAAAACGTAGTGTGAAGTGAAGAAAAAGATGCATATCGGATCCGGCAAAAAACGGATCAGGTGCATCCGTTTTTTTATCCGACGCATCCGGTTTTCTGTCAGTTTTTTGCCGGATCCGTTTTTTGGGTGATTTTTTTTTAACCCTAAACCTATACATGTTTGGTGTCTACGAACTTGCACTGACCTGAGGCATCACACCCACACATCAGTTTTACCATATAGTGAACACAGTGAATAAAATATCTCAAAAACAATAGTGCTATTGCATTTTTTTGCAATTTTTCTGCATTTGGAATTTTTTTACCATTTTCCTGTACACTATATGTTAAAACTTATGGTTTCATTTACAAGTACAGCTCGTTCCACAAAAAATGAGCCTTCACATGACCATATTGACTGAAAAATAAAAAAGTTACGTCTCTCAGAAGAAGAATGGCGAGAAAAACAAAACGGAAAGCTAAAAATCGGCCGGTCATGAAGGGGTTACATCCCTCAATCTCCCCTTTTATCACATATATATCACATATGTAAGATTTAAAAAACCCTTAATTTGAAAAAAAAAAAGATTTTCCCCATTTGTATACACCATGTTTTTTTTAAACAAAGACCCCCAAAATACCATAGGTGCGTTCCTTTGAGAAATAACCCAATCATGTAAAGTTACCTTAAAATGACACATGAAATACAAAGGTTTTGGAACAAGTTTAATATTTCTATTTTTAATCTCTTTTTTTTCTGAAATGGAGGAGCTACATAGCTTTATATAGCTGTGTTGTGCCAGTTTGAGCATGCTCAGTTTAAAAAAACGGATCCGTCCATGTAATCCGGTTTTTGCCGCATCCCGCGGCATCCGGCATCCATAGACAGCCATTATACATTACGCTGCATCGCGCCGGATGCGATTTTTCTCATGACATAAAAAACGTCTAGGTCTGCATCTTATCCGGCCGCTGGATCAGACAATTACGCCGGATCCAGCAAAAAACGGAGAGAACGCACGGCCATGCGGGACAATCCGGCGCTAATGAAAGTCTATGGGGAAAAAAACTGATACGACAGCTGTTGCCGCATCCGGTTTTTCAGAAAAGCGCCGGATTGTGCCGCACAGCAAAAACCTGATGTGTGTACATACCCTAAAAGTGAGAAATTTGTTGCTACAGCAACATTTTTGTGAACTATGTGGTGCCCCTGAGTGTCAGGTGCCACAGGGTACTACATGTAACCCCGGATTCCTGGAAGAGCAGTGCTGGTAAACACAACACACACAAATCCACGCCCATTTCCCCAGACTGGGTGACAAGCTAGAGATGGAACTGATGGATGGCCACCTATTGGTCAGAACGCATCCAATCCACTAGTCAGAAACCTAGGAGGAGGAGGGGCTAGTCAGTGAAGTGATGGGACACGGACATCTTGTTAGACAGAAGTCGGTTAGACAGAAACCAGGAACCATGAAACCGGCTAGAAGTGGAGTCAGCAAGACGTTAAGTCAGAAGTCAGTACACAGACGGAGAGTGTAAAGTGACTGATTGAGTACAAGGAGTACGGTAGCCAGGGAGAGTACAGTGCGAGTACTCGCTGGACCGAGCACCGGCGGGGTGCAGAGCCCTAGTTCAGGAGGACGCTACAAGCTCACCTGTTAACAATCTTCCCGGTGAGGGGACTATCAAGGACCTCATCAACATTAGTGTGCGGGGCCAAACAGCAAAGAGGGAACCTGGGAACGGGGACAGAGGTCCGACCCAAGAGAGGTTCAAGCTGCCTGCCATACGGGCCAAGATGGTGACAACAGGAGGGGACCCCAGAAATGCTTCAGTCCATGGGGACCCACCAACTACAGACGGCTGCATGGAAGTGAAGCTCACCAGGTCACTACACCAGCACTGAGACAAAGGGAATACCGGATTGGTAAACACCAGCACCAGGCGGGTTGCCGCAACTCCAAACCAGTGAGTAAAGCACAAGTAAACCGCAGCCCCTGTGTTGTCTGAATTCTTCCCATACGTTTGCATCACGATACTACCACCACCACCATCCTCCTCCTCCCCTGGTGCCTAGCTCTAGTTGTGGAGAGCCATAATATCCAAGCTTCCCAATACCATCAGCCCCAGCAGAGAGAGACTTTGCAGCGCGACTTCACACATATAGCCGCATACCGCAAGTGGCGTCACGAAAACTCTTTATTTTTATTTTTCCCTTTGTACAAAATTTCCCCTTTTTAAGCGACCTCCACGGTAACGAAACCGGGCAACGGCCACTCATGACACGTCCCAGTGAATACAAGGCCCGGGACCGAGTACCCCAAAGCCCTGGGGCGAGTCAGGTTTCTGGCGCTGTGAACAGGATTGGACTAGACCCGTTAACACCGGGTGACGTGCATCTTATGGACTGTGTTTGTGATTGAACTTGTGAAACTGTTCGCCATCTTGTGTGAAAAATTAACTGTGGACTGCAGAGGCGGGAAGCGGAGGTCCAGCAGCTGTGCTGAGCACTGCAGGCACAGCAGCTCCAACAGATCGAGGAGTGGCGAGCGGGCATGATAGAGACGGTGGTGGCTATGCGGGCCTACAAGAACCGGGCGCCACTTGCAGAGCTGCGGAGGGAGGACGCGACTCTGGAGTCCTCCCTGATCTCACCGATTCGTCTGCCAGCATCCTTCCTCAACCAGGCCACACCGCCACCTGCCCCGGCCGTGAAGGACCAGGCTGCATCGCCACCTGCCCCGGCCGTGAAGGACCAGGCCGCGACGCTATCAGGAGCTGCAGATGAAGACGCCACCGTAATCTTCAACGACCAGGTACCGCCCCAAACAAACATAACTAGAGCGGGTCTGGTACCTGGAGTCAGCGCAGATAAAAGCCTGTAACTGCGAGTGGTACTGGAGTTACATCGGGTACCATGCGCTCCCTCCCCCGCCGGAAACTTGGCGGTGAGCACATGGTGCAGCGCAGGAACCCCAGCGAACGCCATTACATTAAAAAAAACACACAACATGAAAATGAGATAAAACACGTGCATTTTGTCTGCGAAAACATGTAGTTTTGGGTGCAAAAAATCTGCATATAAATCTGCTATGTGGACACATACAAGTATGTCTTCTTTTAACCTCTTAACCCCCAGGCAATTTTGCGTTTTTACCTCCCCTTCTTCCAAGGACCATACTTTTTTTTATTACTCCGTCAATATAGCCATATGAGGGCTTGATTTTTTTGTGGGACGAGTTGTACTTTTAAATGACACCATTTATTCTGCCCCATATTGCACTGTCTCAGGGGAAAACAATTGTGCAGTGAAATTGCAAAAAAGTGCACAATGTTTGTTTTTTTATTTACCATGCTCACTATCTGGTAATAGGATCCCCAGGTCGGTACGAGTTCATAGATACCAAACATGTAGTTTTACTTTTATCTAAGTAGTGGGGGGTTGGGGGAAATCAGATTATTTTTTTTTTCCACAATAAGTTATTGCGCTATTGTCGCCATTTTCTCAGACTTGTAGCTGTCTCATTTTCGGGATCTGGGGCTCAGTGATGGGAGTATTTTTTTTTTCTTTCATATTTTTCTTAAAAAAAAAAAAAATCACATTTTTTTTATTGATTTTACTAGTTCCCCTAGGGGACTTTATGCCTGCACACTGCGATCGCTTCTGCTGATCAATGCGATGCTTCAGCATCACTCTGATCAGCAGAAATACTGTTCTGTGAATGCTCTGCCAGCGTTCACAGGAAGCACGTCATGACAGCGAGAGGGGTCACCATCTAACCCAGGGGTCCCAAACTCAGCTGGGGGAATGAGCCACACACAGAAAAAAAAATTGAGAGGGGCCGCATTCTTTGCAGGAGAAAGTCACATTTTTAATGAATCCATGATTTTTTTCGTATACACCTTTAGATCACGTTTTTGAACATTTTTTTGCTTGATTATTAGAACAAACCTGCACTTTTTTGTTAAGTTTATATATATATATATATATGTATATAAAGCAACTTTTAACGGCTTTATTAATGTAATGCTTTATTTTAAATTTTATCACCTTCTTGTAATATTAAGAAAGCAAAAACCAAGTATAGCGGACCTCATATTGTTAGTAGTATACATGAACCCCATAAATACATATAATAACCAGTGAAGAGAGGGGGGTATTAACCATGTTTGCAAGTAAGACTACTGTACCACAATTGTGAAAAAAAGCAGTATACAATTTTTATTAAAAGTCACATGTGATAAACAATTCATAGATTGACATACATGTTAAAAGCCAATTAGGTGAGACAGAAGGAGGAAAAGGGTCCCAAGAAGGGAGACAGACTACCCCCTGAACAAGGTTAGAGAAAAAGAGAAATATCTCTGAATCCTAAGGGGACATATAGAAGTATACCATAACAATTCAATGGTATGCCACCTAAGGAAGTAGTATCATGGAGTGCTTATACAAACACAGTAGCCACCAGGATAAGGTCAGAGCCAATGTAAACATGAAAAAAACACCAATAATATATAATATGGTTACAACCAGCATATAAAGATCATATAGTGGTGGAAAAGATGGCACCTGAAAGACCTACCCGTGTTATGTATAGCACCCAAGGAGGGAGTCTGTCAGCCTCACATGTGGACCCGGTCCCGACACGTGTTTCGCGTGTGCTTCTTGTAATATTGTTTTAAAATTAGCAGTATCATATAGTAATCTTAGCCAACATATTTTAGTAATGTCCCCATCTGTGTACCCTGTAGTCCCCCATCCTTGTGGTATTATGCCCAGTAGTATTGTGCCCATTATTTTAGTATTGTGCCCACCCTTGTGGTATTGTGCCCTGTAGTATTGTGCCCAGTAGTATTTTGCTCATCCTTGTAATGTTGTTCCCAGTAGTATTGTACTCATCCTTGTAGTATTGTGCCCATCCTTGTAATATTGTGCCTATCCTTCTAGTATTGTGCACATCCTTGTAATATTGTCCCCAGTAATATTGTGTCCTGCATTGTTGTGCCCATCCTTGTAGTATTGTGTCCTGCAATATTGTTCTAATCCTTGAAGTATTGTGCCCATCATTGTGCCCTGCAGTATTGTGTCCTGCAGTACTATGCCCATCCTTGTAGTATTGTGTCCTGCAGTACTGTGTCCTGCACTCATCCTTGTGTCCTGCAGTATTGTGCCCTGTAATATTGTGTCCTGCAGTACTGTGCTCATCCTTGTAGTATTGTGTCCTGCAGTATTGTGTCCTGCACTCATCCTTGTGCCCTGCAGTATTGTGCCTTGCACTATTGTGTCCTGCAGTACTGTGCCCATCCTGGTAGTATTGTGCCCTGCAGTATTGTGTCCTGCAGTATTGTGCCCATCCTGGTAGTATTGTGCCCTATAGTATTGTGTCCTGCAGTACTGTGCTCATCCTTGTAGTATTGTGTCCTGCAGTATTGTGCCCATCCTTGTACTATTGTGCCCTGCAGTATTGTGTCCTGCAGTATTGTGCCCTATAGTATTGTGTCCTGCAGTACTGTGCTCATCCTTGTAGTATTGTGTCCTGCAGTATTGTGTCCTGTAGTATTGTGCCCATCCTTGTACTATTGTGCCCTGCAGTATTCCAAAAAAATTCCAAGTGCAGTGAAAATGCAAAAAAAGTGCACTTGCATAATTGTTTTTAGAGTTTTTTTACTTACCATGTTCACTGTTTGGTAAATCTGACCTGGCAATATGATTCTCCAGGTCGGTATGAGTTTGTAGATACCAAACATGTAGAGTTTTACTTTTATCTAAGTGGTGAAAAAAAATCTGAAGTTTGAAAAAAAACAACAAAATTGCGCTTTTGATGTTATTTTCCACGACCCATAGCGTTCTCATTTTTTGGGATCTGGGGTTCAGTGATGGCTTTTTTTTTGCCTTTTGAGCTAATGTTTTTAATTATACGATTGTTTGGGGGGGTAGATGCGATGTTTTGATCGCCTGGTATTGAATTTTAATGCAATGTTGTGGCAACCAAAAAAAGGAATTTTGGCATTTGGATTTTTATCTCGATACGCCCTTTACCAATCAGATTAATTTATCTTATATTTTGATAGATTGGGCATTTCTGAATGTGGCAATACCAAATATGTGTAGTTTCTTATGTTTGGCAAAAGGGGGCGATTTGACTGTTTTTTTTTTCTATACTTTTTAAAGAATGTTTTTACTTTTTTTTATGCAAATCTTTTTTTCTTTTTCAGGAGCAGCAAATCAAAATGGCAGCGGTCTCCCTGCGGACCCCCCTCTGGAGCCTGACAGCCGGCGCCCTGTGCGACCGCACCATTTGCACATGGTAAAGCCGGCTATAGTCACAGAACAGATCGTCACAGGAGAGATGTCACAGAACAGATCGTCACAGGAGAGATGTCACAGGACAGATCGTCACAGGAGAGATGTCACCAGGGCCGGCCTTAGGCTAAATAGCGCCCTGTGCAAAATTACCCTTTGGTGCCCCCAGACCATGTCACAGGCGACCTGCAGCCAATCAGCAGCTGGTTTACTCTCTCATCCTTTGAATAAAACTGTAATCCAGAGGAAGTCATGAAACAGCAGCAGCTCTCACTTCTTCTGGATTACAGTTTTGAAAGAGGGATAGTGAAGCAGCCGCTGATTGGCTGCAGATCACAAGACCCCGGAGACCAGGGGCAAACATTGCTAGAATGGTGCCGGCTGTATTGCTTTTCTGGTGCGTTTTTCATGTACTGTAAAATGACAAGAAAGCCTCACCCTAAGCATACTGCAATTTAGTTATTTAAAAAAAATAAAAATCACTTGTAAAAAACATCCTGAAAGTCTAGATGTATGCGCCGTTGTTACTGGCCTACGCCTACGCCTAAAATGATGGGACGTTGCTGGGCAGGACCAGAGACCAGATGAGAGTCAAAAGTGGCTCCATCTGCCTCATTATAGTTAGTTGTTCCTTCAGCGTTTCATCTGAATCATGTTTTTTGGAAATTTATATTGAAACCTCAATGTAAGTGCCCAGTGAAGAGCGCTGAATAAATGTGATTTTTGGGAGGCAGAATGAACCAATAAAGAAAAATATAAGAATCATTTTTATTTTTAAACTGTTTTAAAGGGAGTCTGTCAGGACGTTTTTGCTATGTAATCTGAAGCCAGGATGCAACATGCAGTTTACAACCAGCCTTGTCTTATCTCAGTCTTTTTTTGTTTACCTGCAATGTTAGGGGTACTTCTCACATAGCGAGATCGCTGCTGAGTCACGGTTTTCGTGACGCAGCAGTGACCTCATTAGCGATCTCGCTGTGTGTGACACTGAGCAGCGATCTGGCCCCAGCTGTGAGATCGCTGCTCGTTACACACAGTGCTGGTTCATTTTTTGGACGTTGCTCTCCCGCTGTGAAGCACACATCGCTGTGTTTGACAGCGAGAGAGCAACGACTGGAAGCTGCGGACACTGGTAACCATGGTAAACATCGGGTAACTAAGAGAAGTGCTTTGTTTGGTTACCCGATATTTACCTTGGTTACTAGCGTCCGCCGCTCTCAGGCTGCCAGTGCCGGCTGCCTGCTCCCTGCACACGTAGCCTGAGTACACATCGGGTAAATAAGAAAAGCAGTTTGCTTATTAACCCGATGTGTACTCTGGCTACGAATGCAGGGAGCCAGCGCTAAGCGGTGTGTGCTGGTAACCAAGGTAAATATAGGGTAACCAAGCAAAGCATTTTGCTTAGTTACCCGATATTTACCTTAGTTACCAAGCGCAGCATCGCTTCCACGCGTCGCTGGTGGCTGGTCACTGATCGCTGGTGAGATATGCCTGATTGACAGCTCACCAGTGACCATGTAGATCCTGACCAGGTCATATCGTGGTCGGACTCGCTGGTACGTCATTTAGTGAGACGGTACCCTTAGAGGTACTTTGCACGTTGTGACATTGCTACTGCAATATCGCCGGGGTCAAATCGAAAGTGACGCACATCTGGCGCCAGTAGCGACATCGCAACGTGTACAGCCTAGGAGAGGAGATGAACGAGCGTGAAACAGTCAAAAATCGCTGATCTGTGTCACGTCGTTCATTTCCATAATGTCGGTGCGTCCGCAGGTACGATGTTGTTTGTCCTTCCTGCAGTGCCACACATCGCTGTGTGTGAAGCCGCAGGACCGACAAACATCTCCCTACCTGCGTCCGCCGGCCACCGGCAATGCGGAAGGGAGAAGGTGGGCGGGATGTTTACATACCGTTCATCTCTGCCCCTCCGCTTTGATTGGCCGGCCGCTTTGTGTCGTCGCGGTGACGTCGCTGTGACGCCAAAAGCACCTCTCCCTTGAAGGAGGGATTCCTCGGCAGTCACAGCGACGTCGCCGGCCAGGTATGTGAGTGTGAAGCTGCCGTAGCGATAAAGTTTGCTACGGCAGCTCGCACTACATATCGCATGTGCGGCGGGGGCTATCGCGCTCGGCATCGCTAGCATCGGCTAGCAATGTCGCAGCGTGCAAAGTACCCCTTCGTTTTAGGCCGGAGTCACACTGGTGAGTCTCGCATCGGCATCACCTTACACGGCCGCACACTCTCCTGACAGGAGCCGGTCGGCTGCATGTATTTCTATGCAACTGAGACGCTCCTGTCCGGAGAGCAGCAGGCCGTGCCGGGTGCTGCCGATGCGAGACTCACCAGTGTGACTCCGGCCTTAAGGGGGCTTTACACGCTGCGATATCGCTAAGGAAATATCGGCGGGGTCAAGGTGGTTGTGACGCACATCCGGCCTCGTTAGCGAGATCGCAGCGTGTGACTCCTCTGAGCGACCGTAAACGATCGCAAAAGAGGGAAACATTGGTGGTCATGGAGAGGTTGTTCTAAAACAAAAATATCGTTTTCTGCCCAGTAGCGATGTGGTTCGTCGCTTCTGCAGCAGCACACATCGCTGTTTGTGACACCGCAGGAGCGACAACCATCACCTTACCTCTGTCCACTGGAAAAGGAGGAAGGAAAGAGGTGGGCAGCATGTTCCGGCTGCTCATCTCCTTCCCTCCTTTTCTATTGGGCGGTGGTTCAGTGACGCTGCTGTGACCTCGCTGTGACGCAGAACGAACCGCCCCCTTAGAAAGGATGCGGTTCACCGGTCACAGCGACGTCGCAGAGCAGGTATGTGCATGTGACGCTGCCGTAGCGATAATGTTTGCTATAGCAGCGATCACCACATATCGGCCCTACGACAGGGGCGGGTGCTATCGCGATTGCTAGCGATGTTGCAGCGTGTAACGGCCGCTTTAGACTCTTATCTTTATTGTTAGTGGGTCTGAGAGGTTGAGCTCTAGTCCGACTTCGCCCCCCTCTGTGATTAGCAGCTTCTGTCTATGGAAATGTACACTGAAAGCCTGGTATGGGTGGGGACAGCTCCCCCAGCTCTGCTACATGTAAGGTCGGCTTCTCACTTGCGATTTTCTCGCAGTAGTGCAATGCGAGAAATTCTCGCATTGCACTCGGACACATGTTAATCAATGAGGCAGCTCCCATCTGCTATTATTTTCTCAGTCCAAATCGAGAAAATCGCAGTATGCTGCGTTTTGGAGAGTTTCTCGTGCGAGTCTCTCCAATGCAACTCTATGGGAGCGGGTAAATAATCGGATGTCACACGGACGGCACTCACACCATCCTAGTGACATTCGTTTTTCTAAATACATTTATTGCATGTGTCACAAAACACTGGAAATGAGTGAGGTCTCACAATGTCGGTCAATCTCCATCTCTGTCAGTCGGTCTTTCCCTCTCGGTCTCTATTCTCTCTCTGTTGGTCGGTGTCTCTCTCTGTCGGTCTCTCTCTCTCTCTGTCCATGTCGGTCTATTCCTTTCCCTCCCTCCCTCATACTCACCGATCCCCGATCACCAGCGCGGCGCTGCACGGCATTCACACTGCTCCGGCGGCTTCTCCTCTTTTGAAAAAGCCGGCCGCTCATTATTCAATCTCGTATTCCCTGCTTTACTCGCCCGCCGGCGCCTAGGATTGGTTGCAGTCAGACACACCCCCACGATGAGTGACAGCTGTCTCACTGCAACCAATCACAGCTGCCGGTGGGCGGGTCTATATCGTGCAGTAAAATAAATAAATAATTAATTTAAAAAAACCCGGCGTGCGGTTCCCCTCAATTTTAATACCTGCCAGGGTAAAGCCACACAGCTGAAGGCTAGTATTGTCAGGATGGGGAGCCCCGCGTTATCGGGAGCCAACCACCCTAACAATATCAGCCAGCAGCCGCCCGGAATAGCCGCATCCATTAGATGCGACAGTCCCGGGACTGTACCCGGCCATCCCGAATTGCCCTGGTGCGGTGGCAATCGAGGTAATAAGGAGTTAATGGCAGCAGCCCATAGCTGCCACTAAGTCCTAGATTAATCATGGCATGCGTCTCCCCGAGATACCTTCCATGATTAATCTGTAAGATTAAGAAAATGAAGACATACACCAAAAATCCTTTATTTCAAATAAATAACCAAAAAAACAACCCTCTTTCACCATTTTATTCAAGTGCCCAAATACCCTTCCATGTCCGACGTAATCCACAGAGGTCCCTTGACGCTGTCAGCTCTGCTACATCGGAAGCTGACAGAGAGCAGTCACAGACCACAACCACTCTCTGTGAGCTCCCCGCAGCGACTAAAGTGAGTTGCGCTATCAGCGATGACGTCACTCAGGTTACCCGTGGCCACAGGTCTCAGCGGGAGGACTTCTGCTGTGGCCGCAGGTAACCTCAGTGACGGCACCGCTCACTGCGGTCACTCAGGGGATTTGCGGGCATCGGTGAGACCTTCCCCGGTGGCCACAAATCAGGCCATGCCACATCCGACTTCATTCTGATCGTGCGGCTGTGTCTGTATCTGCTGTTTTTCACTGACATGCGAAACAGGCCCAAAATCTTAAATCTTAGAATATATCAGAACGGATGTGTGATGCCCTGGCCTATCAGGTCGTCACAGGGTATTGTGCAATCTGCCCTTCTGCACGGTATCCACATCCTCCTTGGTTACGGGTCCCTGATCTTTGGTGTTGCTAAGAACAAGCTAATCAAAATCCTAGAAATATTCTGCACCACACCCTCCAGACACACCAGTGGGTAGCCTGACGGGAATAGGGCCGCCCACTTGGGGGGTTGGTTTGGGAGGGTCAGGAGTGTTAGGAGACAGTAGTAGTTGTGGAGTGACTCTCGAGTGGAGAGGTTAGGAGCTGGGCTCCTTTGTTACTAGTTGGCAGACGTTGGTCTGGACCTGGTAGGAGCTAGAACCCCGGTCGCAGGGGATCGTGACAAGGGGCCTTGTGCCATCTCCGGGCAGGGGCCAGGGCACGACAAGGTACGTGGACCCTAGTAGCTAGGAAGTAGCTTCAGGCATCCTGGTAATTCACCCAACGAGGACGGAGCCTTCAAGATCCGTTCTCCACCCGCTCCAAAATCGGGATACTAGCGCAGCGAGGGGGACAGGTCTTTCCCAATACACGGTCCAGAAAATCCCAAGCGTGAACCCTGAGAGCAAGGTCACTCCGTTAGCCATAGGGTGAGCAGGACCCGACTAGTTCTACACTACAGGGGCCCATCAGTAAAGAAGGTGCCAAGGAAAAGGTCACAGGCTTACAAGCAACACCAACAGGCACGGGACCCAAGCGTACTTCCTCCCTGCTGCAGCGGTGCTCAGAACTTTGGTTTACAAGTTGTCGGTGTCAGCGTTATTGGGCTGAGTACGTAGTGCCCCTTACTTTCCCAACGGTATCCTTAGTCATCGTCACCGAGCCCTGGGGTATCCCCCCTACCCATGGAGGGGTTAAACACCGCTGCTACCGGGTGCTTCCATCGGCAGCGGTGGTATTCTGACTTACCACACACCGTGGGTGGTGTCACGGACTTTACACACACCACCCACCTGTAAATATCCCCCTTTTCGTTTTGAGTGGCCACACGACCCCCGGGTCCGGAGATTCCACGAGCCACCACGGATCCGGCTTCGAGCAGCAGGCCGGCTGCTGAAACGGGGGCGGCACAGATGCAGTCAGTAATCTCTGGTGAGGTAGCAAAGCCCTGCTGACAGATTCCCTTTGCGTGATAAGATGGATTCATTCTGTAGGTTGGTGCTGTTACAGTGATACCAGATTTATATTCTTTAATGTTTAGCTTCTATCACACAGTGAAAATGACTTTTTTTATAAAAAAAAAAAAAGTTTTTTCGTCGCCATATTGTGAGAACTGTAACTTTTTTCTTTTTGGAGCGAACAGGGCTGTGTGGAAGCTTATTTTTTGCGCTATAAGCTGAAGGATTTTTTGGTACTATTAGGCTATGTGTCCACGGGAGAAAGTACCTGCGGATTTTTCTGCATCAAAATCCGCAGCTTTCCCCCGGAATCCGCACCTTTTTTTTAAATCAGATACTTTTTTATTAAAACAGAATACATACAACAGAATAACAAATCGGCATCCAAATTAAATTTATCACATCTATTACCCCTTTAACTCCCCCTCCCGCCCCCTCCCCCACCCCGGCAGCAACACTTCTCCCCGATACTACATCCCATTTAGTACATACTTAGGATACCCTTCAACTGTAGTATAGCAACCATCCCGTTGTGCAGGAGGAACAACTAATAACACAAATAAAACAAAACCCACACATCAGAGGTCTCAGACGACTATCCCCGTCCCATATCAGTTTACTGGTCCATCACTCGTCCTATCCGCATTGCAGCCAAGGAGACCATAGCTTCTCAAACATTTTAACATTCCCCCTTCTTTCATACACTCCCTGTTCCAGCTGAAGAATACATTTCACGGATTCCGCACCTTAGCATAGGTGCGGATTTGACGCGGATTTGACGCGGATTTCGTTGCGGGTTTTGATGCGGATTTTGATGCGGATTTTGTCCATTGTACTCTATTGTGTTTCTGAATAAAGCTTAGTCTGTTTTGAAGGAAAAAAAAGGCTCTTTATGTCATTTCCTGTCCCAACCCTCCTTTCTTCTCCCATTTTGTAATAAAGGGGCAGAAATGTTTAAAGGGAACCTGTCGCCACTTTTTTTGTAAAAAGCTGCGGCCAACACCACTGTGCTCTTATATACAGCATTTTAACAGGCTGTATATAATAACCCAGTGGTGGTGGCCGCAGCTTACAGCCAAAAAATGTGGTGTCATGTATTTTCACTGTCCAGCCCGATGCAAGCAAGCAACTGAGGGCTGTGCTTCTCAGCGGGATAAGGCTGAAGCATTCTCTGCCCCTCCCGCTGAGAAAAACAGTCCTCAGCTGCCCCTGAAAATGGCGGCTCCGTTGTGAAGCGCCATTCACAGGTGCTGTACCGAGGCTCATCCAGCTGCCCTGATGCATTGGCTGGCTGGGTAATATAACGGAGTTAATGCCAGTTTTCTGCAAACTGGCACTAAGCCCAAGGTTCATAATGTCATGCCTGTGTAGACACGGCCATTATGAACCTCCGTTTGGTACTAAATAAAAGAAAACACTTTTTGAAAAATTTTATTTGAAAGAAAAACACACACACATCCCTGATTGCCATCTTTATTACTCCCAAGCCTCAGAGGTTAATCCAGGACAATTGTAATCACTGGTTTGCTCTCTGCCGGCTGCTGTGAGCGGCAGAACTCACTGGCCGGGTCAGCTCAGTTCATAGCTGAGCCCGGGTCACAGCGTCAGCCGGTCACAGCAGCCGTCAGTGTATTAAATGCTGCACAGCTCTCTTCCGGCAGCTGGGAACGTCTGACGTCAGAGCCCTGGTCAGCTGACTTAATTCGCGAGCGCGGGCGGGTCAGCTGACTGCACACCGACCAGCTGATGTGCCGGGCTCCGATGTGCACTCATGTGACCCGGGCACGGACGTCAGCCGGTACCAGCAGCCGGAAGAGAGCTTTGCAGCATCTCGAACACTGACGGCTGCTGGGACCGGCTGACGTCCGTGCCCGGGTCACATGAGTGCACATCGTCAGCTGACCCGCCTGCGCTCGCGAATTAAGTCAGCTGACCAGGGCTCTGATATCAGACGTTCCCAGCTGCCGGAAGAGAGCTGTGCAGCATTTAATAATACACTGACGGCTGCTCTCACCGGCTAACGTCAGTGCCCGGGTCAGCCGGGTGCACATCGGAGCCCGGCTCGGAGTTGTCATGGATTATCGTCGGGGGATTCAGGGAGTAATAAAGATGGCAATCAGGGATGTGTGTGTGTTTTTCTTTCAAATAAAATTTTTAAAAAAAGTGTTTTCTTTTCTTTAGTACCAAACGGAGGTTCATAATGGCCGTGTCTACACAGGCATGACATTATGAACCTCGGGCTTAGTGCCAGTTTGCAGAAAACTGGCATTAACCCCGTAATTACCCAGCCAGCCAATGCATCAGGGCAGCTGGATGAGCCTCGGGACAGCACCTGTGAATGGCGCTTCACAACGGAGCCGCCATTTTCAGGGGCAGCTGAGGACTGTTTTTCTCAGCGGGAGGGGCAGAGAATGCTTCAGCCTTATCCCGCTGAGAAGCACAGCCCTCAGTTGCTTGCTTGCATCGGGCTGGACAGTGAAAATACAGCGGAGCACATTTTTTTTTTTAAAAAGAATTGTGAAAAAAGACCTGGGATCCTGTTTTGCCAGCTAAAAGCAAGCAGCCTGTAACTAGCTGCTTTTAGCTGGCAATCCAGAGTCCGGACACAACACGACTACACTGCCACTACTCTACACTACAAAATGGTGAAACTTCCTCTTCCTGAACTATCATACATCACTTCCTGCGGATTTGTTTGCGAAATCCGCACCAAATCCGCAGGAAAAAGAGCCTGTGGGAACAGACCTGCGGATTTCTTGCGGATTTTACACCTTGCATTGACTTGCATGGGAAAAATCCGCAACAAAATCCGCAACAATAATTGACATGCTGCAGATTTTTCCGGATCAAAATCCGCGGCAAATCCGCCGCGGAAAAATCCGCAGCATGGGCACAGCATTTCCAAAATGCCATTGAAATGGCTTGGAAGTGCCGCTGCTGCAGATTTTCGGCAAATCCGCGGCAAAATCCGCGGTAAATCCGCAGCGTGGGCACATAGCCTTATGGGGTACGTACCAGTTCCTGACTGCTATTTATTCAGATTTTTCAGAAGCAAAATGAGGAAAAAACGGGAATTCGCTTATTGTTTTTAATTTTTTGCTCAGCTCACCATGCGATAAAAGTGATGACTGTATTCTTCGGGTCAGAACGATTAAACTATACCAGATTTATATCATTTTTTATACTTTGCGACTTTTGCACACTAAAAGCAATATTCTCCAAAAAATAATTTCTTTTTGCATCGCCATATTCTTTTAGGGCTTATTTTTTTGTGGGATGGTTTGGCATTTTCATTTATACCTTCACATATGACTTTTGTTGGCTTCTTATTTAATTTTTGTGCTCTCAGTAAGACTAAAAAACATTTTTAGAGTGATTTTTCCCAAAGTTTTTTTTTGTTTTTTTTTTTTTTACTGTTTTCATAACAGCATTATAATTTCTTTATAATGACCTACACCTTAGGCTAGACATTTACTAAAAGAACAACCCCTACAAAAGCGCTGTCCACTAATTTGACAACCCTTATTCATTCCATTTGTTGAAGCATAACCACATACACCCTTTGCGCAGAAGGTAAGCAGCCGGCCGCCGCACAAAGAGGCAGACTGCCGGCCGCCCGCACAGAGAGGCAGGCAGCCTGCCGCCGCACAGACAGGCAGGCTGCCGGCCGCCCGCACAGAGAGGCAGGCTGCCGGTCACCCGTACAGAGAGACAGGCAGCCGCCCGCCTGCACAGAGAGGCAGGCTACCGCCCGCCCGCACAGAAAGGCAGGCTGCCGGCCGCCCGCACAGAGAGGCAGGCTACCAGCTGCACGCACAGAGAGGCAGGCTGCCGGCCGCCGGTACAGAGTGGCAGGTAGCCGGCCGCCGGCACAGAGAGGCAGGCAGTCGGCCGCCCTCACAGAGAGGCAGGCAGTCGGCCGCCGGCAGAGAGGCAGGCTGCCGGCCGCCCGCACAGAGAGGCAGGCTGCCGGTCACCCGTACAGAGAGACAGGCAGCCGCCCGCCTGCACAGAGAGGCAGGCTACCGCCCGCACAGAAAGGCAGGCTGCCGGCCGCCCGCACAGAGAGGCAGGCTGCCAGCTGCACGCAGAGAGGCAGGCTGCCGGCCGCCGGTACAGAGTGGCAGGTAGCCGGCCGCCGGCACAGAGAGGCAGGCAGTCGGCCGCCCTCACAGAGAGGCAGGCAGTCGGCCGCCGGCAGAGAGGCAGGCTGCCGGCCGCCCGCACAGAGAGGCAGACTGCCGGCCTTCCGCACGAAGAGGCAGAATGCCGGCCTTCCGCGCAGAGAGGCAGGCAGCCGGCCGCCGGCACAGAGAGGCAGGCAGCCGGCCGCCGGCACAGAGAGGCAGGCAGCCCGCACAGAGAGGCAGGCAGCCGGCCGCCCGCATAGAGAGGCAGGCAGCCTGCCGCCGGCAGAGACAGGCTGCCGGCTGCCGGCACAGAGAGGCAGGCAGTCGTCCGCCGGCAAAGAGAGGCAGGCTGTCGGCAGCCCGCGCCAATTCTACACCTCCTGGTAGGACTGTCTGCCATAAACTGCTCCTGCGCTGCGGTTACAGAGAGGGCATGATCTTCTCTATGGTGTGGAGGTCTGGGGACGTGAGATGAGGTGAGAGCTAGGCGGGAGAGCGACGTTCACTGATTGGAGCAGGGGCAGCAGATGAAATTCATCTTTCTGTCTCTGCACCAATCACACCGCTAGTATGTCCAGCGCGGGCCGGTTGCCAGGCTTCAAGGAAGGAATGGAGAGGAGCCGCTGGAGACAGTACAAAAGCTCTCCCTGCGGCTTTTCCCATCAAAGCCTGCTGTCCGCGCGGCGGTTAAAGTAAAAATGCAGGAGACAGGAAATGTATGACTTCCTCTCCTGCGGCCCCCTTGAGGCATGGCCGTCGGCGTCCTGTGCGACCGCACAAGTCGCACGTGCCTGAAGCCGGCCATGGATCATGTCACAGGAGAGATGTCATAGGGCAGATCGACACAGGACAGATCGACACAGGAGAGATCGACACAGGACAGATCGACACAGGACAGATCGACACAGGACAGATCGACACAGGACAGATCGACACAGGACATATCGTACTCACCGCTCTGCTGGGGCAGGGATGCAGGGACAGCACCGCTGATACCAGGGCTGCTAAACGCTGCCCTCGCGCCACCAGGACTCCCAGCCTCGCTGATGCGCCAATTTCTGACAGGGGAACGACTCCTGTCCTTCCATGTTCTGGTCCTCTTCACAGTAGGACGGCTCCTCTCAACACTCTCCATCTTGAATCACTCTCCGACTCTCCTTCCGACTTCCTCCGATCACTGTCCGACTCTCCTCTCTCCTCCTGAGTCTCCTTCCGACTTCCTCCGATCACTCTCCGACTCTCCTGTCTCCTCTCCGACTCTCCTCCCGACTCCTCTCTGGACTCTACGCACAACACTGACCACCACCGACTACCACCGACCACCACTGACCACCACCGACTACCACTGACTACCACTGACTACCACTGACAATACCGCACGCCGCCACAACTAATCACCCACAAGGGGATTCCTGTCAGCGCGGCCCTTATATAGCCCCTGCGCTGGCCGCCAACGGTGACATCCAATCAGAACCTGTTTGGCGATTATCCCTGACACGTCATCGGCCTGACAACAAGGTGACAGAGAGAGCAAAGGGTTAAAGCCACCACTCCAATATCAGGGGTTATCGCCAGAGTGGTGGCTTTAACCCTTTGCTCTCTCTGTCGCCTTGTTGTCAGGCCGATGACGTGTCAGGGATAAATAGGTGACAGAGAGCAAAGGGTTAAAGCCGCCGCTGGAATATCAGGGGTTAATAGGTGGGAGGGGGCAGAGGGCTCTGAACAACCCGCGCTTTCTGCTATAACATGAACTGAAACAAATTCCCTCAAAACAGCAAAACTCTGTGTGAGGTTTCCACAGGAGCCGTGTCCTCCTCACACCCCGCGTCAGGGGGAGGCAGGGATTACTGTGCGACCACAGCTGTATCTATATATCCGTGTGTCAGGGCCAGTGCCGGGGACACTCGCAGTCAGCAGGGGCGGAATGGGCACCAGCTCTTCATTTACACCGGGTGCCGACACTGTACTTTTAACCGCCAGCGACACCCGTAACAGCAGACAAGGCCACACCGTACAGAGCCGACATCTGCGGATCTCCCCAGCACCGGCTGCACTGAGTGTAATATGCTAGATCTACCTGTCCTACTGTCCAATCGATCCATCCATCCATCCAACCATCCGATACATTCATCCATCTGATCCATCCATCCATCTGATCCATCTATCCATCCAACCATCCGATACATTCATCCATCTGATCCATCCATCCATCCATCCATCCATCTGATCCATCTATCCATCCAACCATCCGATAGATTCATCCATCTATCCATCCATCCATCCATCCATCCGATTCATCCATCCATCCATCCATCTGATCCATCTATCCATCCGATACATTCATCCATCTATCCATCCATCCATCCATCCGATCCATCCATCCATCTGATCCATCTTTCCATCCAACCATCCGATACATTCATCCATCCATCCATCCATCCGATCCATCCATCCATCTGATCCATCCATCCATCCAGCCATCCGATCCATCCACCTATCTATCCATCTATCTACCATCCATCTATCCATCCATCCGATCCATCCATCCATCCATCTGATCCATCTATGCATCCATCCGATCCATCCACCTATCTATCTATCCCTCTATCTCTGTATTATCTATCTATCTATCCATCTATCTGTCTGTCTGTCTGTCTATTTATCTGTCTGTCTGTCTATCTGTCTGTCTGTCTGTCTATCTATCTATCTACCTATCTATCTATCTATCTATCTATCTATCTATCATTCTATTATTTATCTATCTACCTATCTATCTATCCATCTATCTATCTATCTATTATCTATCTATCTATCCATCTATCTATCTATTATCTATCTATCTATCTATCTATTACTATCCTGATGTTGTTTTATTTTATCCTCCAGTCACCTCCAGAGCTGCAGTCACTATCCTGATGTTGTTTTATTTTATCCTCCAGTCACCTCCAGAGCTGAAGTCACTATCCTGATGTTGTTTTATTTTATCCTCCAGTCACCTCCAGAGCTGCAGTCACTATCCTGATGTTATGTTAGGGTATGTGCGCACTAGGCGTTTTTTTCACGCTGCGTTTGTGCGTTTTTGTTGCAAAAAAACGAACCCGCGTCAAAAAAACCATGCGTTTTACCACGTTTTTGGTGCGTTTTTGCTCACTGCGTTTTTAATCAGTGAACAATGCCATTAAAGGCTATGTGCGCACACTGCGTTTTTTTGACGCTGCGTTTTTGGCCGCTAAAAACGCACAAAAAACGAAAAAACGTTTTGCTGCGATTTGGTGCGTTTTTTTGCTGCGTTTTTGCTCACTGCGTCCTTATGCGTTTTTTATCAGTGAACAAAAAAAAAAGGTCTGATATCATTTCCTTCTTCAATGTGTTCTTCATTCTCCACTAGTGTATGCAGAAGAGCAGACAGCTGCAGAACTACAAGGCTCAGCATACTCCATCCAATAGTGTATGCAGGAGAGCAGACAGCAGCTGCAGAACTACAAGGCTCAGCATCCTCCATCCAATAGTGTATGCAGGAGAGCAGACAGCAGCTGTCGAACTACAAGGCTCAGCATCCTCCTTCCAGGACTGTATGCAGGATTTCTTTGCCCCCCCAAACAAAAAAAATGACGTGGGTTTCGCCATATTTTTGTATGCCAGCCGGGTACAGCAGGCAGGTACGGGCTGCCCCCAACCCCCAGCTGCCTATTTGTACCCGGCTGGGAACCAAAAATATAGGGAAGCCCTTTTTTTTTTAAATTATTTCATGAATTTCATGAAATAATTTTAACAAAAAATTACATGAGCTTCGCCCAATTTTTGAGTCCAGCCGGGTACAACTAGGCAGCTGGGGATTGGAATCCACAGTGCAGGGTGCCCATGCTTTCTGGGCACCCCCGCTGTGAATTGCAGTCCCGCAGCCACCCCAGAAAATGGCGCTTTCATAGAAGCGCCATCTTCTGGCGCTGTATCCAACTCTTCCAGCTGCCCTGATGCCGGGTGGCTCGCCAGGTAATAATGGGGTTAGGGCTAGCTGTATAGCTGGCCCTAAGCCCGAAATTCATGGTGTCATGCCAATATTAGACATGGCCACCATGAATTTCTAGTAAAGATTAAAAAAAAACACAACACACAGAAAAATATTTTTATTAGAAATAAAACACAACACAATTAGTGACTCCATCTTTATTGAAATAAAGAACCCCCCTCCGCAGTAATCCTGGGTCAGGGTCCCGCGCCGTCCAATCCGGATCCAATATCATCTGATCGGTTTGCTGGAAGGCAAAGCGATCAGATGATGTCAGGTTCAAGGGCCTGAATCCCATCACACATCAGCTGATTGTATAAAAGCCGATTATACAATCAGCAGATGCATCGGTGCAAAAGATAAGAAAAAAAAATAATAATACTCACTTATGTGCTGATCGCTGCAGCAGCTGCCAGTAATCAGGGATGAAGTCTCCTGACGCATCCGCTGATACCGGCCGGGCGCCCGCGTCACCGCGATACTTACGATCACCTGATGCGTCAGGTGACTGCATCAGGTGATCCATCGCCAGGTCCTGCATCCATCGGAGCTTTCCCGGCCGTCTACACACAGCCGGAGCGGGGGTGGCGATACCGTGAGAGGATCTGGGAGCGGGCATGGCACCGGGACCCTGCAGACAGGTGAGTATAACTTTTTTTTTTTTTTCTACTGTTAACTTTTGTTTTCGCAGCCGCTTCCACCTCCCGCCCAGACATGGCGCCGCACGGCAGCATACATGCACAGGACGGGAGGTGGACGCGGCGGTGACGGTACTGGGAGGATTCATGCTTCTGTATTTACTGACAGAAGGAATCCTCTTCCTGTACACGTCACTTTACTACCCACCTCCTGCGTTTATAGCTGCGTTTTTGGTCTTAGAAACGCACCAAAACGCAGCTATTTGCGTTTCTCATTGCGTCTTTCAACATCCCATTGCACTCAATGGATGAAAAGCGCAGTGAAAAACGCGGGAATAATTGACATGCTGCGTTTTTGTGGCACCACAAAAACGCAGCTGAAAAAAACCAGATGTGTGCGGACAGCAAAAATGAAAACTCATACCTGCAGGAGTGGTATTGGGGGTGGTGAAGTGGTGAAAGAGGGTGGTTTTCTGTATTTTATTTCAAATAAAGGATTTTTCTCTGTGTTTGTGTTTATTTCTTTTTACTTACAGGATTAGTGATGGGGGGTCTCATAGACCCTTTCCCATCACTAATTTTGGGCTTGATGACAGTTGTGCATTGTTATGAACCCCTCATTACCCCGACTGCCACAACATCAGGGCAATTGGTAAGAGACGGGTAAAGTGCCGAGCTTGTCGCATCTAATGGATGCAAGAATCTCGAGCAACTACAGGTTGCCATTTTTAGGCTGGGGGGGCCTAATAACCATAGGTCTCCCCAGTCTGAGAATACCAGCCCCCAGCTGTCAGGATTTATCATGGCTGGGTATCATAATATGGGGGGACCCTACGCCAATTGTTTTATTTATTTTCATACCACGATACTGATCCAAACAGCGCCTATGATTGGTTGCAGCCAGACGCTGTCACACAGACTGGGGGCGCGTCGGACTGCAACCAATCAAACACGCCAGGACGATCAGTGGGCAGGGAACACAGTCCATATGGATGAGCAATGATGAGCAGCCCAGGAAGTAAAGGAGAGACTGTGAGAGCAGTTCACAGCCGTGACTGAGTCTCGGTAAGTATGATGCGCTCGCTTCATTCTTATTTTCTTTATTTTTTATTTATTACTTTTGTTAAAAATTTCTGAAGTGCCAGATCCAGATCAAACACCTGATATCCCGGGCCCAGGCTCAGCACCCAGGTATCTTAGAAGCCGCTCATCACTACTCCTAACCTCCAGGTGATTTGGCGTTTTTTCCTCCCCTTCTTCCAAGAGCCATACGTTTTTTATTCTTCCATCAATATTGCCATATGAGGGCATGATTTTTTTGTGGGACAAGCTGTACTTTTAAATGACACCATATATTCTGCCCCATCTTGTACTGGCTAAGGGGAAAAAAATGTGCAGAGATATTGCAGAAAAGTTCAAAATGATATTTGTTTTTTATTTACCTTGTTCACTATATGGTAATAGGATTCCTGTATCTGACCTGTCCGTGTTCCTGTACCTGACCAGTCTGTGTTCCTGTACCTGATCGGTCCGTATTCCTGTACCTGATCGGTCCGTATTCCTGTACCTGATCGTTCCGTATTCCTGTACCTGATCGGTCCGTATTCCTGTACCTGATCGGTCCGTATTCCTGTATCTGATCGGTCCGTATTCGTGTACCTGATCGGTCCGTATTCCTGTACCCATCCAGCCTATATTCCTGGGCCCGTCTAGCGTGTGTTCCTGTACACATCCAGCCTATGTTACTGTACCTGACCGGTCCGTGTTCCTGTACCCGTCCAGCCTGTGTTCCTGTACCCATGCAGCCTGTGTTCCTGGACCCATCCAGCCTGTGTTCCTGTACCTGAGGGGTCCGTGTTCTTGTACCCGACCGGTCCGTGTTCCTGTACCCATCCAGCCTGTGTTCCTGTACCTGACCGGTCTGTGTTCCGGTACCCATCCAGCCTGTGTTCCTGTACCTGACTGGTCCTTGTTCCTGTACCCATCCAGCCTGTGTTCCTGTACCTGACCGGTCCATGTTCCTCTACCCACCCAGCCTACGTTCCTGGACCCGTCAAACCTGTGTTCCTGTACCCATCCAGCCTGTGTTCCTGTACCTGACCAGTCTGTGTTCCTGGACCCGTCTAGCCTGTGTTCCTGGACCCATCCAGCCTGTGTTCCTGTACTTGAGGGGTCCGTGTTCTTGTACCCGACCGGTCCGTGTTCCTGTACCCATCCAGCCTGTGTTCCTGTACCTGATCGGTCTTTATTCCTGTACCCATCCAGCCTGTGTTCCTGTACCTGACTGGCCCTTGTTCCTGTACCCATCCAGCCTGTGTTCCAGTACCTGACTGGTCCTTGTTCCTGTACCCATCCAGCCTGTGTTCCTGTACCTGACCGGTCCATGTTACTCTACCCATCCAGCCTACGTTCCTGGACCCGTCAAACCTGTGTTCCTGTACCCATCCAGTCTGTGTTCCTGTACCTGAGGGGTCCGTGTTCTTGTACCCGACCGGTCCGTGTTCCTGTACCCATCCAGCCAGTGTTCCTGTACCTGACCGGTCCTTGTTCCTGTACCCATCCAGCCTGTGTTCCTCTACCTGACTGGTCCTTGTTCCTGTACCCATCCAGTCTGTGTTCCTGTACCTGACCGGTCCATGTTCCTCTACCCATCCAGCCTACGTTCCTGGACCCGTCAAACCTGTGTTCGTGTACGCATCCACCCTGTGTTCCTGGAACCATCCAGCCTGTGTTTCTGGACCCGTCTAGCCTGTGTTCTTGTAACTGAGGGGTCCGTGTTCTTGTACCCGACCGGCGGTCTGTGTTCCTGTACCCATCCAGCCTGTGTTCCTGTACCTGACCGGTCCGTGTTCCTGTACCCATCCAGCCTGTGTTCCTGTACCTGACTGGTCCTTGTTCCTGTACCCATCCAGCCTGTGTTCCTGTACCTGACCGGTCCATGTTTCTCTACCCATCCAGCCTACGTTCCTGGACCCGTCAAACCTGTGTTCCTGTACCCATCCAGCCTGTGTTCCTGTACCTGACCAGTCTGTGTTCCTGGACCCGTCTAGCCTGTGTTCCTGGACCCATCCAGCCTGTGTTCCTGTACCTGAGGAGTCCGAGTTCTTGTACCCGACCGGTCCGTGTTCCTGTACCCATCCAGCCTGTGTTCCTGTACCTGACCGGTCCGTGTTCCTGTACCCATCCAGCCTGTGTTCCTGTACCTGACTGGTCCTTGTTCCTGTACCCATCCAGCCTGTGTTCCTGTACCTGACCGGTCCATGTTCCTCTACCCATCCAGCCTACGTTCCTGGACCCGTCAAACCTGTGTTCCTGTACCCATCCAGCCTGTGTTCCTGGACCCGTCTAGCCTGTGTTCCTGGACCCATCCAGCCGGTGTTCCTGTACCTGAGGGGTCCGAGTTCTTGTATCCGACCGGCGGTCCGTGTTCCTGTACCCATCCAGCCTGTGTTTTTGTACCCGACCGGTCCGTGTTCCTGTACCCATCCAGCCTGTGTTCCTGTACCAGACCGGTCCATGTTCCTCTACCCATCCAGCCTACGTTCCTGGACCCGTCAAACCTGTGTTCCTGTACCCATCCAGCCTGTTTTCCTGTATCTGACCGGTCTGTATTCCTGTACTCATCCAGCCTGGTTTCCTGTACCTAACCTGTCCATGTTCCTGTACCCATCCACCCTGTGTTTCTGTAACCGACCGATCCATGTTCCTGTACCCATCCAGCCTGTTTTCCTGTACCCATCCAGCCTGTGTTCCTGTACCCATCCAGCCTGTGTTCCTGTACCTGACTGGTCCTTGTTCCTGTACCCATCCAGCCTGTGTTCCTGTACCTGACCGGTCTGTATTCCTGTACTCATCCAGCCTGGTTTCCTGTACCTAACTTGTCCATGTTCCTGTAGCCATCCACCCTGTGTTTCTGTAACAGACCGATCCATGTTCCTCTACCCATCCAGCCTGTTTTCCTGTACCCATCCAGCCTGTGTTCCTGTACCCATCCAGCCTGTGTTCCTGTACCTGACCAGTCTGTGTTCCTGGACCCATCCAGCCTGTGTTCCTGGACCCATCCAGCCTGTTTTCCTGTACCTGAGGGGTCTGTGTTCTTGTACCCAACCGGTCCGTGTTCCTGTACCCATGCAGCCTGTGTTCCTGTACCCATGCAGCCTGTGTTCCTTTACCTATGCAGCCTGTGTTCCTGTACCCATGCAGCCTGTGTTCCTGGACTCATCCAGCCTGTGTTCCTGTACCCATGCAGCCTGTGTTCCTGTACCTGACCGTTCTGTGTTCCTGTACCCATCCAGTCTGTGTTCCTGTACCTGACCGGTCCATGTTCCTCTACCCATCCAGCCTACGTTCCTGGACCCGTCAAACCTGTGTTCGTGTACGCATCCACCCTGTGTTCCTGGAACCATCCAGCCTATGTTTCTGGACCCGTCTAGCCTGTGTTCTTGTAACTGAGGGGTCCGTGTTCTTGTACCCGACCGGCGGTCTGTGTTCCTGTACCCATCCAGCCTGTGTTCCTGTACCTGACCGGTCCGTGTTCCTGTACCCATCCAGCCTGAGTTCCTGTACCTGACTGGTCCTTGTTCCTGTACCCATCCAGCCTGTGTTCCTGTACCTGACCGGTCCATGTTTCTCTACCCATCCAGCCTACGTTCCTGGACCCGTCAAACCTGTGTTCCTGTACCCATCCAGCCTGGGTTCCTGTACCTGACAAGTCTGTGCTCCTGGACCCATCCAGCCTGTGTTCCTGGACCCGTCTAGCCTGTGTTCCTGTACCCATCCAGCCTGTGTTCCTGTACCTGACCGGTCCGTGTTCCTGTACCCATCCAGCCTGTGTTCCTGTACCTGACTGGTCCTTGTTCCTGTACCAATCCAGCCTGTGTTCCTGTACCTGACCGGTCCATGTTTCTCTACCCATCCAGCCTTCGTTCCTGGACCCGTCAAACCTGTGTTCCTGTACCCATCCAGCCTGTGTTCCTGTACCTGACCAGTCTGTGCTCCTGGACCCATCCAGCCTGTGTTCCTGGACCCGTCTAGCCTGTGTTCCTGGACCCATCCAGCCTGTGTTCCTGTACCTGAGGAGTCCGAGTTCTTGTACCCGACCGGTCCGTGTTCCTGTACCCATCCAGCCTGTGTTCCTGTACCTGACCGGTCCGTGTTCCTGTACCCATCCAGCCTGTGTTCCTGTACCTGAATGGTCCTTGTTCCTGTACCCATCCAGCCTGTGTTCCTGTACCTGACCGGTCCATGTTCCTCTACCCATCCAGCCTACGTTCCTGGACCCGTCAAACCTGTGTTCCTGTACCCATCCAGCCTGTGTTCCTGGACCCGTCTAGCCTGTGTTCCTGGACCCATCCAGCCGGTGTTCCTGTACCTGAGGGGTCCGTGTTCTTGTATCCGACCGGCGGTCCGTGTTCCTGTACCCATCCAGCCTGTGTTTTTGTACCCGACCGGTCCGTGTTCCTGTACCCATCCAGCCTGTGTTCCTGTACCAGACCGGTCCATGTTCCTCTACCCATCCAGCCTACGTTCCTGGACCCGTCAAACCTGTGTTCCTGTACCCATCCAGCCTGTTTTCCTGTACCTGACCGGTCTGTATTCCTGTACTCATCCAGCCTGGTTTCCTGTACCTAACCTGTCCATGTTCCTGTACCCATCCACCCTGTGTTTCTGTAACCGACCGATCCATGTTCCTGTACCCATCCAGCCTGTTTTCCTGTACCCATCCAGCCTGTGTTCCTGTACCCATCCAGCCTGTGTTCCTGTACCTGACTGGTCCTTGTTCCTGTACCCATCCAGCTTGTGTTCCTGTACCTGACCGGTCTGTATTCCTGTACTCATCCAGCCTGGTTTCCTGTACCTAACTTGTCCATGTTCCTGTAGCCATCCACCCTGTGTTTCTGTAACAGACCGATCCATGTTCCTCTACCCATTCAGCCTGTTTTCCTGTACCCATCCAGCCTGTGTTCCTGTACCCATCCAGCCTGTGTTCCTGTACCTGACCAGTCTGTGTTCCTGGACCCATCCAGCCTGTGTTCCTGGACCCATCCAGCCTGTTTTCCTGTACCTGAGGGGTCTGTGTTCTTGTACCCAACCGGTCCGTGTTCCTGTACCCATGCAGCCTGTGTTCCTGTACCCATGCAGCCTGTGTTCCTTTACCTATGCAGCCTGTGTTCCTGTACCCATGCAGCCTGTGTTCCTGGACTCATCCAGCCTGTGTTCCTGTACCCATGCAGCCTGTGTTCCTGTACTAGACCGTTCTGTGTTCCTGTACACATCCAGCCTGTGTTCCTGTACCTGACTGGTCTGTGTTCCTGTACCCGACCGGTCCGTGTTCCTGTACCCATCCAGCCTGTGTTCCTGTACCTGACCGGTCCGTGTTCCTGTACCCATCCAGCCTGTGTTCCTGTACCTGACTGGTCCTTGTTCCTGTACCCATCCAGCCTGTGTTCCTGTACCTGACCGGTCCATGTTCCTCTACCCATCCAGCCTACGTTCCTGGACCCGTCAAACCTGTGTTCCTGTACCCATCCAGCCTGTGTTCCTGGACCCGTCTAGCCTGTGTTCCTGGACCCATCCAGCCGGTGTTCCTGTACCTGAGGGGTCCGTGTTCTTGTATCCGACCGGCGGTCCGTGTTCCTGTACCCATCCAGCCTGTGTTTTTGTACCCGACCGGTCCGTGTTCCTGTACCCATCCAGCCTGTGTTCCTGTACCAGACCGGTCCATGTTCCTCTACCCATCCAGCCTACGTTCCTGGACCCGTCAAACCTGTGTTCCTGTACCCATCCAGCCTGTTTTCCTGTACCTGACCGGTCTGTATTCCTGTACTCATCCAGCCTGGTTTCCTGTACCTAACCTGTCCATGTTCCTGTACCCATCCACCCTGTGTTTCTGTAACCGACCGATCCATGTTCCTGTACCCATCCAGCCTGTTTTCCTGTACCCATCCAGCCTGTGTTCCTGTACCCATCCAGCCTGTGTTCCTGTACCTGACTGGTCCTTGTTCCTGTACCCATCCAGCTTGTGTTCCTGTACCTGACCGGTCTGTATTCCTGTACTCATCCAGCCTGGTTTCCTGTACCTAACTTGTCCATGTTCCTGTAGCCATCCACCCTGTGTTTCTGTAACAGACCGATCCATGTTCCTCTACCCATTCAGCCTGTTTTCCTGTACCCATCCAGCCTGTGTTCCTGTACCCATCCAGCCTGTGTTCCTGTACCTGACCAGTCTGTGTTCCTGGACCCATCCAGCCTGTGTTCCTGGACCCATCCAGCCTGTTTTCCTGTACCTGAGGGGTCTGTGTTCTTGTACCCAACCGGTCCGTGTTCCTGTACCCATGCAGCCTGTGTTCCTGTACCCATGCAGCCTGTGTTCCTTTACCTATGCAGCCTGTGTTCCTGTACCCATGCAGCCTGTGTTCCTGGACTCATCCAGCCTGTGTTCCTGTACCCATGCAGCCTGTGTTCCTGTACTAGACCGTTCTGTGTTCCTGTACACATCCAGCCTGTGTTCCTGTACCTGACTGGTCTGTGTTCCTGTACCCGACCGGTCCGTGTTCCTGTACCCATCCAGCCTGTGTTCCTGTACCTGACCGTTCTGTGTTCCTGTACACATCCAGCCTGTGTTCCTGTACCTGACTGGTCCTTGTTCCTGTACCCATCCAGCCTGTGTTCCTGTACGTGACCGGTCTGTGTTCCTGTACCTGACCGGTCTGTGTTCCTGTACCCATCCAGCCTGTGTTCCTGTACCTGATTGGTCTTTGTTCCTGTACCCATCCAGCCTGTGTTCCTGTACGTGACCGGTCTGTGTTCCTGTACCTGACCGTTCCATGTTCCTCTACCCATCCAGCCTACGTTCCTGGACCCGTCAAACCTGTGTTCCTGTACCCATCCAGCCTGTGTTCCTGTACCCGACCGGCGGTCTGTGTTCCTGTACCCATCCAGCCTGTGTTCCTGTACCTGACCAGTCTGTGTTCCTGGACCCATCCAACCTGTGTTCCTGGACCCGTCTAGCCTGTGTTCCTGGATCCATCCAGCCGGTGTTCCTGTACCTGAGGGGTCCGTGTTCTTGTACCCGACCGGTCCGTGTTCCTGTACCCATTCAGCCTGTGTTCTTGTACCTGACTGGTCCTTGTTCCTGTACCCATCCAGCCTGTGTTCCTGTACCTGACAGGTCCATGTTCCTCTACCCATCCAGCCTACGTTCCTGGACCCGTCAAACCTGTGTTCCTGTACCTGACAGGTCCATGTTCCTCTACCCATCCAGCCTACGTTCCTGGACCCGTCAAACCTGTGTTCCTGTACCCATCCAGCCTGTGTTCCTGTACCTGACCAGTCTGTGCTCCTGGACCCATCCAGCCTGTGTTCCTGGACCCGTCTAACCTGTGTTCCTGTACCCATCCAGCCTGTGTTCCTGTACCTGACCAGTCTGTGTTCCTGGACCCATCCAGCCTGTGTTCCTGGACCCATCTAGCCTGTGTTCCTGGACCCATCCAGCCGGTATTCCTGTACCTGAGAGGTCTGTGTTCTTGTACCCGACCGGTCCGTGTTCCTGTACCCATGCAGCCTGTGTTCCTGGACCCATCCAGCCTGTGTTCCTGGACCCATCCAGCCTGTGTTCCTGTACCTGGCCGGTCTGTGTTCTTGTACAAATCCAGCCTGTGTTCCTGTACCTAACCTGTTTGGTTCCCTGGTCCCATTCAGCCTTTGTGACTGAGTCAAATATGCTGCCTGAGTCTGGTGTCCTGCTTGAGTCCAGCATGTTCTGCCTCTGGCATATCCCGAGACGGGAGTATCCAGGTTCTGGCGTATCCAGGGTCCGATGCCTCCCTTGTCCTGCCTGTGTACCTGTACCAGTCCTGCTTGTGCTCCTGAAGTCGTTATTGTGTCCCACCAGAACAGGTCCAATATCCAGCTTGATTCCAGTATCCTGCCTGAGTCTGGCGTGTCCTTTGTACGGTATATCAAGAGACCAGTGTATCCATGTCCGATGCCTCCTGTGTCCTGCCAATGTACTTGTTCCAATTTGCAGAATGAACACGGCATTTCCGGTAGATGATGGGGCAAAAGTAGGATCCAATCCCATACAAAGTAAGAAGGGAACTTGGCACTTATATACATCAAAATCCAAAGATAATCAGGCACAAACATTTTGGTCCTTTAGGCCTTCATCAGTGAGCGCTGTGCTTTATCTTATCACGCTTCAGGATGAATGAGCGCTATTATTACAGACTATGGCATCCACTGCTGGAAAAGCGGGCTCTTATACATAAAAGCGTGATAAGATAAAGCACAGCTACAATGATGAAGGCCCAAAAGACCGAAACGTTTGTGCCTGTTTATTTGTGAAATAAATGAGTGGCAAGTTCCCTTCTTCCAGTGGAGCTGCTCCAGCCCCGTCTGTGCTCCTGTGTCTGCCCCCGTCCGGTCTGAGGCTCCATTCCTGTCCTGCTGTCATCCAGCTCCACAAGCCCCGGACACAGACCTGGGAATGGCAGCCAAGCCCACCCTTCCCATCAGAGGCTCTGGTGTATAACCGGTTGGCACTTAGATACACGCCTTCCACGTCAGGGTGAGCCCGGCTGCTCATGTGGTCCAGTGGGTCCACGCTTACTCACACACACGCATGCGATGGACCGGGGCAGAGCGTAGCACCATATGTGACATTCAGATCATTACATATCAGCCGTTATGCACATGGTCATATTACAGCTCTTGGACAGACTCGTAAAGGGGGTCACAGATTTATTCAAAGCCACTTGTGGAGAAAATAGGGACATTTCCCATGTAATAAATCCCAAAACTAGAATAGACTCAATCCAAAAACAATCGCAATAAACATCCTTTATTCATAGATACAGGGAAAAGACCTGATGTAACAGCAGAATAGTGACTGCAGCTCTAGAGGTAATTGGAGGATAATATATTGCAAAAAAGTTCAAAATGTTTTTTGTTATTTGTTCTTTAATTTACCTTGTGCACTATATGGTAATAGGATTCCCCAGTTCGGTAAGAGTTCAGAGAACAAACACATATACTTTTTTCTAACTCATTAAAAAAAAAAAAAAACACCAAACACAATTGACATCTTCAGATTTTTTCTGCAACCAAATCTGCAAAGAAAAAAAAAAAGTCACGAATATGTTAAAAAAAGGTTTGAAGATTGCATGCATTTACGCTGCGTATTGCACTGCAGTGTAAATGCATGCGTCCTGCGTCCCCTGCACAATCTATGTAGATTGTGCATGATACGTGCTCACGTTGCTTTTATGAACGCAGCGATTTGGATGCTAAAATTTTGACCCAAATCCGTGCGTTCATAAAAGCAGCATGTCAATTATTCCATGCGCTTTGGATGCAGCTCCTGCTCTGTCTATGGTGGGGGCAGCAGCCAGAGCGCATGAAATCGGATTTTTTCTACAAAAAAAAAAACTGCATCCATTACGCAGTGTTTCTGCAGCGATTTGAAGCGCACGAGTGCTTTCAAATTGCTGCAGAATAATCAGCAGGTACATGCGCATGAGCCCTTTCTGTCTGCACATTGCAGCTTTTTTTGTGATGACCATAAAGATGCAGCATATCAATTCTTGGCATGAGAAATCAATCACAGATGGACACCCCCATAGTCTGACACCAGTGCAAAACACAAGTGGAGCTGAGGCCTCCTGCCAGGGTCACTGACAGGGTTAATGTTACACAGATGGATTGCTCTCAGGGGAGAAATTAAATCATTATCCTGCATTTATCATACTTTTTAATGGTTAAAAAAAAATAACTAAATAAAAAAAAAAAATTATATATATTTTTTTTTTTTTCTTGTGGGACGAGTTGTACTGTTGAATGACTCAATTCATTCTGCCCCATATTGTACTGGAAAGCGGAAAAAAAAATCCAAGTGCACGGAGATTGCAAAAAGTGTAATTCCACAATAGTTTTTGGGGTACATTATTTCCCGTGCTCCTCTATAGCTGTCCTGACATTCTGATTCCCCAGGTCAGTGACAGTTCGTAGATACTAAGTGATAGAAAAAAAAAAAAACGAAAAAACCCCACAAATTTGTCAGAATTGCGCTGTTGTCGCCATTTTCCGTAGCGCTCTCATTTTTCAGGATCTGGGGCGGAGTGAGTTTTTGGGCATCTGGGGCTTCACTCTATTTTTTGGTAGCTGCAATGTTTTGATTGCCTGTTATTGCATTTTAGGCTGGATTCACACGATTGTAAGGGTATGTGCGCACGTTGCTTTTTACCTGCTTTTTTGCTGCTTTTTCTTCTGCGCTGTTTAATGCCAAAATGGATGTGTTCTTCTATTCAAGCAAAGTCTATGGGAATTTGGGTTTCTTGTTCACACTATGTTGTTCAAAATGCTGCCTTTTTGTGGCAGAACTTTGGTCAAAAACTCAGCTTTTCAAAGAAGCAACATGTCAATTGTTTTTGCCATTTGGGTTTTGCACTGCAAAGCTGAGTTTTTGACCAAAGTTCTGCCACAAAAAGGCAGCATTTTGAACAACAATAGTGTGAACAAGAAACCCAAATTCCCATAGACTTTGCTTGAATAGAAGAACACATCCATTTTGGCATTAAACAGCGCAGAAGAAAAAGCAGCAAAAAAGCAGGTAAAAAGCAGCTAAAAAGCAACGTGCGCACATACCCTTAGGCTATGTGCCCAGAGGACTATGCACCTGTGGATATTCCTGCAGGTATGTCCGCAGGTTTCCGGCAGCAGCTCCCCGGAATCTGCAGCTATACATAGCGGCAAGATTCCAGTGAAATATCTGCAGAAAACCTGCGGACATTCATGTGACTTACCTGCACAAGTCCCGGCCTCTATCTCCATAGTGGAGGAGCTGGATTTCTGCAGGTAATTACACAGGAATAATGGACATGCAGTTACATGCGGCAGCCACACATACCGCAGCATGGACGCAGCACTCCCCATGTCCCATAGGGTAACATGGGAAGTGTCTGTACTTGCTAAAACCTGCAGCTTTATCTAGAAAATGCAGATAAATCCGCAGGTTTTCTGTGGCAAAATCCGCGGGTACATAGCCTAAAAAATAGAGTCTTCCAGGAAAGTCGGACGAGTGGTATCCGTGTGGCGGTTTGTGTGTACTGCGAGAGCTTTGCAAGTGGGGGCTTTTTTCTTCAATTGTCATCTGAGTGTAATCAGTTTTTTTAGTATTCTGTGCTACATGATACCGTAGTAATGTGTCCATAAAACATATGTCACTAGACTGTCCATGTGCCATCCGTGTGGCGTCCATGTGCCCTCCGTGTGGCGTCCATGTGCCCTCCGTGTGGCGTCCATGTGCCATCCGTGTGGCGTCCATGTGCCCTCCGTGTGGCGTCCATGTGCCCTCCGTGTGGCGTCCATGTGCCCTCCGTGTGGCGTCCATGTGCCCTCCGTGTGGCGTCCATGTGCCCTCCGTGTGGCGTCCATGTGCCCTCCGTGTGGCGTCCATGTGCCCTCCGTGTGGCATCCATGTGCCCTCCGTGTGGCGTCCATGTGCCCTCCGTGTGGCGTCCATGTGCCCTCCGTGTGGCGTCCATGTGCCTTCCGTGTGGCGTCCATGTGCCCTCCGTGTGGCGTCCATGTGCCCTCCGTGTGGCGTCCATGTGCCCTCCGTGTGGCGTCCATGTGCCCTCCGTGTGGCGTCCATGTGCCCTCCGTGTGGCGTCCATGTGCCCTCCGTGTGGCGTCCATGTGCCCTCCGTGTGGCGTCCATGTGCCCTCCGTGTGGCGTCCATGTGCCCTCCGTGTGCCCTCCGTGTGGCGTCCATGTGGCTTGTATTGGCGAGTCTCACTCGATTTCAGCAACAAATCGCAGCATATTGCGACTTCTCTCATCCAGAATCTGGATAAGAAAGAAGCTGACCATCTGCTCTCCCTCACTGACACCATTGGTCTGAGTACAATGAGGCTTTCTCGCATCGCACTCGCGCGAGTCAGACACTCATGTGAGCGTACCCTCGCATCATTAGCATATCGCTTCCGATGCTCTCGCATGCGCAAGTGGATCTGAAGCCGAAAAAGAACAGACACAGGATTATGGGCTGACAGGCAGGGCCGGACTGGGGTGCAATTCAGCCCTGGCTTTTGAGGGCACACAGGCCCACTTGCTTTGCGGTTTACTAAACACTGCAGCGTTTGTTTTTTGGCACTGGAGTGGTGCTACTACCCTAAGAGCGCTGACCCTAGTATTATACTTCCTGCCATCTTCATCTTTTATTGGCGTTGCACCAGTCCTGTGGCTTCATCTTGTGACCACAACTTCTGACTGACCAGGAGGTATTGGTCACAAGCGCTCAGTGCAAATGTATGACAGCAAGAACGAGACTCTCCTAGACTTGCATTGAAAAGTGACCAGCAAACAATGGAGTAATCCAGCAAATCACAACCTGCTGAAGAGCAAGTGGAGCGGCGTTGTACGGTGAAGACAGTGGTAGGTATCAGCCTAGGAGCAGAGAACGGACACAACTACTTTAACCCGGACGTTTATGAAAATTGGATCTGTGAAAACTCCAGTCCAGGTTTGGGCTTTTTTAGTAATGTTAGCTCTAGGAGTGGTGCTACTAATCAAGTTCCCTGCCCCTAGTATTATATTTACAAGCCGCTGTCATCTTCTGTTCTCGGTGTCGCTCTGGTTGTCTTCTGCACTTTGTTACTTACCGGATCGCTCAATTGTTTGCTGGGGGAGTTGGCGGTCATTTCTCATTGTAAGTCTATGAGAGCCAGAAGAAGGCCAGAATGTGCCTCTGACAGACTTCTATTGAGAGCTTGTGACTTCTGGTCAATCAAAAGCTCTGGTCACAAGATTGCAGATCGGAATCAGAGCGTCACTGGGAAGAGCTGAAGATAGCAGCTGGTGAGTATGAGGCTAGAGGCAGGGCACTTACATTAGTGGCAGCTGGTGAGTATGAGGCTAGAGGCAGGGAACTTACATTAGTGGCAGCTGGTGAGTATGAGGCTAGAGGCAGGGCACTTACATTAGTGGCAGCTGGTGAGTATGAGGCTAGAGGCAGGGAACTTACATTAGTGGCAGCTGGTGAGTATGAGGCTAGAGGCAGGGCACTTACATTAGTCCCGGCTGGTGAGTATGAGGCTAGAGGCAGGGAACTTACATTAGTGGCAGCTGGTGAGTATGAGGCTAGAGGCAGGGCACTTACATTAGTCCCGGCTGGTGAGTATGAGGCTAGAGGCAGGGCACTTACATTAGTGGCAGCTGGTAAGTATGAGACTAGAGGCAGGGAACTTACATTAGTGGCAGCTGGTGAGTATGAGGCTAGAGGCAGGGCACTTACATTAGTCCCGGCTGGTGAGTATGAGGCTAGAGGCAGGGAACTTACATTAGTGGCAGCTGGTGAGTATGAGGCTAGAGGCAGGGCACTTACATTAGTCCCGGCTGGTGAGTATGAGGCTAGAGGCAGGGCACTTACATTAGTGGCAGCTGGTAAGTATGAGACTAGAGGCAGGGAACTTACATTAGTGGCAGCTGGTGAGTATGAGGCTAGAGGCAGGGCACTTACATTAGTGGCGGCTGGTGAGTATGAGGCTAGAGGCAGGGCACTTACATTAGTGGCAGCTGGTGAGTATGAGGCTAGAGGCAGGGAACTTACATTAGTGGCAGCTGGTGAGTATGAGGCTAGAGGCAGGGCACTTACATTAGTCCCGGCTGGTGAGTATGAGGCTAGAGGCAGGGCACTTACATTAGTGGCAGCTGGTGAGTATGAGGCTAGAGGCAGGGCACTTACATTAGTGGCGGCTGGTGAGTATGAGGCTAGAGGCAGGGCACTTACATTAGTGGCGGCTGGTGAGTATGAGGCTAGAGGCAGGGAACTTACATTAGTGGCAGCTGGTGAGTATGAGGCTAGAGGCAGGGCACTTACATTAGTGGCGGCTGGTGAGTATGAGGCTAGAGGCAGGGCACTTACATTAGTGGCAGCTGGTGAGTATGAGGCTAGAGGCAGGGAACTTACATTAGTGGCAGCTGGTGAGTATGAGGCTAGAGGCAGGGCACTTACATTAGTCCCGGCTGGTGAGTATGAGGCTAGAGGCAGGGCACTTACATTAGTGGCGGCTGGTGAGTATGAGGCTAGAGGCAGGGCACTTACATTAGTGGCGGCTGGTGAGTATGAGGCTAGAGGCAGGGAACTTACATTAGTGGCGGCTGGTGAGTATGAGGCTAGAGGCAGGGCACTTACATTAGTGGCGGCTGGTGAGTATGAGGCTAGAGGCAGGGAACTTACATTAGTGGCAGCTGGTAAGTATGAGACTAGAGGCAGGGAACTTACATTAGTGGCAGCTGGTGAGTATGAGGCTAGAGGCAGGGCACTTACATTAGTGGCGGCTGGTGAGTATGAGGCTAGAGGCAGGGCACTTACATTAGTGGCAGCTGGTGAGTATGAGGCTAGAGGCAGGGAACTTACATTAGTGGCAGCTGGTGAGTATGAGGCTAGAGGCAGGGCACTTACATTAGTCCCGGCTGGTGAGTATGAGGCTAGAGGCAGGGCACTTACATTAGTGGCAGCTGGTGAGTATGAGGCTAGAGGCAGGGCACTTACATTAGTGGCGGCTGGTGAGTATGAGGCTAGAGGCAGGGCACTTACATTAGTGGCGGCTGGTGAGTATGAGGCTAGAGGCAGGGAACTTACATTAGTGGCAGCTGGTGAGTATGAGGCTAGAGGCAGGGCACTTACATTAGTGGCGGCTGGTGAGTATGAGGCTAGAGGCAGGGCACTTACATTAGTGGCAGCTGGTGAGTATGAGGCTAGAGGCAGGGAACTTACATTAGTGGCAGCTGGTGAGTATGAGGCTAGAGGCAGGGCACTTACATTAGTCCCGGCTGGTGAGTATGAGGCTAGAGGCAGGGCACTTACATTAGTGGCGGCTGGTGAGTATGAGGCTAGAGGCAGGGCACTTACATTAGTGGCGGCTGGTGAGTATGAGGCTAGAGGCAGGGAACTTACATTAGTGGCGGCTGGTGAGTATGAGGCTAGAGGCAGGGAACTTACATTAGTGGCATCCCTCCAGAGCTGAAATAAAAAACTAAACACTGGATTGGCATCTTAAATAGACATTCATGTTTCTGCCCATGTTTGCATGAGTTTTCTCCGGTTTCCTTCCACACTGCAAAGACATTCTGATCAGGAACTTATATTGTGAGCCCCGATGGGGACAGTGATGATCACAGCTATAAGGCGCTGTGGAATTAATGGTGCCATATAAGGCCTCCTTCACACATCTGTGTAAATAAAAAAGCATGTGTTGCACGGTCCGTTGTGTCCATCCGTGCGGCCATTTGTGTGTCATCCGCGTGACATTGTGTGACTGGAACCAGGAATTAAAAAAGAAAAAAAAAAAGATACTGAAAGGGAACCTGTCACCAGATTTTTCACTATTAAATTAATAGTGTCCCCTTCTGCAGCTCCTGCGCTGCTTTCTATGAAGGTGCACCTTGTGCCCTGACCCCCCTTCCAGACCCCAAAAATAACTTTATAAAACATGACCCCCACATATGCTAGTTACCTTGGTTGGCCAGATGGGCGGCTCATTTTTGGCTCCTGTCCCCCCTCCTGCAGCTGATCGCCATCCTCCTTTCTTGATTGATGGGATGACGCTGCCGTCATCCTCCTCGTTGGATTTTCAAATCCCCCGCCTGTGCAGTTATGTCGGCTCGCGCAGGCGCAGTTCACTCTGCCATATCGCGGACATAGCAGAAAACATAGCTGCCGGTGAACTAAATGCGCAGGCGCGAGATTATAATCAGTGCTGTGCATGGCCTCACCAGAGTCATCCTCGTACCCGACCATAATGTCGCGCCTGCGCATTTAGCTCACCGACAGCTATGTTTTCTGCTCTGCCCGCGATATGGCAGAGCGAACTGCGCCTGCACGAGCCGACAGAACTGCACAGGCGCGAGATTTGAAAATGCAACAAGAATGATGACGGAGGCGAAATCACATCAATCAAGGAAGGAGGACGGCGAACAGCGGCAGGAGGGGGGACAGGAGCAGAAAATGAGCCCACACATCTGAGCCCCACAGGTCATTAGCATACGTAACGGCCAGGTTTTACAAAGTTATTTTTGGGGTCTGGAAGGGGAGTCGGGGCACAAGGTGCACCTTCATAGAAAGCAGCGCAGGAGCTGCAGAAGGGGACACTTAGTTTAATAGGGAAAAATCTGGTGACCGGTTCCCTTGAAGTGAATGGGTTTTTTTATGCATAAATTGTGCAATACAAGAAAAATGATGGACAGAAACGTGACTCCGATACGTGTGAAGACGGACATCACATACTGGAGACACAGGAGAGACGGAGGCCCAACAGAGACACAGGAGAGGTAACCCATTCACTGCC
The DNA here is from genome assembly GCF_048569485.1 of Anomaloglossus baeobatrachus. Classification (NCBI taxonomy): domain Eukaryota; kingdom Metazoa; phylum Chordata; class Amphibia; order Anura; family Aromobatidae; genus Anomaloglossus; species Anomaloglossus baeobatrachus. The sequence goes on from NC_134356.1 coordinate 174,324,092, forward strand.
TACCTGACACATCGTCTTCTCACACAGCTAGAAGGCAGTGACAGGGTTAACCTCTCCTGTCCTGAACAAATAGACGTTATTACCCCAGAGCAGTGATAAGGGGCTGGATAGTGACACAGAGATCACTCCATATGTCCACACTATACAGATATCCACAGAAGCCTCCACTCCCCCCGGCATGTGGAGGCTGGAGGCTGCTGCTAGCAATGCAGAGGCCGCTCCTCAGTGCTGGGATAAGGCTCTTACTGGGCAGGCTCTACCTAGTAACGAGCTGCTGCCTGTCACTGCGGCCATGGCGTCTCCTCCTTCACTATCAGCAGCCAAAGAGCAACAGGAGGAAGAAAGGCGACATGGGGGAGGGGAGGCAGCACTCGGTACAGGACTATAGCCGGGACTGGGGAAGAGCTTCCCTGAGAATGGCCAGTGCGGGGCTGAGGAGACACACAGGGGAACAGGCACTCACCAGCTGCTTGCTTCTGCACGGATCCTCCTCTCTCCGCTCCGCCATGCTGTCTGCTGGTCCCGGCATGGCTGCGAGTCACGCGAGGAGATCGGCTCCTTGCTGTGGCCCTTTCTCCTGCAGGGCGCAGCCGGGCACGACCTCTCTCTGCTGGAGAACGACTGGCCATCCTCCGCTCACAACTGCAGCGATCCACTCCAAACAGGCCTGTACTCTGCACCTCGAGCCTCTGTCCGCTCCTCTCTCGCTCCTCTGTCCTCTCTCCGCAAGCCTCCGCACGCTCCTCTACACCTCGCCTCGCTCCTCTGTCCTCTCTCCGCAAGCCTCCGCACGCTCCTCTACACCTCGCCTCGCTCCTCACCTCGCTCCTCTCCAATAATACTCTACAATAATACTCTCCAATACTCTCCAATACACCGCTCAACTGCCTTTGCGCCTACTAAACTCTCCCAAAAAGCAGCATCACAGATAGGTTGCCCCGCACTTATATAGCCCCTGCTCTTCCTGCCTCTACTGCCCTCCAATCAGATCCTGTTGGCCGACTCTTGCCAAACACGTGATTGGCCAGACAGCAAATTAAAATAAGGTCACACAGAGTGCAGGGGCTGAACTGCCGTTCCCATAACAACGGCTAAGGCGGGAAAGACGGAGATAAACATGGCTGCAGTCTGTATAAGTTTTGCTTTAATTCAAACTCATAGTTTTTCCCTTAAAGGGAACCTGTCACCACTTTTTTTGGCTATAAGCTGCGGCCACCACCAGTGGTCTCTTATATACAGCATTCTAACATGTTATATATAAGAGCCCAGGCCGCTGTGAGAACATAAAAAACACTATATAACCGCACTGCGGTGGAATAGAGTCACAGAGGCGTCTGCATTGTCCGGTGCCGGCGCCTCCTCTTTCGGCCATCTTTGTCCTCTTTCTGAAGCTGCGGTGCATGACGCGCCTATGTCATACACACTCGCCAGTCCTGCGCAGGCGCACTACAATACTTTGATCTGCCCTGCTCAGGACCTGAGTGCCGGCGAGTGTGGATGACGTACGACGCGTCATGCACCGCGGCTTCAGAAGAAGGAGGACGAAGATGGCCGAAAGACGCCTCCATGACTCTATTCCACCGCAGTGTGGTTATATAAAGTGTTTTTTATGTTCTCTCAGCGGCCTGGGCTCTTATATACAGCATGTTAGAATGCTGTACATAAGAGCCTGGTGGTGGCCGCAGCTTATAGGGCAAAAAACTGGTGGCAGGTTCCCTTTAAGGGAAAAACTATGAGTAAAGCAAAACTTATACAGACTGCGGCCATTTTTATCTTCTTTCCCGCCTTAGCCGTTGTTATGGGAACGGCCCATTCAGCCCCTGCACTCTGTGTGACCTTATTTGAATTTGCTGTCTGGCCAATCAAAGAAAGTGGTGACAGGTTCCCTTTAAGGACTCCCAGCAGCAAATGTTTCTTCTCTTTGTCCATGGAGTCGTGCGGCTCATACACTGTCACACACAGGTGTAAAGAAACATTTATCTGTCTATGTGTGTCAGGGCCGCCATCAGCACCTGCCCGTGCCTGGGCCCTGCACCGCCGGGGGCCGCTCGCAGACGTCAGGGGCGGACTGGGCCCCATCCCCTGATATATACCATGTGCCGGCACTGTACGTTTAAACGGCCAGCCACATCCCGGTACTGCAGACAAACCGACACTGCAATGTGCGGGCAGCATCTGCCGATGTCACCAGCGACTGCAGAGACTAGGATCTGCTGTGTGGCATGTATGTCATGTGTAACATGTGTGTCCTGTATAGTGTGCAATGTGTAGCTGTCTGTCTGTCCCTATAGCTATCTATCTGTCTATCTATGTATCATTCTATCTATCCCTTCATCTATTCCATTCTGCTGTTACATCATGTCTTATCCTCCAGTCACCTCCAGAGCTGCAGTCACTAGCCTGCTGTTACATTGCGGCTTATCCTCCAGTCACCTCCAGAGCTGCAGTCACTATTCTGCTGTTACATCATGTCTTATCCTCCAGTCACCTCCAGAGCTGCAGTCACTAGCCTGCTGTTACATTGCGGCTTATCCTCCAGTCACCTCCAGAGCTGCAGTCACTATTCTGCTGTTACATCAGGTCTTATCCTCTAGTCACCTCCAGAGCTGCAGTTATTATTCTGCTGTTACATCATGTCTTATCCTCCAGTCACCTCCAGAGCTGCAGTCACTATTCTGCTGTTACATCATGTCTTATCCTCCAGTTACCTCCAGAGCTGCAGTCACTATTCTGCTTTTACATCATGTCTTATCCTCCAGTCACCTCCAGAGCTACAGTCACTAGCCTGCTGTTACATTGCGGCTTATCCTCCTGTCACCTCCAGAGCTGCAGTCACTATCCTGCTGTTACATTGCGGCTTATCCTCCAGTCACCTCCAGAGCTGCAGTCACTATTCTGCTGTTACATCATGTCTTATCCTCCAGTCACCTCCAGAGCTGCAGTCACTATTCTGCTGTTACATCATGTCTTATCCTCCAGTCACCTCCAGAGCTGCAGTCACTATTCTGCTGTTACATCATGTCTTATCCTCCAGTTACCTCCAGAGCTGCAGTCACTATTCTGCTGTTACATCATGTCTTATCCTCCAGTCACCTCCAGAGCTGCAGTCACTAGCCTGCTGTTACATTGCGGCTTATCCTCCAGTCACCTCCAGAGCTGCAGTCACTATTCTGCTGTTACATCAGGTCTTATCCTCTAGTCACCTCCAGAGCTGCAGTTATTATTCTGCTGTTACATCATGTCTTATCCTCCAGTCACCTCCAGAGCTGCAGTCACTATTCTGCTGTTACATCATGTCTTATCCTCCAGTTACCTCCAGAGCTGCAGTCACTATTCTGCTGTTACATCATGTCTTATCCTCCAGTCACCTCCAGAGCTGCAGTCACTAGCCTGCTGTTACATTGCGGCTTATCCTCCAGTCACCTCCAGAGCTGCAGTCACTATCCTGCTGTTACATTGCGGCTTATCCTCCAGTCACCTCCAGAGCTGCAGTCACTATTCTGCTGTTACATCATGTCTTATCCTCCAGTCACCTCCAGAGCTGCAGTCACTATTCTGCTGTTACATCATGTCTTATCCTCCAGTTACCTCCAGAGCTGCAGTCACTATTCTGCTGTTACATCATGTCTTATCCTCCAGTCACCTCCAGAGCTGCAGTCACTAGCCTGCTGTTACATTGCGGCTTATCCTCCAGTCACCTCCAGAGCTGCAGTCACTATCCTGCTGTTACATTGCGGCTTATCCTCCAGTCACCTCCAGAGCTGCAGTCACTATTCTGCTGTTACATCATGTTTTATCCTCCAGTCACCTCCAAAGCTGCAGTCACTATACTGCTGTTACATTGCGGCTTATCCTTCAGTCACCTCCAGAGCTGCAGTCACTATTATGCTCTTACATTGCGGCTTATCCTCCAGTCACCTCCAGAGCTGCAGTCACTATTCTGCTGTTACATCATGTCTTATCCTCCAGTCACCTCCAGAGCTGCAGTTATTATTCTGCTGTTACATCATGTCTTATCCTCCAGTCACCTCCAGAGCTGCAGTCACTATTCTGCTGTTACATCATGTCTTATCCTCCAGTTACCTCCAGAGCTGCAGTCACTATTCTGCTGTTACATCATGTCTTATCCTCCAGTCACCTCCAGAGCTGCAGTCACTAGCCTGCTGTTACATTGCGGCTTATCCTCCAGTCACCTCCAGAGCTGCAGTCACTATCCTGCTGTTACATTGCGGCTTATCCTCCAGTCACCTCCAGAGCTGCAGTCACTATTCTGCTGTTACATCATGTTTTATCCTCCAGTCACCTCCAGAGCTGCAGTCACTATTCTGCTGTTACATTGCGGCTTATCCTTCAGTCACCTCCAGAGGTGCAGTCACTATTATGCTCTTACATTGCGGCTTATCCTCCAGTCACCTCCAGAGCTGCAGTCACTATTCTGCTGTTACATCATGTCTTATCCTCCAGTCACCTTCAGAGCTGCAGTCACTATTCTGCTGTTACATCATGTCTTATCCTCCAGTCACCTCCAGAGCTGCAGTCACTATTCTGCTGTTACATCAGGTCTTATCCTCTAGTCACCTCCAGAGCTGCAGTTACTATTCTGCTGTTACATCATGTCTTATACTCCAGTCACCTCCAGAGCTGCAGTCACTATTCTGCTGTTACATCATGTCTTATCCTCCAGTCACTTCCAGAGCTGCAGTCACTATCCTGCTGTTACATCATGTTTTATCCTCCAGTCACCTCCAGAGCTGCAGTCACTATTATGCTCTTACATTGTCTTATCCTCCAGTCACCTCCAGAGCTGCAGTCACTATTCTGCTGTTACATCATGTCTTATCCTCCAGTCACTTCCAGAGCTGCAGTCACTATCCTGCTGTTACATCATGTCTTATCGTCCAGTCACCTCCAGAGCTGCAGTCACTATTCTGCTGTTACATCATGTCTTATCCTCCAGTTACCTCCAGAGCTGCAGTCACTATTCTGCTGTTACATCATGTCTTATCCTCCAGTCACCTCCAGAGCTGCAGTCACTAGCCTGCTGTTACATTGCGGCTTATCCTCCAGTCACCTCCAGAGGTGCAGTCACTATTATGCTCTTACATTGCGGCTTATCCTCCAGTCACCTCCAGAGCTGCAGTCACTATTCTGCTGTTACATCATGTCTTATCCTCCAGTCACCTCCAGAGCTGCAGTCACTATTCTGCTGTTACATCATGTCTTATCCTCCAGTCACCTCCAGAGCTGCAGTCACTATTCTGCTGTTACATCAGGTCTTATCCTCTAGTCACCTCCAGAGCTGCAGTTACTATTCTGCTGTTACATCATGTCTTATACTCCAGTCACCTCCAGAGCTGCAGTCACTATTCTGCTGTTACATCATGTCTTATCCTCCAGTCACTTCCAGAGCTGCAGTCACTATCCTGCTGTTACATCATGTTTTATCCTCCAGTCACCTCCAGAGCTGCAGTCACTAGCCTGCTGTTACATTGCGGCTTATCCTCCAGTCACCTCCAGAGCTGCAGTCACTATCCTGCTGTTACATTGCGGCTTATCCTCCAGTCACCTCCAGAGCTGCAGTCACTATTCTGCTGTTACATCATGTCTTATCCTCCAGTCACCTCCAGAGCTGCAGTCACTATTCTGCTGTTACATCATGTCTTATCCTCCAGTCACCTCCAGAGCTGCAGTCACTATTCTGCTGTTACATCAGGTCTTATCCTCTAGTCACCTCCAGAGCTGCAGTTACTATTCTGCTGTTACATCATGTCTTATACTCCAGTCACCTCCAGAGCTGCAGTCACTATTCTGCTGTTACATCATGTCTTATCCTCCAGTCACTTCCAGAGCTGCAGTCACTATCCTGCTGTTACATCATGTTTTATCCTCCAGTCACCTCCAGAGCTGCAGTCACTATTATGCTCTTACATTGTCTTATCCTCCAGTCACCTCCAGAGCTGCAGTCACTATTCTGCTGTTACATCATGTCTTATCCTCCAGTCACTTCCAGAGCTGCAGTCACTATCCTGCTGTTACATCATGTCTTATCGTCCAGTCACCTCCAGAGCTGCAGTCACTATTCTGCTGTTACATCATGTCTTATCCTCCAGTTACCTCCAGAGCTGCAGTCACTATTCTGCTGTTACATCATGTCTTATCCTCCAGTCACCTCCAGAGCTGCAGTCACTAGCCTGCTGTTACATTGCGGCTTATCCTCCAGTCACCTCCAGAGGTGCAGTCACTATTATGCTCTTACATTGCGGCTTATCCTCCAGTCACCTCCAGAGCTGCAGTCACTATTCTGCTGTTACATCATGTCTTATCCTCCAGTCACCTCCAGAGCTGCAGTCACTATTCTGCTGTTACATCATGTCTTATCCTCCAGTCACCTCCAGAGCTGCAGTCACTATTCTGCTGTTACATCAGGTCTTATCCTCTAGTCACCTCCAGAGCTGCAGTTACTATTCTGCTGTTACATCATGTCTTATACTCCAGTCACCTCCAGAGCTGCAGTCACTATTCTGCTGTTACATCATGTCTTATCCTCCAGTCACTTCCAGAGCTGCAGTCACTATCCTGCTGTTACATCATGTTTTATCCTCCAGTCACCTCCAGAGCTGCAGTCACTAGCCTGCTGTTACATTGCGGCTTATCCTCCAGTCACCTCCAGAGCTGCAGTCACTATCCTGCTGTTACATTGCGGCTTATCCTCCAGTCACCTCCAGAGCTGCAGTCACTATTCTGCTGTTACATCATGTTTTATCCTCCAGTCACCTCCAGAGCTGCAGTCACTATTCTGCTGTTACATTGCGGCTTATCCTTCAGTCACCTCCAGAGCTGCAGTCACTATTATGCTCTTACATTGCGGCTTATCCTCCAGTCACCTCCAGAGCTGCAGTCACTATTCTGCTGTTACATCATGTCTTATCCTCCAGTCACCTCCAGAGCTGCAGTCACTATTCTGCTGTTACATCATGTCTTATCCTCCAGTCACCTCCAGAGCTGCAGTCACTATTCTGCTGTTACATCAGGTCTTATCCTCTAGTCACCTCCAGAGCTGCAGTTACTATTCTGCTGTTACATCATGTCTTATACTCCAGTCACCTCCAGAGCTGCAGTCACTATTCTGCTGTTACATCATGTCTTATCCTCCAGTCACTTCCAGAGCTGCAGTCACTATCCTGCTGTTACATCATGTTTTATCCTCCAGTCACCTCCAGAGCTGCAGTCACTATTATGCTCTTACATTGTCTTATCCTCCAGTCACCTCCAGAGCTGCAGTCACTATTCTGCTGTTACATCATGTCTTATCCTCCAGTCACTTCCAGAGCTGCAGTCACTATCCTGCTGTTACATCATGTCTTATCGTCCAGTCACCTCCAGAGCTGCAGTCACTAGCCTGCTGTTACATTGCGGCTTATCCTCCAGTCACCTCCAGAGCTGCAGTCACTATCCTGCTGTTACATTGCGGCTTATCCTCCAGTCACCTCCAGAGCTGCAGTCACTATTCTGCTGTTACATCATGTCTTATCCTCCAGTCACCTCCAGAGCTGCAGTCACTATTCTGCTGTTACATCATGTCTTATCCTCCAGTTACCTCCAGAGCTGCAGTCACTATTCTGCTGTTACATCATGTCTTATCCTCCAGTCACCTCCAGAGCTGCAGTCACTAGCCTGCTGTTACATTGCGGCTTATCCTCCAGTCACCTCCAGAGCTGCAGTCACTATCCTGCTGTTACATTGCGGCTTATCCTCCAGTCACCTCCAGAGCTGCAGTCACTATTCTGCTGTTACATCATGTTTTATCCTCCAGTCACCTCCAAAGCTGCAGTCACTATTCTGCTGTTACATTGCGGCTTATCCTTCAGTCACCTCCAGAGCTGCAGTCACTATTATGCTCTTACATTGCGGCTTATCCTCCAGTCACCTCCAGAGCTGCAGTCACTATTCTGCTGTTACATCATGTCTTATCCTCCAGTCACCTCCAGAGCTGCAGTTATTATTCTGCTGTTACATCATGTCTTATCCTCCAGTCACCTCCAGAGCTGCAGTCACTATTCTGCTGTTACATCATGTCTTATCCTCCAGTTACCTCCAGAGCTGCAGTCACTATTCTGCTGTTACATCATGTCTTATCCTCCAGTCACCTCCAGAGCTGCAGTCACTAGCCTGCTGTTACATTGCGGCTTATCCTCCAGTCACCTCCAGAGCTGCAGTCACTATCCTGCTGTTACATTGCGGCTTATCCTCCAGTCACCTCCAGAGCTGCAGTCACTATTCTGCTGTTACATCATGTTTTATCCTCCAGTCACCTCCAGAGCTGCAGTCACTATTCTGCTGTTACATTGCGGCTTATCCTTCAGTCACCTCCAGAGGTGCAGTCACTATTATGCTCTTACATTGCGGCTTATCCTCCAGTCACCTCCAGAGCTGCAGTCACTATTCTGCTGTTACATCATGTCTTATCCTCCAGTCACCTCCAGAGCTGCAGTCACTATTCTGCTGTTACATCATGTCTTATCCTCCAGTCACCTCCAGAGCTGCAGTCACTATTCTGCTGTTACATCAGGTCTTATCCTCTAGTCACCTCCAGAGCTGCAGTTACTATTCTGCTGTCACATCATGTCTTATACTCCAGTCACCTCCAGAGCTGCAGTCACTATTCTGCTGTTACATCATGTCTTATCCTCCAGTCACTTCCAGAGCTGCAGTCACTATCCTGCTGTTACATCATGTTTTATCCTCCAGTCACCTCCAGAGCTGCAGTCACTATTATGCTCTTACATTGTCTTATCCTCCAGTCACCTCCAGAGCTGCAGTCACTATTCTGCTGTTACATCATGTCTTATCCTCCAGTCACTTCCAGAGCTGCAGTCACTATCCTGCTGTTACATCATGTCTTATCGTCCAGTCACCTCCAGAGCTGCAGTCACTATTCTGCTGTTACATCATGTCTTATCCTCCAGTCACCTCCAGAGCTGCAGTCACTATTCTGCTGTTACATTGCGGCTTATCCTTCAGTCACCTCCAGAGGTGCAGTCACTATTATGCTCTTACATTGCGGCTTATCCTCCAGTCACCTCCAGAGCTGCAGTCACTATTCTGCTGTTACATCATGTCTTATCCTCCAGTCACCTCCAGAGCTGCAGTCACTATTCTGCTGTTACATCAGGTCTTATCCTCTAGTCACCTCCAGAGCTGCAGTTACTATTCTGCTGTTACATCATGTCTTATACTCCAGTCACCTCCAGAGCTGCAGTCACTATTCTGCTGTTACATCATGTCTTATCCTCCAGTCACTTCCAGAGCTGCAGTCACTATCCTGCTGTTACATCATGTTTTATCCTCCAGTCACCTCCAGAGCTGCAGTCACTATTATGCTCTTACATTGTCTTATCCTCCAGTCACCTCCAGAGCTGCAGTCACTATTCTGCTGTTACATCATGTCTTATCCTCCAGTCACTTCCAGAGCTGCAGTCACTATCCTGCTGTTACATCATGTTTTATCCTCCAGTCACCTCCAGAGCTGCAGTCACTATTATGCTCTTACATTGTCTTATCCTCCAGTCACCTCCAGAGCTGCAGTCACTATTCTGCTGTTACATCATGTCTTATCCTCCAGTCACTTCCAGAGCTGCAGTCACTATCCTGCTGTTACATCATGTCTTATCGTCCAGTCACCTCCAGAGCTGCAGTCACTATTCTGCTGTTACATCATGTCTTATCCTCCAGTCACCTCCAGAGCTGCAGTCACTATTCTGCTGTTACATTGCGGCTTATCCTTCAGTCACCTCCAGAGGTGCAGTCACTATTATGCTCTTACATTGCGGCTTATCCTCCAGTCACCTCCAGAGCTGCAGTCACTATTCTGCTGTTACATCAGGTCTTATCCTCTAGTCACCTTCAGAGCTGCAGTTACTATTCTGCTGTTACATCATGTCTTATACTCCAGTCACCTCCAGAGCTGCAGTCACTATTCTGCTGTTACATCATGTCTTATCCTCCAGTCACTTCCAGAGCTGCAGTCACTATCCTGCTGTTACATCATGTTTGATCCTCCAGTCACCTCCAGAGCTGCAGTCACTATTATGCTCTTACATTGTCTTATCCTCCAGTCACCTCCAGAGCTGCAGTCACTATTCTGCTGTTACATCATGTCTTATCCTCCAGTCACTTCCAGAGCTGCAGTCACTATCCTGCTGTTACATCATGTCTTATCGTCCAGTCACCTCCAGAGCTGCAGTCACTATTCTGCTGTTACATCATGTCTTATCCTCCAGTCACCTCCAGAGCTGCAGTCACTAGCCTGCTGTTACATTGCGGCTTATCCTCCAGTCACCTCCAGAGCTGCAGTCACTATCCTGCTGTTACATTGCGGCTTATCCTCCAGTCACCTCCAGAGCTGCAGTCACTATTCTGCTGTTACATCATGTTTTATCCTCCAGTCACCTCCAGAGCTGCAGTCACTATTCTGCTGTTACATTGCGGCTTATCCTTCAGTCACCTCCAGAGCTGCAGTCACTATTATGCTCTTACATTGCGGCTTATCCTCCAGTCACCTCCAGAGCTGCAGTCACTATTCTGCTGTTACATCATGTCTTATCCTCCAGTCACCTCCAGAGCTGCAGTCACTATTCTGCTGTTACATCATGTCTTATCCTCCAGTCACCTCCAGAGCTGCAGTCACTATTCTGCTGTTACATCAGGTCTTATCCTCTAGTCACCTCCAGAGCTGCAGTTACTATTCTGCTGTTACATCATGTCTTATACTCCAGTCACCTCCAGAGCTGCAGTCACTATTCTGCTGTTACATCATGTCTTATCCTCCAGTCACTTCCAGAGCTGCAGTCACTATCCTGCTGTTACATCATGTTTTATCCTCCAGTCACCTCCAGAGCTGCAGTCACTATTATGCTCTTACATTGTCTTATCCTCCAGTCACCTCCAGAGCTGCAGTCACTATTCTGCTGTTACATCATGTCTTATCCTCCAGTCACTTCCAGAGCTGCAGTCACTATCCTGCTGTTACATCATGTCTTATCGTCCAGTCACCTCCAGAGCTGCAGTCACTATTCTGCTGTTACATCATGTCTTATCCTCCAGTCACTTCCAGAGCTGCAGTCACTATTCTGCTGTTACATCATGTCTTATCCTCCAGTCACCTCCAGAGCTGCAGTCACTATTCTGCTGTTACATCAGGTCTTATCCTCTAGTCACCTCCAGAGCTGCAGTTACTATTCTGCTGTTACATCATGTCTTATACTCCAGTCACCTCCAGAGCTGCAGTCACTATTCTGCTGTTACATCATGTCTTATCCTCCAGTCACTTCCAGAGCTGCAGTCACTATCCTGCTGTTACATCATGTTTTATCCTCCAGTCACCTCCAGAGCTGCAGTCACTATTATGCTCTTACATTGTCTTATCCTCCAGTCACCTCCAGAGCTGCAGTCACTATTCTGCTGTTACATCATGTCTTATCCTCCAGTCACTTCCAGAGCTGCAGTCACTATCCTGCTGTTACATCATGTCTTATCGTCCAGTCACCTCCAGAGCTGCAGTCACTATTCTGCTGTTACATCATGTCTTATCCTCCAGTCACTTCCAGAGCTGCAGTCACTATTCTGCTGTTACATCATGTCTTATACTCCAGTCACCTCCAGAGCTGCAGTCACTATTCTGCTGTTACATCAGGTCTTTTCCCTGTATCTATGAATAAAGGATGTTTATTGCGATTGATTTTGGATTGAGTCTATTCTAGTTTTGGGATTTATTACATGGGAAATGTCCCTATTTTCTCCACAAGTGGCTTTGAATAAATCTGTGACCCCCTTTACGAGTCTGTCCAAGAGCTGTAATATGACCATGTGCATAACGGCTGATATGTAATGATCTGAATGTCACATATGGTGCTACGCTCTGCCCCGGTCCATCGCATGCGTGTGTGTGAGTAAGCGTGGACCCACTGGACCACATGAGCAGCCGGGCTACATGGACTAAGTGCCAACCGGTTATACACCAGAGCCTCTGATGGGAAGGGTGGGCTTGGCTGCCATTCCCAGGTCTGTGTCCGGGGCTTGTGGAGCTGGATGACAGCAGGACAGGAATGGAGCCTCAGACCGGACGGGGGCAGACACAGGAGCACAGACGGGGCTGGAGCAGCTCCACTGGAAGAAGGGAACTTGCCACTCATTTATTTCACAGATAAACAGGCACAAACGTTTCGGTCTTTTGGGCCTTCATCATTGTAGCTGTGCTTTATCTTATCACGCTTTTATGTATAAGAGCCCGCTTTTCCAGCGGTGGATGCCATAGTCTGTAATAATAGCGCTCATTCATCCTGAAGCGTGATAAGATAAAGCACAGCGCTCACTGATGAAGGCCTAAAGGACCAAAATGTTTGTGCCTGATTATCTTTGGATTTTGAAATATATACAGTACAGACCAAAAGTTAGGACACACCTCATTCAAAGAGTTTTCTTTATTTTCATGACTCTGAAAATTGTAGATTCACATTGAAGGCATCAAACCTATGAATTAACACATGTGGAATGAAATACTTAAAAAAAGTGTGAAACAACTGAAAATATGTCTTATATTCTAGGTTCTTCAAAGTAGCCACCTTTTGCTTTGATTACTACTTTGCACACTCTTGGCGTTCTCTTGATGAGCTTCAAGAGGTAGTCACCGGAAATGGTCTACCAACAGTCTTGAAGTTCCCAGAGATGCTTAGCACTTGTTGACCCTTTTGCCTTCACTCTGCAGTCCAGCTCACCCCAAACCATCTCGATTGGGTTCAGGTCTGGTGACTATGGAGACCAGGTCATCTGGCGTACTATCCCATCATTCTCCTTCTTAGGCCTAAAACACACTTCCGCAAAAAAACGTCCGTGTGACACGGTCCGTTTTTCGGGTCCGTGTTCCGTTTTTTTGGGGCGTTTCTCCGGTACGTATGGCATCCGTCTGATGGCGTATGCAAGCCGTGTGTACGTGTAAAATGTCCATGTTTGTGTGTAAAATGCCCGTGTATGTGTACGTGGAATGTCTATTTGTGTGTTGCACAATGTCGTTGATACATGTCGGCTGACAGCAGACAGAGTTGCGCGATGAGAATGAACTCGGGTGAACTTCACCCGACTTCATTGTCATGCCGCGGCTCTGTCTGTGTGCCGCGTACTGATTAGCGGTCACCTGTGAAGGATTCACCAGTGACCGCTAATCCCCCGAGTGACTGAAGTGAGCAGCCCTCTCTCATACTTACCGCTCCCCGATCACCAGCGCGGCGAGGAACAGCTGTGCAGAGAATACGCGGCAACAATTACTTTGAATATGCCGGCCGCTCATTAATCAATCTCGTATTCCCTGCTTTCCCCACCCACAGACGCCTGTGATTGGTTGCAGTCATACACGCCCCCCACGCTGAGTGACAGGTGTCTCACTGCACCCAATCACAGCAGCCGGTGGGCGTGTCTATACTGTGCAGTAAAAAAAATAAATAATAATTGAAAAAAACAACGTGCGGTCCCCCCCAATTTTAATACCAGCCAGATAAAGCCATACGGCTGAAGGCTGGTATTCTCAGGATGGGGAGCCCCACGTTATGGGGAGCCCCCCAGCCTAACAATATCAGTCAGCAGCCGCGACAGTTCTGGGACTGTACCCGGCTCTTCCCGATTTGCCCTGGTGCGTTGACAAATTGGGGTAATAAGGAGTTTTTGGCAGCCCATACCTTCCATGATTAATCTGTAAATTACAGTAAATAAACACACACCCGAACAATCCTTTATTAGAAAAAAAAACACTAACAAATTGCCTTGTTCACCAATTTAATAAGCCCGAAAAAACCCTCCATGTCCGGCGTACTCCAGGATGGTCCAGCGTCGCATCCAGCTCTGCTGCATGAAGGTGACCGGAGCTGCAGAAGACACCGCCGCTCCTGTCACCTCCAGCAACTGAGGTGAGTAGCGCGATCAGCTGAGCTGTCACTGAGGTTACTCGCGGCCAGCGCTGAATACAGCTGATCGCGCCATTCCCTTCATTAGCTGCGTGGAGCTGACAGGAGCGGCAGTGTCTTCTGCTCCGGTCACCTTCATGCAGCAGAGCTGGTAGCGACGCTGGACCATCCTGGAGTATGCCGGACATGGAGGGCTTTTTCGGGCTTATTAAATTGGTGAACAAGGCAATTTGTTAGTGTTTTTTTTTCTAATAAAGGATTGTTCGGGTGTGTGTGTTTATTTACTGTAATTTTCAGATTAATCATGGAAGGTATCTCGTGGAGACGCCTGACATGATTAATGTAGGACTTATTGGCAGCTATGGGCTGCCAAAAACTCCTTATTAGGCTATGTCCGCACGTTGCGTTGGAGTACCTGCAGTTTATTCTGCACGTTTTCCTTCCCTTGGTTTTTGACCAAATGGCTTTTGACCATTTTTTAGCGCTAAAAACGCATGCGTATTTACCGCGTTTTTAGTGCGTTTTCAGCGCTTTTTACCTGCGTTTTCACCTGCGTTTCTGCAGATGCGTTTTGTAGATTAAAACACTGAGAAATAAAGTAATAGTCAAAAAGAATGAAAACAGAGAAAAAAAGGATAAAATTAACTTTTAATAAAACTATATGGAAAATTATCAATTTTAATGAAATAATAGTGGTTATGCACATTTTAACAGAAAAATAGGTAAAGTTTAGTGATGAGCGAGTACTTAAAAGCTCGGGTGCTCGAGGCTCGGGCCGAGCATCCCAAGATACTCGTGTACTCGGCCCGAGCACCGAGCCCAATGTTATCCTATGGGAGACCCGAGCATTTTTCTGAAATGACCCCCGGCAGCATGTAGAAACCCTAAAAATGTCACAAAAGTCTCAGAAGAGTGCTCAAATGACATGGCAACAGCATGGGGAAGACCCCTTGAAGCATTTATCACTCAAAAGTCACAGCTGTGAACAATTTTGTCCGCGTTTTACGCCATTTTTACGGACTCACCAGAAAACCTTCCAAAATCACACCAAAATGAATTTTCATGGCGGAAATGTTAAGGGCACATACCCAATAGTGAGATAGAGCTGGTGTATGTTACTTTTTGAGATTAATACATGAAAGATTTTACGTAAAACATTGTGTGGCACTCCGATGTCCAAAACGCACGTTTTGTGCTTTTTACTAGCGATGTCGGTCATTTTTTTTTTCATTCTATCTCCCGTCGGTCGGTCTCGCTCTGTCTGTCTCTCTCTGTCTTGTCTGTCCCCCTCTCACAGTCTGTCGGTCAGTCTCCCCCCTCTCTCTTACTTACCGTTCCCCGATCACTGCCGCGGCACTGCACAGCTGTTCACTAAACTCCGGCGGCTTTTCTTCTTTTGAAAAAGCCGGCCGCTCATTAAACAATCTCGTATTCCCTGCTTTCCTGCGCCTATGATTGGTTGCAGTGAGACACGCCCCCACGCTGAGTGACAGGTGTCTCACTGCACCCAAACACAGCAGCCGGTGGGTGTGTGTATACTGTGCAGTGAAATAAATAATTAAATAATTAAAAAAAACGGCGTGCGGTCCCCCCAATTTTAATACCAGCCAGATAAAGCCATACGGCTGAAGGCTGGTATTCTCAGGATGGGGAGCTCCACGTTATGGGGAGCTCCCCAGCCTAACAATATCAGCCAGCAGCCGCCCAGAATTGCCGCAAACATTATATGCGACAGTTCTGGGACTGTACCCGGCTCTTCCCCATTTACCCTAGTGCGTTGGCAAATCGGGGTAATAAGGAGTTAATGGCAGCCCATAGCTGCCACTAAATCCTAGATTAATCATGTCAGGCGTCTCCCCGAGATTCCTTCCATGAATAATCTGTAAATTACAGTTAAAAAACACACACACACGAAAAATCCTTTAGGCCCCTTTCACACGTCAGTGATTCTGGTACGTTTGTGCTTTTTTTTAATACGTACCAGAATCACTGACATACGCAGACCCATTATAATGAATGGGTCTGCTCACACGTCAGTGATTTTTCACTGCACGTGTCTCCGTGCGGCGTACCCGCGTGTGCGTGATTGCCGCACGGAGACATGTCCATTTTTTTCTGGCATCACTGATGTTCCACGGACCACGCAGTGGTGTGGTCCATGAAACACGTGCCAGAAAAAAACGTGCATTTAAAATAATAAACATTTTAACTCACCCGGCGTCCAGCGATGTCCTCTGCAGCCCGTGCAGCTTGCTGCTTCTAAGCCGGCTGATTACTGTCGCGCATATTCATTATGCGCGACACAGCCGACCCGGAAGCAGCTGCTGCAGGGGTCACTGCCGGCCGGATGCTGCACCGCGGGAGGATTCAGCACCATGGAGAGCGGGAGCGGGCGCAGGTGAGTTGATTTCTAAGTGCAATCACGGGCCACGGAGAACGGAGCCCGGATTGCACTTAGACAACCCACGTGTGCCGTGATTCACGGCACACGCAGGGACATGTGCGTGTTTTACACGCCAGTGAAAAACGTCACTGTTTTTCACTGACGTGTGAAACGGGCCTTATTAGAAATAAAAAACACTAACAAAGTCCCTCATCACCAATTTTTTAACCCCGACAAACCCTCCATGTCCGGCGTACTCCACAGTCCTCCAGCGTCGCATCCAGCTGTGCTGCATGAAGGTGACAGGAGCTGCAGAATACACCGCCGCTCCTGTCAGCTTCACACAGCAACTGAAGACAGCCGCGCGATCAGCTGAGCTGTCACTGAGGTAACCTGGATCCAGCGGTGGATGCAGCGGTGGCCGCGGGTAACCTCAATGACAGCTCAGCTGATCGCGCTACTCACCGCCGCTCCGGTCAGCTCCACGCAGCAAATGAGGTGAGTATAGCGATCAGCTGAGCTGTCACTGAGGTTAATTCGCGGCCACCGCTGATCCAGCGGTGGCCGTGAGTTACCTGACTGACAGCAGCTGATCGCGCTACTCACCTCAGTTCCTGTGTGAAGCTGACCGGAGCGGCGGTGTATTCTGCAGCTCCTGTCACCTGCATGCAGCAGAGCTGGACGCGACGCTGGAGGTCCGTGGATTACGCCGGACATGGAGGGCTTTGTCGGGGTTAATAAATTGGTGATGAGGGACTTTGTTATTGTTTTTTATTTCTAATAAAGGATTTTTCGGGTGTGTGTGTTTTTTAACTGTAATTTACAGATTAATCATGGAAGGTATCTCGGGGAGACGCCTGAATCTAGGATTTAGTGGCAGCTATGGGCTGCCATTAACTCCTTATTACCCCGATTTGCCAACGCACTAGGGTAAATCGGGAAGAGCCGGGTACAGTCCCAGAACTGTCGCATCTAACGTATGCGGCAATTCTGGGTGGCTGCTGACTGATATTGTTAGGCGGGGGGCTCCCCATAACGTGGGGCTCCCCATCCTGAGAATACCAGCCTTCAGCTGTATGGCTTTATCTGGCTGGTATTAAAATTGGGGGGACCGCACACCGGTTTCTTTAATTACTTATTTATTTATTTTACTGCACAGTATAGACACGCCCACCGGCTGCTGTGATTGGGTGCAGTGAGACACCTGTCACTCAGCGTGGGGGCGTGTCTCACTGCAACCAATCATAGGCGCCTGTGGGCGGGGTAAGAAGGGAATATGAGATGGCTGTGTGCAGAGCACAGCGCGCCCGCCGGTATAAAGGCTCGGTCACGCTGTGCAGGCCGGCCAATCACTGCAATTCCACAACTAACAGGGCTGTGGCATTGCAGTGGTCTGCCACCCAATCCCTGCATGAGGGCTGGCTCTCAAAAGAGCGCCAACATGCAGGGATGAAGACCACGAGTACAGCACGAGTATCGCGAAATTACTCGGTACCCACCGAGTAGCCCGAGTACAGTGATACTCGTGCGAGTACCGAGTAGTAACAAGCATACTCGCTCATCACTAGTAAAGTTTATTATTTTTTAGCATTTAAATTTTCGGTTATTGTGTGTGTGTAAAGGAACATTATAACCCTTTAATTTTATGCCAGAAAAGCATGCGTTTTTGACGCCAAAAACGCAGATGAAAAGCAGGTAAAAAGCATGTAAAACGCAGGAAAGTTGATTTTGGTTGCATTTTGCCATTTCTCATTGACTCCAATGTTAAGGAAACGCTGCAGAAATGGCAAAAACAACTGACATGCTGCTTCTTTTCAGCATGGTTTTTGACCCAAAATATGCAAATGAGACGCTGCAGAAAAAAAGCAAAGTGCAGTTGTCGCGGGCGGAGGAGGGGACGCTGCGCTCTCCCTCTGCTCGGGTCCGGCTGCCGCTGCTGCTGCCTCTGCTGCTCGGTGGCTCGAGCGATGTGCCGGATCCCGGGGACTCGAGCGGCGCTCCTCGCCCGTGAGTGAAAAGGGGGGATTGGGTTTAGGGGATTTATTGTCCGTGACGCCACCCACGGTTGTGGTGATTGTGTCGACACCACCGCTGCTCTGTATGGGGATCCCGGGAGTGATGGTATGGAGCAGCTAGATGTTGGCCCTCCCCTCCGTGGGTAGGGGGGTTGGTGGTCCCGGGGCCCGATGATGGAGAGTTAGGATGGCTGACAGGCGGGTTATGGGGCCTGTTACGGTGCAGGGGCGCAGGGGCAGCGCTGTGCCGCACGGCACGGAGGTACTCACTCAGCCCAAGGATGATGACACAGTTCACGGTAAACAAGCGGCTGGTTGGACGGCTCCCTCGGACGGCTGCGGTGTTGATGTTCCCTGCAAGTTAGCGGTGACTGTCTCTTTCCTGCACCTAAATACGGCTGTTGGTAGCGATGGATTCCCACCGGTAACCCGCTCCCCAGCTTGGATATGAGCCGGAGGAGCCCCTCTTTTGCCCGCAGGCGCTGGCCCTGAGAAACTGGTGCCTTGGCAGTGGCGGTGTCTCTCCAATATGGTTGGACGGTTGCCTTCAATCGGGACTTTGGCTGTTGGGAGACCCAGGAGGTCCCCTTCACTGACGGATTTGGTAAATTCACGGCGACTCCTAGCCTTGCCGGGATCCGAAAGGCCCCTGCCAATGGTGCTGGCTTCTCTTCGTATACCGCTCCGGTACTGCCAGGCCACCACCCGTCCACGGTCCTTTCGGCAACCTCCGATCAGCCTCTCCTGCAAACGGTCACCGCCGTCTGCCAACCTTGCTGTCTCAGTCCGGGGCACACACCCGGACCAACTTTAGGTTCTTAACTGTCACTTTCCCTTCCACCTTAACGCCTCTCTCTTGCTCCTCTACCACTTCACTTCCACTCTCAAACTCATCTGCAACTAATCTGCCTGGTTTTCCCGCCTCCAGGGCTGTGAACTCCTCGATGGGCGGAGCCAACCGCCTGGCCCACCCCCTGGTGTGGACATCAGCCCCTGGAGGAAGGCAACAAGGGTTTTGTGTTCTGACCTTGGTGTTCCTGCAGGGAATGTGGGGTGTGTGGTGGTGTCATGACCTGTGACCCCTGGCTTGCCCAGGGTGTCACATTCACCCATAGCAAAACGCAGACCATCCTCAGGCTGCCCGTCCAACACCGGTTTTATTTTTCTGAAAAAGATAAGAAAACAAGACATACAAGTATAGTAACATCATCCCACAGCGGGAGGCACTTTTTCTTAAACGTTACGGTAACATGTTAAACGGTTGCTGCTGCCGCTCTTTCCCACCCAAGTAACCTGGCCCTGATTCTGCCTCTAAGAAACAGGCAGCACCCCTTGACCCCAGTCCTGATCCAAATTACGCGAACGGGATCTGTCCTTCCCCTCCAGAGGGTAGCCACCGGGTCCGGTGGTGGCTGGGCCCCAGCCTGCTCCACTGCGGGCCCTCCCTTCAACCTGCCTCTCCGGAGGCGGTAACGGTAGCTGCAACAAACATATTTTATTTACATGCCACTAACGTTTGTGGTTGCCCTGCAAGTTCTCGGGCCTGTTTATAGGAGTTCCTATGCATAAAATGTGGATGGTCCCCACGGGGACAACGGTGCCGGCAACGGCCGGTTCAATCACGGTGCTGACAATCAGGTTACTGTTCGGTAATCATTTACTTTCATTTTCAACTTGCAAACTTAAAACTTTCAACACACACTCCCCTTTAAAGAACAGTTTCCCTGTACCTAAGTGGGGGTCTACCTAGGTTGGGACGAGTGGACCTCCGGGGCCCGGCGTCAGTGGTGACAGGCAGCGGGGAAGAGAGAACAATCAGTTCCTCTTCTCTGCTAATGTGTGGGGCAGGCGGAGGCATAGGGGAGTTGGGCACAGGTTCATCCCTGGGCACTGGCACTGGTTCTGGCTCACGGTTGACCACTTCCATCACTTCTTCATCCACGGGTTGTGGGAACAGTATCACTGGAAGAATTACCGCGCCGTTCTGTGTAGGCCAGTCCGCTGGGAAGTCACCCATCACAATATGGATTACCTCTTTTGCCTTCTCTGCTGGTGGAGGAACCGGTACTTCAGCCATTGCCCTCAATGCTGGTGGGCACCTTTTCAGATGGTCCCGGGAAACCGTGGCTAAAGTGCCCCCTTGGTCACGACTGATTTGGTAAGCCTTCCCATCTTCCCATCCTGTGGGCTGTATGATGTATGGGGTTTGCTCCCATTGATCATCCAGCTTGTGGGTTCTTCTCTTCCGTTTCAGCACTACATCTCCAGGCTGGAAAGGGCCAGCAGAAGCCTTCTGATTGAAGCGCCGCTCCTGTTGTTCTCGACTCCGACTTAAGTTCTTCTCCACATATTCTTGAATCTGTCGGTACTGAACCCTCCGCCGGGTGTCCCATTCAGCCGTCGAGGGGAGCGTCTCTGGAGCCTCCAGTCCCATTTCCAGATCCACCGGCAGTCGGCCGGGGCGAGCCCTCATCAGATATGCTGGGGTGCACTTCGTTGAGCTGGATGGGATATTGTTGTACATATCGACCAAGTCGGGCAGCTTCTCTGGCCACAGGTTCCGCTCTTCTAGCGGCAACGTCTTGAGGAGGCCAAGGACCAAATGGTTCATCTTCTCACACATACCGTTGGTTTGGGCATGGTAAGGCGTGGTCCGGATCTTCTTGCAGCCGTACAGCTGACAACTCATGGAACACCTCTGCTTCAAAAGCTGGGCCTTGGTCAGTGATCACCCTCTCAGGGTATCCATGTGGTCGACAGAAGTAAGCTTGGAACGCTCTAGCGGCGGTACGGCTGGTTAGGTCCTTGACCGGGACAATCACTATGAATCTTGAATAATGATCCACTATCGTGAGAGCGTAAGTGTACCCACTTCGGCTGGGGGTGAGCTTCACATGGTCCAGGGCGACCAGCTCCAGCGGTTGATGTGTCACGATCGGGTGCAGGGGTGCCTTCTGGCTGGCCTCGTCCTTCCTTCTCAGCGTACACGGGCCACACTCTCGGCACCAGGCCTCCACAGACTCCCGCATCCCACTCCAATAGAACCGCTCCCTCAGCAGCATTTCCAATTTCTTCCATCCAAAGTGTCCGGCACCATCATGGTACGCTTGTAGAATGGTGGACACATTAGCTTGGGGAATCACCAACTGGCGGATTTTCTCATGAGTCTTTGCGTTAACCAGCTCGCGGTACAACTTCCCTTGGTGTAGATACAGCCGGGTCCGCTCTTTCCACAGGCGTTGGGCTTCAGCTGGGGCGGCAGGGTCTATTCCAGCTGCGCCTTGCTCCACCAGAGTCTTGACTAGGCGGACAGCGGGCGCCTGGTTTTGAGCTTCCTGCCACTCCTGGCTAGGCAGTGGATCCAGGCTCACCCGTTGTTGGTGGACATGTACCTTCCCAGTTGGTGGCTGGTGAAATGCAGGCAACTCGATCTATTCAAGGTCGTCATCCTCGCACCCTTGTTCTGACAAGTGGGGCATCCGAGAAAGTGCATCAGCATTAACGTTGGCACAACCAGCCCTATATTTAATTGTGAAGTCGTAGTTGGCTAGCCTGGCCACCCGCCGCTGTTCCAACGCGCCCAGTTTGGCCGTGTCCAGATGGGTCAACGGATTGTTATCCGTGAAAGCGGTGAATTTTGCTACGGCCAAGTAATGGCGGAACCGCTCGGTGATAGCCCACACCAGCGCCAGGAGCTCCAGCTTGAAAGAGCTGTAATTTTCAGGGTTCCTTTCGGTCGGTCGAAGTTTTCGGCTAGCATAGGTAATCACTTTTTCCTTCCCATCCTGGACCTGGGACAAGATTGCCCCCAAGCCCACATTGCTGGCATCGGTGTAGAGGATGAATGGGTGGCTGTAATCAGGATAAGCCAGGATCTCTTCCCCGGTCAAGGCCGCTTTCAGCTGACGGAAAGATTCCTCATGCCTCTCTTCCCACACCAGTGGGGCCCCGAGGGGTCTACCACCTTTGGTCTGTCCCACAAGGAGGTCTTGCATGGGGGCAGCCATCTTCGTGTATCCCTTGATGAAGCGACGGTAGTACCCCACCAGACCCAGGAACTGCCTTACTTCCCTCACTGTGGTTGGCCTCGACCAGTCTTGGATGGCGGTGACCTTCTCGGGGTCGGTGGTGACACCTTCTGCTCCCACCACATGCCCCAGATACTGCACCCTGGGTTTCAGCAGATGACACTTGGAGGTTTTCAACTTCATCCCGTACTTGGCAAGGGACGCGAACACCTCGGCTAGGTGTTCCAGATGGGCTTCATATGTCTGTGAATACACAATTACATCATCCAGATACAACAGGACGGTTTCATAATTCAAGTGCCCCAAACAGCACTCCATCAGCCGTTGGAAGATACCCGGGGCATTGCACAGCCCAAACGGCATACTGTTGAATTTGAGTCCCATAGGGGTGGTAAAGGCAGTTTTCTCCCGGTCTTCAGGCGCCACGGCCACCTGCCAGTACCCACTGGTGAGGTCAATTGTAGAGAAGTAGTTGGCGGTTCTCAGCGCGGACAAGGACTCCTCAATACGAGGCAGAGGGTAGGCATCCTTATGTGTTATCTGGTTAATCTTCCGGTAATCCACGCACATCCGCATGGTGCCGTCTTTCTTCTTAACCAGTACCAACAGGGCGGCCCAGGGACTACAGCTGTCCCTGATAACCCCTGCCTCCCTCATATTCCTCAACATGTCCTTGGCGCACTGGTAGTGTACAGGGGGAATGGGCCTGTACCTCTCCTTGATAGGGGGGTGTTCACCGGTAGGGATATGATGTTGGACCCCTTTAATCTGACCAAAGTCTAGGGGATGTTTGCTAAAAACTTGCTCATACTCCCGTACCACTCTGTATACCCCTTCTGTGTGATGTGTAGGGGTCTCGTCAGTGCCCACGTGTAGCTGTTGGTGCCACCCATCTAACTCCCCTTGGGGCGGGTGAGTGTTGGCCGTGGGTAGTGAGACTGGAGGAGCTGCGTCATGGATGGTGTGGGGATCTAGGGTGAGCAACTTGGCAAGGGTAGCATACCGGCGAAGCCTGACTTCTTCCTCCCCACAGTTCAGCACCCTCACGGGCACTCTCCCTTTTTTTACATCTACCACCCCTCGGGCGGCCATTACTGTGGGCCAGTGTTCAGAGGGCATGGGCTCTATCATGGCAGGGTAGTCATGCCCCTGCGGCCCTACTGCTGCCCTACACCAAATCATCATCTCACTCCTAGGGGGCACAGTCAACGGGGCGGCATCCATCACCCTCACTCCACCAATCTCTCCTCCTGTTGAGTTTACATGCTGGCGGTACATCAGGGCTCGGATCTCACGCTGCACAGCTCTCTGTCGGCTCCCCGCCGCCGTGGCGGCCAGCTGCTGCAGTAGGGCCAATACATCGCTTATACAGTGCTCCATCACATTGGTTCCCAGCACTATCTTTGGGTTATGATCACTGGGTTCATTCATGATCACAATCATACCCTGGTGTTGCAGTTCAGCTTGCCCCACTATCATGGCCACTTGTTTATACCCCACTTGGGTCAATGGGAGTCCATTAGCAGCAATTAGTGTTATACTAGTATCTGGGGGAGCCAGCTCGTCTGTCCCCCAATACCGTTGATACAATGTGTATGGTATGGTGGTTACCTGTGATCCAGTGTCCAAGAGAGCCATCACCGGTACGCCGTCCACAGCCACGGGGATGATGGGCCGGGCCCCGATATACCGGTCCCGCCAGTCTGGGGGGCCACGGGGTTCTACTCCTGAGGATTGGCCCGTGGCCCCAGGGGTTGCTCGTTTAACGGGAACTGTCGGAAGTAATGGCCAGGCTTGCTGCACCGGTAGCAGGTTGGAGATCTGTTCCGCGAGTTATTAGCACCTCTCCGCTGCATCCAGGGAACATCCTCAGGACTGTCGGCGAGCTGTATCTTGGCTGGAGGCTGGGATCTGGTCAGAGGTTGGAGTGCGGCGAGAATTTTGGCGAGGTCTCCATCCATGCGGCGGACCTGGGCAGCCAATTCTTCCATTGTGCTGCTTGGAGCTGTAGGTACTGGAGAGGCTGGTAGGGCAGGGGCCACCACGACGGGGGCCGTCTCAACTGGCCACGGGGCTGGTTCCAAGACTTCCGAAGCTGGGGGTTGCAGAGCTTTAATGGCCCGTTCTTTTAACACAGCAAAGTCCACGTCAGGGTGTTCTAGGGCCCACAGCCAGAGTTGTTTGCGGTCCTCAGAGGATCTCATCCCCTGCACAAATTGCTCTACTAACATTTTGTTGCTGTCTGCCTCGTTGATGGTGTCCACTCGCTTCAGGGTGCGGAGGGCGGTTTGCAGACGTAAAGCATAGTCCCGAATGCTGTCTACGGGCCGTTGCCGGCATTGGTAAAACTGCATCCTCAGCTCAGCTTCGGTACGGGTCTCAAAGGCAGTCTGTAGTTTCTCAAAGATGGTGGCTACAGAGAACCGGTCCCCCTCGGCCCAGGTCTCCACCTCCTGCTCAGCCGCGCAGGTTAGCTGGCCCAGCACTACCGCTGCACGTTGCTTATCAGTCAGGGGGTACAATTCCAGGAGCGGGTTAAGCTTTTTCCGGAAGACCTGTAACGCATCAGGTTTCCCGTCGTACTGCGGTAGCCAGGTAGCTCCGGGCACATAGGGCAAGGAGAACGGCATTACCTGAGCGAGAGCTGGGGCCACGGCTCCCCCCGCCAGCGCAGCCAGAACCTGGGCAGGCCCATTCCCATCCACGGGTGCCCCTGCGGCTGCGACCGCCGCTCCCCCAGCAGCTCCGTCGGGCGCAGGCATCTTGTTTCCGTCCCCCTTAGCCTTTTTCCGGCCCCTCCTCTATCTGGGCGGGGTTTTGGCCTTCGCGCCTCCACTACTCGAGAAGACGCTCGAGCGGGTACTTTTCGCGCCAAAGATGGCTCTTCTCCACTGGTGTTTTTTTTCTCCAAATTCAATCACTTGAAAAAACGGATTGCAATCTGTGTAATGATTTCCTATGAGGCTGTCTCCTTTTACCGTTTTTTTTATGTCTTTACACGGTTCCACCTTCAAATCGCAGCATGCTGCGATTTGATGCGATTCTCAGCTCTCTCACCCCCATGAAATTCTATGGGAGTGAGACAAAAGTCAGAATCCGGGTGGCATACGCATGTCACACGGATCCTGACACTTGCATATGTGTCGCCCTGGGCAAGCCAGGGGACACAGGTCACAACACCACCACACCCCACACTCCAGGTAGGCACATCTGCTAACCAGAAATCCTTGTTGCCTTCCTCCAGGAGTCTGTGATGCACACCAGGGGGTGGGCCAGGCGGTTGGCTCCGCCCACCAAGGAGCTCACAACTCTGGAGGCAGGAAGTAACCAGGCAGATGAGCTCAGCAGTCAGCTCAGGGAAGAGCTTGAGAGAGGAGTTCTGTCAGGGAGAAGGAGTGAAGTGAAGCCCAGGCAGGGCAAGTGTGAGGAGCTGAAGTGAGAAGTAAACAGAGAAGTGAAAGTGGTGAAAGTAGAGAAGTGTAAAGGAGAGAAGCAAGTAAAGTGACAGAAGGAAAGAAAGCCTGAGAGCCCAGCTTTGTGTAGGGCCAGAACAGCAAGGTCAGCGACGGCGGTGACTGTTTGGAGGGGGACCGTTTGGAAGTTCCTGGAAGGACCCCGTTGGCTGTGTGCCCGGTGGTCTGGAGCAGTGTTCCGAAGGACAGTCAGCACCAGGGCAGGGGCCTCTCGGACCCCGGCAAGGCTAGGAGTCGCCAGATTTGGCTGGCAGCAGCGCCATACTGGGACAGGGAGCCGACAAAGCTGGGCCTGGAGATCGCGGAGAGGGAGAGAAGGAAAGCCGAGCTGGTGGCCCGAGCCATTCGGGAAAAAGAAAACCTGCGGCAAGCGACCTTCCGTGTCCGGGGCCCGTTCTACGAGGGGCAGGTGAGGCGATTTGATATCCGCCGGGGCTACGGATTCATATACGAACCGGGCCTGGAGGCCGAGGTGTTTGTGGCCCGGCGGGACCTGAATGCCCATCTGCCCGAGGAGCATCCTGGCCGCAATCTTATACCGGGGACATGGTGCGTTACACCCGGCACTGCGGAGAGAGGGGGTGGTTTGCCCTGGATGTAAAGCTGAAGGGCAGCCCGGAGAGCAAGGAGAGCTCTGCACCCCCTCCCTCGGATGGAGCAGCAAAAGGACCGGAGTAGGGCAGCGGATGCCCGTTGCACCGTCCCCGTTGGGACCATCACTGAAGTTGTTGTTTGAAAAAGTTGTTGAAAAAATGATAAGGAAAATTATACTGAGTTTTTCACCTGATTTGCTTTGTTGATTTGCAACCGGCTGGAGCCGGCACCGTTGTCCCCGTGGGGACCGTTTAAAGTTTAATTGGCATGGGAACTATCCATGGACAAGCCCGTGAACTTGCAGGGCACCACAAACGTTAAGTGGCTTGTAAATATGTTGGGTACCGTTACCGTTTCCGCAATGCCGCCTCTGGAGAGGCAGGTTGGAGGGAGGGCCCTGAGCAGAGCAGGCTAGGGCCCAGCCACCAAAGGAACCGGTGGCCACCCTCTGGAGGGGAAGGACAGATCCCGCTCGGGTGACTTCTGCTGGACTGTGGGTCAAGGGGTGCTGCCTGGGTTTTAGGGGCAGCATCAGGGCCAGGTTGCTTGGGTGGGAGAGAGCGGAAACCGTGACCGTATACCGTTGTAACGTTAAAGTAAATGTGCCTCCCGTCTTTGGAAGAGTTATTAAAAATGTTATTTATGTTTGCTTAACCCTTGTTATCCCCTTTTACAGAAAAATAAAACCGGTGTAGGACGGCAGCCCGCGGACGGTCTGCATTTTGCTAAGGGGGAATGTGTCGCCCTGGGCAAGCCAGGGGACACAGGTCACAACACCACCACACCCCACACTCCAGGTAGGCACATCTGCTAACCAGAAATCCTCGTTGCCTTCCTCCAGGAGTCTGTGATGCACACCAGGGGGTGGGCCAGGCGGTTGGCTCCGCCCACCAAGGAGCTCACAACTCTGGAGGCAGGAAGTAACCAGGCAGATGAGCTCAGCAGTCAGCTCAGGGAAGAGCTTGAGAGAGGAGTTCTGTCAGGGAGAAGGAGTGAAGTGAAGCCCAGGCAGGGCAAGTGTGAGGAGCTGAAGTGAGAAGTAAACAGAGAAGTGAAAGTGGTGAAAGTAGAGAAGTGTAAAGGAGAGAAGCAAGTAAAGTGACAGAAGGAAAGAAAGCCTGAGAGCCCAGCTTTGTGTAGGGCCAGAACAGCAAGGTCAGCGACGGCGGTGACTGTTTGGAGGGGGACCGTTTGGAAGTTCCTGGAAGGACCCTGTTGGCTGTGTGCCCGGTGGTCTGGAGCAGTGTTCCGAAGGACAGTCAGCACCAGGGCAGGGGCCTCTCGGACCCCGGCAAGGCTAGGAGTCGCCAGATTTGCCAAATCCGTCAGTGACGGGGACGCAGCTCCCCCAGCAACCAAGTCCCGAGTGAAGGCAACAGCCCGACCATTACCGGGGAGACACCGCCTTCGCCAGGGCACCAGTTTCCTCAGGGCCAGCGCCTGCGGGCAAAGTGTAGAGCTCCTCCGGCCCAGATTGCAGCCGGGGAGCGGGTAACCGGAGGGAATCCACCGCTACCATCAGACGACATAGGTGCAAGGAAGAGAAACGTCACCGTCACCTACCGGGAGTGCAGGTGCAGCCGTCTGTGGGACCGTCCTACCAGCCGTTGGTTTACCGTACAAACTGTGTCCGTGTGTCAGGCTGAGTGAGTACCATAGTGCCGCAAGGCACAGCGCTGCCCCCGCGACCCTGCGCCCTCCAGGCCCTACACTTCACATCTCATCACCGGGCCCCGGGATCACCAGCCCCTACCCACGGAGGGGCAATACAACACCTGGCTGCTCCGCATCACCATCCCCGGGACCCCCACACTGAGCAGCGGTGGTGCAATCACCACAACCGTGGGTGGCGTCACGAACTATAACAATCCCCACACCCAACAAACACCCCCTTTCACTCACGGGCGAGGAGTGTCGCTCGAGACATCCCGGGATCCGGCCCACCGCTCGAGCCACCACTGAGCAGCTGCCGGACCCGAGCAGAAGGGGTGAGCGCGGTGTGCTGACACCCTCCTCCCCGCCCGCGACACATACCGCGTCAGACTGGCTACCGGAGAAATCTCCTGTAACACCAGTCCTGGCCGTGGTTACATACACTGCACTCCAGAGCTGTCACCAGAGCTCCAGAGTGCAGCCTGAACAGCGAGCGCCGAGTGATTGATTCCCCGGCGACTGCTGTTCAGGTCAGCACAGCTGCAAACAGATCAGGCAGACGCTGGAGCTCAGGTTACAGCTCTGGAGCTCAGTGCAGGTAACCGCGGCCAGGACTGGTTTTACAGGAGATTTCTCCCGTAGCCAGTCCTACGCTGCTTGCCGAAAAACTCACATAGCACACGCATGACGCTCACATGTCATACGGATGCTATGTGAGGAAAAAAAACACACACCATACGCAGACCACACGCAGGACACACGCAGGATACTCAACTCACATTTTGAGCCGAGTATCGCTGTGATTTTTTACACGCCAGTGGAGAAGAGGCCTTAGGCCTCTTCTCCACTAGCGTTTTTGTCCTGCAAATTCCCTCGCATTGAGAAACGGTTTGCAATCTTGCAAATGGTTTCCTATGATGCTGTCTCCATTTCCCCGTTTTTTAAGGACTCTACACAGGCTCTCCATGAAATCGCAGCATGCTGCGATTTGATGCGATTCTCAGCTCTGTCACCCTCATGCAAGTCAGAATCCGGGTGGCATGCGCATGTCACACGGATCCTGACACTTGCATACCGGGTCAGACTGGCTACCGGAGGAATCTCCAGTAAAACCAGTCCTGGCCGCGGTTACCTGCACTGAACCCCGGAGCTGTCCCCTGAGCTCCAGACTGCAGCCTGAACAGCGAGCGCCGAGTGATGGATTCCCCGGCGACTGCTGGTCAGGTCAGCACAGCTGCAGACAGATCAGGCAGACGCTGGAGCTCAGATTACAGCTCTGGAGCTGAGTGCAGGTAACCGCGGCCAGGACTGGTTTTGCCAGAGGCAGACCATGCTGGACTCAGGCAGGACACCGGACTATGGCCCTGTGCGCACGCTGCGGTTTTTGCCACAGTTTTGCTGCATGAATTGCTGCAGAAAATGTTCATACCTTTCTGCAGTCATTCCCCAGCAAAACCTATGTTAAAAATAAAATGCTGTGAGCACACTGCGGTTTTTTCCCCTTCAGGTTTTGCTGCAGAATTTCTGCAGCAAAAAGAATATGCATGTAATTTCTTTTCCACAGGTACCTGCAGTTTTTGCTATAGATAATGGTAAAAAAACGCTGGCAACAATCTGCGGAAAATTTGCAGCAATACCTCGGCCAAACCATGATAAAAGCACATGCGGTTTTCGGCTACGTTTTACTGCAGTTTTTTACCTCAGGTGCTAGGCGTTGGTTCCGGTTCTGGCTTCAGGGTCCAAGTACCCCCTCTGTGCACAGTTTCGGGGTTGGTTCTTCGTTGCCGGTACCGGCGGGCTCCAACCCTGTCCCGGTCCACTTTGGATCTCTGGCAGCCGTCTTCCCGTCTCCTGACAGACATTGACCACCGTCTGCTACCTAGCCAGCACGCCGGGGCTCCAACCCCGACGCCTTTTCTTTCTGTCTCAGCCTTCACTTTCTCCTCCTCAACTACTCCACTCCACTTGAACTACAACTCTCAACTCCTGCTTATCCCGCCCCAGGTTCTCCAGACCCCTAGGTGGGCATTCTCCATCCGCCTGGTCCCGCCCACTGGTGTGCCTTTCCTACCCTGAGGAGGTGACTAGGGTTTCTGGTCAGCTGTGTGTAACCCTGTGTGGGATGGTGTTATGCGGGGGCCTCTACTATGTGACTACCTGGTTTTGCCAGGACATCACACATGCCTGCTCAGGCCCTGGGACCTAGGGACCACAACAGGAGCCAGTGACTGAAACACATGTTGGCATCCACAGAGTAGAGCCAGGGACCTCACTACACATGGGCAGCAATGCAGGAGAGCCAGGGACCAAGAAGACCCTGCAGCACAAGCACGCCCACAAGGATAAGTGGACGGCCAAGGAGATAACTGCGTCAGTGTCCCTGCAGGATGGGGAGGGGGGAAGAAAGCAAGGTCATCGGAAAGGTGGCATAATCAGGAATAGGGATGTCGGCGTTATATATGGATCAGCAAGACGTCATGTGGCTATTGCAGCCATGAAGTAAACACTATTGGGTAAATTCTTTTTTTACAATTTGGATCTTTATACTTCTGCAAGTTGGAGTTTAAAAGTAATCCATGGTTGTCCCCTCAACTATATATTTAATAAAGAGGATTAGTGTTAACGAATGTGTGGCGCCCTGGACAAGCCAGGACGTCACAGGTACTACAACAACACACCCCACACCCCGGCTAGGCACACCGAGGTCAAACACAAATCCTTGTTGCCTCCCTCCAGGGGCTGATGTCCACACCAGGGGGTGGGCCAGGCGGTTGGCCCCGCCCACCGAGGAGTTCACAGTCCTGGAGGCGGGAAAAGGAGTCAGATGAGTTAGGGAAGTGAAGGAGATAGAGTTTGAAGTTTGAGGAGTGAAGTGGTAGGAGAGGAGACTGAAGGCGTCCGGGTGTGTGGCCCGGACGGAACAGCAAGGTTGGCAGACGGTGGTGACCATCTGCAGGAGAGGCTGATTGGAGTAAACCGTAAGGACCGGGGACGGGCGGTGGCCCGACGGTACCGGATCGAAGAGCAAAGAGAAGCCAGCACCATTCGGCAGGGCTTACGGACCCCGACCAGGCTAGGAGTCGCCGTAAAACTGGTCAAATCCGTTAGCGAAGGGAACCTCCGGGGTTTCCCAGCAGTCAAGACCTGATCGAAGGCAACAGCTCACACCGTAAAGGGAAGCACAGTCACCGCCAAGGCTACAGTTCCCAGGGCCAGAGCCTGCGGGCAAAAGGGGCTCCCTCAGCATCCATCCAAGCTGGGGAGCGGGTTACTGGTGGGAAGCCATTGGAATCATAAACACAACACAGGTGCAGGGAAAGGCAGTCACCATCAACCTACAGGCAGAGCTACCGCAGCCGTCTGTGGGACCCGTCCATCCAGCCGTTTGTTTTACCGGAGACTTTGCATTCATCATTGGCTGAGTGAGTACCACCGTGCCGTGCGGCACAGCGCTGCCCGTGCGACCCTGCACCTCACCAGGCCCCGTAACCCGCCTGCCATCCATCCCTACCCCTCACCGGGCCCCAGGACAACCAACCCCACTACCCACGGAGGGGAGAACCAACATCCAAGCTGCTCCCTGTCACCACTCCCGGGATCCCCGTCCAGAGCAGCGGTGGTGTCACAACCTCACCACAACCGTGGGTGGCGTCACGGACAATATCCCTAAACCCAAACCACCCCCTTTCACTCACGGGCGAGGAACGCCGCTCGAGTCCCCGGGATCCGGCCCACCGCTCGAGCCACCACCGAGCAGCAGCAGCCGGACCCGAGCAGTGGGTGAGCGCAACGTTCCCTCCTCCGCCCGCGACAATTTGGCGTCACGAACAGGATCTTACCGTTCTGCCGTCTGATAGAGGTGCGCCTTGTGACCGCCGGAGGTGTCCGGACGAAAATTTGGAGAAGCCGCCATTTTGGGCGCGAAAAGTCCCCGCTCGAGCGTCTTCCCGAGTAGTGGAGGCGCGAAAGCTGAAACCCCGCCCCTGTAGAGGAGGAGCTGGAAAAAGACTAAGGGAGACGGAAACAAGATGTCTGCGCCCGACGGAGCCGCTGGAGGAGCGGCAGTCGCAGCCGCACTGGCACCCGCGGATGGGAATGGGCCCGCCCAGGTCCCGGCCGCACTGGCGGGAGGTGCCGTGGCCCCAACTCTTGCTCAGGTGATGCCGTTCTCCTTGCCCTATATGCCCGGAGTTACCTGGCTGCCGCAGTACGATGGGAAACCTGATGCGTTGCAGGTCTTCCGGAAGAAGCTTAGCCCGCTACTGGAATTGTACCCCCTAACTGATAAGCAACGTGCAGCGGTAGTGCTGGGGCAGCTAACCGGCGCGGCTGAGCAGGAGGCGGAGACCTGGGCCGAGGGGGACCGGTCCTCTGTAGCCACCATCTTTGAGAAGCTACAGACTGCCTTTGAGACCCGTACCGAAGCCGAGCTGCGGATGCAGTTTTACCAATGCCGGCAACGGCCCACGGATAGCATTCAGGACTACGCCTTGTGTCTGCAAACCGCCCTCCGCACACTGAAGCGGGTAGACACCATCAACGATGCGAACAGCAACAAAATGCTAGTGGAGCAGTTTGTACAGGGGATGAGGTCCTCGGAGGACCACAAGCAACTCCGGCTATGGGCCCTAGAACACCCTGATGTGGGCTTTGCCGTGTTAAAGGAACGGGCCATTAAAGCTCTGCAGCCTCCAGCATCGGAAGTCCCTGAGGCAGCCCCATGGCCAGCTGAGACGGCTCCCGTCATGGTGGCCCCTGTCCTCCCAACACCTCCGGTACCTGCAGCCCCAAGCCGAATGATTGAGGAACTGGCTCCCCAGGTCCGCCGCATGGATGGGGAAATCGCCAAGATCCTCGCCGCACTCCAGCCTCCGACCAGGTCCCAGCCCCCGGGGAAGATGCAGCTCGCCGACAGCCCCGAGGTCGTCCCCTGGATGCAGCGGAGAAGGGCCAATGACTCACGGTATGGACCTCCGATTTGTTACAGGTGCAGCAAGCCCGGCCACTACTCCCGACGGTGTCCGTTAAACGAGCAACCCCTGGGGCCACGGGCCAATCCTCAGGAGTAGAACCTAGTGGCCCCCCCGACTGGCGGGACCGGTACATCGGAGCCCGGCCCATCATCCCCGTGTCAGTGGACGGTATCCCGCTGATGGCTCTCCTGGACACTGGATCGCAGGTAACCACAATACCATACACACTGTACCAGTGGTATTGGGGAAAGGACGAACTAGCCCCCCCAGATGCCAGAATGACACTAATTTCTTGCCACTGATGGACTCCCGTTGACCCAAGTGGGGTACAAACAAGTGGCCATGACTGTGGGATGAGCTGAACTGCAACACCAGGGTTTGATTGTGATAATGAATGAACCCAGTGATCATAACCCGAAGGTGGTGCTGGGGACTAATGTGATGGAGCACTGTATGAGTGACGTGCTGACCCTACTGCAGCAGCTGGCCGCCACAGCAGCGGGGAGCCGACAGAGAGCTGTGCAGCGTGAGATCCGGGCCCTGATGTATCGCCAACATGTGAACTCGACAGGAGGAGAGATTGGTGGAGTGAGAGTGATGGATGCGGCCCCTTTGATTGTGCCCCCCAGGAGCGAGATGATGATTTGGTGCAGGGCAGCGGTAGGGCCCCAAGGGCGAGACTACCCCACTACCCCGCCATGATAGAGCCCATGTCCTCCGAACACTGGCCCACAGTAATTGCCGCCCGAGGGGTGGTAGATGTCAAAAAAGGGAGAGTGCCCGTGCGAGTACTGAACTATGGGGAGGAAGAGGTTAGGCTTCCCCGGTACGCTACCCTTGCCAAATTGCTCACTCTAGATCCCCACACCATCC
Source organism: Anomaloglossus baeobatrachus (assembly GCF_048569485.1). Lineage (NCBI taxonomy): Eukaryota > Metazoa > Chordata > Amphibia > Anura > Aromobatidae > Anomaloglossus > Anomaloglossus baeobatrachus. The sequence continues at coordinate 174,358,036 of NC_134356.1, forward strand.
ATGAAGCTGTTCCCCCGATCGCACCACCTAATGCCAGTCCCCACCCATCCCTGGGGGAGTTAGACGAATGGTGTCGAGAGCTACACGTTGGCACTGATGATACCCCCACACACCACAAGGAAGGGGTATACCGGGTGGTACAGGAGTATGAGCGAATTTTTAGCAAGCACCCCCTAGATTTTGGGCAGATTAAAGGGGTCCAACACCACATCCCTACCGGTACCCACCCCCCTATCAAGGAGAGATACAGGCCTATTCCCCCTGCACACTACCAATGCGCCAAAGACATGTTGAGGAACATGAAGGAGGCAGGGGTTATTAGGGACAGTTGTAGTCCCTGGGCCGCCCCGTTGGTGCTGGTTAAGAAGAAGGATGGCACCATGCGGATGTGTGTGGATTACCGGAAGATTAACCAGATAACGCATAAGGATGCTTACCCTCTGCCCCGCATTGAAGAGTCCCTGGCTGCGCTGAGAACCGCTAACTACTTCTCCACCCTTGATCTCACCAGCGGGTACTGGCAGGTGGCCGTGGCACCAGAAGACCGAGAGAAGACTGCCTTCGCCACTCCTATGGGACTCTGCGAGTTTAACAGCATGCCGTTCGGGCTGTGCAATGCCCCTGGAACCTTCCAACGGCTGATGGAATGCTGTCTGGGAAACCTAAATTTCGAGACCGTCTTGCTGTACTTGGATGATGTGATTGTGTACTCACAGACATATGAAGCCCACCTGGAGCACCTAGCCGAGGTGTTCACGTCCCTTGCTAAGTATGGGATGAAGTTGAAGCCCTCCAAGTGTCATCTGCTGAAGCCCAGAGTGCAGTACCTTGGACATGTGGTGGGTGCGGAGGGTGTCACCCCCGACCCCGACAAGATTACCGCCATCCAAGACTGGCCGAGACCAACCACGGTGAGGGAAGTGAGGCAGTTCCTGGGCCTGGTGGGGTATTACCGTCGCTTCATCAAGGGGTACACGAAGATGGCTGCCCCCATGCAAGACCTCCTCGTGGGACAGACCAAGGGTGGTAGACCCCTAGGAGCCCCACTGGTGTGGGAAGAAAAGCATGAGGAATCCTTCCGCCAGCTGAGAGCGGCCCTGACCGGAGAGGAAATCCTAGCGTACCCTGACTACAGCCACCCATTCATCGTCTACACTGATGCCAGCAATGTGGGCTTGGGGGCTGTCCTATCCCAGGTCCAAGACGGAAGGGAGAAGGTGATTGCTTATGCTACCGAAAACTCCGACCGACTGAGAGGAACCCTGAGAACTACAGCTCTTTCAAGCTTGAGCTCCTAGCACTGGTGTGGGCTATCACCGAGCGGTTCCGCCATTACCTGGCAGCAGCCAAATTCACCGCTTTCACGGACAATAACCCGCTGACCCACCTGGACACAGCCAAGCTGAGCGCGTTGGAGCAGCGGTGGGTGGCCAGGCTAGCCAACTACGATTTCACCATCAAGTACCGAGCCGGCCGTGCCAACGTTAATGCCGATGCACTCTCTCGGATGCCCCACCTGTCGGAAGAAGAGCCCGGGGATGACGACCTCAAAGAGATTGAGTTGCCTGCGTTTCACCGGCCATCAACTGAGAAGTTGCATGTCCATCAACAACGGGTGAACCTGGTCCCGCTGCCCAGTCAGGAGTGGCAGGAAGCTCAGGACCAGGCACCTGCTGTCCGCCTGGTCAAGACCCTGGTGGAACAGGGCTCTGCTGGGATAGACCCTGCCGCCCCTGCCGAAGCCCAACGCCTGTGGCGAGAATGGACCCGGCTGTACCTACACCAGGGGAAGTTGTAACTTGAGCTGATAAATCCGAAGACCCACAAGCAGATCCGCCAGCTGGTGATTCCCCAGGCTAACGTGCCCACCGTCCTGCAAGCATACCATGATGGTGCTGGGCACTTCGGGTGGAAGAAGCTGGAGATGTTGTTGAGAGAGCGGTTCTATTGGAGTGGAATGCGGGAATCTGTGGAGGCCTGGTGCCGAGAATGTGGCCCCTGCGCATTGAGAAGGAAGTACGAGGCCAGCCAGAAGGCACCCCTACACCTGATCATTACGCATCAACCGCTGGAGCTGGTTGCCCTTGACCATGTAAAGCTCACCCCCAGCCGAAGTGGGTACACCTACGTTCTAACCATTGTAGACCACTATTCAAGGTTCATGGTGGTTGTCCCAGTTAAAGACCTAACCGGCCGTACCGCCGCTAGAGCGTTCCAGGCTTATTTCTGCCGACCACATGGGTACCCTGAGAAGGTGCTTACCAACCAAGGTCCGGCCTTTGAAGCGGAGGTATTCCAAGAATTCTGCCAGTTGTACGGCTGCAAGAAAATCCGGACCACGCCTTACCATGCCCAAGCCAACGGCATGTGTGAAAGGATGAACCACCTGGTCCTGGGCCTCCTTAAGACGTTGCCGCTAGAAGAGCGGAACCTGTGACCGGAGAAGCTACCTGACCTGGTCGATATGTATAACATTATCCCTTCCAGCTCGACGAAATGCACTCCAGCATACCTGATGAGGGCTCGCCCCGGCCGGCTACCAGTGGATTTAGAAATGGGGTTGGAAGCCCCGGAAGCGCTTCCTTCGACAGCTGAATGGGACACTCGGCGGAGGGTGCAGTACCGACAGGTCCAGGAATATGTTGAAAAGAACTTGTGCCGGAGTCGGGGACAACAGGAGCAGTGCTTCAACAAGAAGGCGTCTGCCGGTCCCTTCCAGCCTGGAGAAGTAGTGCTGAAGCGAAAAAGAAGGACCCACAAGCTGGATGTTCAATGAGAACAAACCCCGTATGTAATACAGCCCACAGGATGGGAGAATGGGAAGGCTTACCAGATCAGCCGTGACCAAGGAGGGACCTTGGCCACGGTTTCCCGAGACCATCTAAAAAGGTACCCACCAGCATTGAGGGTAGCGGATGAAGCTCCAGTTTCCAGACCAGCGGAGAAAGAAAAAGAGGTAATCCACACCATGATGGGTGATTTTCCAGCAGACTGGCCTACACAGAATGGCACGGTGATTCTTCCAGTGATGCTGTTCCCACAACCCGTGGATGAGGAAGTGATGGAAGTGGTCAACCACGAGCCAGTGCCCAGGGATGTACCTGTACCCAGCTCCCCTACGCCTCTGCCTGCCCCACACGATAGCAGGGATGAAGAACTGATTGTTCCCTCTGCCCCACTGCCTGTCACCACTGACACCGGACCCCGGAGGTCCACTCGTCCCAACCTAGGTAGACCCCCACTTAGGTATAGGGAAACTACACTTTAAAAGGGGGGGGCTTTATGTATTGAGTGTACAGTTTGAAAGTTTTTAAATGATAAGTGAATCAACCGAAGAAGTAACCTGATTGAGGTTTTGATTGAACCGGCCGTTGTCGGCAACTGTTGTCCCCGTAGGGACTGTCTTTGATCCTTGCGTAAGGAACTGCTTACGGACAAGCCCGAGAACTTGCAGGGCAACCACAAACTTAGTGGAATGTAAATAAAAATGTTGTTGGCTTGATTCCGTTACCGCCTCCGGAGAGGCTGATTTGGGAGGATGGCCCAGGCCCGCCACTACCGTAACCGGTGGCGATCCTCCGGGGGTTCAGGGGTTCCCCATGGACGTGGGTCCCCTGAAAGAGACAGAACTCGCTCGGGCAGCCTGGTGATGGACTGGAGCAAGGGGTGCTGCCCACTTCTTAGGGGCAGCATCAGGGCCAGGTTGTTTGGGTGGGAGAAGAGTGGAAGCCGTTACCGTTTGCAACGTTTAAGTACCGTACCTCCCGTTATGGGAAGATTGATGAAAATGCTTATGTTCCAATGTTTTATATGTTTTACATGTTTTACCCTTTTCTACAGAAACAAAAATAAAACCGGTGATGGACGGGCAGCCTGCGGACGGTCTGGATTTTACTAAGGGGGAATGTGGCTCCCTGGACAAGCCAGGACGTCACAGGTACTACAACAACACACCCGACACCCCGGCTAGGCACACCGAGGTCAAACACAAATCCTTGTTGCCTCCCTCCAGGGGCTGATGTCCACACCAGGGGGTGGGCCAGGCGGTTGGCGCCGCCCACCAAGGAGTTCAAAGTCCTGGAGGCGGGAAAAGGAGTCAGATGAGTTAGGGAAGTGAAGGAGATAGAGTTTGAAGTTTGAGGAGTGAAGTGGTAGGAGAGGAGACTGAAGGCGTCCGGGTGTGTGGCCCGGACGGAACAGCAAGGTTGTACCGACGGTACCGGATCGGGGAGCAAAGAGAAGCCAGCACCATTCGGCAGGGCTTACGGACCCCGACCAGGCTAGGAGTCGCCGTAAAACTGGTCAAATCCGTTAGCGAAGGGAACCTCCGGGGTTTCCCAGCAGTCAAGACCTGATCGAAGGCAACAGCTCACACCGTAAAGGGAAGCACAGTCACCGCCAAGGCTACAGTTCCCAGGGCCAGAGCCTGCGGGCAAAAGGGGCTCCCTCAGCATCCATCCAAGCTGGGGAGCGGGTTACTGGTGGGAAGCCATTGGAACCGTAAACACAACACAGGTGCAGGGAAAGGCAGTCACCATCAACCTACCGGGAGAGCTACCGCAGCCGTCTGTGGGACCCGTCCATCCAGCCGTTTGTTTTACCGGAGACTTTGCATTCATCATTGGCTGAGTGAGTACCACCGTGCCGTGCGGCACAGCGCTGCCCCCGCGACCCTGCACCTCACCAGGCCCCGTAACCCGCCTGCCATCCTTCCCTACCCCTCACCGGGCACCGGGACAACCAACCCCCCTACCCACGGAGGGGAGAACCAACATCCAAGCTGCTCCCTGTCACCGCTCCCGGGATCCCCGTCCAGAGCAGCAGTGGTGTCACAACCTCACCACAACCGTGGGTGGCGTCACGGACAATATCCCTAAACCCAAACCACCCCCTTTCACTCACGGGCGAGGAACGCCGCTCGAGTCCCCGGGATCCGGCCCACCGCTCGAGCCACCACCGAGCAGCAGCAGCCGGACCCGAGCAGTGGGTGAGCGCAGCGTCCCCTCCTCCGCCCGCGACAAATGCAAGGTAAATGAAGGTGATATATTAAATAGTGATGAGCGAGTACTAAAAAGCTCGGGTGCTCGAAGCTCGGGCCGAGCCTCCCAAGATACTCGTGTACTCGGGCCGAGCAACGAGCCCAATGTTATCCTATGGGAGACCCGAGTATTTTTGTGAAATGACCCCCCGGCAGCATGGAGAAACCCTAAAAATGTCACAAAAGTCTCAGAAGAGTGCTCAAATGACATGGCAACAGCATGGGGAAGACCCCTTGAAGCATTTATCACTGAAAAGTCACAGCTGTGAACAATTTTGTCCGCGTTTTACGCCATTTTTACGGACTCACCAGAAAACCTTCCAAAATGACCCCAAAATGATTTTTCATGGCGGAAATGTTAAGGGCACATACCCAATAGTGAGATAGAGCTGGTGTATGTTACTTTTTGAGATTAATACATGAAAGATTTTACGTGAAAACATTGTGCGGCACTCCGATGTCCCTGAGAAGAGACGTACATGAAGGCCTCTTGAGTCTAATGTGCCCATTTTGAGGAAGTGAGTCTTTGTAGTATTTTCCTTTGCCAGGGCAGTCCAAAATTGTGAGGTTCACCAATGCCCCTGCATACAGACGTGCATGAGGGCCTCAAAACATTAAGTGTCCATTGTCAGGAAGTGGGTGTATTATAGTATAGCCCTTAGGCAGGGCAGCCAAAAATTGGGAGGCTCCACATTGTCCCTGGATAGAGACGTGCATGATGGCCTGTAAACCTGAAGTGCCCATTGTAAGGAAGTGGGTCTATTGTAGTATAGCCCTTAGGCAGGGCAGCCAAAAATTGGGAGGCTCCACATTGTCCCTGGATAGAGACGTGCATGATGGCCTGTAAACCTGAAGTGCCCATTGTAAGGAAGTGGGTCTATTTTAGTATAGCCCTTTGCCAGGGCAGCCAAAAATTGGGAGGCTCCACGTTGTCCCTGGATAGAGACGTGCATGATGGCCTGTAAACCTGAAGTGCCCATTGTAAGGAAGTGGGTCTATTGTAGTATAGCCCTTAGGCAGGGCAGCCAAAAATTGGGAGGCTCCACATTGTCCCTGGATAGAGACGTGCATGATGGCCTGTAAACCTGAAGTGCCCATTGTAAGGAAGTGGGTCTATTTTAGTATAGCCCTTTGCCAGGGCAGCCAAAAATTGGGAGGCTCCACGTTGTCCCTGGATAGAGACGTGCATGATGGCCTGTAAACCTGAAGTGCCCATTGTAAGGAAGTGGGTCTATTGTAGTATAGCCCTTAGGCAGGGCAGCCAAAAATTGGGAGGCTCCACATTGTCCCTGGATAGAGACGTGCATGATGGCCTGTAAACCTGAAGTGCCCATTGTAAGGAAGTGGGTCTATTGTAGTATAGCCCTTAGGCAGGGCAGCCAAAAATTGGGAGGCTCCACGTTGTCCCTGGATAGAGACGTGCATGAGGGCCTCAAAACATTAAGTGTCCATTGTCAGGAAGTGGGTGTATTATAGTATAGCCCTTAGGCAGGGCAGCCAAAAATTGGGAGGCTCCACGTTGTCCCTGGGTAGAGACGTGCATGAGGGCCTCAAAACATTGTTCCCATTGCAAAGGAGCGGGTCTCCTGTCGTTGTAATGTCCATTCTGCAAAGAATGGGCGAAAAAATTTACCACTGGGGGTATACCTGAAACAAAGGCCTAAGTATTGCAATTTGTAACGGTCATCATCATGGTGGCGCATGAGGAGAAGGAGGAGCAGTCCAGCGATTATCCAAAGTCCAGAAGTGTGTACCCATGGGTGAGTGGAGGTACATGGCAAACTTTAAATTCCGCTCTCATTTGCTGGTGGTGTGGTGAAGTCTGGCCCAATCCAACCCTTGTTCATCTTGATCAGAGTCAGCCTGTCAGCATTTTCAGTTGACAGGCGGGTGCGTTTATCTGTAATGATTCCACCTGCGGCACTAAAAACACGCTCTGACAAAACGCTAGCAGCAGGGCAGGCCAGGACTTCCAAGGCGTAGAGAGCCAATTCATGCCACGTGTCCAGCTTGGATACCCAATAATTGTAAGGCACAGAGGAATGTCGGAGTACAGTTGTTCGATCTGCAAGGTACTCCTTCAGCATCTGGGCAAACTTAGGATTTCTTGTGGCACTACCCCGCACCTCAGGGGCTGTGGTACGTGAGGGGCTGAGAAAACTGTCCCACATCTTAAAGACTGTTCCCCTACCTCTGGCGGATTGGACTTGTGCCTCTCTCGGCTGTACGCCTCGGTTGTCCACTGATTCCTGACCTATGCCGCTAGCGTTTTGTGAGGGGAATGCTTTGCCTACTTCCGTGACTATGGCCTTCCGGAACTGCTGCATTTTGGTTGACCTCTCCTCCACGGGAATAAGAGACAAAAAGTTCTCCTTGTAGCGTGGGTCTAACAGTGTTACCAACCAGTAATGATTGTCGGCCAAGATGTTCTTAACGCGAGGGTCACGAGACAGGCAGCTTACCATAAAGTCAGCCATGTGCGCCAGACTCTTAACAGCCAGGACTTCAGTAGCCTGACCAACAAGATGACTGAACATGCTGTCCTCCTCCTCCTCCTCCTCCTCCTCATCTACCCTTTCCTCTGGCCAGCCACGCTGAACCGAGGATATGACTGGTGTGCATGTCATATCCTCAATTTGGCCGGAGAGTTGCTCCATGTCTTCATCCTCCTCCTCGTCATAGTCCTCCACTGCACGTTGTGATGAGACGAGGCTGGGCTGTGTGTTATCACCCACACCCACTACTGTTTCTTGCTGCAACTCATCGCGCCCCGCCTGCAATGCATCATGTTTGTTTTTCAGCAGAGACCGTTTTAGAAGGCAGAGTAGCGGTATGGTGACGCTAATAATGGCGTCATCACCACTCACCATCTTGGTGGAGTCCTCAAAGTTTTGGAGGATGGTACATAGGTCTGACATCCATCTCCACTCCTCAGGTGTTATGTGTGGAGTTTGACCCATTTCCCGACGGCTTAGGTGATGCAGGTACTCAACAACTGCCCTCTTCTGCTCACATATCCTGACCAACATGTGCAGAGTTGAATTCCAACGCGTGGGGACATCACACACCAGTCTGTGAGCCGGAAGATGCAAACTGCGCTGAAAGCCGGCAAGGCCGGCTGAAGCAGTAGGTGACTTTCGAAAATGTGCAGACAGGCGGCGAACTTTTACCAGCAGATCAGACAGTTCTGGGTATGACTTTAGAAACCGCTGGACCACGAGGTTGAGCACATGGGCCATGCATGGAACATGTGTCAGCTGGCCTCGCCTCAAAGCCGCCACCAGGTTCCGGCCATTGTCACACACAACCTTTCCTGGCTTTAGGTTCAGAGGTGTGAGCCAGTGATCTGCCTGCTGTTTCAGAGCTGTCCACAGCTCTTCTGCATTGTGGGGTTTGTCACCTATGCAGATTAGCTTCAGCACAGCCTGTTGCCGCTTCGCCGAGGCAGTGCTGCAGTGCTTCCAGCTTGTGACTGGTGTGGAGGGTACAGTGGATGAGGATGCGCAGGAGGAGGAGGAGGCTGAAGAGCATGACATTCCGGAGCTGTAGAGTGTGGGTGAAACACTGACTGAGGTAGGGCCTGCAAACCTTGGTGTGGGAAGGACGTGTTCCGTCCCTCGCTCAGACTGGGTCCCAGCTTCCACAATATTAACCCAGTGTGCCGTCAACGAGATGTAGCGGCCTTGCCCACAAGCACTTGTCCACGTGTCTGTGGTTAGGTGGACCTTGGGTGAAACAGCGTTGTTCAGGGCACGTGTGATGTTTTGTGACACGTGGTTATGCAACGCGGGGACGGCACACCGGGAGAAATAGTGGCGGCTGGGGACCGAGTAACGTGGGACAGCTGCCGCCATCAGGTCACGGAATGCTTCTGTCTCCACCAGCCTAAAAGGCAACATTTCCAGCGCAAGCAGTCGCGAAATGTTAGCATTTAGAACTGTGGCATGTGGGGTGTTGGCAGTGTATTTGCGCCTGCGTTCAAAGGTTTGCTGAATGGATAACTGAACGCTGCGCTGGGACAAGGACGTGCTTGATGATGGTGTTCTTTCTGCGTAGGCAACTGCAGGTGCAGGAGTGGAGGAGGCTTGTTCGCAGGCAGCATGGACAGGGGATTGGCTCGCATGCACAACCAGCGAAGATGTAGCAGTGACATCAGCAAGCACTGCTCCTCGACTCTGTTGTACTTCCCACAAAGTCGGGTGCTTGGCTGACATGTGCCTGATCATGCTGGTGGTGGTCAGGCTGCTAGTTTTGGTACCCCTGCTGATGCTGGCACGGCAGGTGTTGCAAATGGCCTTTTTTGAATCATCTGGATCCAACTTAAAAAACTGCCAGACTCGGGAAGACCTAACATTTGTACAGGCACCTTGTGTCGTCGTGTTGTTCCGGGGAACGGTTGCCTGACTTCTGCCTGGGGCCACCACCCTGCTTCTTACTGCCTGTTGTGATGCTACGCCTCCCTCCCCCTGTGCACTGCTGTCCTCGCTCTGCATATCCTCCTGCCAGGTTGGGTCAGTTACTGGATCATCCACCACGTCGTCTTCCTCTTCCGCACCCTGCTCCTCCTCCTGACTTCCTGACAATTGTGTCTCATCATCGTCCACCACTTGTTGAGACACGTTGCCAACTTCGTGAGAACGTGGCTGCTCAAATATTTGGCCATCTGTACAGACGATCTCCTCATGACCCACTTCAATATGAGCTGGCGAGAGGCCAGAATGTGTGAATGGAAACGTGAACAGCTCTTCCGAGTGTCCAAGTGTGGGATCATTAATGTCCGAGGAGGACGTGTACTCAGCCTGGTGGTAGGAAGGAGGATCAGGTTCAGAAATGTGCGGTGCAGTATCACGGCTACTGACACTTGACCGTGTGGAAGACAGAGTGTTTGTGGTGGTGCCAATCTGACTGGAAGCATTATCTGCTATCCAACTAACAACCTGTTGACACTGGTCTTGGTTCAAGAGCGGTGTACTGCTGCGGTCCCCAAGAATTTGGGACAGGACGTGCGAGCGACTAGATGTGGCCCTTTGTTGTGGCGAAATTAGAGCTTGCCCACGACCTCGGCCTCTGCCTGCACCACCATCACGTCCACTTCCTTGTTCCTTGCCAATGCCCTTGCGCATTTTGCAATGCTGTGCACTGCTGACGTGTATATTCACTACTTGTGCGTTATATCAAAGTTTGTGGAAATTGCACACAAGTGCACCTGTACGCTGCCACCAACAGGCACACACGTGCGGTTTTAAAAACCAAGCACGGACGCAATAAGAACCTAACAGGTTTTTTTGGGGAGCGACAATTACAGACAAGTCAGACACTATCTGGACTGTTTTACACTGTGTACACCAGCCCCAGATATGATGAAGGCTGGTATACGGTCACCACTACCCTGCCTGCCTGCCTGCCTGCCTGCCTGTATACTGGTACAATAGTCCTGACAAGGACTCTTCTGGTCACTAGCCTGTATTCAGACCTGGCTATACCCTGCCTGTATATAGCAACAATAGTCCTGAGAAGGACTCTGCTACTGTACTCCGACCTGGCTATACCCTGCCTGCCTGTATACAACTAGAATAGTCCTGAGAAGGACTTTTGGTCACACTGTTTGCAGCCCTGCAACTGAAAAAGCTATAAAGGGCCGCAAAGCTTTCCCTGAATCAGCGACACTCTCCCTGCACTGACTGTCTGGATAGCTGTGAGCAGAGCACAGCGCGCCGGCCGGTATAAAGGCTCGGTCACGCTGTGCAGGCCGGCCAATCACTGCAATTCCACAACTAACAGGGCTGTGGCATTGCAGTGGTCTGCCAGCCAATCCCTGCATGAGGGCTGGCTCTCAAAAGAGCGCCAACATGCAGAAATGAAGACCACGAGTACAGCACGAGTATCGCGAGATTACTCGGTCCCCGCCGAGCAGCCCGAGTACAGCGATACTCGTGCGAGTACCGAGTAGTTACAAGCATGCTCGCTCATCACTAATATTAAACTTACATGGTTTTGCTCTCTTGCCAGGTGCAATATTTATGGGACTGCTGAGAACCACAACCAAGACCCTCCCATGTCCGATTAACCACTCCGAGACCAAATTAACCAAAATACAAACTTTATTAGGAGAGCTTTATCAAAAATAAACAACTCTCATCTTTTATTGTGGATGGAGGTCGGTCACAGCACAATTAACCATCATTAATCAATACTTTCAAACGAAACTTTGTGCCAGGCCGGACTCCCGGCGCACTTTATCTTTTGTAACCGAACAACTGTTTGGCTCAAAACTGCCACGGAGGAACAGAGGCCCTAGACCAGGGGTGGGGAACTTTTTTGCTGCCGGGGGCCATTTGGAAATTTCTGCCAACTTTCGGGGGCCGCACAAAATTATCAATGTGAAAATGAACCAACTATATTTGGTTAAACAGTTAGTTAACTCACCCCTATTGTGGAGGCCGGAGCTGCTTCTCTTTTGTGTGGCTGTGATGTTCGGCGACACTTATGTTGCCTCTCTCTTTTCCAGGTTTGTCACGGTCTGGAGCGCAGGCAACTCTTTCTGATAATAAGATTGGTAGACTATATACATCACACAACAGACACAGGGACTGGTGTATATAAATCACAGGAGACACATACATCACTGAAGGGGCTGTTGGCATATACATCACATAGGAGACGCTGGGACTGCTGTATATACATCACAAGAGACACCTACATCACAGAAGACACTGGGGGCACATACATCACACGAGGGGCTGGGACATGTATATGCCCTCAGCCCCCTCCTGTGATGTATATGCTTTCAGACTCTCCTTTGATGTATATGCGCCCAGCCCCTCCTGTGAGGTATATGCGCACAGCCTCTCCTGTGAGGTATATGCCCCCAGCCCCTCCTGTGAGGTATATGCCCCCAGCCCCTCCTGTCATATGTACAGCCCCAGCATCTCCAATGTGATGTATATACCCCAGTGTGTGACATATATATCACAGGAGGGGTTGGGGCATACACATCACAGGAGACGCTGGGGCATATCCATGACAGGAGGGGCTGGGAGCATATACATAACAGGATTTGCTGGGAAACACACATTACTAGGTCACAGGGAGGCATGAGCATTGCTGTGGGGCGCAGACGGCACTGGGGTGGCACACACATCACTAGGGTGACACAGAGAGCACTAGGGGGGGCACGGACATCACTAGGTGGGCACAGGCATCACTAAGGGGGGGCACACAGACATCACTAAGGGGGGGCACACAGACATCACTAAGGAGGGGGAACACAGGCATCACTAAGGAGGGGGAACACAGACATCACTAAGGGGGGGCACACAGACATCACTAAGGAGGGGTCACACAGACATAACTAGGAGGAGACTGGGGGCACAGACAGCACTTGCAGAGCACATACTTCACTAGGGGCTACACTGCACTTGGGTGGTAAGGAGCACTGGAGAGAACTCAACAGTGGGGGTGATCCACATCGCTGGGGAGTCTGCACACAGCACTGCAGGGGGCATGCTGCACCGGAGAAGGGGCAGGGAGCGGGCGCCACACAGCGCTGGGGAGCTGCAGCACACAGCACGTGGAGCTGCACGCTGCACCGGAGAAGGGGCAGAGAGCGGGTGGCACACAGCGCCGGGGAGCGGCAGCACACAGCACGTGGAGCTGCACGCTGCACCGGAGAAGGGGCAGAGAGCGGGCAGCCCACAGCGTCGGGGAGTGGCAGCACACAGCAATGATTGAGGCATGCTGCACGGGAGAAGGGGTGGAGAGCAGGCGGCACAATGCAGGAAACGGTGAAGCTGCTGTGGGACGGAAGCGCAGAGCGCTAAACTCGCCCACAAAGTCAGTCCTGAGCATGCTGGCACCTGCTTATTGGACTATGAAAAACTTAGTAATTTCCAGCCAACCTCATAGTTTGAAATGGAAAGCAAGTCCCGACAGCTGGTCCCGTGCTACCACGCAGGAAAAACCTTTATTGTACAGATGAAACAGGTACTGGCAGGTAACATCCAATCTGGCAGAATCAGAGGTAGAAACCGGGTAATTTGCTGCAAAAACTAACCATTCCGCTCATGCCTTACCGTAAGCAAGCCAAGTCCTCGGGGCCACTGAAGACGTCACCAACGGCATCAGCTGCATTCCAACAGATCCCATATGCTGTGTGGGCACGATATTCCCTGTGTTTGGGCACAAGGACAGAGCTGACGGAACTTCTGAAACTGAAAACGGGAAAGTGAGTCTGCGATAGTGTTGTACCTGCCAGGCACATGGCGAGCCCTGAACCAAATATTGAGCTCAAGGCATTGAAGCACAAAAAATCTAAGTAATTTTATAACTGGCAAAGAGGATGAAGTCAGATGATTTATCGCGTGCACCACGCTGAAGTTGTCAGTCCAGAATAAAAATCCGTTTATTTTTGAAGGACGAGCCCCAGATCGCAACCGCTGTCACAATGGGGAATAACTCGAGGAGAGTTAGATTGGACATGAGACCATTGGCGTGCCAAGATTGGGGCCAATGCTCAGCACACCATTGATCACCGAAAATAACGCCAAAACCCAACGATCCAGATGCGTCGGAAAAGAGTGATAGCTCTTCATTGGAGACAAAGTTATCCTGGAAACAAGTTTGCCCGTTGTACCTGAGTAGAAAATCGTTCCAAATGAACAAATCAGCCCTTAGGCGGGAGGTAATCCTGATACGGTGATAAGGAAGCCAAACACCTTTTGTAGCCAGTGATAACCTCCGGGAAAAAACTCGACCCATTGGCATGACGCGACAGGCGAATACTAGAAGGCCCAACAAAGATTGCATCTGACGGAGGGTCATACTACGAACCAAACAAAACCCCATGATCAGTGAGCGCAGCTTCAATACCTTGTCATCTGGGAGACGGAAAACAATCGCGTTGGAATCTATCTCAATACCAAGAAAAGAAAGGACCGACAAAGGACCGACTGTTTTGTCCTTTCACAATGGGACACCGAATCTGGACATCAAACTACAAAACGTATCTAATAGAAATTGGCAGTGAGTGGAATCTAGGGGGCCTACAAAAAAGAAGTCATCAAGATAATGAATAACAGATTGTGAACCGGATACAACTTTTACAACCCATTCCAAAAAAGAACTAAATAGCTCAAAATAGGAACAAGAGATTGAGCATCCCATAGGAAGTCACATATCGTAGTAATAAGAACCGTCTACGAAACATCCCAACAAATGGTAGCAATCAGGGTGGACCGGGAGGAGGCGAAAAGCCGACTCAATATCTGACTTGGCCATCAGCGCCCCCGGTCCCGCTTGCTGAACTAACAGCACGGCTTTGTCAAAAGAGACATACGTGACTGACGCGTCCGATTCAAGTATACCATCGTTGACGGGCAAACCTTTCGGGTGAGACAGGTGGTGAATAAGACGGAATTTTCCCAGTTCCTTCTTAGGTATGACCCTAAGCGGAGACACCCGTAAGTTGAAAAAAGGTATCGAATTAAAGGGTCCTTTAAACCTGCCTTTATCTAACTCACTGTTTAGTTTATCCAGCAAAACCTCATGGAGTTCTGACGCCGACTTTAGATTCCCATTAAAAAAGGGTTGTCTGTAAAGGTTAAAAGGGTTGAAGAAACCGAAAGTGAAGCCGAATCGCAGCTGCGCCGCCGCCTCTTTATTGGGGTACCGGTCAAGCCACGGCCCCATCTCGGGTACGCTCACTGGGGTCTCGATTTTCGGGTGGATTTGCCGACTTTGTTGGCAATTTTGCCGAAGGGCGGGAGCATTTGGCCGCTGCATGGGAGTCTCCACAGGTAGAGCACTCGTGTTTATATCTGCAGAGACCGAAGAATCGGCAGTGCCCTTCGTTAAGTTGCCAACATGTACCGGGTCTACACACGGCCACTGAACTTGAACCGGCAGCGTTGCCAGGGGCCATGGCGTGAAAGGGGACTTTAGGAGTCATCATGAAGCGCAACCAGGAATCCGTAGCTTTGACCCCCCCACCCTAATTGGGGTTGGAGGGCCAAACGACACCTGAAATCTTCATCGTAACGCTACCACGCAGACCCGCCGTGCGCCTTGTACGCGTTATATATGGAATCAACATATATGAAAAGTTCAGAACACCGTTCGGGGTGTTTCTGTCCCATGACACACACCAATACAAAAAAGGCTTGCAGCCAATTATTAATAGTTTTGGCGACCCAAGGTTTTTTATCAAAAGGCCGTTCAGCGGAACGCCTTTCCTTGTCGACCGTAAATTGATCAGTGGAAACAAGCGACCAAATGTCTATATAATCATTAGCCCATATTTTGTTAACGGTCTCTGGATCGAGGTGAGAGCCCAAGGGGGAAGTACCACAAAAGAATATATCCTTATTTATATCGGCCCTAGGAGGGGACTCATATCTCTTTTCAGGTTGGTTTCCGAGTAATAAGGGGTTAACCAGTATTTTATTACCCGGGGTATTTAAATGGCCTAACAGGGCTTTTAATGACAAAGCTGTAGCATCGGCGCCTACCCAAGCACCAGAATAATTATACTCACCGACCGCTGGGGCATTCATGGGATTCACCGATATATGTTGAGCCGCTAACGATTCAGCAGCATGTGGTTGAACCACATAGGGTTCGGCATCTCTCTGGCGGCATGATCTGCGAGTAGAGCGCCTGCTGGATGTCCTGGAGTCGTCAGATGAATCAACCGTGGTTGATGGCGAACGCCATCTTGATGACTGAGAACGACGGCTCCTGCGAGAGGATCTGGACCGACGCTCAGAATAGGCAGAGCGGCGATCGCGTTCCCTACTGTATCGCCTGCATCTATATGGGCTGCAAGAATGTGAGGAAGAGTCGGACGCAGCGGAGCGGTTTCCATGCCCGCGGCATCGCCTACTGTGGGCCGTGCTTCCAGCACCCGCTGCAACCTGAACAGGAATGACCCGGAGTAGGTTCTACAGCGCAGGGGGCAAGGCCATCGCTGATTGTGCTATCGGAGGCAACGCCATTACCTGCGTAGCCATAGGAGGCAAAGCCATCCCCGCAGGAGCTGCAGGAGGCAAAGCCATCACTCCAGGAGCTGCAGGAGGCAAAGCCATGACCGCCGGAGCTGCAGGAGGCAAAGCCATCACCCCTGCTGCAGCATGGTGATGGCTTTGGGTCCATGGCCTGGTGAGCAAATTGTGGAGATATAACATTAGAGGGGGCAGCAGCCCCCACCCTGCATACTTCTGAAGTAATGCAGTGTGTCAGGGGAGTTAATGGATTAGCTAATGGGGGCTGCAGACTACTAGCAGACTCCTCGGCTGAGGAGGATCTGCAGCTATTTTTTCCTCCCATTCCAAATGGTCTCCGGAGACTGTGGCATGATGAAAAGGGTGGTCCGGGGCTATTTACAAGACCCAATAGTTTATGGGTTGGCCTGCAAGTTCTCAGCCGTGTCTCTTTTTGTGTAAACAAACGGGAACATCAAAGGGTGCCAACGGGGAACTGAACTGTTGGTAGCCGGGAACCACTACCTCTTTAATACTCTGAGTATTCGGGACTGGAGGGAGGCGGAGAGGGATGGCTGCACTGCGGGGCACCTCTGGCTACCCTTCTCCGGACATCCAGGGCAAACCACCCCCTCTCTCCGCCGTGCCGGGTGTATGTCACCAGCTCTCCGGGCTCCAGGTCCCGGTCGGGATGGCCGATGGCCAGGTGTGGGTACACATCCCTTCGGGAGACGAATATTTCGGCCTCCATGCCCGGCTCAAAGATGAAACCCCATCCTCTTTGGGGTTCAAAGTGTCAGACTTGGCCTTCATAGGTCGGGCCCCTCACCCGGAAGGTGGAGTTACGGAGGTTATCCTTCTCCGTGTAGGTCCGGGACAGGACCTCCGCCTTCCTCTTCTCCCAGGCGGAGATCTCCTTTCCCAACCGACACTGCTGACGCTCCCAATATGGAGCATCTGCTGCCTGCTCCGGGGTGACCTGCGCGGGGGCCGAGCCCAGCCGGAGCACCTCCGTGCCGGCTACGACCGGCAGCTTCTGCAGTGGAGGGCCCCGCTGTGACGTGGCTCATATGGCTGCCCCGCAGGCACATTTCCGCTGCTGCTCAGCCGAGGCCATGAGTCTGGGAGCGGCCAGCGGTTCTTGTCGTGGTGACTTCCGGTCGGGGACCGCCTCTGCCTTGGCCGAGCGGACTGCCGGGGCCGTTGTTGTCTCTGGCGCTGCATCCTCCAAGCCCGGGATGGGTGTCGGGTTCTGGCATGGTACGGGTGCCGGTGCCTGGGCAATGACATGCTTGCTGCTGGCGGCTTTCTCGGGCTGGTCCTCACGGGCCGGTGGGGCGGGTTCCGCGGCCGGTGTTAGTGGCAGTGGACCGAGTGGGGCATCAGCGGCAACCGTTACGAGCGGCGAGGGAGGCAGTATGGCGGGCAGGGGCAGACCGGGTCCCTCAGCCTGATCGGCCGGTCCCTGTGGGACATAGGGGCGTGGGTCGCTTACCTGCTCCTCCAAGGTTGCCTCCACTTCACGAGCCCGCACGGCTGCAGCTAGCTGCTCCATCTCGGCCACCCACTGCTCTAAGATAAAGTGCGCCTGCGCCTGGATCCGGCCGCACATCTGCTGCGTCTGGGCTTCTACCCAGGCCGCTGTTACGGGCACGAGCTCCTGCACTACGGGCTTGCCAGACGGGTCGGCCATGTTGCTCTTTCGGGGTCCAGGAACAAGGAGGGTGGCAGGGTCCTGGAGTCCTGCCCTTTTATCTGCTCGGTCACATGTCGCAGAATATTCACCCACCCCCCCTTGGTCTTTTGCAGCCATTCTTCTTTTAGGTCTGTAAGTTTCGTTTTGCGACTTCCGGCCTTGCTTTCCGGCCGTGTTCCCAGGGGGCGGGGCTTCGGCTTTTGCGCCCTTTTCTCGGGGAAGGAGACCCTGGGTGGGAATCTTCGCACCCAAAAATGGCGGCAAGATGGCGGTTTCTGGAAATTTTGCAACGGATCACCGCTGACTTCAATACAAGGCGGACTTCCACAAGATAAGTGGATGGGTATCTATCCTGTTCGTGACGCCAGGTTTCGAGGTGTGCTGCCCCCGTGCCAGCAGCCTGCCGCTGCTCGGACCTTCCAGTGGGTGGCTCGAGGGTCTCCGGACCCGGGGGGTCCTGCGGACACTCTGAATGAAAAGTGGTTGGGATGGTGGATGTAGGACGTATATGTACAGGCTGAGCCGTATTAAGTTCGTGACGCCACCCACGGTGTGTGGTGAGGTTGGACACCACCACTGCAGTTACGGGGGCACCCGGGGGAGATATTGTGCAGCAAGTTGTTAACCCCTCCATGGGAAGGGATGGTGGCCCCGGGACCCGTTGGGTTTTGGTGCAGGGAGATGGGCGACCGCAGGGTGCTGGTGTACTCACTATGAAGTAAATACATGAGTCTCTGGTAAACCAAGGTGATGGTGGTCAGTGCTCGCAGCCGGCTGCATTCTGGTCCCCCACCCGGCTGGTGGTCTCTGTCTTTCTGCTGCACCTTTTTAGAATGGTGGACTGCCTGTGCTTGCAACTTCAAGAGTCCGTTCCCGGCTGGATGTGGCCTAAGGAGCCCTTGCCCGCAGATGCTGGCCCGTGGGATCTCTGAGCCTTGGCGGTGGCCTTTTATCCCCCCCGGTGGGCTGTTGTCTTCTAATAGGGACTTTGGGTGGGACAGGACCTCTAGTCCTGGCCTCAATCGGTGAATTAACCAGTTCCAGTAGCTTCTGGACTTGGCTTCAGGGTCCGAGTACCCTCCTGTGTGCTCCGGTTTCCGAGTCGGTTCCCCGGGTCGGTACCGGCGGGCTACAACCCTGTCCCGGTCCACCTCGGTTCCACCGAGCCGTCTTCCCGGCTCCTGCAGACGGAGACCGCCGTCTGCCTCCTAGCCAATGGCACCAGGGCTCCTACCCTGGCACCGTTCAATTTGGGGTATTCGCCTCTGCTGGAGCTGCACACAGCTCCAGCCCACACTCCTCTCCAACTTGAACTCTACTCCTTAACTGTTTGTTTTCCCACCCCGGGCTGTCTAGACTCCTTGGTGGGCGGCTTCCAACCACCTGGTTCCGCCCCCTGGTGTGTCTATCTAGCCCTGAGGGGGGTGACTAGGTTTTCGAAGGTTGGCTGCTGTTACCTGTGTGGGAAGGTGTTGTGCAGGGGCCTATTTGTGACTACCTGGCCCGGCCAGAGCGTCACACATCCATCTTTCTGGTGCAGATCTCACTCTCCCTTGGGAAGTTTCTCAGGCCTCTCACACTCACGTGAAAATCACGCACGTGCCGCAAGACACGTATTTTCCTTGCGTGTTGCGTTTGGTAGGTACGTATCTCCGTTACATGCGGGCCACGTGTGTTCTACGTGTGCTATCCGCGATAACGCACGGACAACCGGTAATTTGAGTACTAACATGGTCCTTTCTGCTTTCCAGGGTACTGATCTTCGGCTCCAGCCCTGCCCACTCCCCACTGATGCTGCTTCCGGCCAAGCGGAGGGGCGGAGATCAGCGGCCGTGACATCACGCCCACCTCCTTAACACGCTCATAATATGCGGCGGACGGCAGCAACTGTTTGCAGCGGAAGATTCTGCAGGGCTAGTGGAGGTGAGTATGTGTTTTTTTTATTTTAAAATAATGACACGTGTTTCTCCGGCGCGTGTCACACGGGACCGCATCCATACTACATCCGTGTGGTACGGGTGCGGGCCGTGTGACACCCATGATGCTGGAGGAAACGTGGACATGTCGGCCATTTTTTTACACGCACAAACGTACAATCCACACGGACACACGTTCCGTGTGGATTTACGTTAATGTGCCTGTTACCATAGGGTAACATTGGTGTACGTGTGTACGTGTCTCCAGTACGTGAGAAAACTGCCAAACATGTACCCGAGGCACGTACAACTCCCCTACCCGTGGAGGGAATCCCACCTTGCTGCCCCACTCCATCAGTCCTGGGCACGGTCCTCAGAGGCAGCGGCGGTGCCACCATCTCATCACCGCAATCCACGGGTGGCGTCACAGACAATTTCCCTTGTAAATAAACCCTTTTCACTTGTGGGCGGCGGACCGCTGCTCGAGCCCGGGTTCGGTCCCCACTCGAGCCACAGTAAAGCCCCGGATCCGAGCAGCCCCTTAGCTACGGTCTGTACCCCCTTCCCCGCGCAACAAGTATCATGGTAAAAAAATAAATAAAACAATTAGCATAGGATCCCCCATATAATCATACCCAGCACAGATAAAGCCCATGGCTACAAGCACCAGCCCTGCGCTTATCCTGGCTGTGCATCAAAATAAGAGGAACCACAAGCAGGCTTTTTTTTTTTAATTATTTAAATAATTTAAAAAACTGGCATGTGGTCCCCTTCAATTTTAATACCCATCTATTTTACAGCCTGACACCTGGGGGCTGGTATTCTCAGACTAGGGAGACCTATGGTAATTAGGCCGCCCCCCCAGCCTAAAAATAGCAACCTTCATTCGCCCGAGATTGTCCCATCCATTCGATAAGACAAGCTCGGCGCTTTACCTGGCTCTTCCCGATTTCACTGGTGCAGTGACAATCGGAGTAATGAAGGGTTAATAACAGCGCACAACTGTCATCAAGCCCAAACTTAGTGATGGGTTATTCATAGAGTGTAACGGCCAGTCACCAGATTGTAAGGTTATTCATAGACCCTAGTTATGTTCTGATACAGAGCTCCAAACCCCCTGCAGAGTGTAGGGACCAGTCACCAGATTGTAGGGTTATTCATAGACCCTAGTTATGTCTTGATACAGAGCTCCAAAACGTCTGCAGAGTAAAAGGCCTAGGCACCAGATTGTAGGGTTATTCATAGACCCTAATTATGTCCTGATACAGAGCTCCAAAACGTCTGCAGAGAACAAGCACTAGTCACCAGACTGGAAGGTTATTCTTAGATGCTCGTTATGTCCTGATACAGAGCTCCAAACCTTCTGCAGAGCATAAAGACCAGACAACGGATTGTAAGATTATTCAAAGATTCTAGTTATGTCCTGATACAGAGTTCCAAACCCTCTGCAGCGTATAAAGGACCAGACACCAGATTGTAGGGTTATCCGTAGATCGTAGTTATGTCCTGATACAGAGCTCCAAACCGTCTGCAGAGTATAAGGGACCAGTCACCGGATTGTAAGGTTATTCATAGACCCTAGTTATGTTCTGATACAGAGCTCCAAACCCCCTGTAGAGTGTAAGGACCAGTCACCAGATTATAAGGTTATTCATAGACTCTAGTTATATCCTGATACAGAGCTCCAAAACGTCTGCAGAGTAAAAGGCCTAGACACCAGATTGTAGGGTTAGTCATAGACCCCAATTATGTCCTGATACAGCGCTCCAAAACGTCTGCAGAGAATAAGCACCAGTCACCAGACTGGAAGGTTATTCATACATGCTCGTTATGTCCTGATACAGAGCTCCAAACCTTCTGCAGAGTATAAGGACCAGTCACCGGATTGTAAGGTTATTCAAAGATCCTAGTTATGTCCTGATACAGAGTTCCAAACCCTCTGCAGCGTATAAAGGACCAGACACCAGATTGTAGGGTTATTCAAAGATCCTAGTTATGTCATGATACAGCTTTCCAAACCCTTTGCAGCGGATAAAGAACCAGTCACCGGATTGTAAGGTTATTCATAGACCCTAGTTATGTCCTGATACAGAGCTCCAAACCCCCTGCAGAGTGTAAGGACCAGTCACCAGATTGTAGGGTTATTTATAGACCCTAGTTATGCCCTTATACAGAGCTCCAAACCCTCTGCAGAGTATAAGGAACCAGTCACCAGATTGTAGGGTTTTTCATAGATCCTAGTTATGTCCTGATACAGAGCTCCAAACTCTCTGCAGAGTATAAGGACCAGTCACCAGTTTCTAAGTTTATTTATAGACCCTAGTAATGTCCTGATACAGAGCTCCAAACCCTCTGCAGACTATAAGGACCAGTCACCAGATTGTAGGGTTATTCATAGACCCTAGTTATGTCCTGATACAGAGCTCCAAACCTCCTGCAGAGTGTAGGGACCAGTTACCAGATTGTAGGGTTATTTATAGACTCTAGTTATGTCCTGATACAGAGCTCCAAAACGTCTGCAGAGAACAAGCACCAGTCACCAGACTGGAAGGTTATTCATAGATGCTCGTTATGTCCTGATACAGAGCTCCAAACCTTCTGCAGAGTAAAAGGCCCAGACAACGGATTGTAAGGTTATTCAAAGATCCTAGTTATATCCTGATACAGAGTTCCAAACCCTCTGCAGCGTATAAAGGACCAGACACCAGATTGTAGGGTTATTCATAGACCCTAATTATGTCCTTACACTCTGCAAGGGGTTTGGAGCTCTGTATAAGGACATAACTAGGATCTATGAATAACCCTACAATCTGGTGACTGGTCCTTTATACGCTGCAGAGGGTTTGGAGCTCTGTATCAGGACATAAATAGAGTCTATGAATAACCTTACAATCTGGTGACTGGTCCTTACACTCTGCAGGGGGTTTGGAGCTCTGTATCAGGACATAACTAGGGTCTATAAATAACCTTACAATCTGGTGACTGGTCCTTATAGTCTGCAGAGGGTTTGGAACTCTGTATCAGGACATAACTAGGATCTTTGAATAACCTTACAATCCGGTGACTGGTCCTTATACTCTGCAGAGGGTTTGGAGCTCTGTATCAGGACATAACTAGGATCTATGAATAACCCTACAATCTGGCGACTGGTCCTTTATACGCTGCAGAGGGTTTGGAGCTCTGTATCAGGACATAACTAGGGTCTATGACTAACCTTACAATCCGGTGACTGGTCCTTTATCCGCTGCAGAGGGTTTGGAACTCTGTATCAGGACATAACTAGGATCTTTGAATAACCTTACAATCCGGTGACTGGTCCTTATACTCTGCAGAAGGTTTGGAGCTCTGTATCAGGACATAACGAGCATGTATGAATAACCTTCCAGTCTGGTGACTGGTGCTTATTCTCTGCAGACGTTTTGGAGCTCTGTATCAGGACATAATTGGGGTCTATGAATAACCCTACAATCTGGTGTCTAGGCCTTTTACTCTGCAGACGTTTTGGAGCTCTGTATCAGGACATAACTAGAGTCTATAAATAACCCTACAATCTGGTAACTGGTCCTTACACTCTGCAGGGGGTTTGGAGCTCTGTATAAGGACCAGTCACCAGATTGTAGGGTTATTTATAGACTCTAGTTATGTCCTGATACAGAGCTCCAAAACGTCTGCAGAGTAAAAGGCCTAGACACCAGATTGTAGGGTAAAGCGGGCTTTACACACTGCGATATCGCCCGAGTTTTGTCGTTGGGGTCACTGTTTTGGTGACGCACTTCCGCAATCGTTAGCGATATAGCTTTGTGTAACAGCGTTCAGCGATGTAAAATCGTCGCAAAAGCGTGATTTATCGCTAATCGGCTACACGGGTCCTAATTCCCAAAAATCGTTGTTATTTCTTTGTAACTATCGTTGCTCGTTCCTTTCAACATACTTTACGTTACGTGTGACACTACTAAAGCGACTTTAAAAATTGTTGCCTCTTGCGTCATCATCGATACGGGCGTGTATGGTGGTTTAAATGTTCAATACGCCTACTTGTTTCCTATTTGCTAACGCATCTGCTCCATGATTGGACCATAATATATGTAATACGCTAACATCCTTTTAGCGTTTATCCATTTGGTGGGTTCATTTCCTAGGTTCATTTCGTAGGTTGTGGACGTGTCCTGCTGCCTCCGTGTCCGGCGTATAGTTTGGCGTCATTCGTCCGTGAGATAAACTTCGCATGTGAGGTTTTTTTTTTATCTTTTTTTTTTTATTTTTTTTGTTTTCAATAATTGTTGTTTAATTTTGTTTATTTTTATAGATTTATGTCTTCCTTTGTATTATAACATTTACATATGTTTGTAGTATTAAATTGGGTTTATCCTAATTTAGTAAATAGCCTAGATCATGACTGTATTTGTGTTTATTTAATACATTACAGTTAGATATATGATATTATCCATTATTGTATGTTATTCAAGATTGCAGGCATCCAAACTTTAAAGTTTAAAAGACGTAAAACATTACTGTGACCAATAAGAATAAGAATCATATTTGTTAAATGTTTATATTGTGAGACACAAAAAAAATGGTTTAATATTTTAAAAATTAAAAAAAAAAAAAAAACCAAAAAATTTACTAAATCATTCTCTGTTATGCAGGCTAAATATGCGTAGTGAGCCTGAAAATGCCGTCATAGCTGCCATGCTTGTAGCCGGAGGAGCCCTTGCACTTGCCGAGGATCATGACATGCGATGCAGAACTAGAAAAAGACGAATTTGGGCACGCAAATGGCTACTAGAGAGACAACGCTATACACACATGCACCTTGTAAGAGACCTACAAGAGCATAACCCACATGACTTTCGAAACTACTTACGCATGTCGGAAAGCTCGTTCTCATACCTTTTAGAGAAAGTCCGCCCTTATATCCAGCGCAATAATACAGTAATGCGTCAGGCAGTACCTGTAGACGAGCGTTTGGGGGTGACTCTTCGATTCTTGGCTACAGGACGCAGTTTGACTGACCTTCAGTATTCATCAGCAGTGTCCCGCTCTCTACTTAGCTCATTAATTCCAGAGACATGTTTGGCAATAGCACATGCTTTACATGACTACATGCATTTGCCAAATAGTCCTAGTGATTGGGACAAAATTGCAAATACATTCAACCTATTATGGCAATTCCCTAATTGTGGTGGCGCAATTGACGGCAAACACATAAGGATAATGCAGCCACATAATTCTGGCTCATATTATTACAACTACAAGGGCTACCACAGCATTATCCTTATGGCGGTTGTCAACGCCACTTATGATTTTCTGTACATTGATATCGGCATGAATGGGCGAGTTTCGGATGGTGGGGTATTTGAACATACGGAGTTTGCATTACGGCTAAAACAAAATCAACTCCAATTACCCAATAACCAAAATACCATTGGAAATTTAAATTTTGTATTTTTGGCGGACGAGGCCTTTCCATTACAACGTAATTTGTTACGGCCATATCCACTTACAGGCTTGAATGTAGAAAGACGCATTTTTAATTATCGTCTATGCAGAGCTAGAAGAGTTGTTGAGAATGCTTTTGGCATCTTAAGCAGTAGATTTCGTATATTTTCCATGCCAATCAACTTAAAACTGGAATCCATTGACAATGTTGTGCTTGCATGCTGTTATTTGCATAATTTTCTCAGAAAAAGAGATGGCCTTGAATATGTTCCACCTGGCTTTGTTGATGTAGAAAATCAAAGTAATGGTGTTGTTGAGCTTGGGGCATGGCGTCAGCAAGTTAACCCACTGGATAATCTTTTGCCACAGCCACCCCTGACACGTAGTATGATGGATGCAATGGAAAACAGAACTAATTATTGTAATTTTTTTAATGGCCCAGGGGCTGTGTCATGGCAGCATGTTTATAATTAATTAATGAGTTTAGGTGCTCATTAAAAATGAGATTGCATGGTTGTGTTAAAATAATGTAAGTAATATTTGTGATTATGTTTTTTTTTTATTGTGAAAACATTTGTAATCATCACAAATTAATGTATGATTGTAAACAAAATATTTATGTAGGAAAACATATTAATTTAAAAATTATCAAAAAACAATAAAAAACGATTTAAGCATTACAAGCATTCTGTCAATCATTTATCTCGTATGATAATTTCAATTTAATAATATGTTGGTTATTTACATGACATAAAACATTATTATTAAAAAAATATAAGGCACATTTCCTTAAGTAAAATATAAATCACATAACATTTTAGTTTCAAAATAAACAACCAAGTGAAAAAAAAACAAAAATAAAAAAATCCCATTTGCGCGTACAAAAATGAGCACATAAGTATTATTATTGTACATTACGGCGACATACAATGTTCAGTTTGTTAACATATAAATAAAGAAACGTCATGACGTCCAAACGTCTAAAGGACCATGTGACACGCCACACTGTGTACCTGCTGATCAAAAGCGAAACTGAAAGAGAAAATGTCAACCAACAAACGTGCAAAGGTCTGAGGCCAAGGGGAGGTCCAATACTTGGTGAAAAGGATGGATGCACTGGACTATATATGTGCAAAGACATATCAACGTCCTATGGGACATAAAAGAAGTGTTATTAAAAAAATATGCAGGGGCCTGTACCGTAAATTTCATATCAGACGCACATCAACGCAGGTACTGAAGAAATGGGCTGATTTAAAGTACAGGGATAAGGAGAGAATAGAAGAAATTCGAAGTAACCTGGTAGTGATAGCTGGTAAGATAATTTGTTCATCCATACATAATATATATTGTTTATCTATAATATAAAAAAATAACAGTTGTTGTTTTTAAAATCATTAAAGGTGTGCTGTGATTTTTTATAACAAAAAATCACATTAAAATTGTTTAAATTTTATTTAAATGAAATTTGATTTTATTTAATGTTAACAGATGTAAATTCATTGAATAATGAGTCAAGCCAGGCCACTAACAATAATGAAGAAAATGTTGTACAGCAGCTGGCTCCAAGCATGGATTCCAACAGTGAAAATATCCTACCCATTTTAAATGAGGGAGCAGACAGCCTTCATTATGATGTTCTTTCACCATCATCAGGACATGCTGATGCTGATGTTATGTCTGAAGAGAATATGGAGGACAATGGTACTGATGTGTTTTGGCAAAGTTAGTTCAGTGGTAAATATTTTGCTAGATGGATTAAATTTTAAAAAAATTCACTTATGTTGAAATTAGGTGGGAGAGGATCAGGTTGAGACATGAGCGCATCATCCGGAGATGAACGTGAAGTACAAGTAGTCAGTAATGGTAAGTTTCATGATTCTACAACATAAAGGTCCATGTTTTTGTTTGTTTTTTTTTTTTTTTTTTTTAAAACAAACGTTAAAATATATACCAAATACTGACATTTGTTTTTGTTTGTTTTCAGAAATAGTAACACTATATGATATTTATGTGTCTGCGAACCGACTAAAAGAAGCCTCTGCGGCGCATGATGCCCTAATCCATAAATATATAAATCAACGTCATAAATAAATGATGTTTGTTTTGGATTTTTCTATGTTTAACATGTATGTATAAAGGTTTTTAAAAGAATATTTAAACGTCAAAATATTTTAAAAATAATTTAAAATTTCTACAAGTTCATAAATGAATCTAAATTTCAATAAAAAATGTTGATAATTTAAAACAAAAAATGCGTAATTTAATCGAATAACACATTATTTGATATGGCAGGTTTATTCTCTGTGGAATAGTTACACATTTGTTTTTTTCACAAATATGCAATAAATATCATGCAACAGAAGGAATACAATACAAAATATAAAAAAAAATAACTCAAAAAAAAAAAAAAAAAAAACATAAAAAAAAAAATTACTTCTTTTTGCGTTTGTTAACCAAACTCATGCGTGACCTACGGCCACGCACACCACCCTTTCGAAGTGGTTGTCTTGATGGCTCTGCTGCAGCTTGAGGATTTTCAGGGGCATCAACAGGATCAACAGGATCAACAGGATCAACAGGATCAACAGGATCAACAGGATGAGACACCTCGCCAATGGCAACATAAGATGAGTCTGTTAGTTTTTTAGCTCTTGCCAAACGTAAGACATCCTGGATTAAACATTGGGCAATGTATTTTTGGTCTGGGGTAAGTTCACGCATTTCATCATCCACGAACATAGCAATACCAGAAAGGGGTGGTCTGTTGTGCTGGTCTAGGATGTTTTGTGCAACTCCCATCAGTTTGGTTACAGCTGTAGTAGTGTTTGCAGGGATGGTTTTTTTTTTCCTTTGCCAACTTTGTGTGTATAACACATTGGATGGGCCTGCCTCAACCAAATCAACATTGGTTAATTGGCTAGCAGGAGTTTCCATTAGGTGTTCAGATGATGATTGTTGACTTGTTGTTGGCTCCTGCAATACACAAATAACAATAATAAATAAAATTGTCATTTAACATTATTTTTTGAAAAAAATATTTGAATACTTTTACATATATATATAGAAAAGTATACAAATATTCTTTTCATCATAATTTAAAAAAACACACATTGTTTATGACAAATTAGGACAATAATAAAAATTATACCTCAGATATAGTCACTTCATTGTTAGCATCTGGGGGAATATCACCACCAATATTGAGGCTACTGGTTGATGGCCTGTGAAGCTCCTGGTCCCTTGTGAAATTCAATAAATCAAAATACCAGAGCGTTGGGACGTAGACATCACCAGTGCCAGCACCAGAACGTTTGGATTCCTCTATTTTGTTCAGTTCTTTCTTATAAACTGTGCGTATTGCCTGTATTTTTCTTTTCACGATATCCTCGGTACCTTTTTGATTAGGATGGTATTTTTCATATATTACAATCATTTTAAGGTACGCATCCTTTTTAAGTTGCCTATTGCTGTACTCGGGGGATTTTATTTTCCATAAGGGTGTTTGCGTCTGGTACACCTCTATGAATTCACGTAGGAATTCCTCCTTATTAGTACACATCTGGAAAACATTAAATAAGAGATAAATCAGTATAAACACTGATTTAACTAATAATAAATAAAAAAAAAAAAAAAAAAGAAAATTTAAAAAAAGAAACATATTGACTAAATAATAAAACACATACACATCTGGAAAACATTAAATTGGAGATAAATCAGTAGAAACACTGATTAAACAATTTAAAAAACAAAATAAAAAAAAAAAAAAAACATATTGAGTAAATACTATAACACATACCTTGCTGCAAATATTCGCTAGTCCAGATGACAGTTGTTTTCAAAAATCACTTGTGCGAGGACAAACGCAAATGGGTAGACAACAGCTGCAAGAATGAACACGCATCTGCGCACATTTATACTACCAACATCCAATGAAAATCAATAGCGCTGATTACACAAATGAGTCGAGGCAAGAAGGGGTGTAGCGAGTTTACAATTCAACTACATCAAGATGCAGTTTGTGTGGGGAACCAACGCCCATATCGCCATGACACTTGGAAATCCATGCGGTGAGACCGCTACACAACGATGCTAATGTTCCTCATCACATCGGGAAACGAGATAGCTTGGAAGGTGACTATAAAAGAGATTGTGACATGTGACCGTAAGCACACGACTAAAACATGGACACACAGCGATGAACACACATCGCACTAACGAACTGGGCGTGCCGCACATACGACGACATCGCGCCCGATATCGCAGTGTGTAAAGTAGCCTTTATTCATAGACCCCAATTATGTCCTGATACAGAGCTCCAAAACGTCTGCAGAGAATAAGCACCAGTCACCAGACTGGAAGGTTATTCATACATGCTCGTTATGTCCTGATACAGAGCTCCAAACCTTCTGCAGAGTATAAGGACCAGTCACCGGATTGTAAGGTTATTCAAAGATCCTAGTTATGTCCTGATACAGAGTTCCAAACCCTCTGCAGCGGATAAAGGACCAGTCACCGGATTGTAAGGTTAGTCATAGACCCTAGTTATGTCCTGATACAGAGCTCCAAACCCTCTGCAGCGTATAAAGGACCAGTCGCCAGATTGTAGGGTTATTCATAGATCCTAGTTATGTCCTGATACAGAGCTCCAAACCCTCTGCAGAGTATAAAGTACAAGTCACCAGATTGTAGGGTTATTCATAGACCCTAGTTATGTCCTGATACAGAGCTCCAAACCTTTTGCAGAGTATAAGGACCAGTCACCGGATTGTAAGGTTATTCAAAGATCCTAGTTATGTCCTGATACAGAGTTCCAAACCCTCTGCAGACTATAAGGACCAGTCACCAGATTGTAAGGTTATTTATAGACCCTAGTTATGTCCTGATACAGAGCTCCAAACCCCCTGCAGAGTGTAAGGACCAGTCACCAGATTGTAAGGTTATTCATAGACTCTATTTATGTCCTGATACAGAGCTCCAAACCCTCTGCAGCGTATAAAGGACCAGTCACCAGATTGTAGGGTTATTCATAGATCCTAGTTATGTCCTGATACAGAGCTCCAAACCGTCTGCAGCGTATAAAGGACCAGTCACCAGATTGTAGGGTTATTCATAGATCCTAGTTATGTCCTGATACAGAGCTCTGAACCCTCTGCAGAGAATAAAAGATCAATCATCAGATTGTAATGTTATTCATAGACCCTAGTTATGTCCTGAGACAGAGCTCCAAATCCTCTGCAGAGTATAAAGCACCAGTCACCAGATTGTAGGGTTAATTATAGACCCTAATTATGTCCTGATACAGAGCTCCAAAACGTCTGCAGAGAACACCATGTGTCAACATACACAGGCGCTGTTTGATATTTTTGATCTTCGCTACCTACCTGGATGGCTAAATCTTGCCTTAATACACCTTACAGCAGACACAGCTTGTCATTTTGTGACTTCCTTCAACCTTGGCCTGAAATTCTTGTCCATAGTGACTTGTATCTAGATGCGCTTACATCATATTGTCTACCTATGGTGCGGCCATATGATTAAGACCAACTACTGTACGTCGAAACGTCAGAAATTGTCGCCCATGACACACACACACTGTTTTTTCCACATCTGTGTTGCCAATCACTGTAAGGCTGGTTTCAGATGTCCGTGTTTCAGGTACGTGTGACATCCGTTTTTAACACGGATGCCACACGTACCCATGTTATTCTAAGCTGTACTCATATGGCCGTATTTTCACATGGACCGTGTTACCCCTCGTGGCCCCTCACGCAGACATGTCCCTTTTTTCTCCAGCAGCACAGGTGTCACACAGATCGCACGTGTCTTTTAAATAAAAAGATGTTCTATATTTACCTGTATCCAGCGGTGCTGTCTTCGGCTCTGCTGTCACCCGCTCCTGAGCCCCGCTCAATATATTCACTGAATATTCACTGCACTGAGGAGCTGGAAGCAGGAGCAGCGCTGGGGACTTCAGTGCCAGGGACCGCATCACTGGGGACAGGTGAGTATCCAGGTGTGTGTGTGTGTGTGTGTTCAGTGTATACATGCATGTGCGCTATGTGTGTGTATGTGCTCGGTGTATCCATGTGTGTCTGCTATGTGTGTATACATATGTGTGTATATGTGCTCACGTGTGTGTGTGCGTGTGCAGTGAGAACCTGGAAGCTGGATCATGGAGGGGACAGCATCGGGGAGTCATCAAAGTTCCCAATGAACTCTAATGAACCCATGAAGTCACCATCCTGACACTTGCTATAGCGCGAGTGTCATGAGGGTGTCATCAGGATGTCATCAGAGTTCATTGGGAAATCCAATGACCTCCTGGACGTCACTGCACACACACTGCTAGCTGTATATGTGGCACCCCTGAGGCTTCAGGCGCCACAGGGTATTGCACCTATTTTAGGGGGTAATATCTATCCCAGGTTAGGAGGGGGTTAACTGTCGGTACCTTCACAAAACACACATACAACAATAAGGTACTTTCCCACAGGAGGTTGGACTAGGGCAAACAGGGTAGTGAGCTATCACGAAGCATGGGACTTTATGGTCGCTGGGACAACCACTGGGGATGGGCACCACTTGGGGTAAGAAGTATGCGCAACCATCTCACTAGGGAAGACTTTCCCCGGCAAAGCATGGAGCTAGGAGGATAGTGTTTCCCTTCCTTCGTGGACCCGTGGCTTGGAGCAGGAGGCTCAGCCTGGGTTGAATATCAACCAAGGGACACTTCACTAGAAAGACTTTCAAGGGCACCAGCGGTGACCGCCAACTATCCAGGATTGGCTGGAGCCCATCATGGCAGAGACCGGTACTCTGGGGCAGCGCTTGAACTGACAGCGAGCTAAAGACCTGGAAACGCAGCCCCTGCCCCTGCCTCTCATTTGCTGGCGCCTAGCGCTGCGGCGCCAACGGGTACTACCATTACCCCCATCTTTAGCCTCCATCTTCCTCCCGGGGCAATCCTGCTCCGTTATGGGGAGTGACAAGATCCCGGCTGCGACCTTCACTATCAGCCCCGGAGAGCAGCACCCGCAGCAGTGGCCCATACCTGGTCGCGTACCACAGGTGGCGTCACAATCATCTATAGACTGTCCTCCCCGTCACCCCATTCTCCACTCCCAACTACTACCACCATCCTTCCTACCACCCTCCTTTCTGTATGCCTCGGGGCAACGGAACTGGTCCAGGCCACCCCGTGACATTGCAGAGGATCTATGTCCCCGGCCCGGCAACGAGTAGGTTAAAACACCTGCCCCGTGGGGCGCTATGTGGCGCCCTGGACTAGCCAGGTCGTCACAGGTAACATACAAACACCCCCACCCCCATTAGACAGTAACATTAGCCAAACACAAAACCCTTGCTGCCTCCCTCCAGGGTCTGATGTCCACACCAGGTGGGACTGAGCCAAGCGGTTGGCCCCACCCACCGAGGAGTTCACAGGCCTGGAGGTGGGAAAAGTGACAGTTTAGTTCAGGAGTTCAGTGGAGGAGGTTGAAGTGGAGAGTGTCTGGGTTTGTGGCCCAGGCACTGACAACAAGGTTGGCAGACGGTGGTGGGCGTCTGCAGGAGTGGTGAATCGACGCGGAACCGTAGGACTGGGATCAGGTGTTGGGCCGCCGGTACCGACCTGGGAGCGAAGTGAAGCCAGCACACACAGGCAGGGCCATCAGACCCCGACTAGGCTTGGAGTCGCCGTCAACAGTCAAATCCGAGTGTGACAGGAACCCCAGGGGTTTCCTAACAGCCAAAGACCCGTTAGAAGGCAACCGCCCACACCGTGAGGGTATACAGCTACCGCCTAAGGCTAGAGACCCAAGGGCCAGCGCCTGCGGGCAAACGGGCTCCTCCGGCATCCATACACCGGGGAGCGGACTACCATTGGGGATCCATCGTAGTCAAACAAGTACACAAAGGTGCAGGGAAAGACAGCCGCCATCACCTGTCCGGGGAGAGACACTGCAGCCGGCTGCGGGACCCGTCCATCCAGCCGTTTGGTTTACCGAGGACTTTGTGCATCTCTTGCTGAGTGAGTACGCCCGTGCCATCCGGCACCGTGCCGCACTGCCCCTGCAACCCTGCACCTCACCAACCCTGCCTCCCTGTCACACCACCGGGCCCCGGGACCACCGACCCCTACCCACGGAGGGGGAAAACAACATCCCAGCTGCTCCCTACCATCGCTCCCGGGATCCCCGTCACCAACAGCGGTGGTACCCATCTTCACCACAACCCGTGGGTGGCGTCATGGACTAAATCCCCCAAACCAACCACCCCTTTTCATTCACGGGCGAGGAGCCCACCGCTCAAGCCACCAAGCAGCAGCCGCAGCAGCGCCGGACCCGAGTGTTAGTGAGAGCGCAGCAGCGGCGTACCCCTCCGCCTGCGGCACGCTACATATACTCACCTGTCTCCGTGTTGCTGTCCTCAGCGGTGCTGTCTCCAGAGCTGTCACCACAACGCTCCAGCTTCCAGATCCTTGGGCAGTGAATAATCAATGAATATAATGAGCGGGGGTCAGGAGCGGGAGGCAGCAGAGCCAAAGATAGCATCGCTTGATACAGGTGAATATAGAAAATCTTTTTATTTCACAGACACGTGTTTTCTCCGGTACGTGTCACACGTATGCAAACACAGATGTCACACGTGTGACATATGCGTGACACCGTTATGACACACGAATGACCATAACCATGTGTGTGACTTGTACCTGATTAAACACGGATGTCTGAAACCAGCCTAAATTAACTTTTTTGTCTGCATCCGCAATACAAGTGTGCTGCAATCTTTTTGGACTTTAGTATTTTAATAGCCTAATAAGAACCCTCTTTGCTAGCACCTTATTTTTTTCTAATTTCCGTGTGCTCAACATCTTTCTACTATCAGTAAAAAATGTCACGCTGGCAAGTGTGGACCCACTGGGTTTACCCTGAAGGGGCGTGACTAAGTGTTTAGAGGGTCTTCACCAGGGCCTCTGAGGGTGAGGTTAGACTGAGCTGCTGGTAGACACCAGGTACCACTTCAGTCTCTGATACTGCAGCAGCTGACCAGAGGGTCAGGTACGTGGGTATGGGAGATAAGTCAGCAGGAAGTTATAACAGCAAGCAGGAGCAGGTACTGGAGGCTAGCAAGACTGAGTTGGAGAAGGTTTAATATGGTACTGGAGAGTAGCAGAAGACTAGTATACTAGCGGAAGCTAGACACACAAGGAACCTAATTAACAAAACAGGCACCTGCGCAATGATGAAGGAGCCTCTAATACATAGTGATTTAGAGCCATAGGCTAGGGATACTTTAGGGTGCTCGCGCTGTCCCTTTAAAAGGTGAGGAGCATGATCATGTTTCCTAATAATACTGCTGGGAGACTCGCATGATGTGCACAGGCCATAGGCCCCACAGGCTATTGAACCTATTTTAAGAGGTAATATCTATCCCGGGTTAGGAGGGTGTCAACTATTGGTGCCTTCACAAAACACACACATACAACAATAAGGTACTTTCCCACAGGGGGGTTGGACTTGGGCACACAGGTGAGCCATATGGAGACAATGGCCAGAGGAAGCTCCCCAGATGGAGCAAGGGGAAAGAGAAAGAGCCTCTAATACATAGTGACTTAGAGCCATAGGTAGGGGATACTTTAGGGTGCTCGTGTAGCGCCCCATGGGGCATGTGTTTTAACCTACTCGTTGCCGGGCCGGGGTGCAGATCCTTCTGCGTCATCACGGGTGGCCTGGCCTGGTTCCGTTGCCCTGAGGCGTACAGGAAGGAGCATTGAAGGGTGCCAGGGAGGATGGAGGTAGTAGTCGGGGGTTTTAGGAAAGTGTATTAGGATTGTGATGCCACCTGTGGTACATGGCCAGGGATGGGGGTCGCCGCTGCAGGGTCTCTTACCGGGGCAGATGTTAAATGCAGTCGGGATGGTGTCGCTCCCCACAGGTGGAGGGGGATTACCCTGGGAGGATGGCGGGGGTTGGTGGTAGTCCCTGTTGGTGCCGCAGCACTGGATGTCGGTGCAGGTTAATGGAGAGGCAGAGGCAGGGACTGCGGTTCCAAGTGTTTTTGCTCACAAGTCCTTCAAGCGCTGCCCGAGGTACTGCTCTTTGCCATGATGGGCTCCAGCCGATCCTGGATAGTCGGCGGTCACTGCCGGTGCCCATGAAAGTTTGTTAGTGAAGTGTCCCTCAGTTGCTGTGCGGAACTCGGGCCGAGCCTCCTGCTCCAAGCCACGGGCCCATGAATAGAGAAGAACACTAACTCCAGTTGTCAGTGCTGGGTGTTATCCTAAGCTGTGCCCAGGAAGGTTCTGTCCAGGCCGTATATAGCACAATGCAGACTCAGATAGCATTAGGCACCTTCATGTAGTATACAGCCCGTATAGAGCACAGTGTAGACCCAGAGAGCATTAGGCACCTTTATTTAGTATACAGCCCGTATATATTACAATGCATACCCAGATAGCATTAGGCACCTTCACGTAGTATACAGCCCGTAAAGAGCACAGTGCAGACCCATATAGCATTAGGAACCCTCATGTAGTATACAGCCCACATATAGCACAATACAGACCTATATAGCATTAGGTATTTTCATGTAGTATACAGCTCGTATATAGCACAGTGCAGACTCAGATAGCATTAGGCACCTTCATGTAGTATACAGCCCATATATAGCACAGTGCAGTCCCAGATAGCATTAGGCACCTTCATGTAGTATACAGCTTGTATATAGCACAGTGCAGACATAGATAGCATTAGTCACCTTCATGTAGTATACAGCCCCCATCATTTAATGCACCCCCATAGTCATCTGGCCACTGTGACTGAATACATATTCACTTTTCCTCGTTCCCCCGCTGCTCCGGTCTCCTCAGCGTGTCCACTGCTGACGCTCTAACCTATCAGCACTCATTGCAGGCGCACAGTGTTGACGTCACCGCGCTCCTGCTGAGCTGTCAAAGAGCTGACAGAGTCAGACACAGCGGGGAGAATGATGAAAGAGGCAGCGCGCTGCTCCATCTCATCTTTGCTTTCAATTGTATCGGCAACTGCGATGCCGATACAATTGATAGTGCGATGCGATCTTTGGCAGGGGGGGGAGGCCAGTGACAGCGCGGGCACCGGGCCCCCCTGAGTAGCGATGACGTATCCTGCCACTGCGAGTGGGTCCCCTCCCCGGCAGCCCAGGGCCCCGGCATTTAACCGGGTTTGCCAGGTGCTGACGCCGGCCCTGGTTCTGTCTAAAGTGTGTTAGTTGCTCCTACTTCTACCCTATTGTGATGCCCGCCCCCAGTGGTTTTCTTAGCGACTGGAAAGTCCCATACTTCATGAATGCTGGCTCCCCTGTCTACCCTAGTCCCACCCCCGGTGAGTAAAATAAAAAAAAAAAATCTTTATTTTTATATAGCGCTAACATATTCCGCAGCGCTTTACATACATCAAGAACACTGTCCCCATTGCGGCTCACAATCTAAATTCCCTATCTGTATGTCTTTGGAGTGTGGGAGGAAACTCATACAAACACAGGGAGAACATACAAACTCCTTGCAGATGTTGTCCTTGGTGGGATTTGAACCCAGGACCACAGTGCTGCAAGACTGCAGTGCTAACCACTTAGCCACCGTCCCGCACCGTGAGTAAGCACCTGCTGTTGTTTGTGTGTGTTTTGTGAAGGCACCGACAGGTTAACCTCCTCCTGACCCGGGTAGATATTACCCCATAAAAGTGGTGCAATACCCTGTGGCGCCTGAAGCTCAAGGGTGCCACACTCGTGCTGTCCCTTTAAAAGCCAGGAAGCATGAGCATGTTTCCTAATAATACTGCTGGGAGACTTGCATGATGTGCACAGGCCATAGGCCCCAGCACATGGAGACAATGACCAGAGGAAGCTCCCCAGATGGAGCAGGAGGAAGGAGCAGAGAGGATACTGATAGCAGGCTGAGGAGGTGAGCACATTGGTGTCCCTCCCGTGAGGAAGCAGCAGAGCAGTGCAGGAATGCTGGTGTGATGCCCTGGCCGGGCCAGGTAGCCACAAATAGGCCCCTACACAACACCTTTCCCTCACAGGTGACACCAGTCAACCTCAAAACCCTAGTCACCCCCCTCAGGGCCTGATAGTGTCAAGGTCAAAATGACGATGATGATGAGACTCAAAGGATCTCTCGATATCCGGCTGCTGCTTCTAATTAAAAATGTCATGAGTGCACTTAGAGATTAAATAACTAGACAGCAAGTCAGTTACATCTATCTCCATGACTGGCTCTTAACCAAGTGTGTTTTTTATTGTTTGAAAGAAACTCTAGACCGAGCAGTAAGGGGGTGTAAACAAAAGTTTTAGTCCAATCAAGTATCGCAGGGCAGGGCTTCATGACGTAGAGAGATCTACACATCCTTCTTGGATTGGTCAGTCCAGACTCCAGGAATTTCCTTTGTCCATCTGTCTTGGGTGTAGAACAGGAAATAGCAGCCATCTTCAAGCTATATATATATATATATATATATATCCTAGTATATACTGAGTCTAAGGAAAATACACTGAATATGCAATATACATATATACATGTTAGTAAGAAACAAAAGCATTCACAAATATGTGTGTTAGTTCACATCTACTGAACTATATAACTGAGTCTATGAAATGGCTGAATTAAGTATTTTTGGATACTCAATTCTTTATCCTCAACAGTCCCCCCTAAAGACTTACTTCTGCCATTTCTAAATTCTAAGGGTACTGTGTTCCCTTAGGAAGAGAGGTAGAAAGATCTGTTGAAAAACCTGCCTAACTGAACGTTGAAACATGGGCGGAAAGGGGAAAGGGGTTTTCTTCACCGGTTTGAGACCAAGGACTCCAAGGCGAGTCCTCACCCTTTGTAGTTGGACTTTCCCATGTCTCAAGGTTCTCTAAGTCCTCTCTTCTAACTGTTCTGGCAATGCTGGTCTAAGACTGTACAGGGTTTTCTGAAAAGGATAAGTATGAGCAGAACGCTCAGTGCAGCTCTGGTTGATTAACCCTTCTACAATGCGAGGTGTGGA
Organism: Anomaloglossus baeobatrachus; assembly: GCF_048569485.1. Taxonomy (NCBI): domain Eukaryota; kingdom Metazoa; phylum Chordata; class Amphibia; order Anura; family Aromobatidae; genus Anomaloglossus; species Anomaloglossus baeobatrachus. The sequence continues at coordinate 174,396,132 of NC_134356.1, forward strand.
TCCATAGATGTTTCTGTGGTTGGATCAGCTCCTCTAGTGTTGACTCATAGCTCTTTCTCGCTTGTCCTTTAGGATCAATCAGTCTCCTGACTGGAGACCATATGCTAATAGCTCTGATTTAAAATCTGGAATTGGAGAATACACCTCATTATCACACTATTCAGTCAATTATATAAAAATATACATGTCTATGCTAAACCAAAAAACATCTTACATAAAGACCTGCTTATTGCAAAAAGAAAACCATATACATTTTATACACGATTTACTAGTTTCCACTTTTCTATAAAATATACACTTTTTGTAAACACATTTTTCTTTACATACCACCTTCATGTGCTGCTCAACAATAATATCGTTTTCTGCACTGGAATGCCTCTGACCAAACCTGGAGAGAAATTTACACAACACGCACAGACTTGCATACAACGTGCTCATGATATACATCTATAAACAGTTTGCAGTCTCTAAGAATGGGTAGAGCAGGTGCAGGGTGTTTCTACGGACTCTTTACAGTTTTTTCTCACTTCGTTCTAGGCACATGTCTTACAAGACTGGGTGAATCTGCCCACCTGGGTACTGAACCCTGGCGTCACCAAAGCACACACTGACAATTGTCTTTCGCAGATATTACCTGGGCCATCATTAAGAATAGCTCTCATGGCAGAGAAAGCTTACCACCCTTTGTCCACAGACCTTCCTCAGTCAGCTGGCTCCCTGCATGTCACAGTCCATTCCTTGTTGTATCGCTTGTTCCTGTAGGGATTTAAGAACACAAGGAGTGACAGAAATCACTAACGTGACCGGTGTCACCAAGGCATGGTCGGTATTGGTGAAAGACTCTCAACTTTAGGCACGTTCACTGCTTCTTGGTCAGCTGCACCTGTGCGAGGATCTCCATCCGAATCCATCAGCTCAGATCTAGACTTTCTTTTCGGCATACCTAATTCATTTGACAACAGGAAAAAATCTACAACCTACATACACCTCTAAAGACTCTTACCCACTCCTGTTCTACCCATCAAGAGAGGCATTAATGCATCACTGTCTCCTGTATCAATAGGATTGGAGGGAGTGGTCGAATTTAGACTACCTCATGTGGTGTAAACAGCAGCATATCCAGTGCAGAATCGACCACCATCTGGTTTCATCTATAAAAACAAAAACTAAAAAAATATACATTAGATCATTCTTATAACTTCATCTCTGATCATAATACAGTTAGTGGTCATCTATACTTCACATGACTGAGAATACTAAATAAATAAACAAACAAATAAACAAATAAACATATAAGACAAGACTTTCCTATTTCAGTTAACAGATATACCTCATAGTAATCTAATAAACATAGCCTGTGGGAAAAAGGTCAGCTTCAAAACCTATCTAATATGCCTGCTGCACCCTCGAAGAAACTGGAGAATATAATTAATACCTTATTTCCCCCTTGTTTAATTGTTTATTTACCAATATGGCAAAATTCAGCGTTTTTATACTGGTATTCCCTAAAAGAAAAAAGATAAAACAGCAGGTAATAAATTAGCCACATACTAAAACCTAAAATGAACAAACGCTGAAAACAACGTATATCTCACAACAATATACATTACTGGGAAATTTTAAAACCTAACGATAAACAACACTGTATCCATAAAGAAAAGAAAAACCGTTCATAGTAGAAATAACTGAGACATGATTAAATGACAGCTGTGACTGGGCGACTAACCTGCAAAAATATATAAATTGTTTAGAAATAATCATAAAAACAGAGAAGGTGATAGTCACAAAATAAAAATATATTGTTCAAATAAATCGCCATTAAAAACAAAACAACACAAATTATATCGCACATCCCATGAAATCTAATATTCCCTATTCCGGTATAAGCAGTAAACTAAAAATGGGAAATCCTGAACTCTAAGGGTTAAACCAAACTTACGTCACTATTGGGGAAAGACACATTCCATTCTTATCTCTGACTATTCATCAATTCAGTAAAAATTTTCACTTACTTATCTTTGACTTGCATGTATGGGATAGCTGAGTAAACAAATATACAATTTATACTTATTCAAATGTGTTAGTCATTTATACCACAGAACACCTCCCACCGGGGATGGGTGGAGAGTCTTAGACAAAGAGCCATTGCGAGGGGTGTGGCTTATGAGGTGTACTGCCATCAGTGGGTGTAGCAAGACGGCTGCCACAGGAAGTTCCAGGCACCTGACTTCCGGGTGTAGCATCCATGTTGTGGCTCCCTGGGTGTATTGGGAGTGGCTGGAACTACGTAGTAAACCAGGGATACTTTTAGTGCCTGTAAATTTGCATTCCAGCATACAAAGGAGAGATTTGATTAGCACCAGATATAATGACTTCTAGAGAAGAACAATGAGGCACCGCTAGAGAAAAACATTTAGTGATTCTACAAACAGCAACAGACAGTGAATGAGGTCTTTGTTCTCCAGGATACTCTCACTGGAGATTAATCTGAACTTCAGTACATGGATTGCAGCCTGCCATCTAGTGGTAGTCCAACGATTTTACACAACTTTTTGCAATCTTTTATATTTTTTCCGTTTTTTGTAACTAGGGCGACAGCGTTCTCAGCTCCTACTAAAAACAACATATTTATCTTTTGAACAGAGTATACAGTGCTTAATTGGACCGGCCGTTCCAACGGAGTCCTTTCTCGCCTCGTCCGCGTTTGTAACACGCTGACAGTGACTCGCGTCTAATACGCAGGAGAATCCGCTAACTCCAGCACCCTTAATTTAACTAAAGTGAGTTCCTTTCCCGCCTCGTCTGCCACGCAGACAGTGACATGCGCCTGAACCGCAGGGGAATACGCTAAATCCACTTTAAGTTAACAGAACCCTTCCCGCCTCGTTTATTATCTATCCAACATTCAATATTCAATATTTAATATTTAATATTCAATATTTAATATCTAATATCTAACAAACAGTGGCTGTGTCATCCGCAACACAGGGGAATCGCTAGTTCTCATACTTCTGTTCAAAAACAAACAATTTAAAAAAAAACTGAAAAATGCATGAACCCGTTAATTTCTCTCTAATCCAAACCAAAATAACACTTGTCTTTCTTTCAAATCATTACAACTCTGTTTGCTTTACTATACAAAGGCTGCAGCCATCTCCTGTATGTTAGCCCACTGACCCCTCCTCTCTCCTCACTCCAAAGAGCTGCGCTGTTTTAACCCCCGGTGTCTGCCTCTTCACTCCTCGACCCCCCTTGCTTCTCAGCTAAAAGACAGCAGGGACGTAGCTATGTAATTCGATCTCTGCTCTTTCTCAAGCAGCCGGTGGGCAATAGCCAACACACACTGACCCCCCTTCTCCTCCACAGAACAAAGACAGCAGCTGCGTCTGTGTGGGCTCTATCAACCCCCCTTCTCTCTAACACAGCGAAGAAATGCAGGGGGGTAGGCTGCGTCTGTGGACTTCTAGACTCTCCTTGCTTCCTTTATTCACAGCGAAGAAGAAAAAAAACTGCAGGCACGCTGGGCTTCTCTCCACCATTTCTACCTTACTTACAGCTCAGAAATACAGACAGCCGGATACTTTACAAAAGACCTAAAAGCCAGCACCTATAGGGTCTGGGTTTTTCTCTCGGTCACCGGCGAGTGACAGTCACACCGTTAGGTCTCCGGTGCACTACCATTCTCCGGACTAGTGACCACCCCCTTTCACCAGGTGTCTCTCGATCCACAGGTAAAACAGCACACACAATGTATATGATGCTTACCGTGAAACGGAGGGCGATCAAACCTCGATATCGAGCAACACCTGGATACTTGTGGAGTAGCCCCAAACGTCCGGAAAGTGGAAGCTCTGACTCACTCTTCTCGGTGGCCCCACACTTGGCGCGCCAACTGTCAAGGTCAAAATGACGATGATGATGAGACTCAAAGGATCTCTCGATATCCGGCTGCTGCTTCTAAGTAAAAATGTCATGAGTGCACTTAGAGATTAAATAACTAGACAGCAAGTCAGTTACATCTATCTCCATGACTGGCTCTTAACCAAGTGTGTTTTTTATTGTTTGAAAGAAACTCTAGACTGAGCAGTAAGGGGGTGTAAACAAAAGTTTTAGTCCAAACAAGTATCGCAGGGCAGGGCTTCATGACGTAGAGAGATCTACACATCCTTCTTGGATTGGTCAGTCCAGACTCCAGGAATTTCCTTTGTCCATCTGTCTTGGGTGTAGAACAGGAAATAGCAGCCATCTTCAAGCTATATATATATATATATATATATATATATATATCCTAGTATTTACTGAGTCTAAGGAAAATACACTGAATATGCAATATACATATATACATGTTAGTAAGAAACAAAAGCATTCACAAATATGTGTGTTAGTTCACATCTACTGAACTATATAACTGAGTCTATGAAATGGCTGAATTAAGTATTTTTGGATACTCAATTCTTTATCCTCAACAATAGACACACCAGGGGGCGGAACCAGGCGGTTCGAAGACGCCCACCAAGGAGTCTAGACAGCCCAGCGGGAAAAGTTCAGTCAGATTGTTGTAGTTGAAGGTCAGAGGAGTGGAGGAAGTCAGGCCTGTGTGTCAGGCCTGAAGCAAACTGACAGGTACCAGGGTAGGAGCCCTGGTGCCACTGGCCAGGAGGCAGACGGTGGTCTCCGTCGCAGGAGTCGGGAAGACGGCTCGGTGGAACCAGGGTGGACCGGGACAGGGTAGTGGCCCGCAGGTACTGACCCGGGGAACCGACTCGGAAACCAGAGCACCAGGGGGTGTACTCAGACCCTGAAACTAGGCCCAGAAGCTACTGGAACTAGTTAATTAACTGATTGCGGCCAGGACTAGAGGTCCTGTCCCACCCAAAGTCCCGACTGAAGACAACAGCCCAACGAGGGAGATAACAGGTCACTGCCAAGGCTCAGAGATCCCACAGGCCAGCGTCTGCGGGCAAGGGCTCCTTAGGCCACATCCAGCCGGGAGAGGACTCCTGGAGTTGCAAGCACAGGCAGTCCACCATCACTCAATGGTGCAGGAGAAAGACAGAGACCTCCAGCCAGGTGTGGGAACCAGAACGCAGCCGGCTTCGGGCACCGTCCACCATCACCTTGGTTTACCAGAGACTCGAGTGTTTCATTCTAATAGTGAGTACACCAGTACCCTCTGCGGTCGCCCATCTCCCTGCAACAAAATAAATATACGTCCCTACACCAACCCCCATTTTATTAGGAGTGTCCGCAGGACCCCCGGGCCCGGAGACCCTCGAGCCACCTACCGGAAGGCCCGGACCCGAGCAGCAGCAGGCTGCCGGCACGGGGGCAGCACACTGGCATTAGTAAAGATATACCCATAAGTGTGTCGCCCAGGGTTATGGGGTACTCGGTCCCGGGCACATAGCTGGGAATGTCACTTTGGTGGCCGTTGCACGTTTTCGTGCCCTGGTAGCTTTTTATAAGGGGTGTATTTACAGGGGAGAATAAAGTTATTTATGTGACGCCACCTGTGGGTTGCGGTTGGAATAGGTGAACAACCGCTGTTGAAGTGGTTACTCCCAGGGCTGGTGGTAATGGCAGCTGTGGTGGTAGGCCCTCCGCAGGTAGGGCTGAGTGTTAAAAATACGGTTGACGTGACATATGCTAAGCCAGTATATTAATGATTGGAGCAAAATAGGTGCAAAAACATATGTGGATTTATTCAGTAGAAGTTAAAGTCATTACAGAAAAGTAACTTCTTGTCTTTAGTTAGTGAAGAGAAATAGATAAGTAGAGAAAAAGAGTTCATTTATCTTACATAGCTGTGATGTTGTGATAAGCCGTCCCTCTCTGGATCGTCTGGTGAGAATGCTTCTATTCTTCTTCTTAGTGAGTGTTCTTTGAAGTGTGGTCTGCTTATATAATTCAAACCCCACCCCCTGATTCTCCTCATCTCTTTACATGGTCTAGCTATCATTTTTAGATATCCATGATGTCATATCACGTGATTCATAATTTGCAGAATAAGTGTCCTGCGCAGTGAAGACTTGTAAAACTAAACCACTTTACCATAGAATGTAAAATATATAGAACTCTTTGAAGCTCGCTGACCTTTGACCTTAGTGTAACAGTAAGAAGATTCTCAATGCTAATTTCAGATCTTTGCACAAATTCCAGTTAGAATATAGCACTACGTTGTCAGCTACTTGATGAACAATGGCAGATGGCTTGGTTCTACCATGTCAAACCTTTGGTTAGAGATTTCAACTCACAGGCTCTCTTAAAGGGATGGGCGAAATAGACACATTATATGAATGTATGTATTCAAGTTTATGAATCAAATCTCCATAAACTCACTATTTTACAGTCCCCCCTTTTTTGAAGATTTGATGAATCCCCGGGAAACCCTAACTCATTCATCATCATTCGTATCACATACATTCTAATTGAAAATTCTAGACCAATATCTGACTGGATAAATCAATCTGAAACTTTCTGTCAAAAAGTCATCTTGCGATTTAACATTCCTCTAAGAATGTTATCTTCCTTTTTCATTTCAATTTTTATATTCTTATATATCTTCTGAATTCTACACATCACAAAAACTTGATAAATAATACACATCAAAACTAATAAAAATATGATTATAATGGGGTTAAATAAAACATTTCCTACCGCTATCTGAAATGATGACTGAGACCAGGAATGTACCGATTTCCCAAAACTTTTCCACCAAGTTCTACCTTCCATTCCATTCCATTCGTGTTCAATATCACTTAGTTCACCTTGTTCATGCCTGAATATAATTTATGCTTCCTTTAACTGTTTCGTTAATAAATCTAACAAACCCTTATCTTTCTTTATTTCACTTGTCCACATATCCCAAGGAAAATCATTTATTTGTGATAAATTGAGTTGTATGGGAAATGCCGTTAAGTTTCTCTTTCCTATAGAAGTGATATTAAAACTTCCTTCCTTCTTTGAAAGAGATCTCACATTTCCTTCTATACAATACAAACCCATAGGTAGGTTTTCCTTATTTACACAAGTAGAATAGAAAGCAGAAACCATTTCTGTCTCAGACATGACCTGGAAACAAATCTTATTTGGACTTACTGGAGTCACCAAATCATGTAGTGTCTGTACAGTCTCTATTCTCGCATGACAAGAAGAATGATTATGAAAACATGAATGATAAATCACCTTATCCTGTCCAGGTAAACACATCACCTTAGAAACAAAATGTAAACATGAAGAAATGTCTACTTGTTCAGTGTTCACTCCATCAAATGCAAAATCTGTGTACTGCAGTTGATAGAACACTTGTTGTGTGTTACTCACAGGTATACCCAAAACTGTAACAGGTACAATAGTTCCCTCTCTTCCGATCACTGGGATTAGCGATGTGCCAACACAAATGTTTCGTTCACATCCTAATCACTTATTTACCCACAAATCCGTATGATTCAATGCAAAATCGTACTCTACAGGTAAATTTCGCAGTATTCCCAGTGGAGTAATTCCACTCTGTAAAGCCTGTGCAATCAACTTCAGATTGGAAGAATACTCTACCTGTATCTCCAGGCACGCTTTAGCTTCTTGTGTTTTGTGTGTGCTTTCCACGAGAGCTAATGTAGCATCCTGTAGATGTGACACGGAAGACCCTAGTACAGTAGCTGTATTCAAAACCATCTTTTCAAGAAGTTGATTCAAACTCTTCTGAATCTTTACACCTTTTCCTCCAATAAAACCAATATTATCCAGATTTGACTTAAGTGTCTGTATATTCATGGCATTAGTCAGACTTCCCACTGTCCCAATTCCTCCCAGAATTCCTTCTAACACTCCTCTCTTACTCCTAGTCTGAGTTGTTCTTCTCCCAAACCATTGTTCTATCCCCATCTCCATGTTTAGGAGATGTGATTGACACTGAGGAAACTTGGTAGAGATCTTCCAATGAGACATATTGAAAGTCCATACCATTGTCATAAATTCTCCATCCCTTAATAAGGACTTAGACTGAAATTGATTAATTTGGAAAGGAGTAGATGGCATGAATCTTGTGTTTCTGCATGCATTATCTGCTACTGACCAAATATTCACACTAACGTCTTTACAATGTCTGTAATGTGTCTTTGTTTCAACGCAACACTGGTAAATTCCAGAGTCCCTGGAAGATGGATTTTCTATGGAAAAAATGAAATTATCATCCATCCATCTGATATTACCAATCTGACCTCTGTGAATGACATAAGTTGGACTGTTTAAAAAACTTCCCAAAAATGATGAATTCTTGGTCCATGTCATCAGAGACTCAGAAGGCAATTTCAATCTTGTGTTACATTTTAACATTATAGGAAATGTATTTTCTTTGTTATGTACTGTCTGTGGTGAAACCCTTATTTCCGGAACTATAGTGTTAGTAACAGTAAACACTACAGATACCTGAACTTGTACAGGTTCCCGTGTTATCTGGAAATTCCATGTTTTGACTCAATCTTTATCTCCTTCTGTAATGGAGAGTAAAGAAGGATCCAGAATTTTCCCAAAAACCTGAGTTTTTAACAAAATTTCTGTTTTGGATCTTCCAAACTTTCCCCTAGCAATCATGTCATTTGTAATATCACCGGACCATACAGCAGGTTCATCACCTCTGATCTCTATGTTCCAGTATAGTACATCTGTAGGAGAACATTCCCATGTACCCGTTTTATTATTGTGTACATATTCTCCTTGTAATTGTGTGAATCTAGTTTTAGGTCCTGCAATCGCATGTAATATTATGTCTGTGTCGTGTATGAAATGTAATTCAATGCAATATTTTGTTCCATTTCCCATGCAGATATTCCCTGTTATCTCCACAGAATCATCCGTGATGTTCTCTGTCAGTAAGTTCAATGTCTCTGATCCTCTCGGTCTTCGTGAATGTTGAATCTCTCTGGTCCGCTCATTCACATCATTGGCGATTGTTCCTTGATGTAACATGTAGACAATGACGGAAATAAAGCAAAGCAGCAGGAAAGTAGATCCCATCACATAGAAGCTTGTCTTGAGCTTGGGAAAATGTTCTTTTACCAGAAGGCTTGATGTCATCTTTCCTTCACAGTCTTTAGGTTCCTTATTCCAGTTCGTATAGGAATCCATTTCTTCCTGGAAAGAAATGCAGTATCATTATTTTGCCACAAATATTTTGCACTGGTCAACGTGAACCCATACTTTTTGTGTTTTCCGGGTCTATTTTACCACATTTGATGCTCGGTGCACGAGAATCATGACTTGTCCCATAGTCTCAAGGACTTCAAATGGACCTTCCCAATTACACTCCCATGGACCACTCTTGCGAAAGGTTTTGATCATCACTAGAGCACCTTTCTTGAATTTGGACTCATAGGGTGGCTCCATTTTCTGCATTCTCGATGCCGCATATGGCAGAATCGCTTTCAGGTTCTCCTGTAGCGATCTCAACCATTGGGACCTTGAGATAGCATCTTTTTGTGGAGTGGATAAAAATGGCTCATGTGGAAACCACAATGGCATTTTCCTTCCCGTCATCAACTCAAACGGAGTGAATTGAGTTGTAGAAGAGATTGAACCTCTCATACTCATGAGTATGAAGGGTACCTTGTCAACCCAAGTGTTACCTTTGTCCAAAAGCATCTTTGCTATTCTGGATTTGATTGTTCTATTCATTCTTTCCACAATTCCCGCAGATTGTGGATGATAGGGGACATAAAATTGTTGTCGTGCCCCTAGAATAGCACAAGCAGTTTGCATGATTTTACCTGTAAAATGGCTTCCTCGATCGGAGGTAATCATCCTTGGGATCCCCCAAGTGCAAAAGACATGTTGTACCAATTCCCTTGCTGTGGACAAAGCATCATCTTTCCTAACAGGTAATATTTCTACCCATTTTGAGAACACATCTACCACAATCAATGCATACCTGAGACCATGTTTACCTGAGGGTAAAGGACCAATATAGTCTATTTGCAGTGTAGACCATGGACCATCTGCAGGTGCGATTCGTAAAAGCGGTGGCTTCTGTCCTTTAGGTCTTGGATTTATTTGGGCACAAATGAGACATGATAGTACAACACTTTGAACTGTTTCGTCCATTTTTTCCCAATAAAATTTCTCCTTGAGAATGATTAACAATTTCTGTTGACCCAAGTGACCTAAACTCTCATGGTTGTATCGAGTGAATTCTACCTGTAGATGTTTTGGTACAACGGGACGCAATTCTCCATTTGAATTGTGACACAAAACCACATTTTCACAGATAAAAGGAGGCTTTGGATCATCCTGAGAAGTAACAAGAGAAGGATCTTTTCTCTGTTCTTCTGCAAATGAAGGTATGTATGTGTCTGCTCTTTGAACCGCTGAAATCTCAGAAGGTTCAGAGTCAAACACTTCCTCTCCTGTCAGGGCAGCTTCTTTGTCTAGAGCATCTGCGGTTGCATTTCCTACAGACTTGCCCTGAGGAAGCCGCTCAGGCGGCGACATGCGTTGGCCTGCTAACCCTGGGTATACTGCCGCTTTATATTCATGCTTGACTCCCCACTACTGGTCTGGTCTCTCTTGACTATCAGATTATATGCACTTACTGGTTGAACTGGTATTGTACCTGTGCATTAGACTGTGCATTAGACTTTAGCTGCAGCATGCACTATTAACAAACCCCCTGGGAGGTTCTGTATTGTTTATGGATATGTGCTCAAACGTCCATGGTTTATGTACATGCTCAGGATATTTAGGATCAGGAATTTATTCTTATGTCCTGTGATTGTCCTTCTATATAATCGTTATATCCAATGCATCTGTAGGTAACCCTTTCCCTCTCTATGACTGTATATCTTATAGGGATATGTTACAGACATTCACCTAAGAGACGTTGTTGCTGCTTGTGTGGGTCCAGATCAAACATTGGGTACATTTCAGCATTTCTATTTGGCATCATTTACAGCATCTAAACCTTGGCTATTTATGTATTTATCTTCACCATCTCCTATGTAATGCTGTTATTTTTATTATTTGCCCAGGGTGAACCGACCTCACCTCTTGTTTGCATGTTCACTTTTGTATCTTTGGTTTTAAATGGTTTTAAATATTGATATACAATAAAGGCAAATTATATATTTTTTACTATCGGTGTGCATTTGATTCATGTGCGGTTGCTTTCTTCTCCTTCTTCTCTGCATTTCCTACAGATAACTCATCATCAGATCTTTTATGTGCAGCGACTTTTACTATAGCAAATCTATTTGGGGCCCTAGATGCCATCTCAAAAATTGATTTTAGAGTATCGCGGTGCACCAAGGCCTTGTTGGAGGAATCTACATAGCCTCTCCTTTCCCAAACAGGCAGATAATCGGTTAGGGACCTGACAACATAGGAGCTATCACTGTAGATTACCATTGGAGTTTGATCATCAGCTTCATTCAGCTGTAGGACCATTCTTACCGCTTCTATCTCTGCCCTTTGAGCTGAGAAATGACTCGGTAACTTGTGTTTTACCACTTGTCCTCGCTTGGAATAGAGAATTCCATATCCTGTGTGATAGTGTCCTTCCAGAAAAAATCTAGAACCGTCTACAAACACAGGTTCATCTGCGTCTTCCGACTGTCGTCTGAAGAGAGATGGACTTGGTTCATGGAACGTTTGCAGACAATCATGGGTTTGTCCTTCATACTGCATCAATTGAGGAAGAACATATTTGGCCTTATAATCTACCTCAATTTGATTTGGAGACAATGAGAGCAACCAATGGGCAAATCTCTGATGTGACACACCTGGGATGTTTTTCTCAAAGAGAAGTTTCAGTGTGGAATGTGGCGTTTGGAGAATAACCTTTTGGAACCCGATGATGTGTTGAGTGATTTTTATCGCAAAATACACTCCCACCAGGTGTCTTGCGCACACCTCAAACCCCCTCTCAACAGGTGAAAGAAGCTTAGAGAAGTAACCCAAGATTCTCCATTCCGCCCCCCCTTGCAGCTGCAGCAAAACCACAGAGATGCTTGTCTCTGAAGTGTGTGCTTGAAGCGCAAAAGGTGCGTTCTTTTCCACCATACTTAACGCAGGTGCGTGTTGTAGATCATGTTTCAATTGTGTGAAGGCTTTTTCCTGTTCGACACCCCAGGGACCAAAATAATCATCATTATCACCTTTTAAAAGATCATACAAAGGTCTGGCTTTGTCAGCAACATTTTCAATGAAATCCCTTGAGTAATTTACAAGTCCTAAAAAATGTCTTAGTGCCTTGTGTGATGTTGGAATTGGAAGGGATGCGATTGCCTCAATTCTGTCCTGTAGGGGTCGCCGTGCACCTGGACTTAGCAGAACTCCTAAAAACCTGACCTCAGTCTGCATCAGCTTGACCTTTTTGGTATTCAGTTTTAAACCTGCATCATGCAGCAGCTCAAACAATTCTGCAAGTAGAGTCACGTGCAACTCCTTGTCCTCTGTACTCAACAAGATATCGTCCACATATTGCAATAAACATTCCGGATGAGAAAATTTCGACAAAACGTTTGCTAGCGCCTGATGAAAAATGCTTGGCGACATACTAGCCCCTTGAGGAAGACGACAACATACAAATTGTTGATCCAGGTGGTTAAATGCAAGCCTATATTGACAACTTTTCTCAATCGGTATACTGAAGAAACCATTACTGATATCCAATACTGAGAAATACTTTGCCTTAGCATCCAATCTCGACATCATGTCATGTGTATCAGCTACAATCGGTGCAACATTGGGAGTAAACTTATTGAACATCCTCAAGTCCAACAACATCCGATAGCTACCATCGCTTTTCAGAACACACCACAATGGATTGTTACAAACAGAATTTGCCTTTCGTATCACACCTTGAGCCAACAATTCCTGAATAATTTTAGACATCGGAGCAACTGACTCTGGAGGCAACTTATACTGACGCTGTGGAGGCGGATCTCGGCCTTCAATTTTAACAACAACATCCTTCATGGTTCCAACCTCATTTCTGTACTGAGCCCATAAAGAAGGAAACCGCTGTACTATCTCAGTCAATACTTCATCACCACCAGTTTCAGGCTACAAATGATCTGCTGAATAGGATAACTGAAGTGAGCACTAATATATATATTTTATGAGTGCAAGCCAAAAAATACATACTATACAAAGGATAAGGCTGCACATCAAACATAGATAATGGTATAATGCCTCAAGCATATGGAAAAATATTGGAATATACAATGAAAAATGCTACTTGCTAATTTGAACATGTGAATAATGAATTGCATACTTGCCATGAATATTAGGAAAAAGGAGATATTTAGCAATCGCATTGATCAATGTAACTGAGCCCCAAGACCTCGTCAAGGTATATCTCTATATTGGGGTCCCTAGCTCTGTGACCCTAACTGTGTGTCATCTCATTGCAATTAAAAACTGCTGTGGGTGGAGAGGGGTAACTAAGGACTTTCTTATATAGGAGATGGAAAAAACATGGCCGAAAGGGGCGGAGCTGTGTTCACATTCAGAAAAAAACTACATATAACTGAATAGGATAACTGAAGTGAGCACTAATATATATATTTTATGAGTGCAAGCCAAAAAATACATACTATACAAAGGATAAGGCTGCACATCAAACATAGATAATGGTATAATGCCTCAAGCATATGGAAAAATATTGGAGTATACAATGAAAAATGCTACTTGCTAATTTGAACATGTGAATAATGAATTGCATACTTGCCATGAATATTAGGAAAAAGGAGATATTTAGCAATCGCATTGATCAATGTAACTAATTGCTATTGCTAAATATCTCCTTTTTCCTAATATTCATGGCAAGTATGCAATTCATTATTCACATGTTCAAATTAGCAAGTAGCATTTTTCATTGTATATTCCAATATTCTTCCATATGCTTGAGGCATTATACCATTATCTATGTTTGATGTGCAGCCTTATCCTTTGTATAGTATGTATTTTTTGGCTTGCACTCATAAAATATATATATTAGTGCTCACTTCAGTTATCCTATTCAGTTATATGTAGTTTTTTTCTGAATGTGAACACAGCTTCGCTCCTTTCGGCCATGTTTTTTCCATCTCCTATATAAGAAAGTCCTTAGTTACCCCTCTCCACCCACAGCAGTTTTTAATTGCAATGAGATGACACACAGTTAGGGTCACAGAGCTAGGGACCCCAATATAGAGATATACCTTGACGAGGTCTTGGGGCTCAGTTACATTGATCAATGCGATTGCTAAATATCTCCTTTTTCCTAATATTCATGGCAAGTATGCAATTCATTATTCACATGTTCAAATTAGCAAGTTGCATTTTTCATTGTATATTCCAATATTTTTCCATATGCTTGAGGCATTATACCATTATCTATGTTTGATGTGCAGCCTTATCCTTTGTATAGTATGTATTTTTTGGCTTGCACTCATAAAATATATATATTAGTGCTCACTTCAGTTATCCTATTCAGTTATATGTAGTTTTTTTCTGAATGTGAACACAGCTCCACCCCTTTCGGCCATGTTTTTTCCATCTCCTACATAAGAAAGTCCTTAGTTACCCCTCTCCACCCACAGCAGTTTTTAATTGCAATGAGATGACACACAGTTAGGGTCACAGAGCTAGGGACCCCAATATAGAGATATACCTTGACGAGGTCTTGGGGCTCAGTTACATTGATCAATGCGATTGCTAAATATCTCCTTTTTCCTAATATTCATGGCAAGTATGCAATTCATTATTCACATGTTCAAATTAGCAAGTAGCATTTTTCATTGTATATTCCAATATTTTTCCATATGCTTGAGGCATTATACCATTATCTATGTTTGATGTGCAGCCTTATCCTTTGTATAGTATGTATTTTTTGGCTTGCACTCATAAAACATATATATATTAGTGCTCACTTCAGTTATCCTATTCAGTTATATGTAGTTTTTTTCTGAATGTGAACACAGCTCCGCCCCTTTCGGACATGTTTTTTCCATCTCCTATATAAGAAAGTCCTTAGTTACCCCCCTCCACCCACAGCAGTTTTTAATTGCAATGAGATGACACACAGTTAGGGTCACAGAGCTAGGGACCCCAATATAGAGATATACCTTGACGAGGTGTTGGGGCTCAGTTACATTGATCAATGCGATTGCTAAATATCTCCTCTTTCCTAATATTCATGGCAAGTATGCAATTCATTATTCACATGTTCAAATTAGCAAGTTGCATTTTTCATTGTATATTCCAATATTTTTCCATATGCTTGAGGCATTATACCATTATCTATGTTTGATGTGCAGCCTTATCCTTTGTATAGTATGTATTTTTTGGCTTGCACTCATAAAATATATATATTAGTGCTCACTTCAGTTATCCTATTCAGTTATATGTAGTTTTTTTCTGAATGTGAACACAGCTCCGCCCCTTTCGGCCATGTTTTTTCCATCTCCTATATAAGAAAGTCCTTAGTTACCCCTCTCCACCCACAGCAGTTTTTAATTGCAATGAGATGACACACAGTTAGGGTCACAGAGCTAGGGACCCCAATATAGAGATATACCTTGACGAGGTCTTGGGGCTCAGTTACATTGATCAATGCGATTGCTAAATATCTCCTTTTTCCTAATATTCATGGCAAGTATGCAATTCATTATTCACATGTTCAAATTAGCAAGTAGCATTTTTCATTGTATATTCCAATATTTTTCCATATGCTTGAGGCATTATACCATTATCTATGTTTGATGTGCAGCCTTATCCTTTGTATAGTATGTATTTTTTGGCTTGCACTCATAAAATATATATATTAGTGCTCACTTCAGTTATTCTATTCAGTTATATGTAGTTTTTTTCTGAATGTGAACACAGCTCCGCCCCTTTCGGCCATGTTTTTTCCGTCTCCTATATAAGAAAGTCCTTAGTTACCCCTCTCCACCCACAGCAGTTTTTAATTGCAATGAGATGACACACAGTTAGGGTCACAGAGCTAGGGACCCCAATATAGAGATATACCTTGACGAGGTGTTGGGGCTCAGTTACATTGATCAATGTGATTGCTAAATATCTCCTTTTTCCTAATATTCATGGCAAGTATGCAATTCATTATTCACATGTTCAAATTAGCAAGTAGCATTTTTCATTGTATATTCCAATATTTTTCCATATGCTTGAGGCATTATACCATTATCTATGTTTGATGTGCAGCCTTATCCTTTGTATAGTATGTATTTTTTGGCTTGCACTCATAAAATATATATATTAATGCTCACTTCAGTTATCCTATTCAGTTATATGTAGTTTTTTTCTGAATGTGAACACAGCTCCGCCCCTTTCGGCCATGTTTTTTCCATCTCCTATATAAGAAAGTCCTTAGTTACCCCTCTCCACCCACAGCAGTTTTTAATTGCAATGAGATGACACACAGTTAGGGTCACAGAGCTAGGGACCCCAATATAGAGATATACCTTGACGAGGTCTTGGGGCTCAGTTACATTGATCAATGCGATTGCTAAATATCTCCTTTTTCCTAATATTCATGGCAAGTATGCAATTCATTATTCACATGTTCAAATTAGCAAGTAGCATTTTTCATTGTATATTCCAATATTTTTCCATATGCTTGAGGCATTATACCATTATCTATGTTTGATGTGCAGCCTTATCCTTTGTACACAAATGATCTGCTGACACTACATCGGTCAACCAAATGGTCCCGACATGACTGTATTCATTTGGATCAATAACTACCGCCTTACAACCGTTAGAGTCTTTCCAAACTGTTATGTTACCCAAATCAATAATCCAGCCATGCTTTTCCATAAAATCAGTGCCAATTATATTCTCAGTATCCTGACAACACCAAATATCCATTTTCGTTTTCAAAAAACCAGGTATTTCCAAAGAAACATCCTGCGCTAATGTCACCTTTGTTCCATTTTTACCACTGAAACCAACAATTGTACATACAGGGGAATCTGGCTTTAAATGTAAATCAACATTTGTGACACTCAATTGCGCACCTGTATCAAGGAGAAATGTTACTTCCTGACCTTCAAGATTTACCTTTAAAAATGGTCGACCACAGCTATCCATTGAAACTCGAGTAACAAATTCCAGTGGATGGAGCCTGGGCACCGGCTTTGCTAGTCAGGAGGATGGAGAAGGGAGAAGAGCAGCAGGTGTCTTGCTCCTTCCATCCAATCCCTGTATGGTCATTTCCCTAATTTGTCTGGTCAGAGGTGCATATGGTGATTGGTTATTTCTGTTGTCAGTATGAGTGGGCATGTATGAAGGTGGAGGTGCTGAAGATGGTGGAGGTGCACTGGATGTGTTTGGCATCAGTCCATTTTCTTTACCCAGCCTTTCCTCAGCTCCCACCCTTAGGAATTTCTTGCATTCCCACTTCAGATGTCCGGGTAGGCCACAGAAAAAGCAGTGTATATTGCTCTTACTGTTACCCCCCCCCCTGAATTTTTGTTTTTAGAATTCAACACCGGTCTTTTGTTTTTGGTTTGTTTTTCCTGGGATACTAATGTGTCAGTGGTCCCCTCTATCATTGCTATTTTTGACTTTACCTGATTTTGCTTCATTCGTCTACGTATTCTATCAATAAATGACGTGGCCTCTTGTAAATTGTTCATCCTAGAAGCAATTTCGAATGAAGCAGGGTGCAAATATTTAAACTTTTTAACAAAGGCCTTGACCATGGAAGTCGGTTCTTGATCAGGTCCGATTTCCATTATCAAACGATATCCTTGTTCGAATTTCACTAAGAATATGTATGGATCCTCCTGTATGTGTGTCTTAAGGTTTTCTAACAATTCGACTGTTGGGGTAGACTCTCCTGTGGTAAAAAAATTAACTGTCTCAGCCTATCTTCCTTTGTGTCATGGATCAGGTCATCCTGTTCGTTTGGCCTAGGTGTTGCTTGTAACCTTTTTGCCATGTGGGAGGGAAGCCATACCCTGAATATCTTGTTTCTCTGATCATTCGTCAGATTATATTTATCCGAATGTGACTCAAAAATGTCCGCATTATGGAAGGCGTCCATTTTATCATCATATTTGGGTATGTCTTTAATGATTTTCATTAATTGGTCATGGATTTTAATGTTAAGATGGGCTGCCTTGTCATGTAACTTCTTTTTTCGCAGTTCCTCCTCATTTAGACTCTCGTCCTTAGCTGTATCCAGCCGGTCCGGTATGTCGGAACCTGAGGCAGGTGATGCGGAAGCATCTTTCGTGTTCTGTCTCGTATTAACAGATACATATTTAATATCTTTCCGTAATTTTGATATTAAATCTGCTCTTGTTTCCAACTGATCTTCCAGATGTTCGATATGTTCTGCTAATATTGAACAATTTGGACAATCTGTTGTTTCTGCATCTGTGATGTGTGTATCTGTTGTATTGGGTGTATCAGTTGTATTGGGTGTATCTGTCACCATGCAGATGGTGTGTGCATATGGCTGTGCCCCACCCACCATGGAGTTGTAAGTGTAAACCATACCCAATACATTCTGTATCTTTTTCTGTAACCGTTTCACAGTAAAAAACTTCTTATCTAACTTAGCATTCTCAAGTTCACATTGCCGGTACAGATTTGACCATAACTGTGCGTCACTATGTGTATGGTCAAATAAATACTCCACATGACTTTGTCTAGAATAATCATGAATGAAATCCATATCTCACCAATATGTGATGCGTTGTCCTGGAATGACTCCAATCGTCTATGGGTCGATCGTCCTGGAATGGCTCCAATCGTCTATGGGTCGATGGTCCTCTGTGTCCTAGAAGGATTACCCTGGGGATCTCCTGGATTGGAAGTCCTCAGGTGTCCGTCAAGGCTTGACACATACGACCTCCGTGCAGCTTGTCACGTCAAACCTCTCCAAGGTTCCGTGATGTAGACACAGTGTATCGTCTTTGCCTGCAGTCTTTGGACAGAGATTTTACTCCACTGACCCGATCCCCCTTCTCGGACAAAAGGCAGGGAATGACGTAAGAAAAAAAGTCCCACAGGAAGAAAAGGCAGTGTGAAAAAAAATCACCACGCACAGAAAACAGCTGTGCCTCTCAATCATTCAGGCTGATGCTCGCCAAATATGTTAGAAATACGGTTGATGTGACATATGCTAAGCCAGTATATTAATGATTGGAGCAAAATAGGTGCAAAAACATATGTGGATTTATTCAGTAGAAGTTAAAGTCATTACAGAAAAGTAACTTCTTGTCTTTAGTTAGTGAAGAGAAATAGATAAGTAGAGAAAAAGAGTTCATTTATCTTACATAGCTGTGATGTTGTGATAAGCCGTCCCTCTCTCGATCATCTGGTGAGAATGCTCCCATTCTACTTCTGAGTGAGTGTTCTTTGAAGTGTGGTCCGCTTTTATAATTCAAACCCCACCCCCTGATTCTCCTCATCTCTTTACATGGTCTAGCTATCATTTTTAGATATCCATTATGTCATATCACGTGATTCATAATTTGCAGAATAAGTGTCATGCGCAGTGAAGACTTGTAAAACTAAATCACTTTACCATAGAATGTAAAATATATAGAACTCTTTGAAGCTCGCTGACCTTTGACCTTAGTGTAACAGTAAGAAGATTCTCAATTCTAATTTCAGATCTTTGCACAAATTCCAGTTAGAATATAGCACTACGTTGTCAGCTACTTGATGAACAATGGCAGATGGTTTGGTTCTACCATGTCAAACCTTTGGTTAGAGATTTCAACTCACAGGCTCTCTTAAAGGGATGGGCGAAATACACACATTATATGAATGTATGTATTCAAGTTTATGAATCAAATCTCCATAAACTCACTATTTTACACTGAGTCTGGAAGATGTATGGTGCGGGAGGCCAGACCATGGATTGTACTAAACTGGTGACTTCACTCTGTTCCAGAGGTACTCTGTTGCCCCTATTCTGGCAACCTCACTCCTGTGCCCCCGGGTCCCCGTTACACGGACCCAGCTCCTGGCACCCTCCTTTCTCTTTCACTACTACTTCAGATCTCTCCGTCCCCTCCCACCAGGTGGTCTAGCCCCATTTGTTTCTGACTACCCAATGAGCCCTGGTGTGAGTGGCAACTGGGGTTTTGGTTGTGTGTTGCTGTTGCTGGCACTGGTGTTCCAGGTCCCAGGGGGTAGGTCCTGCATCCCTGTGAGGATGCAGTTCCCTGTAGTGCCCTGAGTGGCTCAGGGGCGCAAACATAAGCAATTCAGTGACCTCCATAAGACCCGCAACACACATCCGTGTTTTTTTTTTTGTACGTGTGCAGTACGTATTTGCACGTACCGGAGACATGTACACACGGAGACCCATGTTAATCAATGGTAGATGGCACACGCACGTAAAATCACACGGAACATGTGTCCGTGTCGTAAGTACGTGTGTGCGCTTTTCTACACGGACGACATGTCCGTTTTTTGCCGGCAGCACGCAGGCACGGACCCGCTTTAGTCTATGGGTCCGTGCCTGCACGGACCGCACACAGAGTATGTCAGTGTTCAGCACGTATTATCCGTGTCCGTTTTTCATCACAAAATTTGAAACACCTGTTACCAATCTATCAGGTCAATTGTAGGCCATTAATTCTGGCGCTAAACATACATTTCCTGTCTCATTTGCACGCCAGACAGCAGCTGGGCACCTGTCCTCTCACTGCAGGGGAACTTTGAGCACAGAGAACAACACAGGTACTGAGCATGGCGCCCAGAATTGATACAGAGAGGCTGATTGGAGAAGTAGAGAGGCATCCAGAGCTGTGGGACACACGTGTTGATGGCTATCATGACAGGTTAATGGTGGAACGAGCCTGGATGGCTGTGGCAGAGATAGTCTACCCTAGGAATGGATGGTCTCAATGTACCCCTGGAAAGAAAAATAGATATGATGAGTACAGATATTTGCATTGCTTCTGTCTTTACCTACATGTGCTCATTCTGTAGGCAGATTAGATCCATATTTGTATAGTTTGTTTTGCAGGTACAGTGCCTGCAAGTAGTTTTCAACCCCCTGCAGATTTAGCAGGTTTGATAAGATGCAAATAAGTTAGAGCCTTCAAACTTCAAACAAGAGCAGGATTTATTAACAGATGCATAAATCTTACAAACCAACAAGTTATGTTGCTCAGTTAAATTTTAATAAATTTTCAACATAAAAGTGTGGGTCAATTATTATTCAACCCCTAGGTTTAATATTTTGTGGAATAACCCTTGTTTGCAATAACAGCTAATAATCGTCTTTTATAAGACCTGATCAGGCCGGCACAGGTCTCTGGAGTTATCTTGGCCCACTCCTCCATGCAGATCTTCTCCAAGTTATCTAGGTTCTTTGGGTGTCTCATGTGGACTTTATTCTTGAGCTCCTTCCACAAGTTTTCAATTGGGTTAAGGTCAGGAGACTGACTAGGCCACTGCAACACCTTGATTTTTTCCCTCTTGAACCAGGCCTTGGTTTTCTTGGCTGTGTGCTTTGGGTCGTTGTCTTGTTGGAAGATGAAATGACGACCCATCTTAAGATCCTTGATGGAGGAGCGGAGGTTCTTGGCCAAAATCTCCAGGTAGGCCGTGCTATCCATCTTCCCATGGATGCGGACCAGATGGCCAGGCCCCTTGGCTGAGAAACAGCCCCACAGCATGATGCTGCCACCACCATGCTTGACTGTAGGGATGGTATTCTTGGGGTCGTATGCAGTGCCATCCAGTCTCCAAACGTCACGTGTGTGGTTGGCACCAAAGATCTCGATCTTGGTCTCATCAGACCAGAGAACCTTGAACCAGTCTGTCTCACAGTCCTCCAAGTGATCATGAGCAAACTGTAGACAGCCTTGACATGATGCTTTGAAAGTAAAGGTACCTTACGGGCTCGTCTGGAACAGAGACCATTGCGGTGGAGTACGTTACTTATGGTATTGACTGAAACCAATGTCCCCACTGCCATGAGATCTTCCCGGAGCTCCTTCCTTGTTGTCCTTGGGTTAGCCTTGACTCTTCGGACAAGCCTGGCCTCGGCACGGGAGGAAACTTTCAAAGGCTGTCCAGGCCGTGGAAGGCTAACAGTAGTTCCATAAGCCTTCCACTTCCGGATGATGCTCCCAACAGTGGAGACAGGTAAGCCCAACTCCTTGGAAAGGGTTTTGTACCCCTTGCCAGCCTTGTGACCCTCCACGATATTGTCTCTGATGGCCTTGGAATGCTCCTTTGTCTTTCCCATGTTGACCATGTATGAGTGCTGTTCACAAGTTTGGGGAGGGTCTTAATTAGTCAGAAAAGGCTGGAAAAAGAGATAATTAATCCAAACATGTGAATCTCATTGTTCTTTGTGCCTGAAATACTTCTTAATACTTTAGGGGAACCAAACAGAATTCTGGTGGTTTGAGGGGTTGAATAATAAATGACCCTCTGAATAAACTTTTCACAATTTAAAAAAAAAAGAAAATAAAAATAACATTCTTTTTTTGCTGCAGTGCATTTCACACTTCCAGGCTGATCTACAGTCCAAATGTCACAATGCCAAGTTAATTCCGAATGTGTAAACCTGCTAAATCTGCAGGGGGTTGAATACTACTTGTAGGCACTGTATTAATATGCCTGACTCATTTTGAGATACACTGGAGACTCACAAACAGGAGAGTGTATTTTATTGGCCTTTTGAAGTATTCATTGCAGTTTACTAGTAATGTCAGCATGTGTATATGTGGTCTGCAAAGCATTTTATGCATGTACAAAAGGCATTTCAGGATGGTTAAGCCACTATTAAACATGTTTGGGTTTTTTGTGCTTTTTCTATTGCAAATGTGCTGTGAAATGTCTATACATTTTGAGTTGTATTTTTATGTTTAGTTTATTATGCATGTTCATTGGTGTCACCATGTCTGGAATGGTAACAGTAATGTGTAGTGTATAATGGAAAATCTTTGTGCAACATATGGCACTTCATGGGTTTGTTGTCATTTTATTTCTCATGGCTAAAGGTCCAGTCACAATAAGCAACTTACCAGCGATCCCAACAACGATAGGGATCGCTGGTAAGTTGCTAGGAGGTTGCTGGTGAGATGTCACACTGCGACGCTCCAGCGATCCCACCAGCAACCTGACCTGGCAGGGATCTCTGGAGCGTGGCTACACGAGTTGCTGGTGAGCTCACCAGCAACCAGTGACCAGCCCCCAGTCTCCTAGTTACAGCACACATCGGGTTAATTAACCCGATGTGTGCTGCAGCTAAATGTGCAGAGAGCAGGGAGCAGCGCACACTGCTTAGCGCTGGCTCCTTGCTCTCCTAGCTACAGCACACATCGGGTTAATTAACCCGATGTGTCCTGCAGCTACATGTGCACAGAGCAGGAGCCGGCAGCACAGGCAGTGAGAGCGGCGGAGGCTGGTAACAAAGGTAAATATCGGGTAACCAAGGACAGGGCTTCTTGGTTACCCGATGTTTACATTGGTTACCAGCCTTCGCAGAAGCCGGCTCCTGCTGCCTGCACATTTAGTTGTTGCTGTCTCGCTGTCACACACAGCGATCTGTGCTTCACAGCGGGACAGCAACAACTAAAAAATGGCCCAGGACATTCAGCAACAACCAACGACCTCACAGCAGGGGCCAGGTTGTTGCTGGATGTCACACACCGCAACATCGCTAGCAACGTCACAAAGGTTGTTCGTTAGCAGCGATGTTGCTAGCGATGTTGCTTAGTGTGACGGGGCCTTTACTGAAGGTTTTTTTTTGGTAATTTACAAGGAGATAAATGATTATACAGTTGTTTAAGATTTTTACTGGTGAACTTGTTTTCTTTCTCATGCTTATTGTGTTATTATGTCACTATATGAGTGTTATGGGTTGTTGTTTTCATACACAGGGATGTGTGTTCCAATTTTTTTAGAAATGCTGCAATACAAGACTAATTATTTAAATTAACTTATTTTTTAAATCTTCAATTGTTAGAATTTGTGACTTTATTTTACAATTATTTTTTTTTTTTAACAGTGGATCTTGTAAAACGGCGATGGCGCTCAGCCCGTGACCAGTTCAGAAGAGAATATAACCCAGTGTCCACCACAGCTGCCGATGCAAAATAGAAAAAATATGTCCATTATGAAAAACTGAGCTTCCTTATGCCCATTATGGAAGTACCAAAGTAAGTTTAAACTATTACATCACATGGTGTTTTTTTTTTTTTAAATGCACACATTAATTTTTTTTATTTCATCAAAGTACAGAGGATAATCTTGAAGATAGTGAGGAAGCCCAGTCAGCAGTATTAACAGCGGCCTCTTCTTCTGAGATGGAGCCTACCTCATATCAACCACCAACAATCCCCATCACCAGCCAGCCAGACGCAGAAGAAATGTCCTCTGATTTGGGTTTGTGAACAAGTCAATCCACTAATGTAATTGCAGGCCAGTCTACAGGGCAACAAAATGGCCCTTCACCAGTTCTTGCAGAGAGTAGTCCACAGCTACATGCAGGCACACAGCCAAGAATATCAACTAATACCATGCGCACAGTAGCACAATCTATCCGTGGACGCCGACATAGGCGTTATGAAGACTTACGTTCCCTGCCAGATATCATTGATACTAGAATTATTCACATGATGAATTCACTGATACCAGAGAGTGATGGAGAGAGATTTTGCCGCTCCCTTTCTCCCTCTCTTGCATTGGTTGCACCTGATAGGCAGGACAGATTGAGGGCGTCCTTAACACTAATATCTGCTACCCAACGTGAGCCAGAACCCATATATTGTTTTGAAGTGATAGAACAATGGAGAGCTAATCCACGTGGCCCACACACAAACACAACTCAACAAACTGTGGAAACCCAAACAGAGGAACATTTCTCTAATTTTCAACTTAATCCTGTAGTGCAACAAACACATATACAGTGTCCATCTTGTTCTATATTAACTGATGTACAAATTAGGCCAACAGTTGTCCGACACCAAACAGGTACATTAATGACACAAAGGTCATCTCAACAGCCTTCATTTGTCCCACAAATATCCCAACAGACACCAATGCAAACCTCTTTTAACTATCCTAGTATTGTTAGTAATGTTCATAGACTACCTCAAATGTTTCAACAACCAACATCCTACCATGTTCCTAATAATCCACAACAACAGTACTTTCAACAACAGACTTACCCAACTAACTTCACATACACACATACTCCGCCTCTTCCAACACATCAATATAGATGGTTGTTGGTCTTCCATCTGCTCAAACAACTGCATCATTATTTGTTCCAAGTACAACAACTGTTACTAGTGGAAACACTGATCAGTCACTCACTACAACATCTAGTGTTGTGCAGCAAACATATTCTGTAGATGTCAATGCAATGGAGACTACACAGGAAAGCATCACTAGCCTAGAGGATTTAGTTGAATCATAATGTGATATTGTATGTATTATTTTACTTTTTGGTATCTTTTCTAGGGTATTGCTGGTGGGAAAACATATCAAAATGTAACACATTACTTACTCTATATGCATGTGGTCATATTTATGTTTTACTTCCCAAAAAATCAATAGAAATTACTCTATCACTTCAAAATCAATACCTGCCTGTTAGAATTTAGCCTTGCTCTGGACATGTTGTTTGGACCATCCATTAGAATAAACTGGGTTTAGGGAAAAAATGCACGCACATAAACCACTACACTAACATTCAGACACCTTTATTATAAAAATCCAGCCACTATGCAGTATCTGCATATTGTCTGGTCTCATACTTGTATTCCAATAGTGTCAAACAAATTATGCTTGCGTGACATTATTGCATAATAAAGTATGGTGTTTTGTATGGGCTAATGTCCCTGACAAAATTGATCAAAACAAAACAAAAAAAATACAGGGTGTATTGCAAAAGATAACATACATACATAGGTAAAATAATAATTCTGGACTATTTTTTTCTAAAACAATTTGCCATATTTTTATTAGTCATGTACATTCAGTAGTACTGTTTTTAGAATAACAAAAATTCCAGATTTTATAGCAATATAGTTATATCACAATAGCTTATGGGGACCACAAACACAACCAACCAACAAAAAAAAACACAAATTATACCTATGTATGGTCATTTTCTCTTTTGTATTACATATGTGTTTGTGCTTATGTAACCAAGTGATAAAAAACTATAACAATGTCAAAATTATACATGACTATGGTGATTTAAACTAAAATAATCTTTAAACTGATTCCTCACTTGTAGACCAGAAGTGGACACAGTGGTTCTAACACTACCATTCTCTACAAATGGTACATTTAAAGCAGGCAACTCCTCAATGTCTTCGTCATTGCTTTCATGTAATCTACAGTAATTATGTAACACTACTGTAGCTTTAATGACAGCCTTGACGGTGGTTGGTTGGAGTTGGATGGTGGTTTGATAAATGCTCCATCTTGAGGCCAAAATGCCAAAGGCACGTTCAACATAGCAACGTGCTCTGGCCAATTTGCTATTAAATAGGGCTTTTGATCTGTCCAGCCCCCTTCTGGGATATGGACGCATCAAATGCCTAGACAATGCAAACCCCTGATCTTCAACCATTACAAAAGGAACAATAGGGCCATTAGTACCAAACAATGGTCTTGGTGCAGGCAAAGTTAAACTATCAGACATTAATCGTCTTGCTAAACGTGAGCTTCTGAAAATGCGTGCATCTGAGGCACTGCCATAGGCCCCAATATCAGCAAATAAAAAGCAGTAGTTTGTATCTACCATGGCCAAAATAACTACAGAAAAAAACTTATGATAATTAAAATATCTTGATGCAGAGTTCGGTGGTTTCTTCACTCTAATGTGCTTTCCGTCAATGGCGCCAATACAATTAGGGAAAGCTGTTTTCTCCAAAAATTCATCTGAAATGTGCATCCATTCCTGTGTTGAAGGCAGCTGCATGACATGATGCCTAAGGGTCTCCCATAGCACAGTGCAGGTATGCAGGATAATCTTGCCAATTGTGAACCTTCCCAATAAGAATTCGAAATGTAGACTGCTGATGGATTGGCCAGTTGCTAGGTAGCTGAAATAGAATAAAAACATGACATTACTTTGACTATTCATGTAAGTTGTATTTCACACCAAATATTTGTATCATCCAATGACTGGCGATATACTGTGTATGACTATTTTTTTATTGCTTTTGTTGGGAAAACATATGTGATCTTTACTTTCCATATTGGAAAAATATTTATTTTTCTGTTTAATAAACAAGCTTGTTCAACAAATAATTAAATTTTAAATTACATAATTTAAACAAAATTATGCCTTTGTGATTTAACATGTATTTCAAAATAACAGATAAAACATGAGTATTCATGACAACAGCTACCATAAAGTCACCAACAGTCGTTCCTCAGGGGAGATGCTGAGGCGCATAGAGGTGTCCTGATGCTTCAAACGATGGTACACAAGGCCAAGGATGTTGTCAAATGAATTCATGGTGAGATGGCAGTAGGCTTGGAATTTTGGTGGCAATTTCCGCATTTCGCCATAGAGAATATTAAAATGCCCATGTGTTTTCCTGAGCTTCACAAGGGGGTGGATCCACATCCTTCTCTCCAGTGGTGGCTCTTCTTCAATCATATGTCGCCTAACCCCAAATCTCCTAGATATCAACCAGAGCAAATACATGATTCCTTCATTGGAGTGAGACATTTTGGAGTGTGTCTAATGTGAGAATAAGCTCAGAAGCCAAGTTTGTTAAGGTTTTTTAAGCAAACTAACCAAATTGGGTAGTTAATTAACCAATTTAACACACCAGGAGCACATTATGATGGGCTAACAAGGTTATTTGTTTGAAAATACGGATCTGAAAAAACGGACGGCACACGGACTGCACACGTACGTATTGTATTTCAATACGGACATTCCACACGCACACACGGCTCGCATACGCCATCACACGGATGCCATACGTACCGGAGAAACGCCCCAAAAAAAATGGAACACGGACCCGAAAAACGGACCGTGTCACACGGACGATTTTTCTGCGGAAGTGTGTTTTAGGCCTAGAAAAAGGGAACCTTTCACCAGGTCAAAAATCACCAGTTTTTGCTCTTCTTTTATTATCACTGCTCCTCTTAGTATTCTGTATTTTGTTTGTTTTTTTAAATCCAACTGTTTCACAGATTTGTGCCTTTTTTAGTTCTACTTTTTATGGACTTTACCAAGAGGGAGTTTCATGCAGGATACCCTGGGGGTCTGTCTTTAGGCTGCTTTCCATTATTACTCTGTGAGTAATGTCTCCCTGTTAAGGCCCTAAAATATAGCACTAAATAAAAAGATCCCTATCTCTGGAAACCTATTGCAACAAAAAAAAAAGTACAAAATGCAGGGCAGCGGCGGGAATATAACTAAAGCAAAACTGGTCACTTTTGACCTGATGAAAGGTCCTCTTTAACCCCTTCACGACACTGAATTGTGCTTCATGATAGTGGCAAATTTAGGACAAATCTGTCACAAGTCTCGTCATAACATTTGTGACACTCAAACTACATTACATGCACATGTACACAGATTTAATTAAAAACCCTTAAATGTGTGTGCTTTTTTAACATTCTTATTAAAGGCGTAGCTAAGGGTTCAGCTCATGGGAGCGAAACATCTGAGTGGGCCCCTAACCAGTAACCATGATTACAACTATGGGCCTACACGCAATATGGGTATAGGGGAACCTCAGCAGATGACCACGCAGTTACTGAATATAAATATCTACTCAAACACTGACCATACGATGACCGCATAGTGGTAGCTACCAGTCCTGCATAACATATGAGATTACAGTACTGTTACAGATAGTGACTTACAGCTGACATTCTTTCCTATGGATTTGTTCACTTTCCCATTTTTTCCATTTGGCCCAGACCAATATAAAATCTTCTTCCAGCCTCAACTCATCTGCACAGATTAGAACAAAGGCAGATTTGACTTCTCACATTTCCTGCACCATCTCAATCTATTTCACAACTTGCAAAGACACCTGATTCTACAGATACCCCAATACTGAGCCACTGCTGCTATGTGTGACCCTATTACTGCACCTATTGTTTGGCAAAATAACAGCGCTCCTCTTACTGCTTCACATAAAATTGCCACGAATGTGCCCCTTACAAAGTAATAATGCCTCCTTTGTGTCCTCCAGTTGGTAAAATTGCCCCCCTAGAAAATATTAAATGCCCTGAGCAAATGCCCTAGAAAACAGTGTCCACATTTTACCCCCAGAAAGTAATAATTGCAGATGTCCGTCTTTGATTGTCACAATGCTCTGAGTGCCCCTATAACTATAATGGTTGTTAAGTGCCCACTTAACATTTCATAATGTTTCCTCAATTTCCGAATTTACTGCTAATTTATACACAATATGATGCCCCTACACCACCCCTATACACAGTAAGATGAACACACAGCTCCCTTCTACACAGTATGATGGGCACACAGCTTTCCCTATACACAGTATGATTGACTCAAAGCTACTCTATACACAGAATTATGGACCCACAACTCTCCTACACAGGGTATGATGAGCGCATAGCTCCCCTATACACAGTATGATGCCCCTACTACTCCCTCATACACAGTATAATGAGCCAGCAGTATTTACTCCCCACATTAGCCCTCAAACTGAATAATGGTCTGAAATTTGCCCCCAAACTGTATAATGGCCCCACATTTGCCCCAAACTATATATTGGACCAATATTATCCCTCAAACTCAATAATATAATAGCCCCACATTATCTCCCAAGCTTTATAATGGCACCACATTAGTCCCTAAAATCTATAACTGCCCCCAAACTATATAATGGCCCACATATGGCCCCAAAGCTTAATGAAGGCACCAAACAGACGTCCTTACAATGTATAAGGGTCTCCTCCACACTGTTTCAGCCCTTCCACACTGCATAAAGGTCCTACCTTGTTTTTGATATCCCCACAGTCACATCACAAGTTTTAAATAAAATAAAAACATTGTATACTCACCTAATCCAGGATCCTGATGAGTCCACTCGCAAGGCAACGCATGCACAGAATATCAGATTCCTGGTGCGGTGACATCATTGCATTGGGACACTCACGTCCTGTGGGTGCGCTGGTGCTTTGGTCACTGAATCTTCTGCTGTTCTGCTGTCTATAGTCCACAGGCTTAAAGTGATGCAGTTGTCGCGGGCGGAGGAGGGGACGCTGCGCTCTCCCACTGCTCGGGTCCGGCTGCCGCTGCTGCGGCCGCTGCTGCTCGGTGGCTCGAGCGATGGGCCGGATCCCGGGGACTCGAGCGGCGCTCCTCGCCCGTGAGTGAAAAGGGGAATGGTTTTGGGGATTTATTGTCCGTGACGCCACCCACGGTTGTGGTGATTGTGTGGGCACCACCGCTGCTCTGGATGGGGATCCCGGGAGCGGTGATAGGGAGCAGCTTTGTTGTTATTTCTCCCCTCCGTGGGTAGGGGGTTGGTTGTCCCGGGGCCCGGTGATGGGGTAGGAATAGATGACAGGCGGGTTGCGGGGCCTGATGAGGTGTAGGGTCGCAGGGGCAGCGCTGTGCCGCACGGCACGGAGGTTCTCACTCAGCCCAATGATGATGACACAGTTCACGGTAAAACAAGCGGCTGGATGGACAGGTCCCTCGGACGGCTGCGGTTGCTTCTTCCCTGTAGGTTGGTGATGACTGTCTCTCCCTGCACCTAAGTTCAATGTTGGTAGCGATAGGTTCCCACCGGTAACCCGCTCCCCGACTGGGATGTAGGCCGGAGGAGCCCCTTTTGCCCGCAGGCGCTGGCCCTGGGAAATGGTTGCCCTTGGCGGTGGCGGTGTCTCCCTTTCTCGGTTGGACGGTTGCCTTCTATCGGGACTTGGCTGTTTGGAAACCCGGAGGTCCCCTTCACTAACGGATTTGGCAAATTCACGGCGACTCCAAGCCTTGCCGGGATCCGAAAGGCCCCTGCCAATGGTGCTGGCTTCTCTTTATATGCCGGTCCGGTACCGCCGGGTCACCACCCGTCCACGGTCCTTACGGCAGACTCCAATCGGCCTCCACTGCAGACGGTCACCACCGTCTGACTGACAGAGTCCGGGTGTGTGGCCCGGACGGAACAGAAAGGTTGGCAGTTGCTCCACTACTACCCTTTGCTCCTCACACTTTCACTGTCCAAACTCAACTGCTCCTTTTCCCTCCTCCAGGACTGTGAACTCCTTGGTGGGTGGAGACCA
Organism: Anomaloglossus baeobatrachus; assembly: GCF_048569485.1. Classification (NCBI taxonomy): domain Eukaryota; kingdom Metazoa; phylum Chordata; class Amphibia; order Anura; family Aromobatidae; genus Anomaloglossus; species Anomaloglossus baeobatrachus. Next base: position 174,427,356 of record NC_134356.1, read on the forward strand.
ACCGCCTGGCTCCACCCCCTGGTGTGGACATCAGCCCCTGGGGAAGGCAACAAGGATTTTGTGTTCTGACCTCGATGTGCCTACAGGGAGTGTGGGGTGTGGTGGTGTTGTTACCTGTGGCCCCTGGCTTGTCCAGGGCGACACATTCCCCCATAGCAAAATGCAGACCGTCCTCGGGCTGCCCGTCCATCACCGGTTTTATTTTTCTGCAAAAAGATAAGAAAACACAATACAAGTAAAATAACATCATCCCACAACGGGAGGCACTTTTTCTTAAACGTTGCAAACGATTAACGGTTACGGCTTCCGCTCTCTCCCACCCAAGCAACCTGGCCCTGATGCTGCCCCCAAGCAAACAGGCAGCACCCCTTGACCCCAGTCCAGCACAAGTCACCCGAGTGGGATCTGTCCTTTCCAGGGGACCCACGTCCATGGGGAGCCCCTGGAACCCCCAGAGGGTAGCCACCGGTGGTGGCTGGGCCCCAGCCTGCTCCACTGCGGGCCCCCCCTCCAACCTGCCTCTCCGGAGGCGGTAACGGTGAAGCTATAACAAAATTTTTATTTACAAGCCACTAGTTTGTGGTTGCCCTGCAAGTTCATGGGCTTGTCCATAAAGAGTTCTTTATGCAACTTTTTGAACGGTCCCCACGGGGACAACGGTGCCGGCAACTACCGGTTTCAATCAGCAGTTGACAATCAGATGAACTTCGGTTGATCACTCATTTTCATTTTTCAAAACTTTCAAAACTTTTAAACACATACAGCTGGTCCCCCCCCCTAGATAGTAGTTTCCCTGTACCTAAGTGGGGGTCTACCTAGGTTGGGACGAGTGGATCTCCTGGGTCCAGTGTCAGTGGGGATAGGCAGTGGGGCAGAGGGAACAATCGGTTCCTCCTCCCTGCTATCGTGTGGGGCAGGCGGAGGCATAGGGGAGTTGGGTACAGGTTCATCCCTGGGCACTGGCACTAGCTCACGGTTGACTGCCTCCATTACTTCTTCATCCACAGGTTGTGGGAACAGTATCACTGGAAGAATCACCGCGCCGTTCTGTGTAGGCCAGTCCGCCGGGAAGTCACCCATCACGGTGTGGATTACCTCTTTTGCCTTCTCCGCTGGTGGAGGAACCGGAACTTCAGCCGCTGCCCTCAATGCTGGTGGGCACCTTTTCAGATGGTCCCGGGAAACCGTGGCCAAAGTGCCCCCTTGGTCACGGCTGATCTGGTAGGCCTTCCCATCTTCCCATCCCGTGGGCTGTATGACGTATGGGGTTTGTTTCCATTGATCATCCAGCTTATGGGTCCTCCTTTTCCGCTTCAGCACTACATCTCCAGGCTGGAAAGGGCCAGCAGACGCCTTCTGGTTGAAGCGCTGCTCCTGCTGTTCTCGACTCCGACTCAAGTTCTTCTCGACATATTCTTGAATCTCTCGGTATTGTACCCTCCTTCGAGTTTCCCATTCAGCTGTCGAAGGGAGTGCTTCTGGGGCTTCCAGTCCCATGTCTAGATCCACCGGTAGCCGACCGGGGCGAGCACTCGTCAGTTATGCTGGGGTGCACTTCGTTGAGCTGGAAGGGATATTGTTGTACATATCGTCCAAGTCAGGTAGCTTCTCCGGCCACAGGTTCCGCTCTTCCAGCGGCAACGTCTTGAGGAGGCCCAGGACCAAGTGGTTCATCTTCTCACACATGCCGTTGGTCTGGGCATGGTAAGGCGTGGTCCGGATCTTCCTGCAGCCGTACAACTGGCAAAACTCATGAAACACCTCTGCTTGAAAGGCCAGTTGGTCAGTAAGCACCTTCTCAGGGTACCCATGTGGTCGGCAGAAATAAGCCTGGAACGCTCTAGCGGCGGTACGACCAGTTAGGTCCTTGACTGGGACAACCACCATGAACCTCGAATAGTGGTCTACTATGGTTAGAGCGTAGGTGTACCCACTTCGGCTGGGGGTGAGCTTTACATGGTCCAGGGCGACCAGCTCCAGCGGTTGATGTGTAATGATCGGGTGTAGGGGCGCCTTCTGGCTGGCCTCGTCCTTCCTCCTCAGCGTGCAAGGACCGCACTCTCGGCACCAGGCCTCTACAGACTCCCGAATCCCACTCCAATAGAACCGCTCTCTCAACAGCATTTCCAGATTCTTCCATCCGAAGTGTCTGGCACCATCATGGTACGCTTGTAAAAAGGTGGGCACATTAGCTTCGGGAATCACCAACTGGCGGATTTTCTCATGAATCTTCGGGTTAATCAGCTCACGGTACAACTTCCCCTGGTGTAGATACAACCGGGTCCGTTCTCGCCACAGGCGCTGGGCTTCAGCTGGGGCAGCAGGGTCTATCCCAGCAGCACCTTGCTCCACCAAGGTCTTAACTAGGCGGACAGCGGGCACCTGGTTTTGAGCTTCCTGCCACTCCTGACTGGGCAGTGGGTCCAGATTCGCCCGTTGCTGGTAGACATGCACCTTCTCAGTTGGTGGCTGGTGAAATGCAGGCAACTCGATCTCTTCGAGGTCGTCATCCTCGCACCCCTCTTCTGACAAGTGGGGCATCCGAGAGAGTGCATCAGCATTAACATTGGCACGACCGGCCCTTTATTTGATGGTGAAATCGTAGTTGGCTAGCCTGGCCACCCACCGCTGTTCCAGCGCGCCCAACTTGGCCGTGTCCAGGTGGGTCAGCGGATTATTATCTGTGAAAGCGGTGAACTTTGCTGCGGCCAGGTAATGGCGGAACCGCTCGGTGATAGCCCACACCAGCGCCAGGAGCTCGAGCTTGAAAGAGCTGTAGTTCTCAGGGTTCCTTTCAGTCGGTCGGAGCTTTCGGCTAGCATAAGCAATCACGTTTTCCTTCCCGTCCTGGACCTGGGATAGGACTGCCCCCAAACCCACATTGCTGGCATCAATGTAGAGGATGAATGGGCGGCTGTAATCAGGGTACGCTAGGATCTCCTCTCCGGTCAAGGCCGCTTTCAGCTGGCGGAAGGATTCCTCATGCCTCTCTTCCCACACCAGTGGGGCTCCGAGGGATCTACCACCTTTGGTCTGTCCCACGAGGAGGTCTTGCATGGGGGCAGCCATCTTCGTGTATCCCTTGATGAAGCGACGGTAGTACCCTACCAGACCCAGAAACTGCCTTACTTCCCTCACTGTGGTTGGTCTCGGCCAGTCTTGGATGGCAGTGACCTTCTCGGGGTCGGGGGCGACACCTTCTGCTCCCACTACATGCCCCAGGTACTGCACTCTGGGTTTCAGCAGATGACACTTGGAGGGCTTCAACTTCATCCCGTACTTGGCAAGGGACGCGAACACCTCGGCTAGGTGTTCCAGATGGGCTTCATATGTCTGTGAATACACAATTACATCATCCAGATACAACAGGACGGTCTCAAAATTCAGCTGCCCCAAACAGCACTCCATCAGCCGTTGGAAGGTACCAGGGGCATTGCACAGCCCGAACGGCATACTGTTGAATTCACAGAGTCCCATAGAGGTGGTAAAGGCAGTTTTCTCTCGGTCTTTGGGCGCCACGGCCACCTGCCAGTACCCACTGGTGAGGTCAAGGGTGGAGATTTATAAAACTAGTGTTTGAAATGAGATTTCTGACACGACAATGATTATATATCATGTTTTTGAAATGACTATTGAATTATTAGTCCTAATACGATGTCTCTACTGAATAATATCTATTTGAGTCGAACTGTGATTATGTCCTAACATCAGCTTAAAGAGTGTTTGTTATTCAGTGAATGTTTTTAATTTGTTTTTAACAAGTAACACGTTGAGTTAAAAAATTACCCTATTTAAGTGGTTAACACTCACGTTGCTCTGTGTGGACCCGTGAAAGCACCCCTAGAGGTGCGAAACGGTACCGTCGTCCTTGTGCTCCGCTCCCCCTGCTCCCTCATGTTTGTATCACCTGTCTGCAAAAAAGAAAAATAAAATAGATTTCTTGACAACGCAGAGTGCTGCCAAAACTTCTCTTTTTTATGATATTGGTACTTGCTCTGGCTTCTTGGCATTTAGCACCACGGTAGTTCAGGACTTCCACTTGCCGTCAGCTGTTTTTTTCAGCCAAGTCCAATGTGAGGATACAGCAGCTGATCTGCACTTCAAGCACCCACAAGACAGGCTCTACATGGAATTGAGCCAAAGGACTTTCTTGCAGCATTTTCCACAGAGTGGTAAGCAGTGCAGTGCACAACTTTTGTTTTTTCTTCTATTTTTATCACTTTTTGAATTTAGCTAATCTACAAGCACTAGCACGCTTACAAGTATCATAAAGAAAATTATATTTAGGAATACTGCACTACGGCAATAATGATGGAAGTATCTGCAGCAGACAGCCTGGAGGGCACAGGTGCAGGATTACTAGCAGGGAGAGAGGGAGCGAGCACTTTTTTCACTGAATGCAATACCAAGCTAGATACGGACGTTATTAGTACTAAAAGTCTTGAATATAAGATTGCCACTATGGCAGAAAAAGAAATAAGTCTGTTTTGGACGATCCAGTCTCTATCAGAGGCTTTATACGATGTCAGAGTGCCTAGAGGACTACGAGTCATGAAACATATCTCTTTTTACCAGCATGACTCTGATTTTAGAGATAAATGGGAACAGGTCCAAAAAGAAAGTTCTATGCAATTCCTTACCATTGTTTTGGAAAAGAATATTGAAGAGCACGATTTGGTTACCCAAGAGCTTATTAGACTCAGAAGAGAATTGCAGTCCCGTTTTTCACAAGATCAATGGCAGAATTTTTTGAAAAATCTTGATAAAAAACTAATCCCATACCAAACCGTAATCAAAGAAAGGAAGAAAGAAAAATTCCTAAGAGATAAAGTTGATTACGAAACGAATATGATTTTTAGGTGGAAGAATAGAATAACAACTACAGGCTCACCACCTAAGAAGAATACATTTCGTAAAAGATTTTCTAAAAACTTCGGAAAAACTAAAAGAGGCGCGTGGACCACAGAGTCTGACTCCAGTGGGACTGATGAACCACCACCCCCTAAAAAAAAAAAAGGACTGGCGGAGAGGACAGTCAAGGTCCATCAGGAATAGCCCCTTTAGGAGGACTACACGCAGAGGGGGAAGGAGGCAAAGAAGACGCCGACATCAGGAGAATAAAACAAGTTTCATGGAGAAATTGAATAATCAGGGACATAAAATCTACAACTTGTCCCAAAGAACCCTGACCAAGGACATGACCACAGCTCTAGAAAAGGGACTTAGAATTTCTCAGGCAAACAAAAATTGTTTCACAGATTTCCAGATTGATCTCTACAAGTCTTGCAGAAAAATCCACCTAAAAAAATTCTTCGCTGGTGCCAATACTACTAATAAAGAAAAGGCCGTGGCAGAACAACCCTGTAGAATAGGTCCAGTTGGTTTTTGCTTTAAGGACTCTGCACTTGACTCAGTGAGAGAAGATACACTGACCCTATTGAGTCTGACAGAAAATGATGAGTCCTTACAGCGATTACCAATAGCCACACAGGCTGCATATTTTCAGGGAGGGATTAAATCAGATTTCTTTCCACCAGTGGTTCCTGGTAATTGTATTGATATATTCCAGAAGTTAGTGCTGCAAGACATTGAAAGCCTGAAATATCCTCTAATGCCCCCTAACCTGACAGACGCAGAAACAGCAGCGATTAGACAGTTAAGTTCATGGGAAGATATAATAATTCGAAAAGCAGATAAGGGGGGGAGCAACAGTACTGCTAAGTAGAGATTATTATCTACAAGAAGCTAATAGACAACTAGCTGACGCTAATGTATATACAAAATTAAAAACAGATCCTATGCCTAAGATTCAAGAAAAAATACGCAGCTTTCTCAATAGACAGGTAACTCTGGGCACGATTTCCAACAAAAAAGCAGAAAGCCTTTTTCCCTTACATCCGAATAGACCTCATTGGTACTTCGTACCAAAAATTCACAAGTCGACGGAAAGGCCTCCTGGACGTCCTATTATATCAGGAGTGGGTTCAGCAACTGAGCCATTATCAAGATACTTACGTTGGCTGCTGAACCCACTCTTGAGAGAGATACCTTCCTTTATCCGTTACTCAGATGACTGCCTGAAAGTGCTGAAGGATGTCCAGTGGCAGCCGGGATACAACCTAGCTTCTATTGACGTCGAGAGCCTCTACACCCGGATCCCTCAAGATCAGGGTGTGGAGGCTGTCAGATACTTTTTGACTAACATAGGCGAATCCGGCGACTTTGTGAATTTCGTAAGTGAGGCTTTAACAATTGTATTAAAAAATAATGTGTTCAAGTTTGGCAACACCTGGTATCTACAACATGGGGGTGTGGCTATGGGCACCCCCATAGCATGTACATTAGCCAATTTATTTTTGGCCAGATTTGAGGACGACATGATCTATACTGATGCCAACAGTTTTTTGTGCCACATCAAGTATTTTTTTCGCTATGTGGATGACATCCTGATCATTTGGGATGGCACACAGAAACAATTTGAGGATTTTGTGACGTCCCTAAATGAAACAAATAAATATAATATGTATTTTACCAGCGTGTTTGGGGGTTCCAACTTAGAATTCCTGGATATTAAAATCTCGGTTCAAAATAACGACCTAGAGACAGAGCTATACAGAAAATCAATAGCAGTGAACACTCTCTTGCGGCATGATAGTGCCCACCCCGATCACATAAAAATTGTGAATATGGTATTGATCTTTTTAAGAGTCAAAAGGCTGAACAGTAGCAAAGAACGTTTTTTGGAACAAGCAAATGAGCTAAGCACTAGACTAAGAGAAAGGGGATACCCGCAAAAAAACATTTCTAAAGCCCTAGAAAAATCTTTACAAAAACACAATAAAAATATTCATACTCCTAAAAAAACGGACATAGAAAAAAATGAACGGTTTAGATTCAATTTCAAATTTGGTTCCATGGACCAGAGAATAAAATCAGTGATTAATAAACACTGGCACATTATTGAAAATGATAAAGATTTACAGGAGATAGCAGCTAGAAAACCGCAAATTACTTATCGTAGGTCCAAAAATATAGGAGATTTACTCATAAAGAGACAATTTATCCAACAAAAAACCTGGCTAGAAAGGGCAGCCCCGATAGGGAATTTCAAATGCGGGAATTGCTCCTTTTGTGATCAACATCTCACAGGGAAAAACATCAAAGTAGGTGATAAATGGTATAAAATAGAAGGATTAGTTACTTGTCGCACTAAGTGGGTAGTGTACGTCATTTTTTTTCCATGTGGGTTTTTCTACATAGGCAAGACAATTAGACCCCTCTTTATCAGATTCCGGGAACATTCACACTCGATCAGTACTGGCATTGGAGCCACTCGCCTCATCACTCATATGCGTAACACACATAATGGTAATCATAGACTTTTACAATTTGCAGGTTTGGAAAAAATTACACCCTCCCCAGCAGGGGGGGATATGCACAAATATTTGCTGAGAAGAGAGGCCCGATGGATTATAGAAAGTAAGGCAATGGGACCCATTGGGTTCAACGATAAGAATGATTTAGCCATTTTTTTATAAAAATTTTTTTTTTTTTCTTCCCTATATTATACATCTGTCCTCTCTTTTCAGATTTTTCTGTCTTGATCAAGTATATAAGATATATACAGTAGTCATATGATATAATAGTTATACATACTTTTTTGGTCACTAAAAATCAAGATTAATATATTTATAAAACTAGTGTTTGAAATGAGATTTCTGACACGACAATGATTATATATCATGTTTTTGAAATGACTATTGAATTATTAGTCCTAATACGATGTCTCTACTGAATAATATCTATTTGAGTCGAACTGTGATTATGTCCTAACATCAGCTTAAAGAGTGTTTGTTATTCAGTGAATGTTTTTAATTTGTTTTTAACAAGTAACACGTTGAGTTAAAAAATTACCCTATTTAAGTGGTTAACACTCACGTTGCTCTGTGTGGACCCGTGAAAGCACCCCTAGAGGTGCGAAACGGTACCGTCGTCCTTGTGCTCCGCTCCCCCTGCTCCCTCATGTTTGTATCACCTGTCTGCAAAAAAGAAAAATAAAATAGATTTCTTGACACCGCAGAGTGCTGTCAAAACTTCTCTTTTTTATGATAAGCATGGAGAAGTAGTTTGCGGTTCTCAGCGCGGACATGGACTCCTCGATATGGGGCAGAGGGTAGGCATCTTTATGCGTTATCTGGTTAATCTTCCGGTAATCCACGCACATCCGCATGGTGCCGTCCTTCTTCTTAACCAGCACCAACGGGGCGGCCCAGGGACTACAGCTGTCCCTGATAACCCCTGCCTCCCTCATGTTCCTCAACATGTCCTTGGCGCACTGGTAGTGTGCAGGGGGAATGGGCCTGTACCTCTCTTTGATAGGGGGATGTTCACCGGTAGGGATATGGTGTTGGACCCCTTTAATCTGTCCAAAGTCTAGGGGATGTTTGCTAAAAACTTGCTCGTACTCCCGTACCACCCTGTATACCCCTTCTTTGTGATGTGTAGGGGTATCGTCAGTGCCCACGTGTAGCTGTTGGTGCCACTCGTCTAACTCCCCTTGGGGCGGGTGAGTGCTGGCAGTAGGTAGTGAAACTGGAGGAGCTGCTTCGTGGATGGTGTGGGGATCTAGGGTGAGCAACTTGGCAAGTGTGGCATACCGGGGAAGCCTGACTTCTTCCTCCCCACAGTTCAGCACCCTCACGGGCACTCTCCCCTTCTTTACATCTACCACCCCTCGGGCGGCCATTACTGTGGGCCAGTGCTCGGAGGGCATGGGCTCTATCATGGCAGGGTAGTCACGCCCCTGAGGCCCTACTGCTGCCCTACACCAAATCATCATCTCACTCCTAGGGGGCATAGTCAACGGGGCAACATCCATCACTCTCACCCCACCAATCTCTCCTCCCGTCGAGTTTACATGCTGGCGATACATCAAGGCTCGGATCTCACGCTGCACAGCTCTTTGTCGGCTCCCCGCCGCCGTGGCGGCCAGCTGCTGCAGTAGGGTCAACACATCGCTCATACAGTGCTCCATCACATTGGTTCCTAGCACTATCTTCGGGTTATGATCACTGGGTTCATTCATTATCACAATCATACCCTGGTGTTGTAGTTCAGCTCGCCCCACAGTCATGGCTGTCGCGGGCGGAGGAGGGGACGCCGCGCCCTCCCTACTGCTCGGGTCCGGCTGCTGCGGCCCGCTGCTGCCGCTGCTCGGTGGCTCGAGCGATGGGCCGGATCCCGGGGGCTCGAGCGGCGTTCCTCGCCCGTGAGTGAAAGGGGAATTGGTGTTTTGGGATAGTTTATTGTCCGTGACGCCACCCACGGTTGTGGTGATTTGTTGACACCACCGCTGCTCTGTATGGGGATCCCGGGAGTGGTGGTATGGAGCAGCTAGATGTGAGTCCTCCCCTCCGTGGGTAGGGGGGTTGGTTGTCCCGGGGCCCAGTGATGAGGTGGGTGATGCAGGACTTGGTACTTGGTGGGGTGCAGCGACGCGGGGGCAGCTCTGTGCCTTGCGGCACTGTGGTACTCACTCAGCCTGAGACGATGACACAGTTCTCGGTAAAACACACGGCTGGAAAGACGGTTCCCACGGACGGCTGCACTTGCTTTCCCCAGTAGGTGACGGTGAAGGTTCCTTTTTCCTGCACCCAAGATGATGATGGTTGCGATGGGTTCCCACCGGTAACCCACTCCCCGGCTTGGATATGGGCCGGAGGAACCCTACTTTGCCCGCAGGCGCTGGCCCTGAGAAACTGGTGCCCTGGCGGTGGCGGTGTCTCTTCGTTACGGTTGGACTGTTGCCTTCAATCGGGACTTGGTTGTTAGGAGACAGACGTCCCCTTCACTGACGGATTTGGCAAATTATGGCGACTCCTAGCCTTGCCGGGATCCGAAAGGCCCCTGCCCTGGTGCTGACTGTTCTTCGTATACTGCTCCAGACTGCCGGGTCACCACCCGTCCGCGGTCCTTCCAACAACCTCCAAGCAGTCACCCCTGCGGACTATCACCGCCGTCTGCTGACCTTGCTGTCACTGTCCGGGGCACACACCCGGAACAACTTCAGGCTTTACTACTCTCACTCTTTCTGTCACTTCAGCTTTTCTCCTTAGCTCCACTACTACTTCCTTCTACTTCACTCCCCTAGCTTGAACTCCTCCTCAGACTCTAGTCTGGCTTCAACTGCCTGGTTTTCCCGCCTCCAGGGCTGTGAACTCCTCGGTGGGCGGAGCCAACCGCCTGGCCCACCCCCTGGTGTGGACATCAGCCCCTGGAGGAAGGCAACAAGGATTTTAGGTTAGCCTTGGTGTTCCTAACTGGGGTGTAGGGTGTGGTGGTGTTATGACCTGTGACCCCTGGCTTGCCCAGGGCGTCACATTCCCCCTTAGCAAAATGCAGACCGTCCGTGGGCTGCCCGTCCAACACCGGTTTTATTTTCTGAAAAATATATAAGGTAAAACGGTAAACATAACAACTTATGACATCATCCCACATCGGGAGGTTCAGTACTTAAACGTTGCAAACGGTTTACGGTTACGGTCTCCGCTCTCTCCCACCCAAGCAACCTGGCCCTGATGCTGCCCCTAAAGCCCTGGCAGCACCCCTTGACCCCAGTCCAGCACAAGTTACCCGAGCGGGATCTGTCCTTCCCCTCCAGAGGGTAGCCACCGGTTCCTGTGGTGGCTGGGCCCCAGCCTGCTCTGCTGTGGGCCCTCCCTCCAACCTGCCTCTCCGGAGGCGGTAATTGCGGAAATGGTAACGGTAAAACAACTTATTTACATGCCACTTAACGTTTGTGGTTGCCCTGCAAGTTCATGGGCTTGTCCATGAGCAGTTCCTCATGCAACTTTTTAAACGGTCCCCACGGGGACAACGGTGCCGGCAACGGCCGGTTCTCTCAATCACGGTCAGACAATCTGGTAACTGTTCGGTTATCATTTCTGCTTATCATCTTCTGTAAACTTTTTCAAACAAAACTCAGTGGTGGTCCCAACGGGGACGGTGCAACGGTGCTCCGCTGCCTTTACTCAGAGTATCCGGCTTTATCTGAGGGAGGGGGTGCAGAACTCACTCGGCTCTCCTGGCTGCCCCTCAGTTTTGCATCTAGGGCGAACCACCCCCTCTCTCCACAGTGCCGGGTATACTGCACGATGTCACCCGGCATCAGGTTACGGCCGGGATGCTCTTCAGGCAGGTGCGCATTCACATCCCGCTGGGCTATAAACACTTCGGCCAACAGGCCCGGTTCATATATAAACCCATAGCCCCGGCGGACATCAAACCGCCTCACCTGCCCTTCGTACAGCGGGCCCCGGACACGGAACGTTGCCTGACGGAGGCTCTCTTTTTCCCAGATTGCACGGGCCACCAGCTCCGCCTTCTTCCTCTCCCTCTCACCGATCTCCAGGCCCAACGGTACTGGCTCCCTGTCCCAGTACGGCGCTGCTGCGAGCTCTGGCGCACGGGTCGGGCCCCGCAAGACCTGTTTGACATTGCCCACTGCTGGTACTCTGGGCGACAGGTCCCGCGGTGACGTGGCCTTAGACGCTGCCTTGCATCGGCAACCCGGCGCAACCTCAGCCGAGGTGTGGGGGATGGGCACAGGGGCTTTCCGCAGTTGGGCCTTCGGCACGGAGCGGGTCACCGGCTCCGGCTCGGGGACTTTCTCGGAAGACGCCTCCGGTTCGGTCTTCGGAGCCTTCCAGGGCAACACCTCCGGTCGACTACGGGCTCCGGCTACAGGTCGGCCCGCCTGGGCGGGCATGCTGGGTATCGCTACCGGTTGCGGTGGTAGCGGGCCTAATGGCGAGGTCACGGCTTCCGAGACGGGTGGCGAGGGAGGCAGCGGGGGGAGAGGGCTTGGACCGGGTCCCGCAGCCGCGATGACCGGCCCTTCAAGGGCATCGGGGCGTGGGTCACTCACCCTCCCTTCCTCCGCTTCCTCCTCGCGTCTCCGCACGGTTGCTATAACGTCCGCCATGTCGGTCTCCTACTCCTCCATGAGGAGCTGCATCTTAACCTGCAGCCGTTGGTAGAGCTGCGCGGTCCGGATCTCCACCCACGCCGCGGTTCCAGGCGCGGGGGCTACGGTGTTGCGGGACGGCATCCACACGCTGCTGGCGGCTTCTCCCAGGAACAAGATGTCCGCAGAGTCCTGGCGTCCCTGCTTTTATAGCTGCGTTCACATGCAGCCAGCCGCCATCGCATCCCCCTTAGCCTCTTTCCGGCCCCTCCTCTCTCGGGACGGGGTTTTGGCCTTCGCGCCTCTACTACTCGAGAAGACGCTCGAGCGGGAACTTTTCGCGCCAAAGATGGCGACTTCTCAATTTTTCCGGCCGGATACCTCCGGCGGTCACAAGGCGCACCTCTACCCAACAGCAGAGCGGTAAGATCCTGTTCGTGATGCCACGGCGGATGAGGGGACGCCGCGCCCTCCCTACTGCTCGGGTCCGGCTGCTGCGGCCCGCTGCTGCCGCTGCTCGGTGGCTCGAGCGATGGGCCGGATCCCGGGGGCTCGAGCGGCGTTCCTCGCCCGTGAGTGAAAGGGGAATTGGTGTTTTGGGATAGTTTATTGTCCGTGACGCCACCCACGGTTGTGGTGATTTGTTGACACCACCGCTGCTCTGTATGGGGATCCCGGGAGTGGTGGTATGGAGCAGCTAGATGTGAGTCCTCCCCTCCGTGGGTAGGGGGGTTGGTTTTCCCGGGGCCCAGTGATGAGGTGGGTGATGCAGGGCTTGGTGGGGTGCAGGGACGCGGGGGCAGCTCTGTGCCTTGCGGCACTGTGGTACTCACTCAGCCTGAGACAATGACACAGTTCTCGGTAAAACACACGGCTGGAAAGACGGTTCCCACGGACGGCTGCACTTGCTTTCCCCAGTAGGTGACGGTGACGGTCCCTTTTTCCTGCAAATTATGACGACTCCTAGCCTTGCCGGGATCCGAAAGGCCCCTGCCCTGGTGCTGACTGTTCTTCATATACTGCTCCAGACCGCCGGGTCACCACCCGTCCGCGGTCCTTCCAACAACCTCCAAGCAGTCACCCCTGCGGACTATCACCGCCGTCTGCTGACCTTGCTGTCACTGTCCGGGGCACACACCCGGAACAACTTCAGGCTTTACTACTCTCACTCTTTCTGTCACTTCAGCTTTTCTCCTTAGCTCCACTACTACTTCCTTCTACTTCACTCCCCTAGCTTGAACTCCTCCTCAGACTCTAGTCTGGCTTCAACTGCCTGGTTTTCCCGCCTCCAGGGCTGTGAACTCCTCGGTGGGCGGAGCCAACCACCTGGCCCACCCCCTGGTGTGGACATCAGCCCCTGGAGGAAGGCAACAAGGATTTTAGGTTAGCCTTGGTGTTACTAACTGGGGTGTAGGGAGTGGTGGTGTTATGACCTGTGACCCCTGGCTTGTCCAGGGCGTCACATGGCCACTTGGACTCCCACTGACCCAAGTGGGATATAAATATCAGCAGCAATCAGTGTTATACTAGCATCTGGGGGAGCCAGCTCGTCTTTCCCCCAATACCGTTGATACAGTGTGTATGGTATAGTGGTTACCTGTGATCCAGTGTCCAGGAGAGCCATCACCGGTATGCCGTCCACAGCCACGGGAATGATAGGCCTGGCCCAGATGTACCGGTCCCGCCAGTCTGGGGGGCCATGGGGTTCTACTCCTGAGGATTGGCCCCTGGCCCCAGGGGTTGCTCGTTTAACGGACACTGTCGGGAGTAGTGGCCGGGTTTGCTGCACCTGTAACAAATCGGGGGTCCATACCGTGAGTCATTGGTTCTTCTCCGCTGCATCCAGGGGACGTCCTCAGGATGGTCAGCGAGCTGTATCTTTGCCGGAGGCTGGGATATGGTCTGAGGCTGGAGTGCGGTGAGGATCTTGGCGAGGTCTCCATCCATGCGGCGGACCTGGGCAGCCAGTTCTTCCATTGTGCTGCTTGGAGCTGTAGGTACTGGAGATGCTGGTAGGGCAGGGGCCACCATGACGGGGGCCGTCTCAACTGGCCACGGGGCTGGTTCCAAGACTTCCGAAGCCGGGGGTTGCAGAGCTTTAATGGCCCGTTCCTTTAACACAGCAAAGTCCACATCAGTGTTTTCCTTGGCCCACAGCCGGAGTTGTTTGTGATCCTCGGAGGACCTTATCCCCTGCACAAATTGCTCTATTAACATTTTGTTGCTGTCAGCCTCATTGAGGGTGTCCACCCGCTTCAGTGTGCGGAGGGCGGTTTGCAGTCGTAAAGCGTAGTCCCGAATGCTGTACACAGGCCGTTGCCGACATTGGTAAAACTGCATCCTCAGCTCGGCTTCGGTACGGGTCTCAAAGGCGGTCTGTAGTTTCTCAAAGATGGTGGCTACAGAGAACCGGTCCCCCTCGGCCCAGGTCTCCGCCTCCTGCTCAGCCGCGCCGGTTAGCTGCCCCAGCACTACCGCTGCACGTTGCTTATCAGTCAGGGGGTACAATTCTAGGAGCGGGCTAAGCTTTTTCCGGAAGACCTGTAACGCATCAGGTTTCCCGTCGTACTGCGGCAGCCAGGTAGCTCCGGGCACATAGGGCAAGGAGAATGGCATCACCTGAGCGAGAGCTGGGACCGCGGCCCCCCCCCGCCAGTGCGGCCGGGACCTGGGCAGGCCCATTCCTATCCACGGGTGCCACCGCGGCTGCGACCACCGCTCCTCCAGCAGCTCCGTCGGGCGCAGACATCTTGTTTCCGTCCCCCTTAGCCTCTTTCCGGCTCCTCCTCTATCGGGGCGGGATTTTGGCCTTCGCGCCTCCACTACTCGAGGAGATGCTCGAGCGGCAACTTTTCGCGCCAAAGATGGCGGCTTCTGAAATTTTCCGGCCGGACACCTCCGGCGGTAACAAGGCGCACCTCTACCCAACGGCAGAGCGGTAAAATCCTGTTCGTGACGCCAAGTTGTCGCGGGCGGAGGAGGGGACGCTGCGCTCTCCCACTGCTCGGGTCCGGCTGCCGCTGCTGCTGCGGCCGCTGCTGCTCGGTGGCTCGAGCGATGGGCCGGATCCCGGGGACTCGAGCGGCGCTCCTCGCCCGTGAGTGAAAAGGGGAATGGTTTTGGGGATTTATTGTCCGTGACGCCACCCACGGTTGTGGTGATTGTGTGGGCACCACCGCTGCTCTGGACGGGGATCCTGGGAGCGGTGATAGGGAGCAGCTTTGTTGTTATTTCTCCCCTCCATGGGTAGGGGGTTGGTTGTCCCGGGGCCCAGTGATGGGGTAGGAATAGATGACAGGCGGGTTGCGGGGCCTGATGAGGTGCAGGGGCAGCGCTGTGCCGCACGGCACGGAGGTACTCACTCAGCCCAATGATGATGACACAGTTCACGGTAAAACAAGCGGCTGGATGGACAGGTCCCTCGGATGGCTGCAGTTGCTTCTTCCCTGTAGGTTGGTGATGACTGTCTCTCCCTGCACCTAAGTTCAATGTTGGTAGCGATGGGTTCCCACCGGTAACCCGCTCCACGACTGGGATGTAGGCCGGAGGAGCCCCTTTTGCCCGCAGGCGCTCGCCCTGGGAAACGGTTGCCCTTGGCGGTGGCGGTGTTTCCCTTTCTCGGTTGGACGGTTGCCTTCTATCGGGACTTGGCTGTTTGAAAACCCGGAGGTCCCCTTCACTAACGGATTTGTCAAATTCACGGCGACTCCAAGCCTTGCTGGGATCCGAAAGGCCCCAGCCAATGGTGCTGGCTTCTCTTTGTATGCCGGTCCGGTACCGATGGGTCACCACCAGTCCACGGTCCTTACGGCAGACTCCAATCGGCCTCCACTGCAGACGGTCACCACCGTCTGACTGACAGAGTCCGGGTGTGTGGCCCGGACGGAACAGAAAGGTTGGCAGTTGCTCCACTACTACCCTTTGCTCCTCACACTTTCACTGTCCAAACTCAACTGCTCCTTTTCCCTCCTCCAGGACTGTGAACTCCTTGGTGGGTGGAGACCAACCGCCTGGCTCCACCCCCTGGTGTGGACATCAGCCCCTGGGGAAGGCAACAAGGATTTTGTGTTCTGACCTCGATGTGCCTACAGGGAGTGTGGGGTGTGGTGGTGTTGTTACCTGTGGCTCCTGGCTTGTCCAGGGCGACACACAGTCTATAGAACAAAAAGATATAGAGCAAAGAGATCGTGTCTCCCTGCTCTACCACATAGCATAACTATAATGGAGTGATGCGGATATAGTTAGGAGCAGCTGTAGCTCCGGGTGGGCGCCACCGACCACACGCTCTTCTCCCTTGGTAGCTGCGCTACTGATTCTTACAATATGTGTTGCATTATTTCAATACTGAAGCCCTATTGCATTGTGATTTCATTACCCGTTACCCTTTGTATGGCCTGCTAAATTGGTATCAGCATTGTAATTATTTATTTGTGTTGATGTCAGCCCACTTGTTATTTATATGGCATTTTAACTCAATTTTATTGACCACAGGATAGCAGCTGGCTCTGAGTTACACCTCTACCATCCTCTATTTTGCTGCTATTTTACTGTCTGTTACATTTTAAATGTTCCTTTTAATTAAATAATAAACTACATTTTTGCTCGTATTCATTTATGTAGTGCTTTGGCAGTTCTATACACCATTTTCTGGGGGCAATCAAACTATGTGGAGTGTGTATGGGGCCATAATACTGTGTGGAAATATAAAGAAAACTATGAATCATTTCCTTTATACTTCACAAATACCTGCTACTTTGTGTTTGGTATATCACATAAAATCCCAATAAAATACATTTAAGTTTGCAGATGAAAGAATGCGGAAAAGTTCACGGGGCATGAATACTATTTCAAAACACTGTATATACTATGTACAGGAGCATTATTTCAGTTACTGTTTTTTTATTTTTAATTTATATACATTATAGCCTACAGACTTTTGTAGGTTTTGAGTCACTGTGGCATACGACTGATGAAGTTGAACCACACAATAAATAATGTGAAGAATCTTTTAAAATATGGCCTCGTAATATGGAAGGTATGTAGCCCAAAGTGAAGAGTCACAAATAGGGGCATCTGAGATTTGGGTTGGGGCAGTCACATTAAGTATGGGGAAGAACCATGTGTATGGCGACAGGGAAGGTAAACCCTGTGTCTGGGGAAGGGGGAGAATGTGACCCCTGATCAAACCTTCCTCTGGCCCTTGGCTCTTCTAAGCACCCTAGATAGGTCCTGCACCTATGTGCAGAGCAGAATACCTAGCCCTAGATGACCCTGAACTGGGCACTATATAAGGAATGGATGGGATGAGTGCTTAGTCAACCCCACTAAGCTCTAAAGAAGACATAATGAGCCCAACAGGGGGAAGTGAGTGAATAACATCTCCAAGAAGACTCAGGACGAGAAGCAGCAACAATGTCTCCTCAGATGATTGTAAGCCGACTGTCAAATGGTGTTTGGCTCTAAACTCGCTGAGTGTCATGGTGGCATCTGATATTGCTCACATTGTAGAATCTCATACTCCACACTATGCTTCCTTTGGTGCTTCTGTCTTACACAGATAGGCTTGGGGGCGTCTACCAGTTTTGTTCTCATTAGGAATTAATCTCTGCTGGCCTGCTGGTTACCTCTTGGATCACATGTTGTGGGAGACTTATGACAGCCACTCCACGTGTTTTTAAGATGGTGGAACCTGTCTTCCCATGAAAACTATAGCTTTTTTTAAACCGGTCCATGTGCTGTTCTGTCCCAGTCCTGCTGGTGATTATATTACTTTGTATATGAAGTTGTTGTGGAGTCATTGTCTTGTTGTTTCCTCCCTATTCTCATTTTCCTCCTGATATGTTTGTCTCTTACCCACTAGTGATAAGCAGACTGTAAAAGTCCGGATCCGCGCTGTTTCAAAGATACACGGGTGCCGGGCCTAGGCCCAGGATTCTGGGTGTTTGATCTGGATCCGGCACTCAAGATAAAAAAAATAAAGGAACAATAAGGAAAATAAGAATGAAGCAAGCGTTTCATACTTATCGAGGAACTGTCGCAGCTGTACACTGCTCCTGTAGCCTTTCCTTCATTTCCTGGGCCACTCATCATTTCTCATCTATATGCACTGTTTTCCCCGCCCACTGGCTGGCCTGGTGTCTGTGATTGGTTGCAGTCAGATGCACCCCTCCCTAGAATGTGTGACAGTGTCTGCCTGCAACCAATCGCAGGCACTGTCTGTAGGTCAGTATCGTGTATGAAAATAAATAAAACAATTGGCATAGGATCCCCCCCATGGTATGATACCAAGCACAGATAAACCATATGGCTACATGATGCAGCCTACAGCCCTGCACTAATCTTGGCTGTGTATCAAAATAGGAACCGCATGCAGCTTTTTTAAAACTATTTAAATAAATAATTTGAAAAAAACGACGTGCAGTCTCCCCAATTGTGATACCCAGCCAAGATAAAGCCCGAAAGCTGGGGGCTGGTATTCTCAGACTGGGGAGGCCGATGGTTATTAAGCCACCCCCCCCAATCTAAAAATAGCAATCGGTAGCCGCCCCGGGATTATCGCATCTTTTTGATGGACCAAGCTCAGCGCTTTACCTGGCTCTTTCTGATTGCCCTGATGCTGTGGCAATTAGGGGTATTGAGGGGTTAATAACAGTGCACAACTGTCATCAAGCCCAAAATTAGTGATGAGTAGGGGTCTATGAGACCCCCATCACTAATCCTATAAGTAAACAGAAATAAACGCAAACACTGAAGAAAATCCTTCATTTTAAAATACAAAAAAACAGCCACTTTAACCACTTTATTAACCCCCAAACACCCCTGCAGGTCCGATGTAATCCACACAAGGTCCCATGATGATTAGCTCTGCTTCATATGAGGCACAGCACGCGATCTTGGAACATGACCGAATGCTATAACTGCAGACAGAGAATGACTGAGCTGCGATCAGCGGTGATAGCTGCGATCAGCGGTGACGTGACTCAGGAAAGGAGGACCATGGGAACCTTTGTGATCGAAAGTTACCTGAGTGCCGTCATCGCTCATTGCGGCTCAGTCATTGTCTGTCTGCACTCACAGCGGGCAGTCATGTTCTATGGCTGCTCGCTGTGACTGAGATGTAGCAGAGCTGAATCACCATGGGATCTCTTATGGATTACGTCAGACCTACAGGGGTATTTAGGGAGTTAATAAAGTGATGAAAGAAGGTGTTTTTTTGTATTTTATTCCCAATAAAGGATTTTATCGGTGTTTGTGTTTATTTACTTTCACTTACAGATTATTGATAGGGGGGCCTCATAGACGCCTGCCATTACTAATGTAGGATTTCATAGAATCATAGAATGGTAGAGTTGGAAGGGATCTTAAAGGCCATCGGGTCCAACCCCCTGTGAGTGCAGGCTTTCCTAAATCATCCCAGCTATATGTTTATCCAGTTTCCACTGCAAGATTTCCATTGATGGAGTGCTCACCACCTCCCGTGGTAGCCTGTTCCACTCCCTGACTGCCCTCACTGTCAGAAAGTTTTTCCTAATGTCTAATCTGAATCTCCTTCCTTTAAGTTTCATCCCATTGCTCCTTGTTCTTCCTTGTGTGAAGCCCCACAGGTGCTGTGTCGGTGCATTACCTTCAGGGACTCCACTCGGCTGGATCTTGTTACAGGTAGGGAATCTTCTATTCGTCGTGACGCCACTCTCAGTATTGCGGTCAGTGGGGACCGCCACTGCAGGTTGAGGGACGCCTGGGGCTGATGGTGAGTGCAGTTAGTTGGAATAGCCTCCTGAGAGTGAGGCAAGCCCCAGGGCCCTGTGTAGGTGCGTAGTACCACAAGGCGCAGAATAACTCCACACACGCAGAATGTCTTTCAGGGGTTTTACTCACTTCAGATGGCAGGGTGAGTAACCCGGGCGTAGCTGGGATGAACCAGGCTGGAACCAGGTATCCTTCAGGCTGACTTCTGATGGTGACTACCAACTCGCCTTCCTTAGCCCTTGGTGGTTTGGGGTAACCCCGACTTTTAGTCCCTATGGGGGTCACCCAGGGAAGTTGCTGAAGCCTCTCTCCCCTTCGTTTGCCGTTTGCTTGTTGCCTGGGCCAGATCACTCCAGCTGCTTGCCTCCTGTGAACTATGGGCCCTAACTGTGGCTACGTGGCTGCGGCTTTTAGGTGTTGTGGTGTGGGCTTTGAGGGCCCCACACCGGCAGGTTTAGCAGGGAAAGGTGGATCTATCCCTGCTCCGGGATCTGCCGCCCGTTTGGGCCTGGTTCTCCCTAGCAGTCTCCTTACTTCCCACTCTGTGCTCTCTCTCTAGCTGGAGATGGGTTTCGGGTAGCCCTCCTAGGTGACCGTTCTCCCCCGTCGGTAGCCACTGCGCGGACGCTGTCAGACTACAGCAGCCCACGGGATCTGCTCCTCTCTCGAGCTCCCTGGACTCTGCACTGAACTGGCTCACTGCTCCTCCTCTCCTGTTCTTGCCTACGCCACCTAGCAACCAGATTCTCTTACCACACCCCTTGAGTGGAGATGGAGGCTTTTGGCCCCCTCCACTATTCCAGTGGAGGTGAAGGCTTTTCCCCCTCCTGGGATCCCCAGGGGTCCTCTCAAAGGTACATGTGTGAGACCTGATCACTATGCGCCTGTGTAGTCACACCTCGGTCAGCCTTCTGGATTACCTGTATTGTACTGTCCCCAGCATGGGTGCAGTACTCAGTGGTGCCTGACCAGGTCAGGGGCGCCACATTCCCCCTTAGTTATCACCAGCACGTCCTCGGGCTGCAAGACAACATTTTAAAATGCATAAAACATTAAAACATGGTAAAACATATTTAAAAGCACCAGGTACCATACATCACCACCCTCCACCCACAAGTCCGTTAACCCACCCAAAACCCTCTCACGTTGGCCGCGCCTTCAGCCACTTCTGGCAGGATGTAGAGGCGGCTTACATGGGCTGGTGGTTTCAGGGTATACCTGGCCTGGTGGAGCCGCGCCTTCAGCCTCTTCTGGCAGGATGTAGAGGCGGCCTCCACAGTTGGTGCTGACCAGGTACCCTCTTTTTGGTGGAGAGCCAGGCCCCATAAACAGGCATGCTCTCTGGTTGCAGGTAAGCCAAGGCCCTATATACGGACGTGCTCCCTGGTTGCAGACGAGCCAAGCCCCTAAACAGGCTGACTCTGGTGGTGGTGGTGCCCTCTGGTGTAACTATTTACACTGCGAGAGTTTGTGGCTATAGCCAGTTCATAGCCTTAAGGTTCATTTCTCACATGAGTTTATGTGGGCACATTCTTAAACTTGTAAAACGTTGCAAAACAAACTTTTTCAAACTGGTAACTTGCTTCACTTTACATGAACTTTATGCAGATTCCTCTTCACCAGGGCTTGGGCCTGTAGGGCTGCGGCACCTGTTGCTTTCTTGACCTCTTTCTTCATCTGTGGTAGTCTCGTCAGTAGGTCCTTTGTCTGTTCTTTCTTTATCGCTGTCTTTCCTTTCTTCTTCTTTAGGACATGGTGCTACATCTAGCGCATACCAGCCTCTTTCTCCTTGATGCATGGTAAATTGCACTGTGTCTCCCATCCTTAGGTTTCTTCCAGGATGTCCTCTGGGCAGGTGGGCTCTGACGTCTCGTCTATTGACAAAAATGCCCTCTTTCATACCTGATGCCACTATAAAGCCATATCCGCTCTTCAAGTTAAAGTCCTCCACAATTCCTCTACAAAGGGGTCCTCTGACCTGGGCTTTGGCTCTTCTCAGGAACCGTTTTTCTTCTAGGTCTCGGGCCGTGACTTCTCTCTGCTCTGGGGATGGCGGTGCAGGGAAAGACTGGGTTCTGCTACGGCGCCATGTCTTGCGGACTGGATTCTGCGAGGTACAGCTTACAAGCTCCCAGGTGAGGCTTTGGGGCAGATCTTCCTCAGCAGACAGTGTCAGGTCTTCTTCATCCCAGCGGGAATAGGGCAACATCTCCGGCTCTGGGCATGGATCCACTGCTGGTGGCTCCTGAGTCAGCTCCTCAGCTTCCTGGCCTCCCCTCCCCCTTAGTTCTTCTGAGCACTCCTTTGGTGGCAGTGCTGGGGATGGACTTTCATCAGCAGGCCCAGGCGGGGGACTCTTTGGCGTAGTTGCTGCAGGGGTTGCCGGAATCCTCTTGGGGGTGTGCGGAGGGAGTAGATACCGGTCCACCATCTCCTGTGGGAACTTGGCCTCCAGGTCAGTCTTCAGCTGCCAGTATGCGGAGTCTTCACCTATCAGGGATTTCCTTGCAGGGACCTCCTTGGGCTGGGGAGCGGTGGCTGCTCTGGCCTTGCAGGCCGGGGGAAATGGTGATGCAATCTTATCTTGGCGGGCCGCGCCTGGCATGGCGGCGGCCTGGTCTTGGCGGGCCGCGCCTGGCATGGCGGCGGCCTGGATCGGCGTCGCTGTCGCGATGGGATCGGTGCAGACTGGGCTGGGCGTCGCTGCAGCGATCGGAGCTTGGCGGGCCGCACCTGGCGTGGCTGCGGCCTGGTTCAGCACCTCACTTGCGGCGCGGACGAGCGTTGCTGCTGCGGTGGGGTCTCGGCGGGCCGGGCCTAGCATGGCGGCGGCCTGGGTCAGCGTCACACCCGCGGCATGGATGAGGGTCGCGGTGGCAGCCGGTTCTCTGCGGGCCGGACTGGGCGTTGCTGCAGGGACCTGGTCTTGGTGGGCCGAGCAGGGCATCGCTGCGGCGGCCGGGGCTTGGCGGGCCGCACCTGGCGTGGTTGCGGCCTGGCTCAGCGTCGCCGCGCCGGGCGCCTCTTCAGGGACTGCGGGCGTGGCAGCAGGGGTCGGGGCACTCGCGCCGGCAGGGGCATCACTGGACTCACCCATCGGTAGCAGCATCGGGGTCTGGGTCGTCACCGCCCGATCTGGCACTCGGCGCGCGGCTCTTCCCTCATAGGCCTGAACCGCCGCGGTCATCCACAGAAACTCCGTCCGTCCCTCTCTAATCAGCCTTCCGACCCTGGCCTCCAGTTGATCGCAGAACTCGGCGAGCTCCCGACACCACCAGGCAGCGGAGCCTGGCTCTGGGTCTCTGCATTCAGACGCCATCTTCTCTAACAACAAGCTGCTGGCTTCTTTTCCGTTCCGCCGTCTCTGGACGCTTCCGCTCTCTTCACTAGCGAGGTCAGAACTCTGCAGGGGATCTCTGGGTAGCCACACCTCTTCGTGGGCGGTAACTTCTCCCAGCGCGGGCTGCTGTTGTTTTTCAGCGCGCTTTTCATGGTGGCAATATGGCGGCGCTTCCAATTTTTCAAGCGGACCGCCCAGGCACATGGTCACCTGTCTGAACAGGTCTAGTCCTTATCCTGTTCGTGACGCCAGATGTGAAGCCCCACAGGTGCTGTGTCGGTGCATTACCTTCAGGGACTCCACTCGGCTGGATCTTGTTACAGGTAGGGAATCTTCTATTCGTCGTGACGCCACTCTCAGTATTGCGGTCAGTGGGGACCACCACTGCAGGTTGAGGGACGCCTGGGGCTGATGGTGAGTGCAGTTAGTTGGAATAGCCTCCTGAGAGTGAGGCAAGCCCCAGGGCCCTGTGTAGGTGCGTAGTACCACAAGGCGCAGAATAACTCCACACACGCAGAATGTCTTTCAGGGGTTTTACTCACTTCAGATGGCAGGGTGAGTAACCCGGGCGTAGCTGGGATGAACCAGGCTGGAACCAGGTATCCTTCAGGCTGACTTCTGATGGTGACTACCAACTCGCCTTCCTTAGCCCTTGGTGGTTTGGGGTAACCCCGACTTTTAGTCCCTATGGGGGTCACCCAGGGAAGTTGCTGAAGCCTCTCTCCCCTTCGTTTGCCGTTTGCTTGTTGCCTGGGCCAGATCACTCCAGCTGCTTGCCTCCTGTGAACTATGGGCCCTAACTGTGGCTACGTGGCTGCGGATTTTAGGTGTTGTGGTGTGGGCTTTGAGGGCCCCACACCGGCAGGTTTAGCAGGGAAAGGTGGATCTATCCCCGCTCCGGGATCTGCCGCCCGTTTGGGCCTGGTTCTCCCTAGCAGTCTCCTTACTTCCCACTCTGTGCTCTCTCTCTAGCTGGAGATGGGTTTCGGGTAGCCCTCCTAGGTGACCGTTCTCCCCCGTCGGTAGCCACTGCGCGGACGCTGTCAGACTACAGCAGCCCACGGGATCTGCTCCTCTCTCGAGCTCCCTGGACTCTGCACTGAACTGGCTCACTGCTCCTCCTCTCCTGTTCTTGCCTACGCCACCTAGCAACCAGATTCTCTTACCACACCCCTTGAGTGGAGATGGAGGCTTTTGGCCCCCTCCACTATTCCAGTGGAGGTGAAGGCTTTTCCCCCTCCTGGGATCCCCAGGGGTCCTCTCAAAGGTACATGTGTGAGACCTGATCACTATGCGCCTGTGTAGTCACACCTCGGTCAGCCTTCTGGATTACCTGTATTGTACTGTCCCCAGCATGGGTGCAGTACTCAGTGGTGCCTGACCAGGTCAGGGGCGCCACACTTGTGCTAATGAGAATAGGGTAGTTCCCTCTGCACTGTGACTTAGGCTATGTGCGCACGTGTGCGTAATCCATGCAGTTACGCTGCGCTCTGCAGCGCAGCGTAACTGCATGCGTCCTGCGTCCCCTGCACAATCTATGGAGATTGTGCAGGGGCCGTGCGCACGTGGCGTCTTAGAGCGCAGCGCTTCGGCTGCTGCCCGGAGCGCGCGTTCTAAGAAGTGACATGTCACTTCTTCCATGTGCTTTGCCGGCAGCTCTTGCTCTGTCTATGGCAGGAGCTGCAGGCAGAGCGCATGGAATCGGCTTTTTTATTTTTTCACTACGGACATTTTCTGCAACGATTTGAAGCGCACGTGTGCTCTTCAGATCGCTGCAGAAATTTCTGCAGTGACTGTACGCAACGTAACTTTCAGATATTTGTAGACCTCTATTAAGTCTCCTCTCAGCCTTCTTTTTTTCAAGCTAAACATCCCTAATTCTTTTAGCCGTTCTTCATATGACATGGTTTGCAGACCTTCTACCATCTTGGTTGCTCTTCTCTGGACTTGCTTCAATATATCGATGTCTTTCTTGAATTGGGACGCGCAGAACTGTACACAGTATTCTAGGTGGGGTCTGACCAGGGCAGAGTATAGGGGAATAATTACCTCTCTTTATCTAGATTCAGTGCTTGTCTTGATACATTCCAGAATTTTGTTGGCCTTTTTAGCTGCAGCTCCGCATTGTTGGCTCATGTTGAATCTGGGATCCACTATTATGCCCAAGTCCTTTTCCCCAGTGCTATCACCTAGTTCTATTCTTCCCATACTATATATGCTTTTTACATTTCTTTTAACCAGATGTAGGACTTTACAATTGTCCCTGTTAAAAACCATTCTGTTCTCCTCAGCCCATTGTTCGAGTCTGTCTAGATCCTTTTGAATCCTCTCTCTTTCCTCTCTAGTGTTGGCTACTCCTCCTATCTTAGTATCATCTGCAAATTTTATGACTTTCCCAATAACTCCATTATCCAGATCGTTTATAAAGATATTAAACAGCACTGGCCCCAGGACAGAGCCTTGCGGCACCCCGCTTTTGACTTTCCTCCAGGTTGATGTGTAGCCATTTAGTATTACTCGTTGCTCCCGATCGTTAAGCCAGGTGTGAATCCATTTTACTGTTTTTTTGTCAATTCCATACTTGATCATTTTTTCACTGAGGATGTCATGTGATACGTTATCACTCAGTGGCTGCTGTGGGCTGCCATTAACTCTTTATCACCCCGATTGGCACTGCAACAGGGCAATCGGGAGGAGCCGGGTAAAGTACTGGGCTTGTCATATCTAATGGATGCGACAATCCTGGGTGGCCGCAGGTTGCTAATTTTAGGCTGGGGGCGGCCAATAACAATGATCCTCCCCAGTCTGAAAATACCAGCCCCCAGCTGTCCGGCTTTATCTTGGCTGGGTATCAAAATTGATGGGGACTGCACGCTGTTTTGTTTTTTTAAATTACCCACTTAAATAATTTTAAAAAAACCTGCATGCAGTTCTTCTTATTTTGATACACAACAAAGATAAGAGCAGGGCTGTGGGCTGCAGCCTGTAGCCGTGGGCTTTATTTGTGCTGGGTATCAGAATATTGGGGAACCCTACGCCAATTTTTTAATTTATTTTTATTGTAAAAGTAGTCACACTGACGTATGACTCGCACAAGTACAATGCGAGAAAATCTTGCATTGCACTCTGCCCCATTTAAGACAATACTGCAGCTCACATCTGCGAGTTTTTCCTCAGCCTTAATCGGACTGAGGAAAAAATTGCAGCATGCTGAGATTGTCTGCGAGTCTCCTTTCACCCGCATCCATACAAGTCTACAAGAGAAATATTGGACTGCTCTCGGTTGACATCCATGTGCAGCGCGATATATGCACAGGCTGACAATATAGGAGACGGGTGGATTAATACCTCCCTCTCCTCCGCAGCTGTGATCCGATCGCAGGATCTGATCATGCTGCAGCAGAGCCTGAGCCGAGGGTCATTAGCATATTGCATTTGATGCTCTCGTATTAGATGCCATATGCCAGTGTGACACCGGCTTACTATAGTAATATGCATAGCGTGTGTAGCAGTCAGCTGACATGCTGACACTCAGTGTGGGGGCGTGTCTGACTGCAATCAATCACAGGTGCCAGTAGGTGGGGAAAGCAGTGCATATTCACTGAAGGTTAATTAGCTGCTCTGGAAGTGAATATATGACCTGGAAGCAGAGTACCACTAAGGCAGAGCCTCCGTAAGTACATCGTGCGCGCTCACATCCCCTAACACTTCTGCCATAATTTTTAATCACCATATTCTGGTCTTAATAAACTTATATGGGGACCAGATTCTGGTCCGGAACCTGGTTATCTGCGACTCCATTTATCTCTAATGTAGTGCCCACCCTTCTAAGAGTGGTCTCCAGACACTCAGGAACAGGCTTATCTGGATTGGAAGCATGAAATGAACGAACCTACCTTGTGGCATTCACATCCAATGCTGGGACCCACATCCTTTCCTCTAGACCAGGGGTGGGCAATTAATTTTCCCATGGGGCCGTATGAGAAATTGGGATTGGTTTAGAGGGCCGGACTAATATAATTACCTCAGTTCTACCCAATATACTATGTGGCGCCCTAGGACCTGGTCGCCACAACGGCATTGCCCTCCTGAGGGTTAATGCTGAGCCTGGAGGTAATGGGGAAATCTACTGGCCAGTAAGTTAACATCCACCGCAGTTTCTCCCTCAGGCCAGTAGGGGGAGCTCTGAACCTGAAGTTTCAGGGAGCTTCCTTAAGCCTGACCTGGGGGAGGAGTGAGTTAGTCTGTAGGGAGCAGCAGAAGTGAACAGACACAGAGTGAGCTGTCCTGTGAATCTGGGGCCTAGAGCTGGAGCAGTTTGGCCCAGAGAAGCAGGAGTAGCTGAGAGGCAGCAGAGAGACTCGGACATCGGAGTCTGTGGTTGCCAGGGTATAAAATCCGTCCCTGGTAGCCGAATCCGAAGGGCAGGGGAGCTGCAAGCCCCTGGCCCAGACACATCCAAGGTACAGCTGCAGCATCAGGGCCCGGTGTGGACCCCAGCGGAGAAGCACCAGGGAGTGGGCCTGCGCAGCCACCTACAGAGGGAAGGGACGTGCTATTGGTCCCAGCAGCGAAGAGGGCCATTGCTGGATTCAGAGAAGCAGGGTCCTATCATCACCAAGAAAGGTACAGGAGTAGGCCTCATACTCAGCTGGCCAGAAAGATCACCCCAAGTACTTCCAGGCCGACCGGATCCCCATCACCACCTGTAACGGTCTCCCAGGACTGGACTGTTCCCAGAGTAAAAGAGGAAAAGGTAAAGAGACTGTTGTTTGTGCCTGGTTCTTTCCTCGCCTGTCGGCCCTGCACCGTGTTAGTCACACAGCACCATAGACTTTCACAAGCACCAACTGTGCCCCGGGCATTGCTCCACCTGTGGGGAGCAGTACCATCATAGCTGCCATAATATCATCCCGGAGGCCTCACACAGCAGCGGCGGCTTATTAGCCGCATACCACAGGTGGCGTCACGAACACAACCATTAACAAGCAAGCCACATATTCTACTGACACCCACCAGGGCCACGGAGCCGGGCCCAGCCACCACTGACTACCACCGGACTAGTCCAGCCCGGCACCGGGTGTCCCATAGCCCTGGGGTGGGCGAGTCAACTTTTGGCGTCACGAACAGGATTTCGTGCCCGGTCCCACCGGGTACTGTGCGCCTGCCGGAATTGTGCTTAAAAGATTGTGTACTGGCTGCAGACCACCGCCGCCATTAGCCTCGCCGAGCGCAGGAAGAAGGGGGGCGTGCCTGACAAAGAGCGCGAAGGGAGCGCGCCATCAGAGCAGAGTGCTGTTAACCCCGCGCGACCCGGAAGAAAATTTGAAAAGTGAACGGAGCCTGGTAAGGTTCACTAAGGGGGAGGAAGATGTCCGACTCAGAGGGAGGGCAGGTGGCTGCCATAGCCCGAGACGCCGCAGCACCAGCAGAAGCAATCCCAGTCGCCGTCGCCCCGGCCCCCACTGTAGCGCCGGTAATGCCGATCACCATGCCATACATACCGGGAGCAGAATGGCTGCCGCAATACTCCGGGGAGTCCCATACCTTGAGTGACTTCAGAGAAAGCCTGCACAGCTTATTCCGGGTGTATCCGCTGACTGAGAGCCAGAAGGGTGGCATATTAATGGGACAGCTAGCCGGCGCAGCCCAGCGTGAAGCGAAGTCATGGCCTGATACAGATAAAGGGACAGCAGCCCAGATACTGGCCAAGCTAAAGAGTACGTTTGACACTCGCACCGCAGCAGAGATAAAGATGAGATTCTTTGGGTGCAAGCAGCGGGCCACAGACAACATAAGGGACTATGCCCTAAACCTGCAAGAGGCCCTGAAAGCAGTTAAACAGGTGGACCCAGAGAGTGTACGTGAAGAAGACAAACTCCTAACTGAGCAGTTCATAGAGGGGCTCCTGTCAGATGCCCACAGGACCCAGCTGCGTATCCTGGTCCTGCAGAACCCTGCTCTGGACTTTGCCAAGTTTAAGGACCAGGCCATCAGGGTACTGAGAGAATCTACGCCGAATGACCCAGTACCCCTCCGGCCTCCTGCTATCACGTACCCCGGGGTGGTGCCTGCAACACGAGCCACTGCAGGGGCTGAGGCGCAGTCCCTGGATAAGGATCCCACTGCGGAGCTCAGACAACAGGTCCAGGAGCTGACCAAGACTGTGGCTGCCCTTGCCAAGACCGTGCAGTCTCTACAAATGACCCCCTCTAAGGTATAGGGAGTCTACTGTATAAAGTAAAGAGTACTTATTAGAGTGTAAATAGTTATGCAAAATGTCTGTCATGTTGTGCACAAAATGTTTTCTTTTTCTTTGATTGCGAAAATGGACAATTGGGCCACTGGACTATGGGTGGCCAACACCTAAATTGTTCATAGTTAGCACCAGTGTGCTCAAACACCCCTGAAGAAAAACCCGTCCGGCGTGCATAGAGTGGGGTCATCAATGCTCTGACGCACGCCCAGAGCCTACGTTGGGGGTTTGATCGCGGCGGGTCCCCCATGGAGCAGTGTAATGGACACCCGGCAGGGAGCCACACTGGACTCTTATAGAAATGTTTAAGATTGTAACGTTAAAGAGAATGTGCCTCCCATATTGGGATGAAATGTATGACATGTTATGTTTTGTTTCTACAGTCCGGGAGTACTGAATTTAACTAAGGGGGAGTGTGGCGCCCTAGGACCTGGTCGCCACAACGGCATTGCCCTCCTGAGGGTTAATGCTGAGCCTGGAGGTAATGGGGAAATCTACTGGCCAGTAAGTTAACATCCACCGCAGTTTCTCCCTCAGGCCAGTAGGGGGAGCTCTGAACCTGAAGTTTCAGGGAGCTTCCTTAAGCCTGACCTGGGGGAGGAGTGAGTTAGTCTGTAGGGAGCAGCAGAAGTGAACAGACACAGAGTGAGCTGTCCTGTGAATCTGGGGCCTAGAGCTGGAGCAGTTTGGCCCAGAGAAGCAGGAGTAGCTGAGAGGCAGCAGAGAGACTCGGACATCGGAGTCTGTGGTTGCCAGGGTATAAAATCCGTCCCTGGTAGCCGAATCCGAAGGGCAGGGGAGCTGCAAGCCCCTGGCCCAGACACATCCAAGGTACAGCTGCAGCATCAGGGCCCGGTGTGGACCCCAGCGGAGAAGCACCAGGGAGTGGGCCTGCGCAGCCACCTACAGAGGGAAGGGACGTGCTATTGGTCCCAGCAGCGAAGAGGGCCATTGCTGGATTCAGAGAAGCAGGGTCCTATCATCACCAAGAAAGGTACAGGAGTAGGCCTCATACTCAGCTGGCCAGAAAGATCACCCCAAGTACTTCCAGGCCGACCGGATCCCCATCACCACCTGTAACGGTCTCCCAGGACTGGACTGTTCCCAGAGTAAAAGAGGAAAAGGTAAAGAGACTGTTGTTTGTGCCTGGTTCTTTCCTCGCCTGTCGGCCCTGCACCGTGTTAGTCACACAGCACCATAGACTTTCACAAGCACCAACTGTGCCCCGGGCATTGCTCCACCTGTGGGGAGCAGTACCATCATAGCTGCCATAATATCATCCCGGAGGCCTCACACAGCAGCGGCGGCTTATTAGCCGCATACCACAGGTGGCGTCACGAACACAACCATTAACAAGCAAG
The DNA here is from genome assembly GCF_048569485.1 of Anomaloglossus baeobatrachus. Classification (NCBI taxonomy): domain Eukaryota; kingdom Metazoa; phylum Chordata; class Amphibia; order Anura; family Aromobatidae; genus Anomaloglossus; species Anomaloglossus baeobatrachus. The sequence goes on from NC_134356.1 coordinate 174,458,027, forward strand.
CCACATATTCTACTGACACCCACCAGGGCCACGGAGCCGGGCCCAGCCACCACTGACTACCACCGGACTAATCCAGCCCGGCACCGGGTGTCCCATAGCCCTGGGGTGGGCGAGTCAACTTCATCACTACACCCCCTCCATATACTACACCTGTAATAAACTACACCACTACATCCCTATATACTATACCTGTATTATACTACACTCCCTCCATATACCTGTATTATACTACACTCCCTCCATATACCTGTATTATACTACACTCCCTCCATATACCTGTATTATACTACACCACTATATAATACACCTCCGATATACTACATCATTACACCCCTATATACTACACCTGTAATATACTACACCTCCATATAGCACACCTGTAATATACTACATCACTACATCCCATATAGCACACCTGTAATATACTACAACTCCATATAGCACACCTGTAATATACTACAACTCCATATAGCACACCTGTAATATACTACAACTCCATATAGCACACCTGTAATATACTACAACTCCATATATGTCACGCTCCCCGGGTCCTCGGTTCCGCTCCCCGGGTCCTCACCCCCGCTCCCCGGCTCACCTGCCACGCTCCCCGCTCTCCAGCCTCCGGTGCCCGTCCTTCCCAGGCCCCCTGGTCCCCGATCCCGGCGCCCGACGGCTTCCCAGGCCCTGGCCGGCTCCCCTGCGTCCTCCTCGCAGCCTCCTTCCCTGGCTTCTGGCACCCGGGCGGCGCGCATGCGCATTAGGGCGCGCGCGCGGTCACTGACCCTTTCTTAAAGGGCCAGCGTCCATTAACAGGAAATGAGGCTAAACAGGTACAGGGTATAAAGGGGGTTATTGTCCAAGGGGGCGGGGCCTGATCTTCGTGTTTCCTAAGCTAGGAGTCAGGTCTCCTGGTGTTTCTGTGCATGTACTTACCTATCTCTCTCGTAGAGCCGTGCCTGCCTCGCCATCCAGTCCTGCCGTATCCCGAACCCCGAACGCTGTCCATCTGCCATCCTGACAGTCCGCACCATCCCGGATCCCTGCGGTGACTCATCACCTCGCTCCAAAGGTTCCGGACCCCGCCTGACATCATCTCGGCTTCCGAACCAGAGCTGCGTCACCCGGACTACCACCCGTGACTCCGTGGTCCCAGGGACTTCTCCGCTATACTCGTGTGCACGGACTGTTCTGCTGTTTATAGTGCTCCAGCTACCGGACTCTTTACTACCATCTAGGAGTTCGGCCCAGTGGATCCACCTCCTGGGTCTGCCCGTCCACCTGGCCGTGACAGTAAGATCAGGCCATGGATCCCGCTGCAGCACTAGCAGCCGTACAGGAGGAACTCCAACGCCAGCGTGAGACTCAGACCCGCATGCTGCAATTCATGTCTTCTGTGGACGCCCGCCTGAACACGCTACAAGCGGCAGTTACGACTTCAACATCCCGGGCTTCCACTAGTCAAGCCACGGCTCCAGCTCCTGTGGCGACTTCTTCAGATACCACCAGACTTCGGTTGGCTTCACCACCCCGGTACGCCGGAGACCCCAAGACCTGCAGGGGATTCTTAAACCAATGCTCCCTCCATTTCACGCAGCTGCCGCATTTGTTTGCCTCCGACCAAGCCAAGGTCGCCTTCATCATGTCCCATCTAGAGGGTGAGGCACTGGCGTGGATGAACCCCTTGTGGGAGAAGGGGGATCCTGTGACCACGAACATCCAGGACTTCCTGCAGGCATTCCGTGGCACCTTCGATGAGCCCGGACGCGCCTCCGCGTCTGCTTCGTCTCTTCTCCGCTTACGTCAGGGGACTCTGACGGTGGGTCAATACGCGATCCGGTTTCGCACCCTGGCCTCAGAACTAGGGTGGAACAACGAGGCCCTAACCGCCGCCTTCTGGGAAGGACTCTCAGGGCGAATTAAAGACGAGCTGGCGGGTCGTGACGTACCGACCACCCTAGATGCCCTGATTGCCCTAGCGACTCGAGTGGACATTCGCTTTCAGGAGCGATCCAAGGAAGCGTCCCGTGAGAGACGTCAGGTACGGCATTCCCCTCCTCCGCAGAAACCCTCCGTACTTCAGTCATCGACAGCTGGGGCTCCCGTCCACGAGCCCATGCAGATCGACCGAGTGCGTCAGTCTGAACAACGTCGAGCAGAGCGGCTCGCCAAGGGTCTCTGCTTTTACTGCGGTGAGGGCACACACCTGCTACGCTCCTGTCCAGAGAGGCCGGGAAACTCCAAAGCCTAGGGTTGGTAGGAGAGGCCACCCTAGGTGCTGGGACTCTCTCTGACCCGGTTACATGGACAGTGCAAGTGACAACAGGAGAGACGCGGTTCACGGCTGATGCCTACCTCGATTCCGGGGCAGCAGGCAATTTCATCCAGCAGACCACGGTGGACAAGTACCGGGTGCCTGTTATTCCACTCGACAAGCCCCTAGTGATTGCCTCGGTGGATGGGAGACCCCTCTCTGACACCATCTCCTGGATCACCAGGCCGGTCGAACTGCGTATCGGTGCCCTTCACACCGAGAACATCGCTTTCTACGTCCTCCCACACATGTCCCACCAGATCCTGCTGGGACTTCCATGGTTGCGGACACACGAACCATCAGTCAGTTGGGGCACTGGCGAAATCACCCGATGGGGCTCTTCGTGTCATGAGAGGTGCCTAAAGTCCATACAACCCATCCGACGACCTCCGGTTCCAGAGAACCTACCGGGGCTGCCCTCGGCCTATTGGTCCTTTGCAGATGTTTTTGATAAAAAGGAATCCGAGGTACTGCCGCCACATCGTCCATACGATTGTGCCATCGACCTGCTCCCAGGAACAACACCACCACGAGGACGGATATATCCTTTATCTCCAGCCGAAACAAGGGCCATGTCTGCTTACATCTCAGAGAGCCTGGCAAGGGGGTTCATTCGGAGATCCTCCTCTCCTGCTGGAGCAGGTTTCTTCTTTGTCAAGAAGAAAGAGGGCGACTTACGCCCATGCATAGACTACCGGGGTTTGAATCAAATCACCGTAAAAAACAAGTACCCACTGCCGCTCATTCCCGAATTGTTTGACCGGCTTAGAGGAGCTCGTGTGTTCACCAAGCTGGATCTTCGGGGTGCTTACAATCTGGTCCGCATCCGCTCTGGTGACGAATGGAAAACCGCGTTCAATACGCGCGATGGACATTATGAATACTGCGTGATGCCCTTCGGCCTGTGTAACGCTCCTGCTGTCTTTCAAGAACTGGTGAACGACGTGTTCCGGGACCTTCTCTACATCTGTGTGGTAGTGTATCTAGATGACATCCTTGTCTTCTCTCCGGACCTCCAACCCCACAGAGAAAACGTACAGCTGGTTCTACAAAGACTGAGAGAGAATCGTCTGTACGCAAAGTATGAGAAGTGTGTCTTTGAGCAGTCTTCTCTCCCCTTCCTGGGGTACATCATCTCTGATACCGGACTGCAGATGGATCCCAAGAAGGTCTCCGCCATTCTCAACTGGCCTCCTCCTTCTGGACTGAAGGCAATCCAACGCTTCCTGGGATTCGCCAACTACTACCGCCAGTTTATACCTCACTTCTCTGCCTTGACTGCTCCTCTCTCCGCCCTGACTAAGAAGGAGGCTAATCCAAAGGACTGGTCACCTGCGGCTGACGCCGCGTTTAGCTCTCTGAAGCGGGCATTTGCCTCCTCTCCTGTACTTCACCGTCCGGAGTTAAACCGCCAGTTCACCTTGGAGGTGGATGCCTCCTCCTCAGGAGCCGGAGCAGTGCTCATGCAAAAGTCCTCCTCGGGAAGATGGTGACTTGCGGATTCTTCTCCAAGGGCTTCTCAGCGCCTGAACGCAACTACACCATCGGTGACCGAGAGCTCTTGGCAGTCAAACTGGCTTTGGAGGAATGGCGCTACCTCCTGGAAGGGGCAGTGTACCCCGTGATTATTTACACGGACCACAAGAACTTGGAATACCTGCGGTCCGCTCAGCGACTGAACCCACGGCAAGCCAGGTGGTCCCTATTCTTTGCCAGGTTTGATTTCCAGCTTCACTTCCGACCCGCGGACAAGAATGTACGTGCTGATGCCTTGTCCAGGTCTTTCATGCCCATGGAGCAGGAGGAAGAGACTACCCAACCCATCATTTGTCCTAGTAAAATCATTCCGGTGGCCCCTGTCACCCTGGCCCAGATACCGCCTGGGAAGACCTATGTCTCCGAGGTAGACAGGGAAAAAGTGTTACACTGGGGACATGCCTCGAAAACAGCCGGTCATGCTGGTCAGAAAAAGACATGGGGTGCGATTGTACGTCATTACTGGTGGCCATCCCTTCGCACGGACGTCGCTGCTTTTGTATCCGCCTGTACCTCTTGTGCCAGGAACAAGACGCCCAAACACCTCCCATATGGCCGTCTTCTGCCTCTGCCGATACCGTCAGTTCCATGGCAACACATAGCAATGGACTTTATTACGGACTTGCCATTGTCCTCCGGACACACAGTCATATGGGTCGTGGTGGATCGGTTCTCTAAAATGGCCCATTTCGTCCCTATGGCTGGACTGCCCTCTGCTCAGGAACTCGCGGACGCCTATATACAACACATCTTCCGCTTGCATGGCTTTCCATTACACATCGTATCCGACAGAGGAACTCAGTTCACCTCCCGCTTCTGGAGGGCCCTCTGTAAACATCTGGGAGTGACTCTGGACTTTTCATCTGCATACCATCCTCAGTCTAATGGCCAGGTAGAGAGGGTCAATCAAATCTTGACCTCTTTCTTACGTCACTATGTTAACGCCCATCACGACGACTGGTCCGCTCTTCTTCCCTGGGCTGAATTCTCCCACAACCACCACGTCAGTGAGTCCTCCTCCAGCTCTCCCTTCCATGTCGTTTACGGACTTCAGCCTTCCATCCCATTGCCTGTATCTCCTTCTTCGGATGTCCCTGCTGCAGATACAGTAGCCCGTGACTTTGCAACCATTTGGGACTCTGTCAAAGCGTCCCTTGGGCGTGCTTCCCTGCGGATGAAAAGACACGCTGACAAGAAACGTCTGGACCCTCCGTGTTTCTCTCCTGGAGATCTCGTCTGGCTTGCTTCCCAGTACGTCCGCCTGAAGATACCATCATACAAGCTGGGTCCTCGCTACATTGGGCCGTTTAAAGTCCTCAACAAGATCAATGAGGTCTCCTACAAGCTACAGCTCCCGGCCACGATGAGGATACCCAACTCATTCCACGTCTCCCTGCTCAAGCCGGTTGTCCTTGGTCCCTTCTCCGCTGCTGCCAGTCCGGCTCCTCCACCTATTGCCGATGACGACATCTATGCGGTAAGGGATATCGTGGCCATGAAGACCGTACGAGGTCGACAGTTCTTCCTGGTGGACTGGGAAGGGTATGGTCCTGAGGATAGGTCCTGGGAGCCCAGGGAGAACGTGGGCACTCCTCTGATCCGTGCCTTCATGTCCCGGTTGCGGGGAGGGGGGCGTGGGGGGGGGTACTGTCACGCTCCCCGGGTCCTCGGTTCCGCTCCCCGGGTCCTCACCCCCGCTCCCCGGCTCACCTGCCACGCTCCCCGCTCTCCAGCCTCCGGTGCCCGTCCTTCCCAGGCCCCCTGGTCCCCGATCCCGGCGCCCGACGGCTTCCCAGGCCCTGGCCGGCTCCCCTGCGTCCTCCTCGCAGCCTCCTTCCCTGGCTTCTGGCACCCGGGCGGCGCGCATGCGCATTAGGGCGCGCGCGCGGTCACTGACCCTTTCTTAAAGGGCCAGCGTCCATTAACAGGAAATGAGGCTAAACAGGTACAGGGTATAAAGGGGGTTATTGTCCAAGGGGGCGGGGCCTGATCTTCGTGTTTCCTAAGCTAGGAGTCAGGTCTCCTGGTGTTTCTGTGCATGTACTTACCTATCTCTCTCGTAGAGCCGTGCCTGCCTCGCCATCCAGTCCTGCCGTATCCCGAACCCCGAACGCTGTCCATCTGCCATCCTGACAGTCCGCACCATCCCGGATCCCTGCGGTGACTCATCACCTCGCTCCAAAGGTTCCGGACCCCGCCTGACATCATCTTGGCTTCCGAACCAGAGCTGCGTCACCCGGACTACCACCCGTGACTCCGTGGTCCCAGGGACTTCTCCGCTATACTCGTGTGCACGGACTGTTCTGCTGTTTATAGTGCTCCAGCTACCGGACTCTTTACTACCATCTAGGAGTTCGGCCCAGTGGATCCACCTCCTGGGTCTGCCCGTCCACCTGGCCGTGACAATATAGTACACCTGTAATATACTACATCACTACACCCCTATATACACCTGTAATATACTACATCACTACACCCCATATACTACACCTGTAATATACTACACCTCCATATAGCACACCTGTAATATACTACACCTCCATATAGCACACCTGTAATATACTACATCACTACACCCCTATATACACCTGTAATATACTACATCACTACACCCCATATACTACACCTGTAATATACTACACCTCCATATAGCACACCTGTAATATACTACACCTCCATATAGCACACCTGTAATATACTACACCTCCATATAGCACACCTGTAATATACTACATCACTACACCCCTATATAGCACACCTGTAATATACTACACCTCCATATAGCACACCTGTAATATACTACATCACTACACCCCTTTATAGCACACCTGTAATATGCTACACCTCCATATAGCACACCTGTAATATACTACACCTCCATAGAGCACACCTGTAATATACACCTCCATATAGCACACCTGTAATATACTACGCCTCCATATAGTACACCTGTAATATACTACACCTCCATATAGTACACCTGTAATATACTACACCTCCATATAGCACACCTGTAATATACTACACCTCCATATAGCACACCTGTAATATACTACACCTCCATATAGCACACCTGTAATATACTACACCTCCATATAGCACACCTGTAATATACTACATCACTATACCCCTATATACTACACCACTATATACACCTCCATATAGTACACCTGTAATATACTACACCCCCATATGTCACACACCCTGCTCCCCAGACAGCCTGCACCCCCATATCACACACACTACACCCCCATATGTCACACACCCTGCCCACATATCTCACCCTGCCTGTACCCCAACTTACCCCTCTCAAACACTCTGCACCCCTTCACATCCTTCTGTCAGTCTGCAGCCCTCATATGCCACTCACCCTGCAACTCCATCTTCCCTCATATGCCACTCACCCTGCAGCCCCCTCCCCCTCATATCCCCTCTTTTCTTATTACCAGTCATCATGTGTCCACATCTCCTTCAGGATTCAGTATCTCTTGCTTTCTGCCCGGCATCCTGTGTCTCCTCCCACACAGTCACATGGGCGTGACGTCATCGCAGGTCCTGGAAGATGAATTATTCCGTCTGCTGTGCTGCTTCTTCTCCTGCACTGACTGTGCGGACCTGCACAGGATCTCTCCCTGCTCGGCACGCTGCAGCCCGGCTCCAGTGCACCGGCTGAAGACGGGCGGGCCGGTCACAGAGAGCAGGCGGGCCGGATGTGGCCCGCGGGCCGCCCCTTGCCCAGGTCTGCTCTAGACCGTAACACCTCCAGTGCACCAAGTATTGAAGGGAATGACGCAGAAAACGAGAATTAACAATGTTAGTTATTTGAATCTCTAAATTACCATCAACCATGATTGGGTCCAGCGGCAAGGAGGACAGCTCCAATGGTACTACATACTTCTTGAACAGAGACCTGTGGAACACATTGTGGATTTTAAGAGCCAGAAGATTAATGGGTTAATGATGACGAGCACCAGAGGTTTCTTTTTGATTAAGAATCAAGGGGCAGCCTCCAATAAAATCACCTTCACCACAAAAAAAAAATCCTTCTTTTATGGGGGATCTCAGAAGAAATATTTGAAGTAGGGGCTCCCCCTAACTGCATGGGCTCCTCTAATCCTATGAGTGATGGTTCCTCCAAAGATCGTTCCACCCCCCCCCCCCGGTCAATGGAGTGCTGCCCCAAGATAGGGTCAATGGGGAAAGTGGTCTATCCATTCTATCCCGGAGGTGTGCCGCCCCTGCAGCGGTCGAACTGGATCCGGGGATGCTGTGGCTCGAGGGTCTCCGGACCCGGGGGCTTGCGGCCAATCAAATGTAAAGGGGGTATTTACAGGGGATAAAAGTTCGTGACGCCACTCGTGGTTCGTGATACGGGGAGTACCGCCGCTGCCGATGGGAGTACCCGGGGATGATGGAGTGGGGCAGCCAGATGACGTTCCCTCCACGGTAGGGAAGGCCCCGGGACTCTGGATGATGGAGGAGGTGTAGGGGAGCGTTGTGCAGGTTGGATGCAGGGGAGGGCAGCATACTCACTCAGGCTATGTTGGTATTGATGCAACCATAAAGCAGACTCTGACGAAGTAAACCAAGTTTCTGGGTGCCGCTGCCACTTCAGGGGAACTCATCCGGGAGTCCGCTCCCATTGGTATTGCTGATGGTCTGTACTCTGCCTCCATTCACTGTATTTAGATGTTCTGAGTGACTCCTCGGCTTGAAGCTGTCGGAGTCCCGCTCCCTACGGCTAAGTAGGGGAGCTGTGCTCTCGATGGCTGACACTTGACATTTCAGTGGGGCGCATAAGCTGGAAAGCCCTATCCCCCTCGTTGAGTTGGTGCCTTCGATCTCTGAGCTCCTGGGGAAAGTTCATAAAGAGACTATCCTCCACAGGTGAATTATCAGGTTGCGTGAAGCTACTCCCTGATCTACGGTCCAGTACCCTGCCGTGCTCGTACCGGTTCGGTTACTAGATGCTCCGATGCCGACCGTCCTCCAAAACTAAGTCTGGGCACCCTTCTCCAATACCCTGTGACTGGGTCTCCGACTCCTCCGGTCCCACAGACCACCGTCTGCAACCTAACCAAAAGTCCCACAGGGAGCTCCAACTCCCAGCTTCTCACTCCATGGGAGCTACTACTAATCTGACCTGTGTCCCTCCCACCAGTCTGCCTGACCCCTAGGCGGGTGGCCCTTTTCCAGCTAGACCACCCACTGGTGTGCCTGACAGGGTGTGGTGTGAGGTGTGGCTAGGATTTGGATGCTGATGGAAGCAGTACCAAAGGTTAGGATCCCAGAACCATGGAGGGTGAGTTCTGCATCATAAGGACAGGGGTGCAGTTCTCTGTGATACCCTGAATAGGTCAGGAACATCACAGAGGCGTCTATCCACACATATAGTCAAGGACATGGAGGCCGCCATGGTCTCAGGAGTTTCATAAATCACCAAGGCATTTTTCAACCTCTCTGAAAGTCCCTGGCAAAACTGGTTTCTAAGAGCCTGGTCGTTCCACTTGGTATTGGTTACTCATCTACGAAATTCAGAGTAAAAAGTCTTCGTCGACCGACTTCCCTGCTGGAGACAATGTAGCCTGGACTCCATCAAAGAGACTCAATCACAATCATCATATATGAGACTCAAGGTCTCAAAAAAATCCATCCACTGACCGGAGGCAACCAGAGCCATTTGGCAAAAAGAAAGCCCAGCATTGTGGATCCCTCTGTAACAGCAAGATCACAATCCGCTCTTGCTGCTCCTCATCCTAAAGGGACTAAGGGGTACTTTGCACGCTGTGACATCGCTAGCCGATGATAGCGATGCCGAGCGCGATAGTACCCGCCCCCGTCGCACATGCGATATCTTGTGATAGCTGCCGTAGCGAACATTATCTCTACGGCAGCTTCACACGCACTTACCTGTCCTGCGATGTCGCTCTGGCCAGCGATCCACCTCCTTCCTAAGGGGGCGGGTCGTACGGCGTCACAGCGACGTCACACGGCAGGCGGCCAATAGAAGCGGAGGGGCAGAGATGAGCGGGATGTAAACATCCCGCCCACCTCCTTCCTTCTGCATAGCCGATGGAGGCAGGTAAGGAGATGCTCCTCACTCCTGCGGCTTCACACACAGCGATGTGTGCTGCCGCAGGAACGAGGAACAACATCGTATCTCCTATTGGTGTGACATTATGAAAATGACCGACACTACACAGATCACCGATTTTCGACGCTTTTGCGATCGTTTATCGCCCATCTATGCTTTACACGTTGCAACGTCGTTACCGGCGCCGGATGTGTGTCACTTTCGATTTGACCCCGACGATATCGCAGTAGCGATGTCGCAGCGTGCAAAGTACCCCTAAGGACAAAGAATAAAGTACAATATACAGGCCTCCTTGAACACTAAGAAATTGTCTCGACCCCCTGCAAACCTGTCAGGGAGAGGGCTCTTGGGTTCTGGGTGGGCCGGTCTACCCGCAGAATCTGCAAAATCGGGAGTCTGCGACCGCTGCTACACAGCTAACTTAAGGTCTGCTACCTCCAGGGAAAGACCCTGAAGTTGCTGAGCCAGAACAGTGACAGAATACATGAAAAAAAACCACAACAACCAAAGCAAAAAAACAAAATCCACTAGTCATTTTTTTTTGGGGCCCTGGGTTCCTTCAGTGCCCTAGATAGGTTCCGCACCTATGCACCGAGCCGGATACCTGGCCCTAGGTAAGGAACTGGGCCCCAAGTAGGGAGTGTGGCACACCTGACCTGGTCAGGCACAACTGAGTACTGCACCCATGCTGGGTGAGTGCAAACAGGTAATCCTGAAGGCTGAAATAGGGTGTGTACGCACAAACACATAGCAACCAGGTCATACACAAACCTTTGAGGGGACTCCTGGGCAGACCCAGGAGGGGGCGTGCCTCCACATCCAATCAAGGGGTGCAGTGGAGAGCCTGGAAGTGAGTTGTTGCAGTGGCAGTCAAGGGAACAGAAGCTGGAGGTAGCCAAGTCTGAAGAGCGGACATGCTAGTCAGACCCTGCACGTGTAGTGGCCACTGGCGGGGGAGAACGTTGCCACACAGTCAGCCTGAAAGTCTCCTGCAGAAGAGAGAGGGCAGGCAGTTGAGTACGGGGACTCCTGGTAATGAAGCACGCACGGCGAACAGGTCCCTAGAGCCAGACATCCATTTAGTGGTCTGCTAAATCCTGCAGGTGGAGGGACTAGAGGTTCCTCACCAACCATTACAGAGCCCGAGCATCAGCAGCAACGAGGGGGCCCATAAGGAGGATTGAGCCTGGGGCCATTTTCCTTGGTCCACGCTGCCAGCAAACGGGCCAGAAAGGGGAGAAAAGGCAGTTGCTACTTCCCGGGATGAATCCCACGGTACTTTAAGTCAGGGGTTGTCCGAAACAAGAAGTGCTAGGAAGGCGAGCTAACGGTCAGCTCTTATATCAGCCTGAAGGATACCTGGTTCTTTCCTGGTCTATCTCAGTATGAGAACTGAATTTCTTTGTCTATTTGCACATCTATATCAGTATCGCCCGGGTTACTTCACAAAAACCAGCTGAACGTGAGTAAACAGGTTGAAATACTTTCTGGACTGCGACTGAGTTATTCTGCGACCTGTTGTTCCACACACACACCCGAGTCCCTGGGGCCAGACTCACTCATGGGAGGCCATACCACCAGACTGCAGACACCATCAGCCTCAGACGCTCGTTAAAACTGCAGTGGCGGTCACACATCACCCTGACCGCAAACCGAGAGTGGCGTCACGACTCCCATACAAACAAGCCTGACATACCCGTGACCAGAGCAGTTCCCCAAAGAGAAGTACCCGCGGCGTCCCTGGAAGTGGAGCAGAGTCCTGGAGGTGACCGCCGTGGCCCTGGGGCGACTCATCTGGCGTCACGAACAGGATAAGGACTAGACCTGTTGAGACAGGTGACCGTGCGCCTTGGAGGTCCATTCAGAAAATTTGGACCACCGCCATATTGACACTGCAAAAGCATGCAAATTTGAAGACTGCAGCCTGCGCAGAAGAGAAGTACCACCCACAAAGAGGTGTGGATGCCTTAGAACGGCTGGAGCACTCTGGCCCCGCGAGAGGAGAAGATGGGGGCGGACTGGACTGCGGGGATGTCCCAGTCCTGGAGAAGAAACAAAACTTAGATTGAGGTGTGAGAAGAACCTGGTGAGCGGCGACAGAGAGAAGATGGCGTCCGCAAGGAGCGACCGCGAGGAGCTGGGATTGACCAGGCCGATGACCGCCGCTGAGCTAGAGGCTGAAGTCGGAAGAATGGCTGATAACATGGAAGCGCAGAGCAGGCAACAGATAGCCGCCTGGAAGACAGAGATGGTGTCGGCAGTAAGAAACCTGCAGATGCTGGTGCAGCGAGGCCCGCATGGAGGTGCCGCCCACGCCGATCTGGAGTCATCACCGGTGATAGTGACCCTGCTGCGGGAGCTCTCCGGCCCAGCCCAAGGTGAGTCCCACACTGCCCCTGCCCGATCGGGTATCCTGACCCCACCGGCGTTGTCACCAGAGGCTGATGTACTCCCTGATGCGACGTCCAGAGCGGTACATACGGCCAGACCAGACCAGGCCGCAACGCCTCCTGTCTCGGCCAGACCAGACCAGGCCGCAACGCCTCCTGTCCCGGCCAGACCAGACCAGGCCGCAACGCCTCCTGTCCCGGCCACACCAGACCAGGCCGCAACGCCTCCTGTCACGGCCAGACCAAACCAGGCCGCAACGCCTCCTGTCACGGCCAGACCAAACCAGGCCGCAACGCCCCTTGACCCGGTTACCTGACCAGAGGTGGTCACAGCGCCCCAGTCTCTGACTGGGGATACAGCTTCTACCCCCATGCCTCAAGAAGACCCAGTGTTCTTGCAGCTAAGGAGAGGACTGGAAGCTCGGTTCCCCGCACACCTGGTAGACAGATACCTGGTTCCAAAGCTGCCAGCCCGTCCTGAAGCGGTCCCAGCACCCTCTCCGCTTGAGAGGGACCCATCACCCTGCCCGGCTGCTAGAGGCTCGTCCCCATAGCTACTGCCATTCAACCGATCGGAGGTGGACACAGCACCCATAAAGACTAAGGGAGGCCTGGAGGTCGCGCTGATGTGCCCCCAACGACCAGAAGAGACTGCAGCACCCCCTGCCGAGGAGGAAGACCTGATTGTCTATATCCCTGGCATGTATGTGACCTGGGAACCGGCTGAGGAACAAGTGATGGTGATGCGGAGGCCAGCCCGCAGAGGACAGCGGCGTGTGAGAGCAAAACACCCCCTTGTGCAGCCTACCCCTGAGAAAGAGCAAGTGGAGGCCAGGGACCTACAGAAGAAGCAGTCCCTGCGGCAGACCGGGTTCCAGACCAGAGGTTCCCTCCACCGTGGGCTAGTAGAAGAATTTAACTGCCACACGGGGTATGGCTTTATCGTAGAAGCAGGGGTCAAGGAAGGCATCTTTGTCTTCAAGAGAGACGTGCAGTCGCATTTACCAAGAGGTCACCCTGATCGTGATCTGTATATGGGGGATGTGATCGAATTCACCAGACACAAGGGAGAAAGAGGCTGGTTTGCCTTAGATGTGGTGCAACGACCAAAGGAAACCTTGATGAGCTCCCACTCCACCCCTACTGCTTCCACCAAATTTCCAGAGTCATCACTACCAGAAGACGACCATGCTGCAAACGCCCAAGACACCCAAAGCACCCAAAATATTCCCACAGCAATCCCCAGGTATCAGAGCACTGAAAGAAAGAGCCCTGGTCTTGAGAGGAGGAAGTCTGTGTAATTTGCAACGTATTTCCAGTAAAATGCTTTAAGAATGTTTGTTACAGGTTAAGCAATGTTTAAAAGTTTAAGAAAATGTGCCCACAAGAACTTTTATGAAATTTTAAGTTTTCCCCTTTTAACACCAGGTTACGTGCACTTTTAAAAAAAATGGACCATAGGTTATGAACTGCCATAGCCACAAACTCTCGCAGTGTAAAAAGTTACCTCAGTGGTACCAACACCAGAGCACGCCTGTTTATGGGGCCTGGCTCTGCACCACCAGGAAGCACGCCTGTTGATGGGGCCTGCTGTCCAAAATTCCAGAGCACGCCTGTTTATGGGGCCTGGCTCTGCACTACAAGAGAGCACGCCTGTTTATGGGGCCTGGTTCTCCAACCACAAAGACGCTGGTACACCTGTTTATGGGGCCTACCTTAAACCACCATCCTCAAGAGAGGAAGATTGGAGGAAAGGCTGGGATAGAGCTGGCCCAGACCTGGTCACCAAATGGACCGGTAAACTGCCTTCTGGAGGTTCTTGGGTGGGTTCAGGACGTATGGGTGGTCGGTGGTGAACAATGGTACCTGGTATGATGTTTTATGTGAATGCCTCCCCTGTGTGGGAAAGTTTGTATTGAAAAGTTTGTATTAAAATTTTTTATTGTCTTTGCAGCCCGAGGACGTGCTGTTGATAAACAACGGGGAATTTGGCTCCCCTGACCTGGTCAGGCACAACTGAGTACTGCACCAATGCTGGGTGAGTGCAAACAGGTAATCCTGAAGGCTGAAATAGGGTGTGTACGCACAGGCACATAGCAACCAGGTCATACACACACCTTTGAAGGAACCCCTGGGCAGACCCAGGAGGGGGCGTGCCTCCACATCCAATCAAGGGGTGCGGTGGAGAGCCTGGAAGTGAGTTGTTGCAGTGGCAGTCAAGTGAACAGGAGCTGGAGGTAGCCGAGTCTGAAGTGTGGAGACGCAGGAGAGCAGACATGCTAGTCAGACCCTGCATGTGTAGTGCCCGCTGGCGGGGGAGAACGTTGCCACACAGTCAGCCTGAAAGCCTCCTGCAGAAGAGAGAGGACAGGTGTTGAGTACGGGGACTCCTAGTAATGAAGCACGCTCGGGAAACAGGTCCCTAGAGCCAGACATCCATTTAGTGGTCTGCTAAATCCTGCAGGTGGAGGGACTAGAGGTTCCTCACCAACCATTACAGAGCCCGAGCATCAGCAGCAACGAGGGGGCCCATAAGGAGGATCGAGCCTGGAGCCATCTTCCTTGGTCCACGCTGCCAGCAAACGGGCCAGAAAGGGGAGAAAAGGCAGTTGCGACTTCCCTGGATGAATCCCACGGTACTTTAAGTCGGCGGTTGTCCGAAACAAGAAGTGCTAGGAAGGCAAGCTAACGGTCACCCCTTATACCAGCCTGAAGGATACCTGGTTCTCTCCTGGTCTATCTCAGTATCGCCCGGGTTACGTCACAAAAACCAGCTGAACATTAGTAAACAGGTTGAAAGACTGTCTGGACTGCGACTGAGTTATTCTGCGACCTATTGTTCCACACACACACCCGAGTCCCTGGGGCCAGCCTCACTCACGGGAGGCCATACCACCAGACTGCAGACACCATCAGCCCCAGACGCTCGTTAAAACTGCAGTGGCAGTCACACATCACCCTGACCGCAAACCGTGAGTAGCGTCACGACTCCCATACAAACAAGCCTGACATACCCATGACCAGAGCAGTTCCCCAAAGAGAAGTCCCTGGAAGTGGAGCGGAGTCCTGGAGATGACTGCCATGGCCCTGGGGCGACTCAGGAGCAGATGGGATGAGCTCTTCGTCATCCCCACTAAGCGCTAGGGATAACAAACAAGGGAAAACAGCAAACAACTCTTCAGATAGAGGAATTGCAACGACCACCAAGATTTTCCAGATTTATGTGACGCGCCCACGGGGTCTCAGGGGTTACTCCTCTCCAGGCCGGTGTCGGTTTGGGGATGTCACAGCGGCCTGGCCCGGTTTCGTGACCCCGTCGGTGTCAATAAAGATGGGGATGGGGATGATGGGAGTTGATATTTGTGACGCCACCTATGGTATGAGGCCAATAGGGAGCTGCCGCTGCGGAGAGTCTCTCTCTTCTGGGGCAGTGGTAATGCAGCTTGGATGTTGCAGCTCTCCACAGGAAAAGCTAGGCCCCAGGGAGGATGATGGTGGTAGTAGTAGTCTATGGCGTCGGAGCGCAGGGGCGACGGTATGGATAGGATGACACAGAGGATGCAGTTTAAGGTCTTTACTCAATGTAAGGTCGCCACCCTTGGAATGTCGGTCCACGTTGTGATGGGGCTCAGCCGATCCCAGGTAATTCAGAGGTCACAGCCGGTGTTCCTTCTGTATATCCTTTCTGTCGGTGTTCCATCCACCCCAGTTCTTGGGCCGTGGAATGGGTCACGGGTGCTGGTGGCACTCTTCGCGAACCCTGGGATCCCCCTTCTAGTGAAGGGCCCGGGTTGAGTTGCCAGCTCCAGACCACGGGTCCCTTGCTGCATTCGCTCTCCTATTGGTTTGTCCTGCTTGGACCGAAGTCCAGACTTGACTGACTATGTGTAAAGTTGCTCCTCACTTCCCCTCAGGGTTTCCCCACTCCCCAGGTGCTGAACTAGTGAACAGGAGGTCCCATATCTTTTGATGGCCACCCCCATCTCTGACCTTAACCGAGCCCCCGTGGTGATGGCAACTAAGTTATGTGTTGTATGGAATGTGATAAACACCAGTGAATAGCCTCCTACTTACCCAGAATGAATACTGCACCTCATTGGGATGCAGTACCCTGTGGCTCCTGAAGCCACATGAGCACCACATATGCAAGCCAACTGCTTGCACTGAAGACTTGATAAAGGCATATTAAGTATCACCAGCACTTAGTAATAGGTAGTGAAAGTATATAAAGACACAAATGAAGTACTGATAAACAGCAGCTGGCAGGCTGAGGAACTCCACAGGGTCCTACAGGGAAGAGCTGAAAACTAAGCAGAAATAATAGAAGGTCAGGGAGCAGTTTGCACAGCCAAACTCTGTGACCTTCTATAGTCAGACACCACAGGACTATCTGTCACCCATGACATACCTGTTACAAACTAGAAAGGATTGAGAGAATTTTAGGACACAAAGCAAAGTGCCAATGAAAACAGCTGACAGGGTGTGGAACTCCGCAGGGACCTAAAGAGAAAGGAATAATCCCCAACCAGAGGAGATACATAAGATATCATGTACACCAAGCAGGAATAATAGAAGGTAAGGGAGCAGTTTGCGCAACCAAATGCTGCGATCTTCTATAGCCGGAAACCACAGGACTGTCTGTCACCCATGACATATATTCTTTGATTTGTTTGCTGTACAATACCCTCCAAGGGACACGTTTTTTGTTTTTTTTTTTTCCTTGAGAAGCTGTAAATCTTTCTGGGTGTTGATTTGGCAGTCATAACCCCAGCGTCAATTTTAGGGGCAGCCCTTACATATAATGGAATAGCAGGATTTGCACATGTCTGCTTTCACCTCAGCTCTGTACCAGTTCCCGTCACTTGCATAATATGCTGCACAGTACTCTTTGCTCGCTGGGGGATATATCCTCTGATTTGTTCGCTGTACAATATTCTCCAATGTACATGTTCTTTTTTTTGAGAAGCTGTAAATCTAACTGGTTGTTGATGTGACAGTCATAGCCCCCAGAGGAAATTTTGGGAGCAGCCTCTACACCATACCTCCCAACTTTTGAAGAAAGGAAAGAGGGACAGAGTCTGCAGCGCGCGCAGTGCGCCACGGCAATTTTTGACCACGCTCCTAGCCACACCCGTTTGTCAGTAAGGATTATTCAGCAGATGCCCCGGACTGTTCATTCATAGCAGCTAGAATTTTCTTATATTTCTATGACTATGTGTCACTATATGACGTTGCTTATTTGGGCCTATAAAGCAGTGTTCACACGTTGCATGAATTCTGTGTCTGGTTGTTTCTGCCGCTGTCTCCACCAAACTACACAATAACTATCTTCTCTGGTTTTTCCATTTTTGCTGCGTTTTTTCTGCATTTTCTCCATTATTGAATGCGTTTTTGGTTCAGATGTGAATCTGCGTTAAGTGTTTTTATTGTACAAAGAAGCTTTTTACTGCATTTTTTTAAGCTCCACATAGAAACCTCCAGAGAAAAAAAAGCACCAAAACCGCAGAGTTCAGTGGCGTCTTCTCATGGAATCACATCCACTTTGCTTGGACAATTAAACAGCAGAATTTATGTGCAAAAAAACAGCAGAAAAAAAAATGCAGCATTTATACTACATGTGAAAAACACGGACTAAATTTCCAAGCAAAGTGGATGAGACGTCATGAAATTTCCACCCCTTTTACGTCTAAAAACGCCGCTGAACTGTGCAGATTTGGTGTTTTTTTTCTTTATAAACTTCAAGATTCACATCTACACCAAACGTATCAAATAAGAGGGACAATGCATAAAAAATATCACAAACACGCAATAATCAGAAAAGATTGTTATTGCGCTCGTGGTGCGGACACCTGCAGAAAAAAACGCAGCATTTACGCTATGTGTGAACACGGCCTCAACAATACATTTTTATTACATTTTTTATGGGTTTTAATAAAGAAAAATAATAGATTGCACCTTTTTTTTTACACCATTTACCGATCCCCATAAATAATCTGATCGCTGTGTTGTTCGGGTTGTTACGATAACATGGACATATTTCTTGTCTCTGTAATTTGCTGATCTGTGATGTTTATTATTTTATAAAAAAAAAAAAATAATAAAATTACATTATTCTATTTTTTTTATTATTTTTAGTAATTTTATTGGAAGAAAAAAAAAATCTCTTTTCTTCACCCTGTAGAATACAGAACATAGAGCTCAATTGTATAAAGCAGCGTCTCTATGTCCTATGTGAGAGGCTGTATTGTAGGTCCATATATGTAAAATCCTCCCACTGACATCGTCATTGTTAGTGGCTCAACAGCTTAGATCAGCTAGGAAAGCTAAGGGCTGCTAGATGTGTGTTTGAAAGTTGCTGGCTTGAATCCAAGGTGGTGAAAGTAGAAAAAAAATTAGTATTTTTTTTCCCTCATTTCTTTATAGTAGTTTTATGGGAACAAATAAATCTGACTCTTTCCTTCACCTACAAAGAGATGCAGTATCTATCTATCTATCTATCTATCTATCCCTCTATCTATAATTTATCTATCCATCTATCTATATGTCTGTCTGTCTATCTATCTATCGATGTATTATATATTTATCTATCCATCTATCTATCTATTATCTATCTATTATATATCTATCATGTATCTATCCATCTATCATGCCTGTATCTGTCGCGGGCGGAGGAGGGGACGCTGCGCTCTCCCACTGCTCGGGTCCGGCTGCTGCTGTGGCTGCTGCTCGGTGGTGGCTCGACCGGTGGGCCGGATCCCGGGGACTCGAGCGGCGTTCCTCGCCCATGAGTGAAAGGGGGTTTGGTTTTGGGGATTTATTGTCAGTGACTACACCCACGGTTGTGGTGATATTGGTGACACCACCGCTGTTCTGGACGGGGATCAAGAGAGCGATGACAGGGAGCAGCCTGGATGTTAGTTCTCCCCTCCGTGGGTAGGGGGTTGGTTGTCCCGGGGCCCGGTGATGGGGTAGGGGTGGATGGCAGGCGGGTTACGGGGCCTGGTGAGGTGCAGGGTCGTGGGGGCAGCGCTGTGCCGCACAGTATGGTGGTACTCACTCATCCAATGATGAGGACACAGTTCTCGGTAAAACACACGGCTGGATGGACGGGTCCCACAGACGGCTGCGGTGTTGTTCCTCCCGGCAGGTTGGTGATGACTGCCTTTCCCTGCACCTATGTACTGTAAACGGTTCCAATGGGTTCCCACCGGTAACCCGCTCCCCAGCTTGGATATGGGCTAGAGGAGCCCCTTTTGCCCGCAGGCTCTGGCCCTGGGAACGGTAGCCTTGGCGGTGGCTGTGTTTCCCTCTCTTGGTTGGACTGTTGCCTTCTGACGAGACTTGGCTGCTGGGAAACCCAGGAGGTTCCCTTCGCTAACGGATTTGGCAAATTCATGGCGACTCCTAGCCTTGCCGGGGTCCGCAAGCCCCTGCCAGATGGTGCTGACTTCTCTTTGTGTACCGGTCCGGTACCGCCGGGCCACCGCCCGTCCACGGTCCTTACGGTAAACTCTGATAGGCCACTCCTGCAGACGGTCACCACCGTCTGCCAACCTTGCTGATCTGTCCGGGCCACACACCCGGACCAACTTCAGTCTGCTCAGCTGCCACTTTACTCCTCTCACTTTCACTTCCTAAACTGATCTGTTTGTTTTTCCCGCCTCCAGGACTGTGTACTCCTCGGTGGGCGGGACCAACCGCCTGGCCCACCCCCTGGTGTGATCATCAGCCCCTGGAGGAAGGCAACAAGGGTTTTGTGTTTTGGCTTTGGTGTGCCTGACCGGGAGTGTAGGGTGTGTTGGTGTTGTTCTCTGTGGCCCCTGGCTTGTCCAGGGCGCCACATATCTATCATATATCTATATATCTATCCATCCATCCCTCCATACATCCCTCCCTGCATCCCTCCATCCATCCATTCCTCCATCCATCCCTCCCTCCATCCATTCATCCATTCCTCCATCCATCCCTCTCTCCATCCATCCATCCCTCCATCCCTCTCTCCATCCCTCCATCCATCCCTCCCTCCCTCCATCTCTCCCTCCATCCATCCCTCTATCCATCTTTGTAGCTGAATAATCTGCTTTTGGTTTCTCTACTGCAATATTGAGGTCAAGATTACCAAAACGTCCTATGCTTTTCAATACAGGCAGTGGCTCAGTGGTAGAGCTGCTGCCTATGGAACAATGAACTTCACGGTTCACAGGTTTGAGTCCCGACTGCCCCGATAAGCCAGAGCCGATGAGAATTTAATTTAATTTATTCACCGCACTGAGGGGAGGAGCCAGGACATCAGCTGTGAGCCGCGGGACACACCGCAGAAACCGGGACGGTTGGGAGGTATGCCTACACATATTGGAACAGCAGGTTTGGCACATTCAGGCCTACTCGGTCCTTCACTTGGCATTTGTAGCAGTTCCCCTCACTTGTACAATATGCCCCATAGATCTCTTGTCTAGGTGGGAGATATCCTCTGATTTGTTGACTATACAAGGGACAAATTCATTGTGTTGAGAAGCTGTATACTGTATCTCTCTGGTTGTAGCTGTGGCAGTCATAGCCCCCAGAGGTAATTTTGGGAACAACCCTTACACTTATTAGAAGAGAAGGTTTGGCACACCCAGGCCTACTTGGTAACTGCTACAGAGGTCAGGTGAAGGACCGTCACTTGCATAATATACTCCACCGATCACTTGTCTAGGTGGAGGGCAAAGAGTTACATAATTAGGCTATGTTCACACTAGAAAAATGATTTTTCTTAAGAAATTTCTTAAGAAATTTCTTAAGAGTGCACCTGTGTTAAAAAACGCACCAAAAACGCACCTGCGTTTTCGGTGCGTTTTTGGTGCGTTTTCGGTGCGTTTTTGGTGCGTTTTTACCGCTGGTTGCTCCCTGCGTTATTGTGCCAATTATCTATGGCAAAAAACGCAGTTAGCTGCAGAAAAGAAGTGACATGCTCATTCTTTTTCTTAAGAAAATCTACTGAAAGAATTTTCTTAAGAAAAAAACGCAGTGTGTGCACAGCTAATTTTTTTTGCCATAGGTTTTGCTGGGGAATGTCTGCAGAAAGGTTACAAGAATTTCTCAAGAAATTTCTGCAGCAAAAACGGACCAAAAACGCAGGTAAAAAACGCAGTGTGTGAACATAGCCTTACATAGGTTGAAAAAAAGACCTAGGTCCATCTAGTTCAACCTTCCTCCATTAATTATATATTTTGTCACTATTACACACAACATTGTCGGTTATAAATGATTTAGTTACATAATTACATGGGCTGAAAAAAGACCATCTAGAGTTAATGTTGGGGGAGCTTGGGTCATTGAAGGGAGGGATTTTTGGCCTGCATTTTTACACTCTGCTGGTACAATAATCAACCAAACAGTCCTAAATACAATCCAGTCTGGCATTGATTAATACAGCTATTCATAAATTGAACAGGAGGTGTCTGACCATGACACACACCACATGCCACAAAGGAATAAAATTATACTATCAGGGCGCTTAGTCATTAACATATCGCTTCCGATGCCCCCGCATCGGAAGCGGTACACAAGTGGCAAACTGCTGCCGGTGTCAGCCGAGGGTCATGCGACTGTGATGTGATCTTGCGATCGCATCACAGGAGCGGAGAAGATGGAGGGAGCACTTTCTCCCCATCTCCTCGGTTGTCTGTCTCTGCATGCACCGCACTGCAGCCGCATAACATGCGAGTATCGCGGGCGGGGAGGGGACGCTGCGCTCACCCACTGCTCAGGTCTGGCTGCTGCTGCTGCTTGGTGGTGGCTCGAGCGGTGGGCCGGATCCCGGGGACTCGAGCAGCGCTCCTCGCCCGTGAGTGTAAAGGGGGTGGTTTGGTTTAGGGATATTGTCCGTGACGCCACCCACGGTTGTGGTGAGGTTGTGACACCACCGCTGCTCTGGACGGGGATCCCGGGAGCGGTGACAGGGAGCAGCTTGGATGTTGTTTTCTCCCCTCCGTGGGTAGGGGGGTCAGTTGTCCCGGGGCCCGGTGAGGTGTAGGGATAGCAGGCGGGTTACGGGGCCTGGTGAGGTGCAGGGTCGCGGGGGCAGCACGGTGCTGCACGGCACGGTGGTACTCACTCAGCCAGTAATTTACACGGAGTCTCTGGTCAAACAAACGGCTGGATGGACGGGTCCCACAGGCGGCTGCGGTGTTTTTCCCCTGACCCCAGGTTGGTAGTGTAAGTCCTTTCCTGCACCTTCGTGTACGCTCTTCCTGCGCTCCGGTTTCCAGCTGGCACCCTGGTTCGGTACCGGTGGGCCACCACCCAGCCCCGGCTACCTATGGTTCCACCAAGACTGTCTTCCCGGCTCCCGCAGACGGCCACTACCGTCTGCCTCACTGGCTACACGAGGGCCCTAGGCTCCAACCTAGGCCCACGTCTGCGTCTGCCTCTCTGCAGACTTCCTCTCTCTTCCTCTGCCTGGACTTCACTGCGTTGTTTCCTGCCTCAGACCAGCTAGACTCCTGGGTGGGCGTCTCCATCTGCCTGACTCCGCCCACCTGGTGTGTCTGTCTGAACCCGAGGGAGGAAATCAGGTCTCACTGGGGGTGCCTGCTGTGAACTGCTGGGGGTGGGGGTGTGTGTGTGTTGTTACCTGTTGCCCCTGGCTTGTCCAGGGCGCCACACGAGTGCAGTGCGATTTTACACACACACGTGAGCCGAGACTCGGTGCAAATCACAGCATGCTGTGATTGCACCTGTCGCGGGCGGAGGAGGGGACGGTGCGCTCTCCCACTGCTCGGGTCCGGCCGCTGCTGCTGCGGCTGCTGCTGCTCAGTGGTGGCTCGAGCGGTAGGCCGGATCCAGGGGACTCGAGCGGCGCTCCTCGCCCGTGAGTGAAAAGGGGTTGGGATAGATTGTGGGGGATTTGGTTATTGTCCGTGACTACACCCACGGTTGTGGTGATATTGGTGACACCACCGCTGCTCTGGACGAGGATCCCGGGAGCGATGACAGGGAGCAGCTTTGTTGTTAGTTCTCCCCTCCGTGGGTAGGGGGTTGGTTGTCCCGGGGCCCGGTGATGGGGTAGGGATGGATGACAGGCGGGTTGCGGGGCCTGATGAGGTGCAGGGTCGCGGGGGCAGCGCTGTGCCGCACGGCACGGTGATACTCACTCAGCCCAATGATGAGGACACAGTTCTCGGTAAAACAAACGGCTGGATGGACGGGTCCCTCAGATGGCTGCGGTGTTGTTGCTCCCGGCAGGTTGGTGATGACTGCCTTTCCCTGCACCTATGTACGGTAGTTGGTTCCAATGGGTTCCCACCGGTAACCCGCTCCCCAGCTTGGATGTGGGCCGGAGGAGCCCCTTTTGCCCGCAGGCTCTGGCCCTGGGAAACGGTTGCCTTGGCGGTGGTGGTGTCTCCCTCACTTGGTTGGACTGTTGCCTTCTGTCGGGACTTGGTCGTTGGGAAACCCAGGAGGTTTTCTTCACTAACGGATTCGGCAAATTCACGGCGACTCCTAGCCTTGCCGGGGTCCGTAAGCCCCTGCCAATGGTGCTGGCTTCTCTTTGTGTACCGGTCCGGTACCGCCGGGCCACCGCCCGTCCACGGTCCTTACGGCTAGCTCCAATAGGCCACTCCTGCAGACGGTCACCACCGTCTGCCAACCTTGCTGATCCGTCCGGGCCACACACCCGGACCAACTTCAGGCTGCTTAGCTGTCACTTTTCTCTTCTCTCCCTCCTTTCCCTCCTTCCACTTTCACTGCTCAAACTAAACTCTCTCCTCTCCAAACTCAACTTCCTGGTTTTCCCGCCTCCAGGACTGTGAACTCCTCGGTGGGTGGGGCCAAACGCCTGGCACACCCCCCTGGTGTGAACATCAGCCCCTGGAGGAAGGCAACAAGGGTTTTGTGTCTGACTTCGGTGTGCCTGCTGGGAGTGTGGGGTGTGTGGGTGTTGTGCTCTGTGACCCCTGGCTTGTCCAGGGCGCCACACACCGAGAGCCCGATTTGGGTGGAGAAAAAAACGGGACAGAGGAAACTGTCTCATTGTTTAACACTGGTGCGAGTGCAATCCGATTTTTTTTATCGGATCGCACTTGTACCAGGAAATCGCAGATGTAAAAGCGCCCTTAGGCCTCGGCTCCACTTGCATTTTACACAGATGAGTGCAATCAGATAAAATATCGGATTGCACTCACACCAGTGTAAAACTATGAGGCAGTGGCATCTGTTTCTCATGCCATATTGGCATGCAAAAAGCATTGTTAGTCTCAGCTCACATGCAAATACAAATTTATGGGTGCAGTGCGATGTATGCAGACACAGGTCGCGGAGCAGAGGGAGAAAGTGCTCCCTCCCGCTCCATACCTGTGATCCGATTGTAAGATCAGATTACAGTTGGATGACACTAAACTCACACTCGCAGCAGAACCTGAGCCGAGGGTCATTAGCATATCATTGCAATACGCAAGTGGAGCCGAAGCCTTAGGCTAGGTTCACACTTCTGTTAAATTGTATCAGTCACAATCCGCTGCTCTGGTAAACAACGGAATCCGTTTAGCGGATTCCGTTGTTCCCATAGACTTGTATGAGCGGCGGATTGTAACTGATGATGCTGCGTTGCACCCTCCGCCCGACTGATCAGTCGTGGAACGACTGACCGCTGGGCGGGAGGAACGCAGCATGTAACGTTTTTTGAGCAGTGCAATCCGTCGGATTTCGCTGCGCATGCTCTCTAGCTCCCTGCACTCGTCACCAGCTTTGCTTGGTTACCCGATATTTACCCTGGTTACGGTGCAAGGAGCCAGCGCTAAGCGGTGTACGCCCGTAACCAAGGTAAATATCGGGTGACCAAGGTAAACATCGGGTGCTTTGCTTTACCCGATATTTAGTCTGGTTACGTGTGCAGGGAGCCGACACTTCCCCGCTCGGCCCCGCCCCCTCCCGCACTCCACACATGTACACACACACTCACACACTCACCTGTCCCCAGCCATGCAGAGCAGACCGCAGCACTGCCACTGACATCCTCAGCGCCTGGCTCCGCCCCCGCTCAGCTCCGCCCCCTCCCACACTCCACATGTGTACACACACTCACACACACACTCACTCACTCACAACACTCACTCACACTCTCACCTGTCCCCAGCCATGCAGACCGCAGCACTGCCACTGACATCCTCAGCGCCTGGCTCCGCCCCCCGCTTGGCTCCGCCCCCTCCCACACTCCGCATATGTACACTCACACACACACTCACACTCACTCACTCACAACACTCACTCACACTCTCACCTGTCCCCAGGGCTGTATTTTGCCTTCGTGCTGCCCTAGGCACTTTAAGTGGTCGCGCCCCTTAGTGACAACGTAACACTATGAGTTTTCACACACGACATCTGTTTAAGGCAGATCTACTTTGTAAAACACTTGAAAAAGCAATCAATGAGAAACGAAGGGCACTACCCCCCCCCCCATGGGGATCACCACAGGCACATCAAAACATAGCATGATTATAAAATATTCCCACCACACCGTCCCCACTTATATACTGTGACTGTCACACTGCCCCTAATAAACTACACACTGCCCTCCCTTATAAATTATACCCACCACACCTTCCTCAATTATGAAATATGATCTGCACATTGACCGCACATCATGCTGCCCCCTCCTCACAATGTCCCATGCATGCTTCCCCCTCCTCACAATGTCCCATGCATGTTGCCCCCTCCTCACAATGTCCCATGCATGCTGCCCCCTCCTCACAATGTCCCATGCATGCTGCCCCCTCCTCACAATGTCCCATGCATACTGCCCCCTCCTCACAATGTCCCATGCATGCTGCCCCCTCCTCACAATGTCCCATGCATGCTGCCCCCTCCTCACAATGTCCCATGCATGCTGCCCCCTCCTCACAATGTCCCATGCATACTGCCCCCTCCTCACAATGTCCCATGCATACTGCCCCCTCCTCACAATGTCCCATGCATACTGCCCCCTCCTCACAATGTCCCATGCATACTGCCCCCTCCTCACAATGTCCCATGCATACTGCCCCCTCCTCACAATGTCCCATGCATACTGCCCCCTCCTCACAATGTCCCATGCATGCTGCCCCCTCCTCCGAATGTCCTATGCATGCTGCCACCTCCTCACAATGTCCCATGCATGCGCTGCCATCTCCATGAGCTCCTAATGCTGCCTTCCTCTTTTCCATAATGACACCTCCATGCTGCCCCATTTATCATACTAAGACCACCACACACCACCCAGCGTCCCCCAGCATCAGCCTCTCTCCCCCAGCCTCCCCCAGTTTCAGCCTCTCTCCCCCAGCTTTCCCCAGCATGAGCCTCTCTCCCCCAGCTTCCCCCAGCATCAGCCTCTCTCCCCCAGCTTCCCCCAGCATCAGCCTCTCTCCCCCACCTTCCCCCAGCATCAGCCTCTCTCCCCCAGCTTCCGCCAGCATCAGCCTCTCTCCCCCAGCTTCCCCCAGCATCAGCCTCTCTCCCCCAGCTTCCCCCAGCATCAGCCTCTCTCCCCCAGCTTCCCCCAGCATCAGCCTCTCTTCCCCAGCTTCCCCCAGCATCAGCCTCTCTCCCCCAGCTTCCCCCAGCATCAGCCTCTCTCCCCCAGCTTCCCCCCAGCATCAGCCTCTCTCTCTCAGCTTCCCGCAGCATCAGCCTCTCTCCCCCAGCTTCCCCCAGCATCAGCCTCTCTCCCCCAGCTTCCCCCAGCATCAGCCTCTCTCCCCCAGCTTCCCTCAGCATCAGCCTCTCTCCCCCAGCTTCCCCCAGCATCAGCCTCTCTCCCCCAGCTTCCCCCAGTATCAGCCTCTCTCCCCCAGCTTCCCCCAGCATCAGCCTCTCTCCCCCAGCTTCCCCCAGCATCAACCTCTCTCCCCCAGCTTCCCCCAGCATCAGCCTCTCTCCCCCAGCTTCCCCCAGCATCAGCCTCTCTCCCCCAGCTTCCCCCAGCATCAGCCTCTCTGCCCCCAGCTTCTCCCAGCATCAGCCTCTCTGCCCCCAGCATCAGTCTCTCTGCCCCCAGCATCAGCCTCTCTGCCCCCAGCATCAGCCTCTCTCCTCCCAGCCTCCCCCCTCCCAGCCTCCCCCAGCATCAGTCTCCCCCCTCCTAGCCTCCCCTAGCATCAGCCTCTCTCCCCCAGCTTCCCCCAGCATCAGCCTCTCTCCCCCACCTTCCCCCAACATCAGCCTCTCTCCCCCAGCTTCCGCCAGCATCAGCCTCTCTCCCCCAGCTTCCCCCAGCATCAGCCTCTCTCCCCCAGCTTCCCCCAGCATCAGCCTCTCTCCCCCAGCTTCCCCCAGCATCAGCCTCTCTCCCCCAGCTTCTCCCAGCATCAGCCTCTCTGCCCCCAGCATCAGTCTCTCTGCCCCCAGCATCAGCCTCTCTGCCCCCAGCATCAGCCTCTCTGCCCCCAGCATCAGCCTCTCTCCTCCCAGCCTCCCCCCTCCCAGCCTCCCCCAGCATCAGTCTCCCCCCTCCTAGCCTCCCCTAGCATCAGCCTCCCCCAGCATCAGCCTCTCTCCTCCCAGCCTCCCCCAGCATCAGCCTCTCTCCTCCCAGCCTCCCCCAGCATCAGCCTCAGCCTCCCTCCTCCCAGCCTCTCCCAGCATCAGCCTCCGCCTCCCTCCTCCCAGCCTCCCCTAGCATCAGCCTCCCCCCTCCTAGCCTCCCCCATCATCAGCCTCCCCCAGCATCAGACTCTCTCCTCCCAGCCTCCCCCAGTATCAGCTTCTCTTCCCCCAAGTCTCCCCCAATATCAGCCTCTCTCCCCCCACCACATGCGCAGATTTCCAGTCTGCATTAGAGACACCCCCACGCTCCTTATGAATCTTCAGCTCTGCGAGCACTTATCTGCTCCAGGGCCCGCTGTCATCTTCCTGGCTCACGTGAGTATCCTCTTCTGACACCGGCTTCCATCGCGGCGTCCTGCTGTGAGCTCTGCATGTGAAATCCACACAGCATTGGACGCAGCACCCGGAAGTGCAGGCGCTGGCAGTTCCGGGGTCAATCAGCTCTCTGTGCCCGGCCGCCGCAGTTTGTCTGCATTCGCGTCTTAATTGATACAGATACAAATAAATGGAGGTGCGCCTCTCCCCCCTCCGAAAATACAGCGGATTTAATAGATATGTGTAAAAAAAAAAAAAAATAAATAAATTTTTTTTTACTGCTAGAAGGTGCCGCCCCCCCGCATCCTGCCGCACCAGGCACAGGACCACAGGTGCCTAATGGTAAATACGGCCCTGCCTGTCCCCAGCCATGCAGACCGCAGCAATGCCACTGACATCCTCAGCGCCTGGCTCCGCCCCCGCTCGGCTCCGCCCCCGCTCGGCTCCGCCCACCGCTCGGCTCTGCCCCCTCCCGCACACAACGGAGTCTGACAACGAAATTCTTTTCTTTGTCATCCATTGTCATCTGTTGTACAACGCATCAGTCACATGCGTCAAGCGACGCATGTGACTGATACAAAACAACGGAAGTGTGAACTTATCCTTAGGCTAAGTTCCCACTTCCATTGTTTTGCATCAGTCACAATCCATCACCTTGAGGAATTACGGTATCCTGCAAAATATTTAGCAGGAATCCGTTTTTTCCCCATAGACTGCTATTAGCGACGGATTGTGACTGATGGCATTGCGTTGCATCCGCCACGTGGGAGCAACGCTGAATGTAACTTTTTTTGTGTGTGACGGATCATTTTTTTTACTGTGAGCATGTGCACAGTAAAAAACCATGATCGACTGTAAATTCATTCCAGCGGCCTGAACGATCAGCTGATCGGCCGGCGGCCGGCTATTGTGAACGATCAGCTGATTGGCCGGCGGCCGGCTATTGTGAATGATCAGCTGATCGCCCGGCAGCCGGCTACTGTGAACGATCAGCTGATCGGCCGGCGGCCGGCTACCGTGAACGATCAGCTAATTGTCCGGCGGTTGGCTATTGTGAACGATCAGCTGATCGGCCGGCGGCCGGCTATTGTGAACGATCAGCTGATTGGCCAGCGGCCGGCTATTGTGAATGATCAGCTGATCGCCCGGCAGCCGGCTACTGTGAACGATCAGCTGATCGGCCAGCGGCCGGCTACTGTGAACGATCAGCTAATTGTCCGGCGGTCGGCTATTGTGAACGATCGGCTGATCGCCCGGCGGCCGGCTATTGTGAACGATCAGTTGATCGCTCCCAAAAGCTAGCTGCCGGGCGATCAGCTGATCATTCACAATAGCCGGCCGTCGATAAAACAGTAAAAAAAAAAAACAATGGATCATTTTTTTGCAGCATCAGTCAAATCAGTTGTGCTACTATCTGCAATGCATCCGTTGCATCATTCACACAACTGATTGTGACTGATACAAAACAACGCAAGTGTGAACTTGGCCTTAGGTTATGTGCGCATGCTGAATATTTGGTACATAAATTTCCTGCATCAAATCTGCACCCTCTGGCAGAAACATGCACCAAAAATGTATGCGTTATTGGTGTGGTTCTCATAATAAAGTCTGTGGGTGGAAGGGCCGAATATGGCAGGCAAAAAGGCACTAAGAATTGATATGCTGCAGATTATTTTTATTTTTAGAAAACTAAACAACATGTGCAGAGGACTTCAGAATTCTCATTGACTTTTCTGGCATAATGATAGACATGCGGATTTGTGACACATCTGCACCCAATCTGCACCAATAAACACATGAAAAACTTATCAAACACACAGTGTGTGCACACAGCCTTACTTTTCCCGTTGACCTCTTTTTCGGCATTAAAAACAATGAGAAAAATAAAGGCAAAAACACTACGTGTGATCATAGACTAAAGGGGAGGATTTTTTTTCTCTTTTTATTTTGCATTTTGTACAAGTCATTATACAGGAAAGAATTTTTCTGGACATTTTTTCTGTAAAATGTCATTTAGATTGGGTTTTGGAGCTTTTAGTGTTACTCCGTAAAAGTGGCATAATACTCTGACAACATTAGTCCCAGAAACCAAATCTGAGTCAAAAATGCATCTAGGCATCTTCCTCATGCTTTTTCCATTCAGTTTCAGCACTTTTCCCATCCATTATTTACAGCCCTCTCAGATATACTTGCAAGGTCCTCCAGAGAATTATTCGAGTTTCCCATTGACTTGCATTGGATTCGTTATTCGGCACAAATATTAGAAAATATTAATCTCGAATAATCTGAACTTGAATATTTGACTATCTCTAATGAGGACCCTTGATGTTTGGGTTGTAAGCTTGCGTATTTAGGCCAAAATATTAACCAATATCTGACATAAATTTTATATATATTTTCTGCATGTTACATTTTTATGCAGGATGCAGCCTAGCCCATTAATGTCGGCCTTATAAACTAGGGTCTCCGTTCTGGTGTGGTGCACTTATATATTGCTGGGCACCCTGCCTAAACTAACAGTACCCATACCTTTATCACAAGGGGCCGGCTGCATCCTGCATGTGCATTTGCCATTTTTGATCTTAGTTGGCCGGTGGCATTTTTGTGGTGAGTTTTTTGATTATTTTTCTTTGAATTTATGTCCTTTTCGGTGAATCAATTTGAATATAGTGTAGGGACTCGTAGCGTGGGGACCCTTGACGTTTGGGTTACAAGCTTATGTATTTTGGCCAAAATATGGACCAATACCTCACATTTATTATCATTTTACTGTGTATCATTATTATTGCACAATTGTCTGCAGGATGCAGCCGGGCCCTCTGGGTGTCAGTCCTCTGTGCTAGTGCACTTATAGTGCTGGGCAGCCCGCCTGATCTAATAGAAGGGCGTCATCAATAGGCCGTGAGCCGGACACTGTGCACTGCACATACCTGTGTGACTGGTGCCCTATGTAAAACCTCATTAGTGTGCATGTTCAATACCAGCAGCCACCCCCTCCATGATTTGGTAGGTTGAAAGTGGCTGTCTCATCGGTATTCTGCACCTGTGTTACCCATACCTTTATCATGAGGGGCCAGCTGCATCCTGCATGTGCATTTGCTATTTTTGACCTTAGTTGGCTGGTGACTTTTTTGTGGTGAGTTTTTTGATTTTTTTCCTTAATTATTTTCTCCCTGTGCCTGCGCTCAATATCTCAGCGCAGCGGAGTATGGTGACGTCACTACTGTGCATCACTGTGCTGCGACATGCAGAGCATAGGACAGTATGATCGGAGCAGCGGGGGAACAAGGAAAGGTGAATACTTGTGGTTTTTTTTTGTTTTTTTTAATCAATGACTATACGGGGGTGAGGACTATCGGAGTGCATTAAACTTGTGTGGGGGCTGCATAATACAATATGAAGGACTATAGGAGCTGTATTATAATACATGGAGGACTATGGGGGCTACCGTATACATGGACTATTGGGGTGCATTATAATACATGGGGATGATGAGGGCTACCATATATATGGACTATGGGGTGCATTATAATACATGGAGGACAATGGGGGCTACCGTATACATGGTTTATAGGGATGCATTATAATACATGAAGGACTATGAAGTGCATTATAATACATGGAGAACTAATGGGGATGCATTATAATACAAGGAAAGCTAGGGAGCTGTATTTTAATACATGGAATGCTATGGGGGCTGCATTATACTACATGGAAGACTATGGGGGCTCAATTATAATACATAGAGGACTATAGGGGCGGTATTATAAATGGACTATGGAGGTGCACTATAACACATGGAGAGCTATGGGGGCTGCATTCTAAATGGACTATGGTGGTGCATTATGACATATAGAGGGATGTGAGGGTATGGAGGACTATGGTGCTACCTTATACATGGACTATGGGGGTGCTTTATAATAAACGGAGGACTATGAGGGTTACATTATAAAATATGGAGGTCTGTGGGGGCCGCATTGTAATACATGCAGGACTATGAGGGGCTGCATTATAATATATGGAAGACTAAGGAGGCTGCATTATAATGTAAGGACTAGGGAGAGTGCATTATACAGTAATACATGGAGGACATTATAATCTATGGGGAGTGCATTATAATACACAGAGGACTATAGGGACTGCATTATAATAATTAGAGAACTATGGGGGTGCATTCTAATATATGAATGACTATGTGGGACCCATTATACTAAACGGAAGGCTATGTGGGGGCCATTATAGTATTTGGAGATCTATGAGGTAGACTTTATACTTTATGTAGGGCTATTTGAAGGCTAATGTGACGTCCTGGCAAAACCAGGTAGTCACACAGTTAGGCCCCCGCATAACACCTTTCCACACAGGGTTACATTTAGAGATGAGCGAACCGGTCGTGGTTCTACTCGAGTTCGGTTCGTCGAACGGAGGTCTTGTTCAAGTTCAGTTCGACGAACCGAACTCGAACCGCATAGGAAACAATGGCAGGCAATCACAAACACATAAAAACACCTAGAAAACCCCCTCAAAGGTGTCCAAAAGGTGGCAAACAACTCACAACACAACACAAACACATGGGAAAGTGACAAGGACATATACTCATGCGAAAACAAAAGAGCTGGACAAGGATAAAGAGGAGGAGACACAGATATAGGCATGGCATGCCCTTCTAAAATCATGTAAAACACCGCAAGGGTTACTCCAAGCGGAGTCTCCCTTTTTTCCAAAAATTGGGCCCCACACACACCCACCCCTTCAGTGGCAGCAGTTGTGCCCCAGTTGTACACTTCACAGGTAGATTTGCATCAAGCACATTCAAAAATATGCCATACTTGTTGTACACTTCACAGGTAGATTTGCATCAAGCACATTCAAAAATACGTCATTCTTAACCGTCCCCAGGATGACACCGGGGTAGGTAGCAAAGTCTTTGCTGAACCATGACTTGTTCATCTTGGCTCCTTTTTAAAAACACGGCAAGCAAAGGGTTACTCCAAGCGGAGTCTCCCTTTTTTCCAAAAATTGGGCCACACAGACACCCCATCAGTGGCTTCACTTGTGCCCCAGTTGCAAACAGGATGTTTTGATTTGCATCAAGCACATTCCAAATCCACAAGCATTTACTCTCCCCAGGATGACACAGGGGTAGTAAATTACTTGTGGATCCATGACTTGTTCATTTTGATGAACGTTAGTCTGTCCACATTGTCACTGGACAGACGCGTGCGCTTATCTGTCAGCACACACCCAGCAGCACTGAAGACACGTTCAGAGACAACGCTGGCAGCTGGACACGACAAAATCTCCAAGGCGTAAGTTGAGAGCTCTGGCCATTTTTCAAGAGCCCAAGGCTCCATTTGCAAAGTCATGGCATCAATGTTCATTTGGAGATACTCCTGTATCATCCTCTCCAGCCGTTGACTATGTGTCAGACTTGTTGTCTCTGGTGGCCTTGCAAAGGACGGTCTAAAAAAATTATGAAAAGATTCCATAAAATTGCTGTTACCAGCACCAGATACGGTGCTACTGGTACGGGTAGACTGTTGAAGATGATGATGTGAGCAAGGATGGTTGACCTTAGGGAGATCAACATCCACCACTGCGGAGACACCATCACGTGTTTCTCAACGCAGTGATTCTAGAGCAATGCCCCCTGGGAAATATTCAAAGCAAGAAGGCCTGCGGAGACACCATCACATGTTTCTCAACGCTGGCAGGAAACTAGCCAGGTCTTTCACCGGGAAGGAACAACCACGGGAAGGGCAGTCTCCAGTCAAGGAGACCACCTATGCCAAACATGGTTTGACTCCTTGACTGGAGACTGCCCTTCCCGTGGTTGTTCCTTCCCGGTGAAAGACCTGGCTAGTTTCCTGCCAGCGTTGAGAAACATGTGATGGTGTCTCCGCAGGCCTTCTTGCTTTGTTGAAGATGACGAGACCGTCCCATGTTTGTCAAGTTACAACTGGGAGAATCACTCCCTGCATCTGCACAGATGTTTGGTGGAAAAGCCGAGCTAAGATCGAGTAACAGCTTCTGCTGATACTCCTGCATACGTGCGTCTCTTTCTATGGCTGGAATTATGTCACAAAATTTGGACTTGTACCGGGGATCTAATAGTGTGAAAAAGCCAGTAGTCGTCATCACTTCTAATTTTGACAATACGAGGGTCATGTTGGAGGTAGTGCAGCAAGAAGGCGCTCATGTGTCTTGCGCAGCCATGCGGACCAAGTCCACGCTGTGTTTGTGGCATAGAGGTGCTAACCGTTCTTTCTTGCTCTGACATCTCCCCCCCAACCTCTTTCAACTGAAATTTGACCAAGGTCTCCCTCATCCGCTGAGTCTTCCATGTCCATGGACAGTTCGTCCTCCATTTCTTCATGTTCTCCTGCACCTTCCTCAACATTTCGCCTGCTACCATGCGCCCTTGTTGATCCCTGTCCCCCATGGTCCCATGCCTGCCGCGTTGGTGTTGATGAACGTCTGGACCTTGGTGATGTTGTTGTGTCTTGCGCATATGAATCCTCCTGTAGTTCCTCCCCTTCCTGTTGTCCCACCCCCTGACTCCGAATAGTGTTTAGCGTGTGCTCCAGCATGTAAATGACTGGAATTGTCATGCTGATAATGGCATTGTCAGCGCTAAACATATTCGTCGCCATGTCAAAACTGTGCAGAAGGGTGCATAGGTCCTTGATCTGAGACCACTCCATCAGGGTGATCTGCCCCACCTCTGCATCTCGTTGGCCCAGGCTATACGTCATGACGTATTGCACCAGGGATCGGCGGTGCTGCCACAGTCGCTGTAACATGTGGAGAGTCGAATTCCAGCGTGTCGGCACATTGCATTTCAGGCGATGAACCGACAGGCCGAAAGACTTCTGGAGCGATGCAAGTCGCTCAGCTGCGGCGGTTGAACGGCGGAAGTGAGCAGACAGTTTTCGTGCCCTGGTCAGAAGGCCATCTAGGCCGGGATAGTGTGTTAAAAATTGCTGGACAACAAGGTTCAACACGTGAGCCATACAAGGCACGTGTGTCACCTTGCCCAGGCGAAGGGCCGCACCCAGGTTTGCAGCATTGTCGCACACGGCCTTACCAGGCTGCAGGTTGAGTGGAGACAACCATTTACAGTCAGGGCCAGAAATATTTGGACAGTGACACAAGTTTTGTTACTTTAGCTGTTTACAAAAACATGTTCAGAAATACAATTATATATATATATATATATATATAATATGGGCTGAAAGTGCACACTCCCAGCTGCAATATGAGAGTTTTCACATCCAAATCAGAGAAAGGGTTTAGGAATCATAGCTCTGTAATGCATAGCCTCCTCTTTTTCAAGGGACCAAAAGTAATTGGACAAGGGACTGTAAGGGCTGCAATTAACTCTGATGGCGTCTCCCTCGTTAACCTGTAATCAATGAAGTAGTTAAAAGGTCTGGGGTTGATTACAGATGTGTGGTTTTGCATTTGGAAGCTGTTGCTGTGACCAGACAACATGCAGTCTAAGGAACTCTCAATTGAGGTGAAGCAGAACATCCTGAGGCTGGAAAAAAGAAAAAATCCATCAGAGAGATAGCAGACATGCTTGGAGTAGCAAAATCAACAGTCGGGTACATTCTGAGAAAAAAGGAATTGACTGGTGAGCTTGGGAACTCAAAAAGGCCTGGGCGTCCACGGATGACAACAGTGGTGGATGATCGCCGCATACTTTCTTTGGTGAAGAAGAACCTGTTCACAACATCAACTGAAGTTCAGAACACTCTCCGTGAAGTAGGTGTATCTGTCTCTAAGTCAACAGTAAAGAGAAGACTCCATGAAAGTAAATACAAAGGGTTCACATCTAGATGCAAACCATTCATCAATTCCAAAAATAGACAGGCCAGAGTTAAATTTTCTGAAAAACACCTCATGAAGCCAGCTCAGTTCTGGAAAAGTATTCTATGGACAGATGAGACAAAGATCAACCTGTACCAGAATGATGGGAAGAAAAAAGTTTGGAGAAGAAAGGGAACGGCACATGATCCAAGGCACACCACATCCTCTGTAAAACATGGTGGAGGCAACGTGATGGCATGGGCATGCATGGCTTTCAATGGCACTGGGTCACTTGTGTTTATTGATGACATAACAGCAGACAAGAGTAGCCAGATGAATTCTGAAGTGTACAGGGATATACTTTCAGCCCAGATTGAGCCAAATGCCGCAAAGTTGATCGGACGGCGCTTCATAGTACAGATGGACAATGACCCCAAGCATACAGCCAAAGCTACCCAGGAGTTCATGAGTGCAAAAAAGTGGAACATTCTGCAATGGCCAAGTCAATCACCAGATCTTAACCCAATTGAGCATGCATTTCACTTGCTCAAATCCAGACTTAAGACAGAAAGACCCACAAACAAGCAAGACCGGAAGGCTGCGGCTGTAAAGGCCTGGCAAAGCATTAAGAAGGAGGAAACCCAGCGTTTGGTGATGTCCATGGGTTCCAGACTTAAGGCAGTGATTGCCTCCAAAGGATTCGCAACAAAATATTGAAAATAAAAATATTTTGTTTGGGTTTGGTTTATTTGTCCAATTACTTTTGACCTCCTAAAATGTGGAGTGTTTGTAAAGAAATGTGTACAATTCCTACAATTTCTATCAGATATTTTTGTTCAAACCTTCAAATTAAACGTTACAATCTGCACTTGAATTCTGTTGTAGAGGTTTCATTTCAAATCCAATGTGGTGGCATGCAGAGCCCAACTCGCGAAAATTGTGTCACTGTCCAAATATTTCTGGACCTAACTGTATTAAACTCAGTCTCCAGAGCTGCCCAGAACTCAGCCGCTGTGTGACTCCTATTTCCAAGACATGTCAAGCTAAAGGCCACCTGATGCCGTTGCGCTCTGCTGCCAGCATAGTAATGAGGGGTGCGTGATTCCTTCTGCGCAGTGCGAACGCTGGTGGCCTGACAAGGCAGGCTTGGGGCGGAGGTGGAGGACCCAGATGAGGTGGAGGAGGCAGAAGCAGTGGCGGAACTTGGACAGACAGAGGATTGACACACAAGTCAGGGGGACGGCAAGACTTGTGCAGCAGACCCTTCACCATCTATCACCATAGTTACCCAGTGCCCAGTCAGCGACATGTAACGTCCCTGTCCATGCTTACTGGTCCAAGTATCGGTGGTGAAATGCACCCGTTGACACACAGAGTTTCTCAAGGAAGCGGTGATGTTGTGTGCGACATGCTGGTGTAGCGCGGGCACACCTTTCTTAGAGAAGTAGTGGCGACTGGGCATCTGGTACTGGGGCACAGCGCCAGACATAAGGTCTCTAAAATCCTGTGTGTCCACCAGGCGGAAAGGCAGCATTTCGGTAGCCAAGAGCTTACAGAGGGATAAAGTCAACCTCTTAGCTTTGTCATGGGTCGCAGGAAATGGCCTTTTATTTGTCCACATCTGAGGGACAGAGATCTGGCTGCTGTGTGTAGGCGGTGTTGACTAGGGTGTCCCTGGAAAAATGCAGCCTTGTGAGGAAAGTGCAGGCATAGACATGATGTCGCCTTCATCCAACGTTAGTGCTATCGATGTCTGAGAGAGCTGTACACACTTACTTGTTTCCCCTTCCAAACCAACTGACGACCTACCAAGCAAAGTGCCTGTTGCGGTTACAGTGGTGGAAGTTGTGCGTGGAAAACCAGGTGTGACAGCTGTCCCCACAGTCCTAGAAGATGAAGAGCGCGCGGATACACTGGAAGGGGCAGGCGGTGGATGGTTCGCTCCGCAAGGCCGCATTGCAGCACGGTGAGCTTCCCACTGGGACATATGATATTTATTCATGTGACGATTCATGGAAGAAGTTGTCAAACTGCTGAGGTTTTGCCCTCTACTAACAGAATCATGACAAATTTTACAGATCACATAATTTGGGCGATCTTTTGCTATGTCAAAAAAGGACCAGGCTAGGCAAGGCTTAGAGGGCATGCGACCTGCTGATCCACCCCGACTAGTGCTCAGAGGCACAGTGGTGGCTGAGGATGCAGTTGTAGACGTGCTACCAGTACTCCGACTCTGTCCAGGAAGGCGCAAGGTAACTTCGTCGTCAGTTGCATCCTCCTCCACCGTCTCTGTTGACCTCCTCGAGGGCCTGACTGTGGGTTGACAGTAGGTGGGATCTAGAACTTCCTCATCAATTGTTGTGTTTGCACTCCCCTCACCCTCAGACCGAGCCTCTTCTTGCCCTGACCGAATATTTAAGTTGTCATCCCAATCTGGTATCTGCGTCTCATCGTCATCAGTATGTTCCTCATTGTCTATTATCACAGGTGTTTCAGTTTGTGAATAAGGGTCAACATTATGCTCAGAAACTTGGTCATCACGGCCTGAATCTGAGTCACAAAGGTTCTGGGCATCACTGCAGACCATTTCCTGGTCTGTACTCACTGTAGCTTGGGAGCAGACCTCTGATTCCCAGGCTATAGTGTGACTGAACAGCTCTGCAGACTCAGCCATCTCAGTTCCACCATACTGTGCAGGGCGGATGGAGACTTCAGAGCTGTGAGAATGCAAGTGTGATTGGGCTGACAACTCAGAGGACTGGTGTTTTTTGGATGCGGTAGTTGAGGTGGCGGAGAGGGCACTTGTTGGACCACTTGAGATCCATTCAAGCATTTTCCTTTTTTGGCCATCATCTACCTTTGTTCCAGTTGTTCGTGTCCGTAAAAAAGGGAGCACATCGGATTGTCCACAGTAAGTAGTAGACATCTTACTTTTGCTGGAAGATGGTCTATCTTCAGCAGATGTTAATGGAGCTTTGCCACCTTCCCCACGGACAAACCCTTTTATTCCTTTTCCAACACGCCTCTTCCCCTTTCCATCAGCATCTGTCATTTTGCCACTCATTTTGATTGCGACAAGATTGTGCACTTAAAATGTGGTAGTAAAAATTGAGAGGTGGTGTAGATTTCAACGGTGGTCTAGCTTTATTAACAGCAGAATAAACAACAATAATTATCCCTCACAATGCAACTACGGCCCTTAAACTGGCAGCAGTGTTTGCTAGTATAATGGCTTAGTAACAATAAGTTTGAGTGTGCAATGCAGGCAGACGTGCTGCAAATATCTTTGCACTAGTGGGACAATACAGAAGTCCAACAGCCACGTTTAGGATGCCACTAAGTTTACTTAGTGTTTGCTAGTATAATTGCTTAGTAACAATGAGTTTGATTGTGCAAAGGACAGGAGGGTACAGTGGCAGGGTTGTGGGTCTGGGTACAGGAAAGGAAGCCTCCCTTTCTATCCCTCCTAATGGGGAAATGCAGCGAGGAAATCCCTGACCTTAGCTACACAGTCGCTGTCATCTTGTGTAGCTGTTAAACTCTGTTTTCACTGCCCTGACTGTCACCTATGGCTCTGACCCTGCCGGTATTAGCCCTTAGAAGGGCTGAAAGAAACTTCTATCCCTATTCTGTATAGCGCTGTGTATAGAGCGTACACAGCAGTATCGGAGACAGGAGCTACGCCGGCGGTGACTGACACCCAGATGCAGAAAAGATAATGGCGTCCGGACGGGCAGATACTCTTTTTTTATAATGCAGGGACATGTGACATGGACATCCTATCACACATGCCGTTGCTTCTCTGGCTAAAAGTCCACTTAGCTGTGTGTGTGTCTGGGATTGGCTGACATGCTGGCCCGCCCCACTACACGCGCGCGCTTATCCAAACAGCAGTGATCTGAATGCGCTGTTCCCGCACACTATACACTGAAATTTCATAATAGTGTGAGTCACAGAGTGACTTACACTATTACAGCGGAAAGCCAGCTAGTAATTAGCTTGTCTTTTTGCTACTAGAACCGTTCTCGAACGTATCTAAAACTATCGAGCTTTAGCAAAAAGCTCAAGTTCTAGTTCGATCTAGAACAGCCCCCAAAATCACTCGAGCCGCGAACTGGAGAACCGAGAACCGCGAACCGCGCTCAACTCTAGTTACATTCAGCCAACCTGAAATCCTAGCCACCCCCCTTTGGACAGTACAGACACACCAGTGGGCCAGACCAGGCGGATGAGAAACGCCCACCTATGGGTCTGGAGAACACGGGGGTGGGAAAGCAGTCAGGTTGGCGTTTGGCAGTTGGCGTTTGGCAGTTGGCGTTTGGCAGTTGGCGTTTGGAGGTTGGCGTTTGGAGGTTGGCGTTTGGAG
This sequence comes from Anomaloglossus baeobatrachus, assembly GCF_048569485.1. Taxonomy (NCBI): domain Eukaryota; kingdom Metazoa; phylum Chordata; class Amphibia; order Anura; family Aromobatidae; genus Anomaloglossus; species Anomaloglossus baeobatrachus. The sequence goes on from NC_134356.1 coordinate 174,498,415, forward strand.
GTTGGCAGGCTGGCAGTTTGGAGCTGGCAGTTTGGAGTTGGGGGTGGGACCCAATTTAACCCCCCTCAGCGGTGTCCAGAACTTTGGTTTATGCAGTTGTCGGTGTCAGCTTAACCCCTTAGTGACAGAGCTAATTTTCACCTTAATGACCAGACCAAATTTTGCAATTCTGACCAGTGTCACTTCATGAGGTTATAACTCTGGAACGCTTCAATGCATCCTGGTGATTCTGAGATTGTTTTTTCGTCACATATTGGACTTCATGTTAGTGCCAAATTTAGGACAATATTTTTTGCGTTTATTTATGAAAAAAATTGAATTTTGGCCAAAATTTTGAAAATTTAGCAATTTTCAACTTTTGAATTGTTATACCGTTAAACCAGAGATTTCTGTGACACAAAATAGTTAATAAATAACATTTTCCACTTGTCTATTTTACATCAGCACAATTTTGGAAACAAAATTTTTTTTGTTAAGAAGTTAGAGTTCAAAGTTTATCAGCGATTTCTCATTTTTACATCAAAATTTACAAAACCATTTTTTTAGGGACCACATCCCATTTGAAGTGACTTCGATAGGCCTAGATGACAGAAAATACCCAAAAGTGACACTATTCTAAAATCTGCACCCCCCCCCCCCCAAAGTACTCAAAACCACATTCAAGAATTTTATTAACCCTTCAGGTGCTTCACATGAACAAAAGCAATGTGGAATGAAAAAAAGCAAAAATTAAATTTTACCTAAAAATGTTTCTCCAACCCAAATTTATTCACTTTTAGAAGAAATAACACAACAAAATGGACCCCAAAACTTGTTCCCCACTTTCTTATGAGCGCGCCGATACCCCACATGTGGTCAGAAACCTCTGTTTGGACAAATGGGAGGGCTCGGAACAGAAGGAGCAATATTTGAATTTTGGAAAGCAAATTTGGCTGAAATAGATTGCGGGCACCATGTTGCATTTACAGGTCCGCTAAGGTACCTAAACAGAAGAAACCCCTCACAAGTGATGCCATTTTGGAAACTAGACCCCTCAAGGCTTCTATCTAGGGGTATAGTGAGCATTTTGGATCCACAGGTACTTCACAGATTTTGTTAACGTTACGTTGTCATATTGAAAATTTGTAATAATTTTCTCAAAAATGTTGCTTTAGCATCAATTTTCTCACTTTTTCAAGAGGTAATTCCAAAAATTTGACCGCAAGGTTTGTTACCCACTTTTTTATGAGCACGGTGATACCTCACATGTGGTCTGAAACCTTTGTTTGGACAAATGGGAGGGCTTGGAACGAAAGGAGCAATATTTGAATTTTGGAAAGGAAATTTGGCTGAAAAAGATTGCGGGCACCATGTCGCATTTGGAGGTCCCCTAAGGTACCTAAACAGCAGAAACCCCGCACAAGTGACCCCATTTTGGAAACTAGGCCCCTCAAGGAATTTATCTAGATGTTTGAGTACCCTGAACCCCCCCAGGTGCTTCACAGAATTTTATAACGTTGAGCCATGAAAATAAAAAAATAAAATTTTACCACAAAATTGTTATTTCAACCAGGTAGCTTTTTTTTCACAAGGGTAACAGGAAAAAAATCACCATGCAATTTATTGTGCTATTTCTCCTGAGTTTGGCGATACCTTTTATATGTGGTGGAAATCAACTGTTTGGGTACACGGCGGGGCTCGGAAGGGAAGGAGTGCCATTTGACTGCAAAATTGTCTGGAATCAATAGCGGACGCCATGCTGCATTAGGAGAGCCCCTGAGGTGCCTAAACAGTGAAGCTCCTCAACATGTGGCCACATTTTGGAATATAGACCCCCACAATGAATTTATCTAGGTGTTTGGTTAGTACCCTGAACCCTCAGGTGCTTCACAGAAGTTTATAATGTTGAGCTGTGAAAATAAATAAATACATTTTTACCACAAAATTGTTACTTCAACCAGGTAGCTTTTTTTTTTTTTTTTTACAAGTGTAAAAGGAACAAATTCAGCATAAAATTTATTGTGCAATTTCTCCTGAGTATGTTGATACCTTATGTGTGGTGGAAATCAACTGTTTGGGTGCACAGCAGGGCTCGGAAGGGAAGGAGCGCCATTTGACTGCACAATTGGCTGGAATCATTAGCGGACCCTATGTTGCATTTGGAAAGCCCCTAAGGTGCCTAAAGAGTGGAGGTTTCCCACAAGTAACCCCATTCTGGAAACAAGACACCTCAAGGCTTTTATCTAGGTGTATAGTGAGCAGTTTGAATCCAAGAGTACTTCACAGAATTTGATAAGCTTAGGTTGCCATATTGAAAATTTATTTTTTTTTTTTTTCACAAAGTTGCTTTAGCATCACATTTCTTAGTTTTTCAAGAGGCAACAACAAACCGTGGACCCAACAGGTTGTTATCCAATGTCTTATGAGCACAGGGATACCCCACATGTGGCCAAAAACCTCTGTTTGGATAAATGGGTGGGCTTAGAATGGAAGGAGCACCATTTGAATTCTGGAAAAGTTGAAATAAATTGCGGGCACCATGTCACATTTGCAGGGCCCCTTGGGTACCTATACAGCAGAAACCCCCCACAAGGGACCCCATTTTGGAAACTGGATTTTATTCAGGAGTATAGTAAGCATTTTGAATCCACAGGTACTTCACAAAAATGTTGCTGTAGCAACAAATTTCTCACTTTTAGGCTATGTGGCCATGATCCAGCGACACGTCGTCTAGTACACAGTGTCAGCCTTCCTGCAGAGATGTGAGTGTTGTCCACGGGAGAACACAGCTGCCCATGCCCACGATTTGGGTTCAGGCTGCTGTGGAGCTCTATGCTACCTGCAGAGAACACTCTTGTCTCCGCAGCATAAATTGACATGCTGAGGCTCGGGAAGCTGCACCACAGGTCAGTGTATGCTGCGGAGAAGAGAAGCACAGTGGACATGGGATTTCTAAAAATCCTTCCACTGTGCTTCTACTGCACAACGCAGCGTTATGGACGCAGGAAAAACACTGCGCCCAAAACGCTGCAAACCCTGATCGTGGGCACACAGCCTAAAATGCTACAATGGATGAATGGATAGATGTCAAACATATATAACATCCCACCCCCCTGCATATTCTAAGCTGGCGCCCTTTAGTGCCTTTCATGTGGCACTAAAGGTTGCCTAGCCTTGTATTTAGCCCCCCAGTCGCTGTAATGCATTTTGGAGGTCCCTCGACGACTTTGGACCTTCTAGAATATGGGGGGCATGTTCAGGGAACGTATCCCACATTTTCTGGAAGAGCAAGCTCTCCATGAGCAGTGTGGGTGCAGTAATCTGAGAATACTGCACTCACACTGCCCCGGTCCAACCTAGGGCAGAGTGACCTGCAGTAACCTCATTCCAGAATATGAGGGGCACGCTCACAGAACGTACCCCCCATTTTCTAGAACAGCAGGCTCTCCATGTGAGGAGTGTGGCTGCAGATTACTGCACTCACTCTCCCCCGGTCCATAGTGCAGCAGCGAGGTCAGCGTCCCTGCTTGCAAGGATCCAGCTGACAGCCGCTGTCTGCACATGCGCCGCCAGCTTTCCAGAAGGAGGCGAGTGATCGCGGGGATGGAGCAGAAGCCTGGTAACTGGGAAGACCGGGGGCTGACGGGGGGGCGACGGCGGGAGACCTGGCGACAACTTTTCTGTCGCATGTGACGTGTCCCCCGATAGCTGAAACCCCCGAGATTTTCGGTCTCTGGGGGGCGCTACAGGCTTTTTTCGACCCGACGCTTTAAAGCGGCGGAATAGAATAAGTACCCTGTTTTGCCGCCGCTTTAAGTCGTACGGCCGTCGTTATGAGGTTAATGGACTGAGTACATAAGTGACCCCTTCACAGCCGACGGCACTCCCCAGTCACCATCACCGAGTCCCGGGGCATCCCTCCTACCCGTGGAGGCAGCGGCGGACTGGAGTACCTGGGGCCCACCAGGAAAAATCAGTCTTGGGGCCCACCAGCACCATGCAGTTACCGTACTGTATATAGCAGGAGTGGGATTCAAATTTTTAACAGGTTCTCTGTAAACCCCGCCCATTTGAAAACCACACCCATTCTATAACCACACCCATTTTGTTAGCAACCAAAAAATACAAGTAATTTAAAGTAAAATCTCCTTCCCCTTCCTCTCCTGTCCAGGACCAGTTGTTCCAGTCACTGTCAGTCATATTGTATTAATTGATTTTTCTACAGTTTTTAAAAATTATTACTAAAGGAGCCCTGCTAAAACTGGAAAGGACGACCTTCCCCATACAGATCCCATCCCATCATGGCCTCTTTCCCCTGCAGATCTCATCCCATTATGGCCTCTTTCCCCCTGCAGATCTCATCCCATTATGGCCTCTTTCCCCCTGCAGATCCCATCCCATTATGGCCTCTTTTCCCCTGCAGATCTCATCCCATTATGGCCTCTTTCCACTGCAGATCCCATCCCATTATGGCCTCTTTTTCCCTGCAGATCTCATCCCATTATGGCCTCTTTTTTTCCCTGCAGATCTCATCCCATTATGGCCTCTTTCCCCTGCAGATCTCATCCCATTATGGCCTCTTTTTCCCTGCAGATCTCATCCCATTATGGCCTCTTTTCCCCTGCAGATCCCATCCCATTATGGCCTCTTTTCCCATGCAGATCTCATCCCATTATGGCCTCTTTCCCTTGCAGATCCCAACCCATTATGGCCTCTTTTCCCCTGCAGATCTCATCCCATTATGGCCTCTTTCCCCAGCAGATCACATCCCATGTGCTCCTTTTCCCATATAGCTCCCATCTTATGTGGCCCCTCTCCCCATATAGCTGCCATCTTAATGCGGCTCCTCTCCCCATATAGCCACATATAGCTGCCATCTTAATGCGGTTCCTCTCCCCATATAGCCACATATAGCTTATATCTTAATGTGGCCCCTCTCCCCATATAGCCACATATAGCTGCCATCTTATGTGGCCCCTCCCCCTGCATCTTCGGCTTACTGAGCGCTTACCTGCTCCAAGCACCGGTGGCCTCTCCTCTGTCTTCCGTCCTCCGCAGCTCTCTGCACACTAAGGGTATGTGCGCACTAGGTGTTTTTTTTCACACTGCGTTTTTGGCTGCGTTTTTGCTCACTGATTTTTTTTTTATGCGTTTTTATTATCAGTGAACAATGCCATTAAAGAATGTTGAAAAAAAAGGTCTGATGTCATTTCATTCTTCAATATGTTCTTCATTCTCCACTAGTGTATGAAGGAGAGCAGACAGCAGCTGCAGAACCACAAGGCTCAGCATGCTCCATCCAGGACTGTATGCAGGAGTTTTTTGCCCTCCAAAAAAATGACGTGGGCTTCGCCATATTTTTGTATGCTAGCCAGGTACAGCAGGCAGCTATGGGCTGCCCCCAACCCCCAGCTGCCTATTTGTACACGACTGGGAACCAAAAATATAGAGAAGCCCTTTTTTTTTTTTTTTTTTTTATTTCATGAATTTCATTAAATAATTAAAAAAAAATGACGTGGGCTTCGCCATATTTTTGAGTCTAGCCAGGTACAACTAGGCAGCTGGGGATTGGAATCCGCAGTGCAGGGTGCCCAAGCTTTCTGGGCACCCCCTCTGCGAATTGCAGTCCGCAGCCACCCCATAAAATGGCGCTTTCATAGAAGCGCCATCTTCTGGCGCTGTATCCAACTCTTCCAGCTGCCCTGATGTCGGGTGGCTCGCTGGGTAATAATGGGGTTAGAGCTAGCTGTATATTATCAGCTGGCCCTAAGCCCGAAAATTCATGGTGTCATGCCAATATTAGACATGGCCACCATGAATTTCTAGTACATATAAAAAAAAAAAAACACACAGAAAAATATTTTATTAGAAATAAAACACAACACAATTAGTGACTCCATCTTTATTGAAATAAAGAACACCCCCCCCGCCGCAGTAATCCTGGGTCAGGGTCCCGCGCCGTCCAATCCAGATCCAATATCATCTGATCGTTTGCTGGAAGGCAGAGCGATCAGATGATGTGTCAGGATCAAGGATGTGAATTCCATGACACAGCAGCTGATTGTATAAAAGCCGTTTATACAATCAGCTGATGCATCAGTGCAAAAAAAACCCCCAACAAACTACACACTTCAGTGCAGACTCCTGTCAGACCGATCAATGCAGGACCCGGCGGTAATCAGCTGATAAAGTCTCCTGACTGCATCAGCTAATAGTTTAGCCGGCCGGGTAGTAAAAAGCCGGCGTCACCGCTGTCACTGTCAGCTGATTCCATCAGGTGACCGCATCAGGTGATCAGTGGCAGGTCCCGCAGGTATCGGAGGTGTCCCGGCTGTCTGCACACAGCCGGAGCCGCGGTACCGGGAGCGGACATGGCACCGTGAGGCTGCAGACAGGTGAGTATGAGGGGCCCCTGCTCACTCCCCGGGACCCCGCACCCCCCCCTCCGGGACCCCCGTACACCCTTCCTGGGCCCCTGCTCGCTCTCCGGACCCCCGCACCACCCCCCCCGGGGCCCCTGCTTGCTCCCCGGGCCCCCGCACCCCCTTCCCCGGGGCCCCTACTCGCTCCCCGGGCCCCCGCACCCTCCCCCGGGGCCCCCCGCCTTCTATACTCACGTGCTGCTGCACGTGCCGGCAATGTGCCGATATGATTAGTGAAATTACCGGCTGGGGGGGCCTCTCACACACATCCATAGGGGCCCAGGGGGGGCGGGGCCTAGGGGGCGTGGCCATCAATAGCAGGGGCCCACCGGGGGTTCTCCCGACCTCCTGGTGGGCCAGTCCGCCCCTGCGTGGAGGGTTCTAACACCTGGCTGCCCCATTCCATCACTCCCAGGTACTCCCAACTGCGGCGGTGGTACTCCAAAATACCACATACCACGGGTGGCGTCACGAACTCTAACAAAATCCCCTGTAAATACCCCCTTCATTTGAGTGGCCACACGACCCCCAGGTCCGGAGACCCCTTGAGCCACCGTGGATCTGGATCTGAGCAGCTCGGCTGCTGGCACGGGGGCGGCACATGTCACACTGCTCTCACACGGATCAAATCAGTGTGCAATCCGTGTGACACCCGTGCTGCCGGAGAAAAAACGGACATGTCTCCGTGTGTGCATGCGGGGCCATGAGGGGTCACACAGCCGTGTGAGTAACTCCAGAGAATAACATGTGTACGTGTGGCATCCGTGTTAAAAACAGATGTCACACATACCTGAAACACGGACGTCTGAAACCGGGGTTTTGCTGCATCCTGCTAGGCAATTAGATTCTGTGACCTGGGCTGGCAAATACTGTTGTCTCCTCCTTTTTTTTTTTTTTCCCTCTTTCTCTCTGCTTAATTCTGAATTTTTGAGGTAAAATGTAATTCCTCTTCTTGTCTTAGCTTTTATATTTGATTTTTACAGTCCCAGCAAAAGCAATATAATTTTATAAAGCTAATGTGCATGATTGTTTGTTTTGCCTGATCGAAATTGGAAACTCCTGTGTTTTTGATAGAACACGAAGGCCCTGTGCGCGCACTGTGTTTTTTGGGTTTTTTTTTTTTTTTTATAAATTCTTTAAATTTTTTAAGGCATAACAAGGTATAGGACAAAAACAAAAAAAAAAAAGAGAGAATGGCATCTTAACAAATCTTTTACAAGATATGACATAATATACATACATGAAGAGTTATACACATTGCGACACATATGATTCTATATCAAGAGTACAAAAGAGAGAAGCTTTGATGCCTGAGGAGATATGGGAGTAAGAAGAAGAAAAGGAGGGAAGAGGAGTATTAAGTTTAGGATACGGCAGAATGCGGGGAGAAGATGGGTGAATGATGTATAGAGGAGAGAGGGTGTTATGGTGAACAGAGTAAAGAAACTTGAGTCCTGCTAAGATTATCACGTTTTTTAGAGCAAGGAGTAATAAAAAACATGAAACATATGAAGAGAATTGTTTGGTCAATATTGATGAAGGCTAAGCTACTATCATCATGTAAGAGCATTTAGCCAAACGCTCCAGTTCGTTGATATTTTCCCATCTTTAATTTTTGACAATCTAATTTTTTCGTATATGCCTACTCGTGTTGTCTCCTCAATACATTCTTTCATGGAGGGCAGGTCTTCACTCTTCCAATGCCTGGCTATCATCAGTTTTGCAGCATTGAGTAATTGAGGTAGCATGGAATTTTTTTTTTTTTTTTTTTTAAAACTTTGAATTTTTATTGAGATTTTCAATTTACGTTTTTCATACATAAAATAAAACACAAAATTCAGAATCCTTATCGAACCTAGACAAACAATGACAGGACAGGTGAGGAGGGTTAGGAGGGGAGAGGAGAAATAGGAGGGAAGAGGGAAGGGTTTCAAGAGTCCATGCTCCTTCCATAGGACCCATAGGCCTCAGTCTCACAGATCCTCCTGTCCCGCAAAGTAGTCCCATGGTGCCCACACGGCCTGGAAACGGTCAACTGTGTCATGCAATAGTGCCGTGAGATGTTCCATGCGTCTAACGTCCAGTAATCTATACTTGAGGCTCTGGAGTGAGGGTGTCCCTGGCTGCCTCCAATTCTTTGCAATTAAGCATCTGGCCGCCGTAAGGATGTGGGACAAAAGCTTAGAGGCCGTTTTTCCCAATCCCCCATTCCCAAGACCCAGAACATAGATCAGGGGATCAAGATCAACCTCTATATATATAGTACTTTAAGGATCAACCCTCTAACCCGCTCCCAGAAGGGGACTATCCCTGGACAGGACCAGAATATGTGCAGAATGGTGCCCCTGCCTCCCCCGCATCTCCAGCAACAAGCCGGTATGGAGGGGTCTATGCCATGAAGGAAATCTGGAGTGTGGTACCAAAATAGCAAAATTTTATAGATATTTTCCTTATATAGTGTGCATATTGACGTCTTGGCGGCGTTTCCCCAGATTGCTGCCCATTCCTGAGGAAGTATCCGCCTTCCCAATAGAGACTCCCATTTCCGCATGTATGGAAAAGGCCCCTCGGGCCCCTCCCGTGACTCAGAAAGCAAAATGTAAATTTCCGAAATTAGTCCCTTAGTATCAGTGCCCCTTCTGCAAATTTTCTCAAAATCTGTGGGAATCGAGGCCCCTGCCCTGCCAAACAAGGAGCCAGCCAAGTCTCTGATCTGCAGATATTGGAAAAACTCTCGATTAGAGAGAGAGAATTTATCTCTAAGGTACTCAAAGGAATGGATCTGCATTGTACTTCCATCTATAATGTCTGCAAATCTGAATAGACCTGCCTTGAGCCAGGGGTGCACCATGTCCGACTCCAGACTGCTTGGGAGCAAGGGTTGGTATATGAAGGACACCAGAGGGGAGCAGGGGGATGCCAAAGGAAATCTTCTAATGCAAAATGCCCAGAGGTCCCTAGTGAACTGCATCGGTCCAAGAAGAGGGGGGGGCGAATCACACCGGGCCGGGGGCCACAGGAGCGTGTTTGGATGTATAGGCGCCAGCCAAAGTTTTTCAATCTCAGTCCACCTGTTGTATGCCCAAAGGGACACCCAACAGGGGATCCTCCTAAGATGGGCCGCCCAATAGTATTTTAGGATGTCCGGGACAGAAAGCCCCCCCCTGTTTCTCCGAGCCATCAACACCTCCCTGGCCACCCTATGACGTTTGTTACACCAAATAAATCTAAGGATAGCCGCCTGAAGGGACTTCAGCTCCTTTATTGGTACCTTAACTGGGAGGGTTTCAAAGAAATATAATAATTTTGGGAGCAAGCTCATTTTAACCGCCGCAATGCGCCCCATCCACGAAAGAGGGAGGGGCAACCACTTGCTCAAAAGATTTCTCAGCTCTCGGAAAAGGGGGGGGAAGTTAAGGTTATAGAGGGAATCATAAGTAGATGTGAGGTTAACCCCCAGGTACTTGACCGCATCTGTCTTCCAACGAAACTTAAAATTCAAACGCAGGTAATCCAGGGCCACCGGGTCGAGATTCAAGGGCATTGCCTCCGTTTTGCTAGAGTTGATCTTATACCCCGAAAGGCTCCCGTACCTACCCAAGGTGCACATTAAAATTGGAAGGGACACATGGATGTTAGTAAGTGTAATGAGCACATCGTCGGCAAAAAGCGAGATTTTAAACGGTTTATTCCTGACCAGGACCCCCGAGATGTCTGGGTTGCTCCTGACCGAGGCCGCGAGGGGCTCTATGCATAGCACAAAAAGGAGGGGGGACAGGGGGCACCCCTGCCTGGTGCCATTGGAGATGAGAAAAGGCTTAGAGATGTGGAGGGGGAGTTTGATAGAGGCCGTAGGAGCGCTATACAGGGACTTCAAGGCCCGCATAAAGCCACCCGAGATCCCAAAGACCTCCAGTGTCTTGAAGAGAAAAGGCCACGCAAGGCGGTCAAAAGCCTTCTCTGCATCTAGACTCAACACCAACGCCTGTTGCTTCGTCCGATTTGCCACATCCACCAGGTCTATGACCTTCCTGGTGTTGTCACCCCCCTGACGGCAAGGGACAAAACCCACCTGGTCTTTATACACGAGTTGGGGCAACCATCGATTAAGCCTGGCCGCCAAGAGCTTGGTGAACATCTTCAAATCGGAGTTCAAAAGGGCTATTGGTCTATAATTAGCACAGTCCAATGGGTCCCTGGGTGGCTTGGGCAGGAGGATTAAATGGGAGTGTAGCATGGATGGAGGGATAGGGTCACCCTGAAGGAAAGAGTTAAACAAGGCGGCCATGTGTGGGAGGAGCTCCGCCGCAAACACCTTGTAATAAAAATAAGTAAAGCCGTCCGGGCCCGGTGACTTCCCGCCAGGCAGGGCTTCCAGAACTTGCTCCAGTTCCTCTGTAGTAATCTCTTCATTCAAAGCCGCGGGTGCTCCGCAAGGCAGTGAAGGGAGCTCAAGGGCCGAAAAATAGTCCCCAAGTGCCCCAGCCCCGCGCGAAGCCATGCCCGGGGGAACCGGAAGGTTATAAAGCTTGCTGTAGTAATTGAAAAAAATGTCAGCTATTGAAGCGGGGTGATAGTGGATAATGCCCTTTTCGTCGCGCAGAGCCTGAGGGCATGAGGATGTAGCGCGCTCCTTAAGCTGCCTGGCGAGTAAGGTATGAGCCTTATTACTCCTTTCATAGTATCTTTGTTTGGAAAAGGTTAGCAATTTTTCTGCTCTGCCAATTGCCAAGTCTCTCAACTTTTCCCTAAGGCTGATGACTCTCCTAAGAATAGTCAGTGATGGGGCAGCCGCCAGTCTCCCCTCCTGTAGCTTAAGATGGGCCGTTATAGAGTCCCGCTGACTTGTGGCATTCTTTTTAGCCCTGGCGCCCTCTCTAATGCATAGTCCCCTCATCACTGCCTTGTGAGCTTCCCAGAGTGTTGCCGGCGACGTGACCGTGCCCGTGTTCAACTGAAAGAATTCGACCAGTTGCTTATTTAAAAAGGCCCTAGTGTCGGGATTTTTGATCAGAGATTCATTAAGGCGCCAATGCTGAGGCCTAGGTCGAGGACCATCTTTCTTGAAGTCCATTGTGAGTGGGGAATGGTCTGACCACGTAATGGATCCCATCTCCACCCGCTCAAGACGCCCCAGCAGCTGTGAGTCAATGAAAAAATAGTCTATTCTGGTGTGCGTCTGATGCGGATGCGAGTAGAAGGAAAAGGCCTTCTCTCCCGGGTGGTCCACCCTCCAAGCGTCGTATAAAGCGCCTGATCTAATGAGCCTACGAAAGTCCCGGGACAAATTTTTCGAAGCACCCGATGGAGGGTGTCCACCCACAGAGAGTCTGTCGGCCACCTCCGAAAAGGGGATGTTAAAGTCTCCCCCCAACACCGTAGAGGCCGGTGCCAGTCCGCCTATCAGATCGAGTATTTTCTTAAGAAAGCGTATCTGCCCTTCATTAGGTGCATAAATGTTGGCCAGTATGTGCGGGGATCCCCCCAGTTGGCCCTCCAGAATCACATATCTACCCTCTGGATCGCAGTGAGAACCCGTAATTTGTAGAGGACAACTGGAGGATATTAAAATAGCAACTCCCCCCCTCTTGGAGCCCGAGTAAGCCGAGTAATGGATGGGAAAGCGGTGGGACACAAATTTGAAAGTGTTTGATTCCACAAAATGTTTTTCTTGGATAAAGGCTATGTCTGCACCTGATGTTTTCAGTTCCTGTAGCAGCAATTTCCTCTTACGGGGTGAATTCAGACCTTTTACGTTAAGAGAGATAATGCGGGTCATATCTAAAACTTAGAAGTAAGAAAAAGCTAATGGCACACCTATACCGTCGGGGGCATGACTTCCCCTGTGAAGCCGGCCAGAGGAGACGGTCCATACGACAAAGGGCCGCAGCTCCCAGGGACTCTAGAAGGGGTGGTACCTGAAAGGACACATAAGGAAAAAACATCGGGGAGGGGGGAAGACAAGGACAAACAGAAATGAACATGAATTAAGAACATTAACCAAAATGCATAAACCTTAGGCATAGATTCCCGGGGGGTAAACCCGGAAGGGAGAGACCTAGAGGGAGGTTCCCCAACCCGTCTGGGCTGAGAGAGCCACCCACCTCACTCCCCAGTAGCCCTCCCACGGGGGTCAGTCCAGTGGGCACGGGCCCGTGCCTAAAGGAAACAAGGGAGAAAAAAAAAAAAAAAACCTCAACCACTAACTCCAAGTAAGGGGACCGGGCTCCCGCCAACCCCCCTACCCCCACGGCATCATTGTGGCTACAGCCCCCCCCCTTATGCAGCTCAACAGACCCAGAGGGCCGCAGATGACACAATGGACAGTCAGAGGCTTGCTGTAGAGAGAGTCACAGTATCACAAAGCATGCTCAGCCACTGGAACTCAGAGGGTATAAGAAATAGGCACCAACCAGGTTAAGGAGTGTCCTCAACGGCGAGCCGGGGAGGGGAGCGACCCGCGGCCCCTACCTCCTCTCCCCCCCAAAGCCCCACGCCCTCCACCCCTCACCTTGGACCACACGGGAGGGGGCGGACCTTCCAACCTTTGCAAGTCCCAATCTGGGATACAGACCGCTGGAATGTCCAGTGCTTCACAGAACAGAGTGGTATCTGCTGGAGTGCGAAGGGTCGCCGATTTACCCCCTCTGCGCGCTGTTAGTGCAAACGGGTAACCCCAGCGGTATGGAACCTGGTGCTCCTTCAGGCTCGTGAGGAGGGGTTTGAGGTGCCGCCTTTTCTGGAGTGTGATGCGAGAAAGATCCGGGAAAAGCTGGATTTCCTTGCCATTGAACACAGATGCCGTGCGCCTCATTCTAGCCTTAGCCATGATCAGTTCTTTGGTGGAGAAGTCGTGGATGCAACAAATGATGTCCCGGGGTTGGGTGGATAAATTCTTCGGCTGTAAAGCCCTGTGTGCCCTGTCCAGCTTGATGATGCTAGAAGGGGGAGCGTCCAACACTTCACCAAAGATGGATTGTAGTATGGAGTTTGTGTCCTCGGGCCCATCTGACTCTGGGACCCCCCTCACACGGACATTGCAACGGCGTCCTCTGTTGTCGAGATCCTCTATGTGAGACTGCATATCCTCCATAATTTTTTGTTGCGATGTTGCCAGTTTGTGTAATTCTGATACATGGGATCTGGTGATGTCATGCTCTTCCTCCAGGGATTCAATTCTGCCAGACAATTGCTGCAAATCTCTCCTCACTTCAGCTATTTCTGACCTGCAAGTTGCTTTAACCTCTTGTATGAGGCATTGAAAGTCCTCTTTAGAAGGAAGTTTACTTATGAAATCATGCATGTCCTTATAGAAGGTGTCTGGCCCTTTAAGGTGAGCACCTGCAGTAATAGACACTGGAGTTTTAGTCTGGTGCTGGGGAAGCTGGGGAAGTTGATCTCCACACCGAGGCCCAGAGGGGGGAAGCAGGCTGCTCTGTTCCCTGATATTACCAGCTGTAGCTGCAGTCCCTTCTCCTCCCGGCAGTGGGGAGGGCTGCCCCCCGACCTCCACCTTATCTCCCACAGCCACTATGTGCTCCTGGGCCTGCTGCTGCTGTGCCTGAGGATCCGATGCAGTGCAGGGCTGCTGAGCCAAGGCATTCCCTGTTGGATCTGCTGCAGAGATTCCTCCACTTTCCCCTGTGTCCCCGCTCACCCACTCCTCCTTCTCTTGCTGCTTAGCAGGCTGGGCCAGTGCCTCCATTTCCCCTCCATGCTCCTGGAAAGATGGCGTCCGGGCCTCCCCTGGACCCTGTTCCAGGCCCAAGAAAGTATCCAGCGCCGTGGTGTGCAGCGGGGGGGGCACCGATGCCTGCTGCGATGGTTTAATCCTCCATGGTCCCATCCTGAGAGCCGGTGAGTAGGTTTATGCTTATGATAAGTGCTGATTTAGCTGAGGGTCAACAGGAGCTCCTCTTCCCCACGTCCACTCAGCTCAGCATCCTGGACACCGGATTTTTTTTTTTTAATAGTGTGTTTGTAGGATCTAGATTTAAGAGGATGAATTCTGGTGTTAAATGTGTATCTATTTTAGCCACTCTCTTAATGTGTTCTCTTATCTTTTCCCAGTATTCTTGAATTTTCATTTGCACATTTCAACCATATGTGAGTCCAAGTGCCCAACTCCATCTCACATCTCCAGCATAGTGGTGATATTGTGCTATCTATTTTGTTTAATATTACTCGGGTTTTGTACCACCCTGAGATTTGTTTTATAATTTAATTCTTGATATCTCACTGAGAATGTATTGTAATGAATATTTCTCATTATTGCTTGAATTTCGTTTGGAAGAAATTTTATGTTCAGTTCGGTTTCCCATTTGCTTATAAAATTGGGATAACTTCTTGTGTTAAATTTTTTATTTATTTTAGCTATTATTTTGTCATTTCTCGTTGTGTTTAAAAAGAGTTTGAGTATTGGGGGTCTGCTGTACAAGTTGAAATGCCTGGAAAGTGATGTTTTATTATGTCTCCAAGGATTTGTGCATCAGCGTTATCTAGTTGGAGGGAGGAGGTGAGTAGGTTGATTTTATCAGATCTTAGAGTCTTTTTTGTCCATCAATGAATATAGTGGTGCATCTCTATATGCTTTCGAAAGACCAATCTTTTTTTTAGAAGAGATGAATCCAGCGAGCCAAAGTTGTAGTAGATAAAAAGTTTCTTTAGTCTTTATTTCAATAATATTAAAAAAAGTCTTTGTCCATAGCAGCATAAATGATGACAGAGGTAGGAAAAGTTGCTGCTGGCGCACCAAAGACTAAAGAAACTTTTTATCTACTACAACTTTGGCTCGCTGGATTCATCTTTTCTATTTGTGCTGGTAAGAGCTTCTACCATATATCCGTGCTAAGAGCCGGATATATAGCAGCTTGATCCTACAATATATTGGGTAAGCTGGAAAAACTTTTTCTTTTTTAAATCTTTTTTTTTAAGTGTTCTATATTTGTTTGGTATTAAGTGGAGAATAGGGGTGGCTTTACATATCCTTGTTATGATGCTCATTTTTTTATTCGTTCTGTGCCATAGCTTAAGAGTTGTCGTAGTATAGGGGTTTGAGATGCTATTATATTTGAATTTGCTATGTGGGGTAGGCCAAAGATAGTGTAGGAACCCTGCATCTAGGTCGTTGATTATTAGAGTCGTCCAGAGTTTTGTTGGGGAGTGAGTTCTAAGTTCAGTTACTCTAGCTATGTGTGCGGCTATTCTGTGTCTCTCAAAGTCTGGGAGACCTAGACCTCCTTTATGTTTTGGGTTTGTTAAGATCTTGTAGCTTATTCTATGACTTTTTCCTGCCCATATAAAGTTTGATGCTAAGCTTTCCATTTTTTTTTGAAGAATTGTTGGGGGATCTCTATCGGGAGAGTTTGTAGAAGGTATAACATTTTTGGTAGAATTATCATTTTTATTAAGTTGACTCTACCGAACCAGGAAATTGGAACATCTTTCCATGACGTCAGAGTGGATTCTAATGACAATATTAATGGTGCAAAACTAAGCCTATAGAGATGGATGGAGGAGTCACTCAACTTTGTGCCTAGATAGGTGATGGATGAGCATTCCTTAAAGGGTGAGATTGTGTCAATTTTTTTTTTGTTTTCAGGTGATATTAGAATATGCATAATGTTTGATTTAGAAAAATTTATTTTAAAGTTTGAAATTGAATTTAAGTAACTTAAGTCAGATAGTAAGGTTTTTCTAGATTTATTTGGGTTTACTAGAAAGAAAAGAATATCATCTGCGTAGGCAGCGCATTTGTGTTCAATTGTGCCAAGTTTCAATCCTTTAATTTTGGGGGATTGTCTAACTTTTTTTGTAACAATGTTTTTCTAGCGTAAGGATAAAGAGTATAGGAGATAAGGGGCAGCCTTGTCTTGTGCAATTCTGTATATTGAAGCCAGGAGATAATGTGTTGTTGATTTTGAATTTCGCTGAAGGGGCGGTATATAAAGCCATAATTTTGTGTATGAATTATGAACCCTTCCCTACCCCGACCTCCCTTCCCTCCCTCCTGCCCCTTCCCCCCCCCCTCCCCCCCCTCCCCCCCCTTTTCCCCCCCTTCCTCTTCTCCCCCCCTTTTCTCCCCTCATACATTTCTTATATATGTGTGTATGTAGATATATATATATATATATATATATATATATATATATATATATATATATATATATATATATATATATGGATATATATGTGTATCTGGATGTCATTCTACATATGTCCCTATGATTCACATTTTTTCCACAATACTTTTGTACTTATTACTCTAATTATCCAGCATTCACTTTCTACATACTGCCATTTTTCACATTCACATTGTTGCTTTTCTGTCACTTATTAATATATACACGTATCTCACACATCCTTTGTTGCACACACACGCTATTTTTCCGCATTACATTCACGTTATTAATCCAGCCACGTTGAATATATTGGCTGACTAACACCTAATACTTACACCGTTTCCTATATACATCACACTCACGTTTCACTTCTCTTTTCTATTTTCACTATATTTAGTATTAATTATAACATAGTAATATGGTGGGACGTTTGTAGATTGATGTTATTATCATAATTATAGAAATTCTTTTATGTTGGGTGATCACTGGGGGGGCTTAATAAGTGACTATCTTGGTTATCATATATTACTATACATCATGGATATTATACCATGTTTACTATGATGGGCACTGTGTCTGTATGATGTATTTTCAATCTTTCTAATTTTATTATTGAGTAAAAAATATCCTTATACATATAAAGAGGGTACGCTGTGCTTTATGGCGTGGTAGTACATACCTGATTGCTTTAGCAACTTAAATTAATAGGAACATTGCGTTCCTGGGTCTATTTTCCCTAACATAATGTATCCGCGCCGGAACTCTAAACCTTATGCGCATGCGTCCCCAAACATGCACAATTCACTCCATGTGCCGCTGCTTCCTGCTGTGGGATCGCGCATACACATGGCGCGGCCCCGCGGCCGGAAGTGATGACAGACGCTGCACGGCCGTGCACGTGGAATCTCCTGGCACCATTCATACTATATAAGAGCACCGTACTACACGTACCACCATGTTTCCCTTGATAAAGACGGCGAAACGCGCATTGGGAAGCCCCCCTGTGGTCCCCAGTATTCTTAATATGTAAGTAATTTTTCTCTGTACATTCCACTTAATATTTATGTGTACCCTTAAACACTCTGGGTATATTATATGGTAATTCCGTCTGTGATGGGCATGTTTTTATACTCTTAGTTGGTATAATGTTTCTGCACTTGCATTTAATATCCGATTATATGTTGATTCATGTGTGCATACCCAGTCAGAGGGTTACTATATCTACTCTGTACATAAATAGTCTTGCTGAACACATATATGTGCACCTATGCATATTGGCATTCTAAATACACATCTCAATCTTCTGATTGATTATATATATGGTCTTTCTTTATCAGCATAAGTTGTGATTTATTGTGCTTGCTCTGTAGATAAACAGTCTTGCCGAGCACACTCATTTACATTCACACATCATGACAGATCACATCTGTTGGTGTGCTGTATATAGATATATATTCTTTACATAGATATGACCTTCCATCTATAGTTGCCAATACGGGCACATATATGTGGCTTGCTTGAAACCTGTCCATTACTCCATATGGTGAATGTGCAGAGAAATTCATACATTGTTTATAAATACCTTATGTGTTATTTGCATACGGTGGATGTGCAGAGAAATACTATTCATATATATTGTTCTTAAATACCCTATATGTTATCTGCATTAGGGTGGTCTCTTTCTAGTATATAGCTGATTCAATAGGAGTATACTCACCAAAGGATCTTGGTTATGAATTGACCTCCTCAGATCTAGATATTTTGGGATACCTGAGTCCTCTAGTCAATTACCCATTGGATTTTATATGGTGAGGACCATTGATTTGGAGTGATCTATGTGGGCCGATTCGGGCCTTACATGCTATTAATAGCAATCCCTTCACCTGTAAAGTATTTAAATATACATATAGGATACCTTTTACATAGGTGTCCAATTCTCCATTGACTACTCCATTCTATACTGAGACCCTTATTTTTACTCTGTGCATTGAACCAATTCATTACTTTTCTCATAGCTACTGGGTGACCATTTCAGGATTATATCATTCACTGTTCATTTTTCATGCTCCCTTTTTTCCCCCTCCCTCAACTTTTCTTCCTGTAAAATTTTTTTTAACAATTTTCAATAATAAAAATTATTGTTTTAATATGAGTTTCAGTATTCTTTTTGTAGGTTGTATATGGTAATGTATACTGGAACCACTAATATGGTATTCTGTTTACTTTGTTAAGATCTTGTAGCTTATTCTATGACTTTTTCCTGCCCATATAAAGTTTGATGCTAAGCTTTCCGTTTTTTTGAAGAATTGTTGGGGGATCTCTATCGGGAGAGTTTGTAGAAGGTATAACATTTTTGGTAGAATTATCATTTTTATTAAGTTGACTCTACCGAACCAGGAAATTGGAACATCTTTCCATGACGTCAGAGTGGATTCTAATGACAATATTAATGGTGCAAAACTAAGCCTATAGAGATGGATGGAGGAGTCACTCAACTTTGTGCCTAGATAGGTGATGGATGAGCATTCCTTAAAGGGTGAGATTGTTGTCAATTTTTTTTTGTTTTCAGGTGATATTAGAATATGCATAATGTTTGATTTAGAAAAATTTATTTTAAAGTTTGAAATTGAATTTAAGTAACTTAAGTCAGATAGTAAGGTTTTTCTAGATTTATTTGGGTTTACTAGAAAGAAAAGAATATCATCTGCGTAGGCAGCGCATTTGTGTTCAATTGTGCCAAGTTTCAATCCTTTAATTTTGGGGGATTGTCTAACTTTTTTTGTAACAATGTTTTTCTAGCGTAAGGATAAAGAGTATAGGAGATAAGGGGCAGCCTTGTCTTGTGCAATTCTGTATATTGAAGCCAGGAGATAATGTGTTGTTGATTTTGACTTTCGCTGAAGGGGCGGTATATAAAGCCATAATTTTGTGTATGAATTTTTGTGGAAGTCCGAATTTGGAAAGGGTCTGCTCCATGAAGTACCAATCAACGCGATCAAAGGCTTTTTCTGCATCCATAGAAAGTACAGACATTTGTATTTTCCGGTGTTTTGCCACATGGATCGCGTCGATTGCCCTCATTATGTTGTCCTTAGCCTCTCTGCCTTTGACAAAGCCAACCTGTTACGGGTTTATCAGTTCTGGGAGAAATTTTTGTAATTGGTTCACTAATATTTTGGCATAGATCTTTGTCATTGTTGATAAGGGAGATTGGCCTGAAACTACTACAGGAGGTAGGGTCTTTTCCCTCCTTCGGTATAAGGCTAATGTGAGCAATAAGGGATTCCTTTTTAAATTTGTTGGATTCATCAATGTGGTTAAAATAATCTGTCAGATATGGAACTAGTTCAGCTTTAAAATGCTTTAGTACTCGATCGGGAAGCCATCTGGGCTTTTGCCATTTGGGGTTTGTGATATAGCTTCTTCTACCTCATTTCTAGTTATTGGGCAGGTTAAAGAGTTCTTTTGTGTGTCAGAGAGCTGAGGAAGAGTTACTTTTTTTTAAAAAAATTTCTTGTTTTTGCGATTTATTTATTTTTTAATCAAGAAAACAACAGAAATTTCTCGGATTTCTGGTCAAGAAGAGCTCTGAGCTCGAATCTTAGATTGTAGAGTTTTTTTTCTAGAATAGGGGAGTGTGACGCCTTATGTTTGTCTTCTATTTTTTTTTTTTTTTATTAGGGCTATTTTTGTTGTGATCTCATTTTCCCTCTCGTTCTTTGATTTTTGATCCTAATTCGATAAAAGAGCCTCTAAGGATGGCCTTGTGGGTTTCCCAAATATTGGAATCACATTTGTTACCCAAACAGTTTTCTCTGAAAAAAGTTTTGATATTTTTGGCTATTTGTTCTCGTGTGTTATTATTTTTGAGGAGATTATGGTTTAGTTTCCAGTTAATAGGCCCTTTGTTTTGTTGGTGTATTTTCAATTTAAGGAATAGCGGGTCACGGTCTGACAATAAGATTGTGTCATATGAGATGTCATCTACATGACTCAGAAATTTGTGTGGAAGAAATAAGTAATCAATTCTCGAGTATTTTTTATGTATAGCTGAAAAGAAGGAATAGTCCCTTGAGGAGGGGTGCACTATTCTCCAAACATCCATCAGAAGTCAGGTGGATAAGAGCTTTCTAATGTATTTGATTGTTTTTTGTGGTGTTGTCGATTGGCTGTGTCTGAAGGGGGATGTAAACGTACGTTAAAGTCACTGCCTAGAATTAATTGACCCTCAGCAAAGTTATCGTCTGTCAGTTACTTTTTTTAAAGAAGGCGCCTTAGTTATTGTTTAGTGCATATACATTCGCTAACGTGAACAGGACATTGTGTATTGAGCCTTTAAGCATTATATATCTGCCTTCTGTGTCATGTAGCACATCTTGGAATGTAAAGGGGATCCTTTTATTTATAATTATGGAAGCACCTTTATTTTTTTTTTTTATTGGGGAATTGGAGTTATACCACCTGGTATAAAATCTGTTCTTGGTTATAGGCGTATGTGTTTGTTTGAAATGGGTTTCTTGTAGGAATATCACAATATCACATCTACTTTTATTTTTTTGTAAATAGTTTGTGTCTTTTTTTTTTTTTTTTTTTAAATGTTTAGGGCTCTTACATTAAAAGTAGCTACTTCTATGTTAGTCATTAGGCATTGAAAGATGCATGTTTATATGTTTTTTGGATTTTCTTAGCAGGGTTTGGGGTAAACCAGAACATAACAATAAATAAAACAACAAAGTGAGGTAGACCACACTGAGAAGTTTTGATCTCAGGTCTATCACTAATTTGGTAATTTTTTTTTTTTTTTTTTTTTGCAGCTGGTTGGGTGATGGGCAACGGTGCAGACCCCACCAGCAGTAAATGCAAAAAAGAAAGGATATCAGGTCTGCGGGGGGTGTGGACCTACGAGTGTTGGGGGCTTTAGATTATAAAGACTCCCGGTGAGTCTTAATTGATCAAATGAGTTGATTACATCCTGTCAGATTTCCCTATGGGACAGGCCTACGTGCCTGATCCAAGGGGGTTATATTTTCCAACATGGATGTATTTTACAGACCCCTCCTGCCCCTCTGACCCCCCCCGACGGCGGGGCACAAGAGCGGGAGGAAAGAAAAAGAGGGAAACGTCTTGTGAGAGGCGGAGGGGAAAAAAAACCAAAACCAAAAACATTCAAACCTGCGCCTCTCTATTAATGTCAACAAGTTTATAAGACAGCATTACTCATCAAACTAGACAATAATTATGTCAGGTAAATCAGATAGTTACGCCGTGGGTTCCACATCTGATTTTCATTCGGCTTCATCATCTTCTTTTGAGTCTTTTTTTGGGTGTTCTCTTGTGTTCTGAGTTCAGCCTTCTTTTCTTCTTTTCTTTGGGCGAGATGGCTGTGGACCATTTCTCCATTGCTGGTAATGGGGGTAGGTTTAGATAGACTTCAGCAGTTGCCCAATCTGGAACATGGAGATCCATCAGGTCTAGGTTCTTGAGGACAGGCGGCAGATCATCCGGAGTTCTGATTATTAGAGTTCGGTTATTGATTGGAATTGCCAGTCCAAATGGGAAGAGCCTTCTGTAGTTAATGCTTTTGTTTCTCAGGGCCTTTGTCAGGGGTTGAAGCTGCCTTGATAGATTTGGATCTCGTTACCTTAATATTCTATTTTCTCTGTATCTCTCGCTTTTGGTATATGTCTTCTTGCTTTGGAAGCAACATAAGATATCCCTTGGTCTATCTGTCCTTAGTTGTCTGGGACGGAACACCCTGTGAGCTCTTTCAATTTTCAAGTCGTTGTCGCCATTTTTCCCGATCATGTTGTTAAAGATTGTGGTCAGTGTAGTGAAAATGTCCTTATCAGGAATGGATTCTGGTAGACATTTAACTCTCAGGTTATTCCTGCATGATCTATTCTCAAGATCGTCTATGTGAGTTCTTTGTAAGAATTGATCTTTTTGATTTTCTATTAAGATCTCTGTTACCTTCGTGGCGTGCACTAAAATCTGTTCGCTGTTGTTCTCCAGAGTCTGTATTGACGTGTGCAGCTTTAACATCATTTCTTAGGTCTGCTATCTCCTCTTTCACTGCCTGTGTGAAGTCTTTGACTAGGTTCTTCATATAATCTGCTGTAGGTAGAGCCTTTAGGTATTCTTTTATACTTAGGTCTTGTTGGAGAGAGTTATGATCGTCATCCTCTTCACTCTCTGACCATTGACAAGTTGGCAGTGAGCTCATTTTCTGTTTGTGTGGGTCACTGCAATGTTTAGTACGCTGTGGAGTTTCTGCTGCAGGACGTTTTTGTGCTTTATTCTCATCTTGAGTCTTCTTAGGTGTCTTATGCACCTTGTTTGTTTCTTCAGTATGAGGTTTGTTATTCTTCCCCATTTTGTCTGGTTTTATATCACTACATCGGGAGCTGGGAGTCAAATAGTTAAATCATTTAATTCTGCCACTAGATTCTTTTGTAGTACTCAGGAACTTTGACTGCCTGTCAGCTCCTGCCTGCACAACAAGTCTCAGGCTTTTTCCTTGTCAAGATGGCCACGGGAGATAATAGCAGGGGCCACCCTGGGGAACAGAAGGCAGTCAAGGGAGACAGATGTTGCCAGGGGAGGGAGACAGAAGCTGCTGGTCACCCGACACCGAGCAACTCAGGTAGCAGATGAGCTCCTCACCTTTAGCTCTCGTTGCAGTTGTCTCTCCTCGCTCCTCTGTGCTTAAATCTTAATTCGCTGTCTGTAGTTTGCAGCAGGGATCTTTTCTTCTGGGGTTGTAGTTTATGATGGCGGATTTTCCTCCACATTGCAGCCTCTGTCTCTTCTTGATGGGACCTTTTCTGTGGTCTCTGGGGATTTTTTCTTTCACTTAGGGATCCCCACAACGTCTCCTCCTTCTCCTGTATCCTTTTAGGGTGATTTAGTGAACTTTGTTCGGTGTTTTGTTCACGTCTCTTCTTGATATTCAGGAGAGCTGGGAGAGATGCGTCTTTTCCATTCAGTAGCTAGGCCACACCCCCCACACTGCATTTTTTACCGCTGTTTTGCTGAATGTTTTGCTGCAGAAAATGTTCATAACCTTGCTGCAGTCCTTTCCCAGCAAAACCTATGGTAAAAAAAAAAAGCGTTTTTTTTTTCACCAAACAGGTTTTGCTGCGGAATTTCTGCTGCGGAATTAATGTGCATGTCACTTCTTTTCTTCAGGTCCCTGTGTTTTGGAGGGCTGGCAGATCAATCACCCGCTGACTCTGGATCAGCGAAGAATTGATCCCCGATATCTGGCCAGATACTGCTCCCCTTTATAAAGTTTATGGGGAACACAATCTGGTGTAAAGGGGTGGGAGCAAGCTCATACTCACTGATCACTAGTCGGCTGTCACACTGCTCCCGCGGCAGCTCTTTCATCTTTCAGAGCCAGCCGCTCATTAGTCTCATAACATATTCACGCCTTCCCTGCTCACCGGTTGCTGTGATTGGTTGCACTCAAACCTGCCCCCATGCTGAGTGTCAGCTGTCTGACTGCAACCAATCACAGACGCCAGTGGGCAGGTCTATAGCGTACAGTAAAATAAATAATTTAAAAAAAAATGGTGTGCGAATAAAGCCTCACAGCTGGGGACTGGTATTTCCAACTGTCACTTGACATCGGCTAACTGAAGTCACCGCTGATCTTATACTCACCTTCTCCAGCGAGGTTCCCTCCAGACACTGGTCTCCTGCTTCCAGGCCAGCTCATGCATATACAGTTATGCACTGCATAGCCGACCCATAAGTGGCAGAGCACCGGAGACAGCCGCACGGGACACAGCATTGCGGGAGACTTCAACACCACGGACAGCAGGAGCGGGGACAGGTGAGCATCTCCCTGTGCTATCAAAATAACGCAGGGACATGCAGCAGCAAACCGCGGTAAAACCACATGTGGATTTCGGGTGCGGTTTGCTGCGTTTTTGTTTTTTTTTTACCGCAGGTGCAGTAATCTTTCAGAGGGTGCGAAATTTTCTTACGAAAATTCCATTTTCTAGTGCGCACAGGGCCTAAGTGTGAATATATCCAGAGGGGGGAGAAGGTAATTTTTCTCTCCAGTTAGGTTTGCCTTAGAAACATCAATATACAGGAAAGAATGTTTCCAAACACTTTTTCCATTAAAATCTATTTTATCAACGGTTTTGTACATTTTCTTGTCCATCCATTAAAGGGGCATAATACTCTGACAACAATTTTTTCATCAGCAACGTAGGAGTCTAAAGGCTGCTTTACACCAGAAGATCTATCGTGCGATAGATCGTCGGGGTCACTGTTTTTGTGACGCACATCCGGCATCGCTTGCGATACCGGACTGTGTGACACCTCCTAGCTACGCAGTTGGGCTCACAAATCGTGAGTCGTGTACTGCTCGCTAGGTTTCATAATATCGTTTAATTTAATTGTTCATCGTTCCCGGGGTAGCACACGTCGCTCCGTGTGACACCCCGGGAACGATTAACATCGCTTACCTGCGACCCGCGGCTCTCGCCGGCTATGTGGAAGGAAGGAGGTGGGCGGGATGTTTACATCCCGCTCATCTCCGCCCCTCCGCTTCTATTGGCCGGCGGCCGTGTGATGTCGCTGTGACGCCGAACGTCCCTCCCACTCCAGGAAGTGGACGTTCGCCGCCCACAGCGAGGTTGGACGGGAGGTAAGTACGTGTGACGGGGGGTTACCGACTTTGTGCGCCACGGGCAGCGATTTGCCCGTGATGCAAAAAGGACGGGGGCGGGTACGATCGATTGTGAAAATGCACAATCGGTCGTACCGTGTAAAGCAGCCTTAAGATGCGTCCGAGCATCTTCCCCATGCCATTTAAGTGGTGTTTCCATCCATTTCAGTGATTTCCATGCCCCCCTCAGACCACCTGGGGGGGTCTTCCAGAAAAATGCTCGATGTTTCTGTGCCGCCCCAGTGCTAGCAGCCGACGCTGCTCGGATCCGGGCCTTCAGGGGTGGTGGCTTGAGGGTCTCCGGACCCGGGGGTCACGCAGACACGACAAATAAATGTGGGGATGTAGATGTATGGGCTAGGCCTTAGTAAGTTTGTGACGCCACCCATGGTGTGTGGTGAGGTGGACACCACCGTTGCTGTTATGGGGCACCAGGGGGAGATGTTGTGTAGCAAGCTGTTAACCCCTCCGTGGGTAGGGATGGTGGCCCCGGGACCCGGTGGCTCGATGCAGGGGATGGCGACTGCAGGGGGTGTTGGTGTACTCACTGTTAGTAAAACACACGAGTCTTTGGTAAACCAAGGTGATGGTGGCCAGTGCTGCGGCCGGTTGCTTTCTGGTCCCCCACCCGGTGCTATCCTTTTCCTGCACTGCTTTGTGTAAGGTGGAGTTTCCTAGTGTGACACTCAGGAGTCCGCTCCCGGCTGGTTGTGGCCTAAGGAGCCGTGCCCGCAGACGCTGCCCCTTGGGATCTATGGGCCCTGGCGGTGACCTCTTATCCCTAGTCGGTGGGCTGTTGTCTTCTATGAGGGACTTTGGGTGGGACAGAACCTCTTGTCCTGGCCTAAATCAGTTAATTAACCAGTTCCACTTGTTTCTGGTCCTGGCTTCAGGGTCCGAGTACCCCCCTTTTGTGCTACGGTTTCCGGGTCGGTTCCCCGTGTCGGTACCGGCAGGCTACAACCCTGTCTCGGTCCACCTCGGTTCTGCCGAGCCGTCTTCCCGTCTCCTGCTGACGGAGACCACCGTCTGCCTCCTAGCCAGTGGCACCAGGGCTCCTACCCTGGTACCCAGCTACCCTTAGCTCCAGCCCACACTCCTCTCCAAACTGAACTTCAGACTCATCTGCCTGTTTTCCCGCCCCGGGCTGTCTTGACCCCTGGGTGGGCGTGTTCCAACCGCCTGGTGACGCCCACTGGTGTGTCTATCTTTCCCTAAGGGGGGGTGACTAGGTTTTCAGGTCGGCTGTGTGTTTCCTAATGAGGGAAGGTGTTATGCAGGGGCCTAACTATGACTACCTGGTTTTGCCAGGGCGTCGCACTTCTTTTTGAAGAATCTATAAAAAGACGTCATTGCGTTGAATCATATTGGATTTTCAAATGACCCATCAAACCTTCGACATCAATGCAATTAACTAACTGATCTTCCTGGGCAAAGTAGGAAACAAACTCCTTTTCATAATCCAGGAGTAGAAAGAAAGCGGCAGCTCACTCAGCGTGTGGCAAACATAAATCCTTTATTCTGCTATCGCAGATGTGTACCTGGTCAGGCACCACAGAGTATTGCACCCATGCTGGGGCAGTGCTTCCAGGTAATCTCCAAAGGCCAGGATGAGGTGCACACACAAACACATAGTAACCAGGTCTCCCACACCATTAGAAGAGACCCTTGGGTAGCCAGAAGGGGTTAACTTTCAATTCCCATCAAGGGGTGTGCTCAGAGGCTGGTTGCTAGAAAGCAGGGCAGGCAGGAAGAGAAGGAGGAGCGAGGAGTCTGGAGCAGAGTGTTGAGGAGTGTGGAAGGGAGCAGAGGGTCTCTTATGCTAGCCAGGCCCTGCGGAGTGCAGTAGCTGAAAACGGGGGAGAATGGGTACCTGTGGGTCAGCCTGAAAGACACCCAGAGAAAGGTGGCCGAGTAAGGGGATCACTGGTATTCCAGCACGCAAGGGGAGACATGTCCCCAGAGCAGGCAACTAATCATCCAGAGCTGCTCAACCTTCAGGTGGGGGTACTTCACGCCCTCACCACCACAACAGAGTCCGAGGCCAAGCAGCAACCAGGCGGCCCATAAGGGGATAGGGCCAGAAGACATTCCACCAAGGTTTACGCTGCCGGCAGACGGGCCAGAGAGGGGAGCGGGGGTCAGAAACAGCTTCCCTGGAGGAATCCTACCATACTTCATGTAAGGGGTCCTCCCAAACAAAAGGAGGGCGAGTGGACAGCTACCCTCAGAATGGCCTTCTGGGATTCCTGGTTCCACCTGGTTATCACAGTGTCGCCCGGGCATCTCACCGTAACCACCAAACAGTGAGTAAACAGGTTAAAAGACTCCTTGGATTGTGTTTGAGTCATTCTGAGCCTTGTGGCTCCACCCACTCAAAATGGGCCCTGGGGCCAGCCCTACTCTCGGGGGGCCACACCATCTAACTGCACCTACCAACAACCCCAGGCGTCCCTTAACATGCAGTGGCGGTCCCCTGACCGCAATAGCGAGAGTGGCGTCACGGAAATCCTAAAGAGAAGGTTCCCTACCTGTGACCAGACCATCCCACGTGGAGTCCCTGAAGGTAATGCACCGACACAACACCTGTGGGGCTTCACATCTGGCGTCACGAACAGGATAAGGACTAGACCTGTTCAGACAAGTGACCGTGCGCCTCAGAGGTCCGACCGCAAAAATTGAACCGCCGCCATATTGCCATCATCAAAAGTGAGCGCTGCAGCCCGCGTGAGGGAGAAGAGCACCGGTCACGAAGAGGTGTGGCTGCCCCAGAATCCCCAGAGCGTTCTGCAGATTTTAAAGAAAAGCGGGACCTGAAAGGAAAATGGACGCTGCGGGAGGTAATGCCCCCGGTCAGGGCGATGCAGCCCAAGCGATGCCAGCCCCCCGGCGTGGTGAACGCAGCAGCACCTGGTGCCGGTGCCGCGGTCGCAGCTGCGCTGGCCGAAGTCTCCCCGATAATGCAGATTTCCTTACCGTACATCCCAGGGGCGCACTGGCTGCCCCAATATGCCGGTAAAATAGACACACTGACCGGATTTAAGAAGATCAACACCCTGCTGTACGCAATGACTGGTAAGCAGAGGGCCGCCGTGGTGCTGGGACAATTAACTGGAGCAGCAGAATTGGAGGCTGAGGCCTGGACCAGTGATGACCGGAGCTCTGTAGAAGCCATCTTTGCCAAACTAGCAGCTGCTTTTGAACACCGCACCGAGGGAGAGCTGAGGACGGACTTCTATAACTGCCGCCAGAAGCCCCAAGATAGCATAAGAGACTATGCCCTCAGGCTGCAGGCTGCACTACAGGCTCTCAAGCTGGTGGACCCTGTCAGTGATTAGGAAGGAAACCAGATGATGAAAGAACAATTCTTGCGGGGTCTGCACTCTCCTGAGGATAGGAAGCAGATGAAGCGTAGGGCCCTGGAACACCCTGACGTGGACTTTGCCATTCTGAAAGACAGGGCGGTGAAGGCACTCCAACATTCTGTGGACACAGACCCCGTCTCACCAGCATGGCCTGCCAGTTCCCTGGCTGCAGGAGCGGAATCCTCCTCGCAGGCCCTGGTAACTGCAAAAGGACTCAACACGCCGGCAGAGGCCATAAATACACTATCCTCCCAGGTACAACAGCTCAGCAAGGACGTCGCACGAATCCTGAAAGCATTGCAGTTGCCCTTAGAAACCAAAGTCCCTCATCGGATCCTGCTAGCTGACAGCCTGGAGGATATCCCTTGGATGCGGGGGAAAAGAGGTCCTACAGCCCGAGGCAGGAGCAGTGATCGCTATGACTCATCTGGACAACCCATTTGCCGTCGTTGCCAGGGGGCAGGCCACTATGCAAGGGCTTGTCCTTTAAACGAGCCAAACCTGGGGCCAAGGGCCAGTCCTCAGGATTAAGAGGATCAGGCCCAGTTCGCTGCCGTGATCAGTACGTGGGTGGACGTCCGGTCCTGTCCATCATCCTGGATGGGATCCCTACTCCGGCATTATTGGACACTGGTTCTCAGGTAACCACGATCCTGTATGTTCTTTATCGTAGGTTTTGGTTGGACGACGATCTCCGACCACCGGACCCTGACCTCACCATCTATGCAGCCAATGGACAACCTATAGACCAGGTTGGGGTCAAAGAGGTAACCATAAAGGTGGGAAGGCAGGAAATGAAAGGACAAGGACTGATTGTTGTGGATAATGATGTTAGAGAAAGGAACCCACAAATGATTTTAGGCACTAATGTCATGGAAAATTACCTAGGGGAAGTGCTGTTGCTTCACCAGATTGCTGAAGGTGCTGAGGGCGGATCGCAGAGAGCCTTGCAAAAAGAGATCCGAGTCATTCTGAGGAAGCAGCAGGTAAAACAGACTGGCGGTGAGATTGGTAGTGTACGGGTAATGGATGCTAACCCCATTGTGATACCCCCACGGAGTGAAATGATGATGTGGTGTAGAGCAGCGGTAGGTCTCAGAGGACAGGATTACCAGGCTGTACTAGAGCCCACTCATTCAGAACACTGGCCCACGATTCTGACAGCCAGGGGGGTAGTTGACGTACACAAGGGATGACTGCCTGTACAAGTGTTGAACTGTGGGGAGGAGGAAGCCAGACTACCAAGGTACGCTACCATAGCCAAACTGTTTACTTGCCCAAATGACGCTATAACACCTGTAGGTCCCCTGACACAAGCCGACTCCAGAGAGGACGAGACCTCCCAAAAGCAGTTAGAGGACTGGTGCCAGAAACTCCATGTGAGGACTGACTCTACACCCACCTACCAGAAACACGGGGTTCATAGGGTCGTGCAGAAATACGATCAGGTCTTTAGTAAGGACCCATTAGACTTTCGCAGAATCAAAGGGGTGCAACATCACATACCCACAGGCAGTTATCCTCCCATTAAGGAAAGACATAGGCCCATTACCAGCGCACAAAGGACATGCTGAAGGACATGAAGGAGGCAGGGGTCATAAGGGACAGTTGCAGCCCCTGGGCAGCTCCCCTGGTTCTGGTGAAAAAGAAGGATGGCACGATGAGGATGTGTGTAGACTACAGACGGATAAATCAGATAACACACAAGGATGCCTACCCTTTGCCACGGATAGAGGAATCACTCGCTGCCTTGAAAGCCTCTAACTACTTTTCTACCCTAGATTTCACTAGTGGCTACTGGCAAGTATCGGTAGCAGAGGAAGATTGGGAGAAGACGGCCTTCACCACCCCCATGGGCCTCTGAGTTCAACAGCATGCCATTTGGACTCTGAAACGCCCCCGGGAACTTCCAGAGGTTGATGGAGTGTTGCCCGGGGCACCTCAACTTTGAAACTGTCTTGCTCTACCTGGATGATGTCATGGTGTACTCCAAGACCTATGAGGACCACTTGAAACACCTGGCTGAAATCTTTGAAGCACTATCTCGATATGGGATGAAGCTGAAACCATCCAATTGCCATTTACTGAATCCAAAGGTCCAGTACCTAGGTCATGTGGTCAGCGCAGAAGGAGTAGCGCTGGACCCAGAGAAGGTCACAGTCATCCAGGAATGGCCCACACCTACTACCGTCCGGGAGGTACGTCAGTTCCTTGGCTTGGTAGGCTACTACAGAAGGTTCATCAAGGGCTACACAAAGATGGCGGCCCCTTTACAAGAGCTTTTAGTAGGCCAAGCAAAGAAGGGGAAGACCTTCGGCCCACCATTTCACTGGGGAGGAGCAGAAGAACACTCCTTCAGACAAATGAATGGGGCCTTGATGGGTGAAGAGATCCTAGCCTCCCCTGACTTCAGTCTACCATTTGTACTGTATACAGATGCCAGTAATGTGGGACTGGGAGCAGTGCTTTCACAGGTGCAGGAAGGCAAGGAACGTGTGATTGCTTACGCCAGCAGGAAGCTCAGGCCTACTGAAAGAAACCCAGAAAATTATAGCGCATTTAAGCTAGAGTTCCTGGCCATGGTCTGGGCTATCACAGAGCGATTCAAGCACTACCTGGCAGCTACCAAATTCACCGTCTTCACGGACAACAACCCCCTGACCCATTTGAACACTGCTAAATTGGGTGCCATGGAGCAACGTTGGGTAGCCCAACTAGCGAATTATGATTTTCCTGTCAAGTATCGAGCTGGCCGCAAAAATGGCAACACAGATGCTTTTGTCCAGGATGCCTCACCTAGCAGACGAGGGTGAAGATGTAGATGACCTCGAAGAGACTGAGCTGCCAGCGTTCCATCGCCACGGGGCCAAACAGTGTCGGCATTCACGTGTCAACCGCCAAGAGGTGACCCTGAATCCACTACCTCACTACAACTGGAAGGAGACGCAGGAAAATGATCCAGTGGTAGGCTTGATGAAGAAGCTGATCACTCAACCTGGCACCAGCCTTGACCCAGGAGCACAATACCTATGGAAAGAGAGGGGTCGATTATTCATCTACCAAAACAAGCTCTACAGGAGTATCATTGACCCAAAGATGCATGAGAAGGTGTGGCAAGTGATAGTACCACAGAAGGATACACGGATGGTGCTGGAAGCCTATCATAATGGCGCGGGCCACTTTGGTTGGAAGAAACTGGAGGCGCTATTTAAAGCAAGATTCTACTGGGTGGAGATGAGATCTGCCTTAGAGAAGTGGTGTCGAAACTGCGGGCCCTGCAATCTTAGAAGAAAAGACCATCACAGCCAGAAAGCACCACTACAGCCAATCCAAACTAAACGGCCCCTGGAGATTGTGGCCCTGGACCATGTAACGTTGGCACCCAGCAGACAAGGCTACAACTACGCTCTCACAATGGTTGATCATTACTCCAGGTTCCTGGTGGTGGTACCAGTCAAGGACTTGACAGGCCAGACTGCAGCCAGAGCTTTCCAGACACATTTCTGTCAACCACATGGTTATCCAGACAAAGTGCTCACTGACCAAGGACCAGCCTTTGAAGCTGAGGTGTTTAAGGAATTTTGTAACCTTTCTGGCTGCAAGAAGATCCGTACCACGCCTTACCACCCTCAGACCAAAGGCATGTGTGAGAAGATGAATCACATTATTCTTGACCTTCTGAAGACTCTCCCACTGGAGGAAAGGAGCCAGTGGCCAGAAAAGCTGTCTGACCTGGTGGACATGTATAACAACATCCCTGTGAGTTCCACAAATTGCACGCCGGCATATCTGACGAGGGCCAGACCAGGAAGATTGCCAGTAGATCTGGAAATGGGAGTTGAGACCCCTGAAGACCCTCTAAGAGGTGCTGATTGGGATTCCAACCGCCAAGCCCAATACAAGAAAGTACAAGAGTGTGTGGAGCGAAGCTTGACTCAGCAGCGCGAGAAACAAGAAATAGTCTACAATCAAAAAGCACCTGCTGTTTCTTTGATGCCTGGAGACGTAGTCCTCAAGAGAAGATGTCATAAACTCGACAATCACTGGGAAGAAGAACCCTATACTGTTACCATCGACACTTAGGGTACCTTCACACTTTAGCGACACAGCAGCGATCCCACCAGCGATCTGACCTGGTCAGGATCGCTGCTGCATCGCTACATGGTCGCTGGTGAGCTGTCAAACAGGCAGATCTCACCAGCGACCAGTGACCAGCCCCCAGCCAGCAGCGACGCTGCGCTTGCACGGAGCCGGCGTCTGGAAGCTGCGGACACTGGTAACTAAGGTAAACATCGGGTATGGTTACCCGATGTTTACCTTAGTTATCAGCGCACACCGCTTAGCGTGTGCAGGGAGCAGGGAGCCGGCACTGGCAGCGTGAGAGCTGCGGAGGCTGGTAACGAAGGTAAATATCGGGCAACCACCTTGGTTACCCGATGTTTACCTTGGTTACAGCTTACCGCAGGCTGTCAGACGCCGGCTCCTGCTCCCTGCACATTCAGGATTGTTGCTCTCTCGCTGTCACGCACAGCGATGTGTGCTTATCAGCGGGAGAGCAACAATAAAAAAACGAACCAGGGCTGTGTGTAACGAGCAGCGATCTCACAGCAGGGGCCAGATCGCTGCTCAGTGTCACACACAGCGAGATCGCTAATGAGGTCACTGCTGCGTCACAAAAACCGTGACTCAGCAGTGATCTCAGTAGCGATCTCACTGTGTGTGAAGCACCCCTTAGCCGTGAAAAGATATGCCTTATCAGCAAAGATAGAGGAAAGACAACAGTTGTCGTTTCTAGAGATCGCCTAAAGAGATGTCCTGAACAGCTAAGAATCCCTGAAGAAGTTTCCAACCCTTCACCAGTCGAAGAACCAAGTGAAAACATGATCCATACTGTACTTGGAGATTTTCCAGCAAGTTGGCCTCAATACAATGGAGCATTTGTTATTCCAGTCATTACCTTCCCTCAACCCAGAGAAGAAGTAAGAGAACAAGAACCTGTTCAGAACCTTGAAGAGCCAAACATAGTTGAATCACAAGACCATGCATTGGTATCGGCACCCAGTACACCCATTATTCACAGTGAGACACATACACCGGGTGGGAGGACACAACCTCAGACAGATGACAGTATAGTACTGCGTAGATCGACCCGCATTAACTTTGGTCAGCTCCCATTACGCTATAGAGAATGTATAGTTTAATCCAAAATGTCAGTATAACATGTATTGTTTAACCCCTTAACGACCCATGACGTACTGGGTACGTCATGGATCGTGTGCCGGTAAGCCCCGCCCCCTGCCGCCGGCAGGCGGCGGCAATCCGCGCACATATCAGCTGTTATCAACAGCTGACATGTGTGCCTGCTAGCCGCGGGTGGAATCGCTTCCACCCGCGGTCATTAACCCCTTACATATGCCAAAATCTGGCAGCGATATGTATATGGGCGCCGCCATGACAGTCACTTACCCCGCCCCCACCGGAAGTCACGTGACATGATCACGTGACTTTCGATGGTTGCCATGGTAGCACAGGGTCATGTGATGACGCCTGTAGCTAACATGACTCACTTCCTCTCAATGCCGGAATACAGCCGGCATTGAAAGTAAAGCAGCAAATCTGCAGTTCTCAGCTCTGTAGCTGAGATCTGCAGATAGTGCAGAGCGATCGGATTGCTGATCGCTATAGCCCCCTAGGGGGACTATTAAAATAAAAAAAAAGTAAAAAAAAAAAGTTTTAAAAAAAAGTAAAAAACCCTGAAAGTTCAAATCACCCCCCTTTCACCCCATTGAAAATTAAAGGGTTAAAAAAATATACACATTTGGTATCGCCGTGTTCATAAATGCCCGATCTATCAAAATATAAATCAATGAATATGATCAGTAAACGGCGTAGCGGCAAAAAAATTCCAAACGCCAAAATTACGTTTTTTGGTCGCCGCAAATTTTGCGCAAAATACAATAACAGGCGATCAGAACGTAGCATCTGCGCAAAAATGGTACCATTAAAAACGTCAGGTCGAGATGCAAAAAATAAGCCATCAATGAGCCTCAGATCCTGAAAAATGAGAACACTACGGGTTTTGGAAAATGGCGCAAAACGTGCACAACCTTTTTTGGACAAGCTTGTGAATTTTTTATACTCCCTTAGATACAAGTAAACCTATACATGTTTGGTGTCTACAAACTCGCACTGACCTGAGGTATCACATAGATACCTCAGTTTTACCATATAGTGAACACAGTGAATAAAATATCCCAAAAACTATTGCATGATCACACTTTTTTTGCAATTTTTCCGCACTTGGAATTTTTTTGCCGTTTTCCAGTACACTATATGGTAAAACTTATGGTTTCATTTAAAAGTACAACTCGTTTCACAAAAAAAAAGCCCTCATATGGCAAGATTGATGGAAAAATAAAAAAGTTACACCTCTCGGAAGAAGGGGAGCAAAAAACAAAAACGGAAAGTGCCCGGGGGCTGAAGGGGTTAACCTGTTTACAGTTGAGTAACGGTTAAGTGAAATGTGCCCACAAGGACTATTGTGAGAACTCTTTAAAATGTTTCCTTTGCATCTGGTTACATGCACTTTAAAACATGGACCATAGGTTATGAACTGGCTATGACCACGGACTCCCAGTGTAAAAAGTTACCTCCTTGGTACCAACTCCAGAGTCTGCCTGTTGAGGGGCATGGCTCTGCACCAACAAGGGGGCACGCCTGTTTATGGGGCCTGCCCTCCAACAGTCGGAAGCGGGTACGCCTGTTTGTGGGGCGTACCTTACACCACCCTCCTCAGGACAGGAGAATTGGAGGAAAGGTCTGGGGAAATGGATGGCCCAGACCTGGTCACCAAAAGGACCGGTGACCTACCTCCTGGAGGTTTTTCGGTGGGTCTCGGATTTGTGGGTGGTTGGTGGTGGAATGGTACCTGGTATGTTTAAATGTTGTCGATGTAAATAGTTGCCCCTGTGTGGCAAAAGTTTGTAATTACCCTTTTTTCTTCTTGTCTTTGCAGCCCGAGGACGTGCTGCTGATAAGCAAGGGGGAATGTGGCATCATGGCCTGGTCAGGCACCACAGAGTATTGCACCCATGCTGGGGCAGTACTTCCAGATAATCTCCAAAGGCCAGGATGAGGTGCACACACAAACACATAGTAACCAGGTCTCCCACACCATTAGAAGGGACCCTTGGGTAGCCAGAAGGGGTTAACTTTGAATTCCCATCAAGGGGTGTGCTCAGAGGCTGGTTGCTAGAAAGCAGGGCAGACAGGAAGAGAAGGAGGAGTCTGGAGCAGAGTGTTGAGGAGAGTGGAAGGGAGCAGAGGGTCTTTCATGCTAGCCAGGCCCTGCGGAGTGCAGTAGCTGAAAACTGGGGAGAATGGGTACCTGTGGGTCAGCCTGAAAGACACCCAGAGAAAGGTGGCCAAGTAAGGCTGCTTTCACACCTCCGGTTTCTGCAATGCGGCACAATCCGGCACTTTGCAGGAAAATCGCAACCGTTTTTTTTTTGCTGCCGGTTGCGTTTTTCTGCATAGACTTTAATTAGTGCCGCATGGGCTCGCGTTCGGTCCGGTTTTTGCCGCATGCGGCAGATTTAGCGGATGCGGCGGCCGGATGGAACGTTGCCTGGCACGTTTTTTCGTGAGGCATAAAAAACCGCATTGCGCCGCATTCGGCCGATGCGGCGCATTTTTCAATGCATGCCTATGGCGGCCGGATGCGGCACGATGCGGCAAAAACCGCATCCGGCCACCGCATGCGGTTTTTGCCACTGCGCATGCTCAGTAGCATGCCGCAAGCGGCAAAAACCGGACGGGCCGCATGGGAAAAACTTATGCAAAGGATGCGGTGTTTTCACCGCATCCGTTGCATAGCTTGCACAGCTGGATTGAGCCGCACAGCTCAAGCCGGATGTGTGAAAGCAGCCTAAGGGGATCACTGGTATTCCAGCACGCAAGGGGAGACAGGTCCCCAGAGCAGGCAGCTAATCATCCAGAGCTACTGAACCTTCAGGTGGGGGTACTTCACGCCCTCACCACCACAACAGAGTCCGAGCCCAAGCAGCAACCAGGAGGCCCATAAGGGGATAGGGCCAGAAGACATTCCACCAAGGTCTACGCTGCCGGCAGACGGGCCAGAGAGGGGAGCTGTGGTCAGAATCGGCTTCCCTGGAGGAATCCTACCATACTTCATGTAAGGGGTCCTCCCAAACAAAAGGAGTGCAAGGAGGGCGAGTGGACAGCTACCCTCAGAATGGCCTTCTGGGATTCATGGTTCCACCTGGTTATCACAGTGTCGCCCGGGCATCTCACCGTAACCACCAAACAGTGAGCAAACAGGTTAAAAGACTCCCTGGATTGTGTTTGAGTCATTCTGCGCCTTGTGGTTCCACCCACTCAAAACGGGCCCTGGGGCCAGCCCTACTCTCGGGGGGCCACACCATCTAACTGCACCTACCAACAACCCCAGGCGTCCCTTAACCTGCAGTGGTGGTCCCCTGACCGCAATACCGAGAGTGGCGTCACGGAAATCCTAAAGAGAAGGTTCCCTACCAATTTTGGTTTTTTATCATCTTCAAAGTAAGAACTTGATTCATCATCTGGTTCAGGTATAAGGCTGTGTGTGCACATGTGCATTTTTCATGCGTTTACGCTGCGCTTTGCACTGCAGCGTAAACGCATGCGTTCTGCATCCCCAGAAAAGTCTGTGACTTGTGCAAATTCCATTCGCACGTTGCGTTTTAGAACGCAGCGTTTTGCATGCTAAAATTTTTTGACAAAACGCTGCATTCTAAAAAGCAGCATGTCACTACTTTTGTGCATTTTGGATGCTTTTCCCACTTGGTCTATGGCAGAGCAAGCATCCAGAACGCATGAATCCCGCATGAATTCTGCATCCAAAACGCAGCTTTTCGGCTGCGTCTTGAAACGCACAGGCAGTGCCAAAATGGACATGCATCCATGCAATACAGATACACATACGTTTCACGCACAAGGACACTTGCACCATACAGACAGGGCTGTATTTTGCCTTCATGCTGACCTAGGCACTTTAAGTGGTCGCGCTCCTTAGTGACAACGTAAAACTGTTTAAGGGAGATCTACTCTGTAAAACACTTTAAAAAGTATCAATGAGAAACGAAGGGCACTAACCCCCCCTATGGGGATCACCACAGGCACATCAAAACATAGCATGAGTATAAAATATTCCGACCACACCGTCCCCACTTATATACTGTGACTGTGACACTGCCCCTAATAAACACCACACTGCCCTCCCTTATAAATTATACCCACCACACCTTCCTCCATTATGAAATATAATCTGTACATTGTGAGGAGGGAGCAGTATGATGTGAGGACAATGTCCCATGCATGCTGCCCCCTCCTCACAATGTCCCATGCATGCTGCCCCCTCCTCACAGTGTCCCATGCATGCTGCCCCCTCCTCACAGTGTCCCATGCATGCTGCCCCTCTCCATGAGCTCCTAATGCTGCCTTCCTCTTTTCCATAATGACACCTCCATTTTGCCCCACTCATGCTAAGACCACCACACTTACGCTTATGCTGACACCCCCCCCCACACACACACTACCGCACTCTTGATATTGACTCCCCTACATTGCAGCACTCCATACTGAGCCCATACATGCTGCCACTTCTCTATAATGAGCTCCCAATGCTGCCCCCCTCTCATTCTGAGTCCTTACACTCCCACCCATCGATTTTGTCATTGCATTATCCCTCAACCCTTGTCCCCTATCTCTAGCATTAGCCCCTATCTCCCACTCCCCCAGCAGAAGCCTCTCTCCCCCGCCTCCAGCATCAGCCTCAGCCTCTCTTCCCTCAGCCTCTCTCCCCCAGCATCAGCCTCTCTCCCCCCAGCCTCTGCCAGCATCAGCCTCACTCCACAGTCTCCGCCAGCATCAGCCTCACTCCCCAGTTTCCGCCAGCATCAGCCTCACTCCCCCCCCCATCCTCCGCCAGCATCAGCCTCTCTCAACC
The DNA here is from genome assembly GCF_048569485.1 of Anomaloglossus baeobatrachus. Taxonomy (NCBI): domain Eukaryota; kingdom Metazoa; phylum Chordata; class Amphibia; order Anura; family Aromobatidae; genus Anomaloglossus; species Anomaloglossus baeobatrachus. The sequence continues at coordinate 174,536,991 of NC_134356.1, forward strand.
CAGCATCCTCCGTCAGCATCAGCCTCTCTCCACCCAGCCTCCTCCAGCACCAGCCTCTCTCCAGCCAGCCTCCGCCAACATCAGCCTCTCTCCCACCAGCTTCCCCCAGCATCAGCCTCTCTCCCCCAGAATCAGCCTCTCTTTTCCTTCAGCATCAGCCTCTCTCCCCCAGCCTCTATCTTCCCTCAGCATCATCCTCTCTCCCCCAGTCTCAGCCTGCCCCAGTCTCCGCCTCAGCCTCCTGCAGTATCAGCTTCTGCCTCCCTCCAGCCTCCCCCCCAGTATCAGCCTCTGCCTCCCTCCAGCCTCCCCCCCAGTATCAGCCTCTGCCTCCCTCCAGCCTCCCCCCCAGTATCAGCCTCTGCCTCCCTCCAGCCTCCCCCCCAGTATCAGCCTCTGCCTCTCTCCAGCCTCCCCCCAGTATCAGCCTCTGCCTCCCTCCAGCCTCCCCCCCAGTATCAGCCTCTGCCTCCCTCCAGCCTCCCCCCCAGTATCAGCCTCTGCCTCCCTCTAGCCTCCCCCCCAGTATCAGCCTCTGCCTCCCTCCAGCAGTATCAGCCTTTGCCTGTCCCTCATCCACTATCCTCACATTGCAGCCTCTGCCTCTGCCTGTACCTCGTCCACTATCCTCACATTGTAGCCTGCCTACCTGCCCCTCCCCCAGAATCCTCACTTCATAGCACTGGAACTCTGCCAGCGGTTACCTGCTCTTGTGCCTCCCGCCTCCTCTTGCTGCTGCCGCTCCCCTTACGACGTCCATCATCCTCCTGCTGCTGCTGGCTCTGGTGAGTGTTCTGTCCTCCGCGGTATCTGCAGCATTGCACACACACATGCCACAGCACGGAGCTAATTGGCGCGCCTCTGACCCCGGAAATGCAGGCGCCGGCTCAATCAGTTCCCTGTGCCCGGCGGCGCCCACAGTTTATCTGTATTCGCGTCTTAAAGACGCAGATACAGATTAATGGAAGTGCGTCTCTCACCCCCACACACGGATTTAATAGACTGTCCGGAGGGGGAGAAGATGTAAAAAAAAAAAAAATTTTTTTTTTTGCAGCCAGAAAGTGCCGCCCCCCTGCAACGTGGCGCCCCAGGCACGGGACCACGGATGCCTAATGGTAAATATGGCCCTGCATACAGAATAACGCACGTGTAACTACAAACATTAAATAACATTGGAGCACGTGTGTCCGTGTCTCCGGTACATACGGAAACGGACCAAACACGCATGTGTTTCACGGACGTGTGAAGGGGGTCATAAGAAGTATTGTGTCGCCCCGGACAAGCCAGGGGCCACAGAGAACAACACCACAACATCCCACACTCCCAGCAGGCACATCAAGGTCAGACAAAACCCTTGTTGCCCTCCTCCAGGGGCTGATGATCACACCAGGGGGTGGGCCAGGCGGTTGGTCCCGCTCACCGAGGATTTCACAGTTCTGGAGGCGGGAAAAACAGACAGTCTAGTTTTGACAGTGAAAGTGGAAGAAGTGAAGTAGTAGCAGAGCAACTGACTGACAGCGTCCGGGTGTGTGGCCCGGGCGAGACAGCAAGATTGGCAGACGGTGGTGACCGTCTGCATGAGTGGCCGATTGGAGTCTACCGTAAGGACCGTGGATGGGTGGTGGCCCGGTGGTACTGGACCGGTACGCAAAGAGAAGCCAGCACCAGTGGCAGGGGCTTTTCGGACCCCGGCAAGGCTAGGAGTCACCGTGAATTTGCCAGATCCGTTAGTGAAGGGGACCTCCTGGGTTTCCAAACAGTCAAGTCCTGACAGAAGGTAACAGTCCAAAGTAAGTGAGAGAGACACCGCCACCACCAAGGCAACCGTTTCTCAGGGCCAGCGCCTGCGGGCAAATGGGGCTCCTCCGTCCCATATCCAAGCCAAGGAGCGGGTTACCGGTGGGAACCCATCGAAACCGTACAGACAGCGTAGGTGCAGGGAAAAGACAGTCATCGCTAACCTGCCGGGAGCAACAACACCGCAGCCGTCCGAGGGACCCGTCCATCCAGCCGCTTGTTTACCGTGAACTGTGTCATCATCTTTGGGCTGAGTGCAGCACAGTGCTGCCCCTGCGACCCTGCACCTCATCAGGCCCCTGTCATCAATCCCTACCCCATCACCGGGCCCCGGGACAACCAACCCCCCTACCCACGGAGGGGAGAATTAACAACCAAAGCTGCTCCCTGTCACCGCTCCCGGGATCCCCGTCCAGAGCAGCGGTGGTGTCCACAAAATCACCACAACCGTGGGTGGCATCACGGACAATATCCCCAAAACCAAACCACCCCCTTTACACTCACGGGCGAGGAGCGCTGCTCGAGTCCCCGGGATCCGGCCCACCGCTCGAGCCACCGAGCAACGGCAGTAGCAGCTGGACCCGAGCAGTGGGAGAGCGCAGCGTCCCCTCCTCCGCCCGCGACAGTATCAATATTGGCTAAGAGTCCATAATTGCTGAGCAATGTATGCTGAGGATTTTTATTTATGCTAGTGACCCATATGAGGTGGATTTATGCAGAAATTTGGAGTGCAATTGTTTAAATCTGCAGTAAGTTTCTTGCAAAATTCTGTTTCCCCAAAAATGGCAACTTGTGGACTTGGAATAAAGCTGATATCACACTACCTCCCAAAACCTGATATTTTTGTATATCAAAACCTATAATTGAAATGCTCTTAAAGGGGTTGTCCACTGCTTTGACAACACCTTCTGATCCCCTATGTTTGGGCCCCATTAAATAAAAAAAAGCTTATGTACCGCCCCGCGCTCGGCTGCAGCCGAGCCGCTCGGGTCCGGGCTCGTTTGGTGGGTGGCTCGAGTGCCTCCGGACCCGGGGGTCACGTTGCTCTGCAAGGGGTTGCTGGCGATCTCGATGGGGGTGGTGAGGTAGGTGTACGGCCAGAGCCATGTTTTGAGTTCATGATGCCACCCGCGGAACGTGGTGAAGGTGTAGACACCACCGCTGCAGTTACGGGTGTACCCGGGGGAGATGATCATGCAGTAAGATGTTAACTCCTCCGTGGGCAGGGATGGTGGCCCTGGGACCCGTTTGGGGAGAGTGATAGTTGGGCGGTGCAGGGCGGTGTGCGGCCGGATGGCACTGTTGTACTCACGATTGTTTACAGAGACTTGCGTGTGTCTATAAAGTTGATGGTGGTCAGTGCCCGCAGCCAGCTGCGTCTTGTCCCCCACCCGGGTTGGTGGTCTTGGCCTTTCTCCTGCACCTTGTTATGTTCGTGTAGACTGCCTATGCCTCAGCAACGGGAGTCTGCTCCCCGGCTGTGTGTGTCGGTGGAGTCCGTTTGCCTGCAGGAGCTGGCCCGTGGGATCTCTCTGCCTGTGCAGTGGCTTTCTATCCCCCTCGGTGGGCTGTTGCCTTCTTTCGGGACTTGGGATGGGAATGGAACTAAAGTCCAGACCTCAATCAGTGAATTCGACGTGGTCCAGTGGCTTCTGGGCCTCGTTCTGGGTCTGAGTACCCCCCTGGTGCTCCGGTTTCCAGTCGGTTCCCCGGTTCGGTACCGGCGGGCCACTACCCTGTCCCGGTCCCTTACGGTTCCACCTGGCCATCTTCCCGGCTCCTGCAGGCCAGGCCACCGCCTGCCTCCTAGCCAAGGTACCAGGGCTACGACCCTGGCACCTGTCAGTTTCCGCTGCAGACCTGGGCACAGGTCTGCTGCACGCTACTCTTCTCACTACTCGACCTTTTACTGACTGACTACTTTTTTTCTCCTGCCTCAGGCCCTCTGGACTCCTCGGTGAGCGTGGCCAACCACCTGGCTCCACCCCCTGGTGTGACCATCAAGCTCTGAGGGAGGTGACTAGGTTTTAAAAGGTTGGCTGCTGTTACCTTTTTAGGGGGACGGGTGTTATGCGGGGCCTATCTGTGACTACCTGGCTAGTCCAGGGCATCACACTTATATTCACTTCCCGTGCCGGCGTTTCGTCTCACATGAGGTTGATATGTCACATGACACCTACTTTTCTCTCCCTGCCTTCAGACATATGAGTAATCAACAGGAAGTGAAAGCTATGGCTGGCCACTCACTTCCTGTTGACTACTCATACATCCAATGGCGGGGAGAGAGAAGTAGGCAGTGATTGGGAGTGGGGCTTCTGTGACATAACAACCTCAAGTGAGCCCCATAACTGCAAGTGCCAACACCGCTGGAAAGGCGCCAGCACTAGAGGTGAGTACAAACTTTTCTTTTTTAATGGCGTCAAACATGGGGGATGAGAATGGGTTGTTCAAGTAGTGGACAATCCATTTAAGAAATATTTGGAAGAGTTGAAGGATTATGGCTACGTGTACAATTCAAATGTGTAGTTGTAGGACAAACAAGATTGTATTTCAAGTACAAGTTGATTATTTAATCTCTTTACAGCAAACACATAACCTTGTGAAAGCAAAGATTAATAGATCACAACAAGGATAAAGCAAATTACTGTAACATTAATGACATTAAAGGTCTTGGTTTATCAAAAGTACAATGCAAAATAATCTAAATTAAAATGTGTTCTTTTCCAACAGGACATTGGTACCATTGGCACTGTCAACTGGTGTGCTTTGTGACCTCTGAACTGTATCCCTTATAAAAGTAGACGGTGCTTCCCATTACAGTATCCTGTTATTCCATTTGGAGTGTTAGACAGAGTCAACCAGCAAAATGAAAATCGCTGTTGTTTTTATTCTCGCTGCCCTATGCGGCTTACAGGGTAAGTTTGACTTATTTTATTACTAAAATAAGATTTAATATATTTACATGCAAGAAAAAGCAATTCTTTAGAAAAAAAATATTCGGGGAATGTTAAGTTAAAGCAGTGTACCTCCTTATTGGAGAAATAGAACAGAGGGTGATCCCATACTAAAGATCAAAATGGGTCTTAGGACAAAATGTCTGATATGTTTCCCCTCTGTAAGACCCTTATGACAATTCCCTTCTTCAGGATTGCTAACAATGCAGTTGAAGAGTTCTGAATACTTTCTTGCCACATAATAGAACACGCTGAAATCTGGCTAAAGATCCCTTGCTTTGCATAATAATAAATAAATTGCATATAAATAAATAAAATAGCAAAGTTAATGTATTAATTAAAAGACTAAAATGCTATTTAAGAAAATAAATCTATACTATCTTTGTTTGTACAGACGCTGCATCTGTGCCACAAACCAACTGCCTTGAGCAACTTTTCCAGGTAAGATTACCAATAAAATGTGGTTGTAATTTTTAGTGTAATGGAGCTTTTAACCTATATGCTATTAGATTTATTAGACTTATTATATAATATACTGTATATATCTATATCAATGGCAAGATACTTAAACGGTTATTCCTAAAATCACAATGTGGTCTTATAATAAGGTACACATATTTATTAAGTTGTGCCAATATAACTGTTTTAAATCTGCTTTGATTTTCACATATCCCCTCTGAAAGGATGAGTCTGCAGACTGTAGTTACCTTTCCGTTCTGTTGGCGGTCCAGTGCTCCTGGGCAACCATGCTTAGTCTAGTCTCCCTCAATTGGTTTCCTGCCAACATAGCTCTGCTCTTGCTTAACTCTAGAACAAATTTGCTCTTGTGGAGCTCTTTCATGACATTGCACAGTTCATATCAGGAAACAGCGGTGTCTGTGTGTGCTTGTAACTAACAGGAATGATTTATTGCAGAATTCGGTGGTATATGGCAGGGCTGAAAGGAGCAATATACTGAAGGATGGGACTGTGTCTAGAGTGGGCTAAAAAGAGAGACACTGCAGGACAGAGCTGTGTACAGAGAGGACTGAGGAGAGTGCTACACTGAAAAATGATACCTTGCATAGAGTGTGCTGAAAGTGATACTGCAATTTGTGGCTGTGTATAGGGGGCTAAAAGGAGGACATACTATAGGAAGGGGCTGCATATAGAAGGGGCTAAAAAAGAAATCTACTATAAGAATGAGTCTGCTAAAAGATATACGGCAAGATGGTTCTGTATATATGGGGGTGAAAGAAGAAACACACTGCAAAGTAGAGCTGTGTATATAGGGTTATAGGGTGCTGAAAGGAGAGATGTACTGCAGAAAAGGGTGGTATATACAGGGGGTGAACTGTGTCTATATAGGGCACTGAAAGGAGAGATACACTGCAGGATGTGGCTGTATATACAGTACATAAGCTGAGAGGATCAATGTAGTGAAGCATGTGAAAGGGGAGATATACTACAGGATTTGGCTGTATATAGACAGGCTGGAGCAATAGATACTCTGCAGAGTGGACAATATACAGAAGGGTAAAGGAAGAGATATACTGCAAGATAGGGCTGTGTATCAGGAGCTGAAAGATGTGATAAACTGCAAGATAGGGCTTTATCTAGAGGGATTGAGAGAAACTGCAGAATAAGGTGTTATCTTAATTTTGCGGTATACAATAGGATGGCACTTTATAAAGGAGATGAGAGGTGGGATTTACTGTAAACGTTAGATGTGTGTGTGTGTGTATATATATATATATATATATATATATATATATATATATATAATATATATATATACTAGAAGGTGGCCCGATTCTACGCATCGGGTATTCTAGAATTTACGTATTGTGTAGTTCATGTATGATTTTTTTTATATATAGATGTTGTTGTGTGTAGTTACCAAGTGTTTGTGTAGGGCGCTGTACATGTTCTGGGTGTTCAAAGAAAACCACAGCCGTACCATGATTTACCAGATCAAATTATAGATAATAAACATCATAATATGTATAGAAAGGATCCTGGATGGGGACTGAGGATAAGTCGCAATAATTTACTAAGAAAAGAGAGAACAATACGACCAACATCCAAAGTGCAAAAAGTGAGATCTTTATTGAGGGTAGGTGCAGGGCGGCACAATACAAGTGGAGCCACAGACAACAAACACTGACTATATGTGCACAGTATATCACAAATTGTAAATGCATCTATGTACAGATCACATAACTCCAATCTCAAGCACATATGGGAGACCCTTGATTGTGTATACAGATTTAGAAGTATAAAATTCATAAAATTGAGCTAAGTTGTAGCAAGGGAGGGAAAGATTACTATTATGTCCCTCAGGATGTATTATAGAATCCAGAATATCCCAGATATGTGTTAATTAATGAATTCGCACTATATACATAACATGTGCTGTTATCAATCTCAAACTGACATACTGGGTATCAGAACCTGAGCTGAAAGGATCTATAAAAAATGGAAGGACATGTACCACAGATTTAATGGTCACAAAAAAGAGGAAAAACTTCTCCACATCTCCCAGCCATCAGGGATATTCACTTGATAACAGTATGTTAGTGTTTCACAAGGGAATCCCACAGTGCCTGAAGGAATGATGTAATCAATACTATATACACAGTCCAAAAGAATCCTACTTAGTGACAGCCACAATTGGCCTTATTAGCAGACTGTGATCCTAACTAACATAGATAATACACAACCATAGCAAACCAATATAAGCGGTCTGCACCACTATGTGTGCTAGAAAGAGAGAGACATTTATATGTATCTCAATCATGTAGGTCCGCTTATTATAGCTCAAATACCTACATACAAGGGAAACCATACCCCAATCGTGGCACACATATGGTACAGCACTATACCTGATTATTGGTAGTCAGTGGGTGTTGTCCGCGTCCTTCCCGACGGCCGTTTCGGCGAGATGCCTTCGTCAGGGGGCGTGTACAAAGTGAGGGGGCGCGTGGTTTAAAAAGGGACCGTCAGCCAATTGCCTCCGATTACTATTTAAGTGACGTGGGCAGTAACCCGGACAACGGAGGACGCTCACCGCCAGCCGCGCGTACCTCCCGCCCGACGCTTCTGGTCACATGACCGCCACGTGTGCGCATCACGCGGCCGTCACGCGAGCAGACGTCACACAAGGAAGACAGCGCGGTAGCGCGTGAACGCCCACCGCTCCCAGGGCGCCTGCGCACAAATCCGCCACTATATCATGTATTGTATGTGGGCAACACCAATTTGAAGGGATATATACATACGGGGCAAGGATATTATATGTATATAAACAGAGGGCTAATATACCCAATATACGTATATATACATAGAGGGGCTGGGAGGAGTGATACACTGCAGGATAGGGCTATGCATAGAGAGTCTAAGGGTATGTGCGCACGTTGCTTTTTACCTGCTTTTTACCTGCTTTTTTGCTGCTTTTTCTTCTGCGCTGTTTAATGCCAAAATGGATGTGTTCTTCTATTCAAGCAAAGTCTATGGGAATTTGGGTTTCTAGTTCACACTATGTTGTTCAAAATGCTGCCTTTTTGTGGCAGAACTTTGGTCAAAAACTCAGCTTTTCAAAGAAGCAACATGTCAATTGTTTTTGCCATTTGGGTTTTGCACTGCAAAGCTGAGTTTTTGACCAAAGTTCTGCCACAAAAAGGCAGCATTTGAACAACATAGTGTGAACAAGAAACCCAAATTCCCATAGACTTTGCTTGAATAGAAGAACACATCCATTTTGGCATTAAACAGCGCAGAAGAAAAAGCAGCAAAAAAGCAGGTAAAAAGCAGGTAAAAAGCAACGTGCGCACATACCCTTAGACGAGTTTAGCTGTTTCTTGCCTGCTGCTGAGAGATCAGTGATGTGAAACTCCAAATACTGCTCTATTGATGAATATGACCTAATATAATCCTCTGCCATGTGCATAGACATAGTAGCCCTTGCAGTTTCACATCACTAATCTCTCAGCAGCAAGCAACAAAAACAGCTCTGTATTGCTTAGTAATTACAAGTTCCATTGTCCAGTAATAAGTTAAGCTGTATAAATAAGCTAATAATTCTGTAATATCACATAGGCAGCTATACTGATGTAGATGGCAGACGATAAAATCAGTTAGGAAAGGTACAGAAGCATAAGGTGAATTCTACAATTAGTTTACCTTCATGATAATTTAGAGGGAAATGACTAGTCAGGAGCACACAGGGAAGAGGGGTGGGGATCTGCAGCACTATGAAGAAGCAATTGCTGCTAGGAAAAGTAAGGCAGTATAAGAATAGGATTGCCTATTTAGCAATGTGCAACTGGATTCAAAGATTGCAAAAGCAGCGGAAAACAATCAAATGCCCAATATTTACACATTAAGAAGATTTTTATTAAGTATAAAATATATATATATATATATAATATTACAAGTTCATTGGTGGAACAACATATATGTATTAATTGTACAGATTACTAATGACCGGGATCACATTTTAACATGAATCTTTATTTATGCTCATGCTGCATTAAATTATCATACCACTAGGGGTCGCTAAAATCATGTTTATCAGGGATAAAAATATATACCAAGTCCCGTGCTGATAAATACCAAGTCTAGTTCACCCATTTCAAATTCCACAAGGAACCCATAAGGAATCCATAAAGGCACATACATATATTCACCTTAAATAGACAATTGCAGCATATAGCAGAGGATCACCACGGTCAAACACCCTACAGGTGTTTTGGCTTCCAAAGTCTGTATAGAAATGCATGTTGTTTCACTGCGAACCCTTATTTATGGATTCAAAGAGAGGCAGATAAAGATGAAATAAGACACAAAGACTGTGGTTAGTCGGTATAGCTAGGGATGAGCGAACCCTAACGGTAATGTTCAGTGTTTGTACACGATACAGTGTGTCTGAGACTCGAACATGGACTTTAAAAAAAAACCAAAAAAAAAAACCCAAACAAGTCAGTGTCCAAGTTTGCTTGCTATTCATATACTAATAAACCATAGTTAATTGGCCCTTTGCAGACTAAAAATAGCAGCCCACAGCTGCCCCATAAGGGGGCACATCCAATAGATGTGTTAATTCTGGTGCTTTGCCACAATTTTCCCAATTGCCCTGGTGCAGTGGCAACTGGGGTAATACTTTTGAGTGGTTGTCAGCTGTAAATTGACAGCTGGTATCAACCCCAGGGGTTAATAATGTATAGGCGTCTATCAGAGAGTCCCATTACTAACCAGCAAGCGTACAGTTAAAAATCACACTCAGGAAAAAAAAGTTTGAGTAAAGACTCCGCCCACACTCCCTCGTTCACCAATTTATTAATTAAAAAGAAATCCTCGAAGTTCCAATGGTGTAATGTCCCACTACGTTAATCGATTCCTATGAAGCCTTCTTCTGTGAAGACTCCTTAGGTCACTCCCGGTCAGTGGCAAATCCTGAATTTCTCATGAGCGTGAGAAGTTACAGGTCTGCTGCTGACCGGCTGTGACTTAAGGCTGCTTTACACGCTGTAACATCGCTAACGATATATCGTCGGAGTCACATCGTTAGTGACGCACATCCGGCGCCGTTAGCGACATCGCAGCATGTGACACCAAGGACCGACTATCAATGAGCGCAAAAACGTGACAAATCATTACTCGTTGACACGTCGCTCCTTTTCCAAATATCATAGCATAGCAGGTACGATGTTGTTCATCATTCCTGTGGCAGCATACATCGCTATGTGTGACACTGCAGGAACAACGAACATCTACTTACCTGCATCCACCGGCAATGAGGAAGGAAGGAGGTGGGCGGCATGTTCCGGACGCTCATCTCCGCCCCTCCTCTGAGATTGGACGGCTGCCGTGTGACGTCGCTGTGACGCCGCACAAACTGCCCCCCCTTAGAAAGGAGGCGGTTCGCCGGTCAGAGCGACATCGCAGGGAAGGAAAGCCCGTGTGACGGGTGTTAACGATGTTGTGCGCCACAGTCAGCGATTTGCCCGTGACGCACAACCGATGGGGACGGGTACGCTCTCTAGCGATATCGGTACCGATATCGCAGCGTGTAAAGTACCCTTTAGTCTGGCCGAACACAGAAAAGCTGAACTTTCAAAAGTCTGCTCATTCCTACGTATAACAAATATGAATTTACTGTGGTTTGTAAATAACAATGCAATTTTGAGGAAAAAACTTTAAGCAGTATCAAAATACTGTAAAAATAGTATTTCATCCACGTGACATTATCCATAAAAAACCTGTTTCCAATATAGTTTCAATACTATTCCTATTAGTGTCAATAGAGCATTTACCTACGGTAGTTATTTATATAGTGAAATTTATATGCATGTTTCTTTACAAGGTCTTGAAAACTTGCCTTCGCTAAAGGCCTAAAACACACTTCCGCAAAAAAAACGTACGTGTCTCACGGTTTGTTTTTCGGGTCCGTGTTCCGTTTTTTAGGGGCGTTTCTCCAGTACGTATGGCATCCATGTGATGGCGTATGCGAGCCGTGTGTGCGTGTGGAATGTCCGTACTGACGTAAAATACGTACGTGTGCTGTCCGTGTGCTGTCCGTTTATAAAGGCCCGCATTCTTACCCAATTAACGTTGTTAATCATTCATCATGAGATCCTAGTGTTTTTGTTTGCCATCAATTGACCTGATAGATTGATAACAAGTGTTTCAGATTTCGTGACTAAAAACGGACACGGACGATACGTGCTGAACACGGACATACTCCGTGTGTGGTCTGTGCAGGCACAGACCCATAGACTAAAGCGGGTCCGTGCCTGCGTGCTGCTGGCCAAAAACGGACATGTCGTCCGTGTAGAAAAGTGCACACACGTACTTACGACACGGACACACGTTCCGTGTGATTTTTACGTGTGTGTGCCATCTACCATTGAATAACATGGGTCTCCGTGTGTACGTGTCTCCGGTACGTGCAAATACGTACCGCACACGTACAAAAAAAACGGATGTGTGTTGCGGGTCAAAGTGACATGTCATTTCTTTAATTTCTTTGATATGGATTCCTCATGGACTCTATTCCAAGAAAATAAAGGTTTTAAAAATCTAAGCAAACTACATAAGACCACTCTGAAAACCTTGTCAAAAGCCACATGCACTCCTGCCATCACATTTGTCCCCTTCAAAAAAACTTTGTGAACATAACCTTACTTCAACTTGCCCAAGAAGTAAAGCTTTCAATCTACCCAAATGCTAGCAAACAGCTTTATATGAATGTTCAACTAGTTTTAGGCACTAGCTACGTTGAGTAATCTGTTTCACACTTATCCTATTACCATTACTATCAGCCTACAAAGCATGATCCCTGGAATATCTGAACAAAGAAAATAAATACACACATATTTGGTGTGGGCGGGGGCAGCTTTCTCAGCTCTGTTGCATTGCTAAATCTAAAGACTCTGATTGTGTCAGAACTACTGCACCCAGTAACCTAAGTTATACATCATTGGATTCTGTGTCTCTTTGCCTACAACATGCTGCTCTCAGATAAGGTAGCAAAAAACCTTCTGACAAATTCTCTTTGACATGTGCGCACTAGAAAGTGACTTTTTCTTAAGGAAAAAACGGACCCTCTGAAAGAATTCCGCACCCGCGGTAAAAAAACGCACCAAAACTGCAACGAAATCCGCATGCATTTTTACAATGGATTTGTGCGTTTTTGTTAAGAATTTACCGTGGATTTTCCGCAGGTTGATCCCGTTTGGATTTTTACCATTATCTATGGCAAAAACCGCAGGTACCTGCGGAAAAGAAGTAACATGCTCATTAATTCCACAACGGAAATTCCGCGGGTAAATCCGCAGTGACAAAAAAACGCAGTGTGCGCACAGCATTTTTTAAAACGCATAGTTTTTGCTGGGGAATGACTTCAGAAAGGTTATGAACATTTTCTGCAGCAAATCCACGGTAAATCTGCAGCGTGCGCACATAGCCTCACACCTACCTTTTCATACCTACAAGACAGAATAGATTGCTTATCTAGATGTACTGTAGATAAAATGGTAATGTGTTAGTTGGAATAAAATATGATAAATGTTCATTTAATATCTATATTAACTCTTATAACCACATTTGTTTTTGTCAGGATGACGCTCCAGTCCTTCTCCAGACTCTAGCTACTCTCCTATGTAAATACAAGATTGCACAGGTAAAATAAACTATATCTAGAAAGGTAGCAAATGTACGTCTTCTGTTATTTTGAAAAATAATAAATAAGAATCGCTTATCAGTCGAGACCTAATGTCAAATGGCTGTTTTATTATTTTTAGTGTCCTCCTATATATTTATATTTAGTGATTAAATTGTTTTTTGGATCACTATTCCTCAAAAGTCTATGGTCTCTTTTGGACGCAGTGTATTTTTGCTCAGTCCAAGAACACTATTTTGTATCAAGCACAGTGGATGGATTTATAGAAATCCCTTGCCCACTGTGCTTTTCTCTGCAGCGTAAACTGACATGTGGCATGGTTTCCCGAGCCACAGCATGTCAATTTATGCTTGAGGAAACGCGAGTGTTCGCAGTGAGGAGAACACAGTGAAACTCCGCAATGCCCAGAATCCTGATGCTGCGTTCTCCCATGAAGAACACTCACTTTTTCACAGGAAGGAAAACACAGCATCTATAAAGCTGTGTCTCCGGATTGTAGGAACGACGCTGTGCACCACTCCAATATTTTTAATCCGGTCCCTAACTGCAGTGATATTTCTGGCAAACCTAGTCTTCAATTAAACAAGCTTATTCATTACGCTCCCACTGAGCCCCTGTCTCTATCCGCCAATTTTGGTGGTGCTGGGAGAAACTGATGTGAAAATACCAAAAGTTGCCAAATTTTTCCACAGATATGAGTTGCGCGAAAAATTTGTGACTATTGACAGTTTACACCAGAATTCTAGTGAAATTGATTTGATGAATTAGGTCTAATGTTTTAAAAAAATACTGGTTTGGACAATCCTTTTGTTCTTGGAGCATACCGTATAAGCTGTAGCTTATTCCATTCTCCCCATTTAGAACACAAGCACATTGGTAGATATATCTATCAACGGCTAGTAAAGGTGTTTGGGCACATTATAAAAGCAGCATTTTTATATGACATTTTGCCTATAGGAGCAACCCATAGCTAATGTTTGTATTTAATGCATTTGTTTTTTCACTACATTAAAATGTAATTCTTAACTTTCTAGGCCAGTAACAATGCAGTCCTGTTCCAAGCTTTCCTGGAGGAAGTGAATGTCCTTCTGGTATGATTTATGATCATTTACTATTTGTGTATACTTCATTATGGCAGTCATTCAATTGTTAATAGTCAAAATGAGTGGCTTGGCCACTTACACCAAAATACTATGAGAAAGAACTAGTCAGTTTTTAGTTAAATGATTAGACATCAACCCAAAGTGTAAAAAATGGTTTAATACTTGTAAATCACAAGTTATAGCAGAAATCATTGTTTAGTGAGACAACCAGGAATATGGCCATACTGATGAAAGCTTTGAAGATTCTCTGATCACTTTTATCAGCATTTTCAATCTAGAAATATGTCTATATTTACAAAGGAGGTTACGTATAGGTGACATCTAGGTTCAACTTTGTGGTTAATTTGCCATAAATAGAGGAGAACAATAAACATTCTGCATCGGAGAATCTATTCTTTTAGGTTAACCATAGTGTAACGCCTGCCTGGAGCCACAGACTCAGACTGGATGTAAAGAGAGACTAGAGGAAAGCCGCTCACAAAGCAGGACCCAAAGAACTCTGCAACCCTTTAACCCCTCTACAGGGATTTGGAATTACACAGAGCCCCAGAGATCCCCACCAGTGGTAGGCTGCAGTCTGTGGTGGTTAGGCAGGGTCTAAAACCAGGAAATGCAATACAGGAACAGAATTGTCAGGCAAGGGCGTAATGAGAAAAGCAGAGGTAAAATCCGGGACTGGTAGCAAGGTACAAAAACGACAGGCAGAAGGGTAGTCAGAAAACAAGCACAGGTCAGTGCATGGGAATTACTATACAAACAGAACAGGAACCAAGAATACAGAACTCTCTCTGGCAGTGGTCAGCAGACAGGAGGAGGAATAAGAAGGGTGTGGTGTCTTCCAATTGGTTGTAGCTGAATGATGGTAACTTCAGCTGGAAGACACATGACACCTACAGTCAGCCAGTGGTACTGCAGATCCCAAGGAAACCCAGTGGATGAGCGGAGCCTGCGCCCACCGGCGCCGCTGGTATCAACTCCTCTCACACCACCAGCACTATCCACGACAGGAACACTGCGTCACTTGGTGATCGAAGCAGAAGTCGATGGAGCGGCCACCGGTGGGGATGTAACGCATAGCTTTTCACATGTACTTATTATTCAATCTCCTCACGAGAGCTATTTGGTACTTTTCACTCTAGTATATTAGTGGACAAGTTAATATCCAATATGCTTTTCCCTTACCTCTAAACTGAACATATCACTAAATTTGCAGCTGAAGGGATGGTAAACCAACATGGGGAAAAAAAAGTGTATGTGTCCAAATGATGCTTGTACAGATATCTCCATTGGCCTTTCATTCTTATAGTTGCCCATGTTGAATCCTAAAGTTAATGAGTCTGAAAATAAAATAGAAAATATAAAGTGAGGAGAACATCATGACATATTTCAACATGAATTGACACTAATTTACCTTCTTTTTTAGGGCAAAGTTGGTTGCACCATTGATAACATTCTTGGCACAAAAGTGGTAATGACTGTTCATAAGTATTATTATTATTATTATTATTATTATTATAATTATTATTATTATTATTTATTATTATTATTATTATTACACATGGAACAGAAACTTGCATATAATGGTTTAATTGTTATATAATCTGTATTTTGCTTACTTTTTACAAACTGATATAAGAACAATGTTAAACGTCAGTTAACAGGAAACACAGGAGTGCTCTTTATCATAGCATAACCGCAAAGAAAGTGTTTACCTTTTTATACGCTTTTTATACCTTGTAGAAGAGTCTGGGTGCACGACAACTAGATATCCCCTCCCTTTAGATCTATTAATATAGATCTCATAGACCAGTAGTGTGTAAGGATTTTGCTCATTCAGCTGTAGTCCGAGGTGCAGAAATACTTTCTATTTTGTACAGGAATCCTGTCTATTTACAGTTCATCTGGTTTATTCAACTTGATAAAGCAGCCCAACAAAACAAAAACAGCCTTTTTGTCATAAAGAAAATAAAACCACCAAATGCAGTCCATATAGCTGCGGAGTTCGCCCGCTCAAGTACAGGGTTCCAGTCTTTACCCAAGAACACCGCTATGGAGGTCTACCACCTCTATACACAGAACTAATGGATCCAGAGGCCTTCATTTTTTACCTCCTGAATCACACCCTAGAGAGGAGATATGTGAGCAGCAATCCCTTCCATCTCATTGTCTGTTCACAAAAAAAAACAGCCCTTTTAACCCCTTCAGCCCCCAGCCTGTTTTCACCTTAAAGACCCGGCCATTTTTTGCAATTTTGACCAGTGTCACTTTGACAGGTTATAACTCTGGAACACTTCAACGGATCCTGGCGATTCTGAGATTGTTTATTCGTGACATATTGTACTTCATGTCAGTGGTAAATTTAGGCCGATATGTTTTGCGTTTATTTGTGAAAATTTCGGAAATTTAGCGAAAATTTTGAAAATTTTGCAATTTTCAAAATTTGAAATTTTATGCCCATAAATCTGAGAGATATGTCACACAAAAAAGTTATTAAATAACATTTCCCACATGTCTACTTTACACCAGCGCAATTTTTGAAAAAAAAAAAATTTACGTTAGGAAGTTAGAAGGGTTCAAAGTTCATCACCAATTTCTCATTTTTCCAACAAAATTTACAAAAAAAATTGTTTAGGTACCACATCACATTTGGAGTGATTTGAGAAACCTAGGCGACAGAAAATACCCAAAAGTGACCCAATTCTAAAATCTGCACCCCTCACTCTGCTCAAAACCACATCCAAGAAGTTTATTAACCCTTTAGGAGCTTCACAGCAACCAAAGCAATGTAGACGAAAAAATGAAAATTTTACTTTTTTAACACAAAAATGTTACTTTAGCCATAAAAATTAGTATTTGCACAAGGGTATCAGGAAAAATGCATCATAAAATGTATCGTGCATTTTCTCCTGAGTACGCAGATACCCCATATGTGGTGGTAATCAAATGTTTGGGCACACAGCAGGACTCGGAAGGCAAGGAGCGCCATTTGAATTTTTGAGTGCAAAATTAGCTGCACTCATTAGCGGACGCCATGTCGGGTTTGAAGACCCCCTGAGGTGCCTAAACAATGGAGCTCCCCCACAAATGACCCCATTTTGGAAACTAGAGCCCTCAAATATTTTTTCTAGATGTTTGATGTGCACTTTGAACCCCTGGGGGCTTCACAGAAGTTTATAACGTTGAGCTATGAAAAGAAAAAAAAATTTTTTTACCACAAAACTGTTGCTTCAACCAGGTAGCTTTTTTTATCACAAGGGTATCAGGAAAAAATGCACCATAAAATTTATGGTGCATTTTCTCCTGAGTACGCAGATACCCCATATGTGGTGGAAATCAAATGTTTGGGCGCACGGCAGGACTCGGAAGGCAAGGAGCGCCATTTCACAGCAAAATTGGTTGGAATTATTAGCGGACGCCATGTTTCATTTGGAGACCCCCCTGAAGTGCCTAAACAATGGAGCTCCCCCACAATTGACCCCATTTTGGAAACTAGACCCCTCATGGAATTTATCTAGCTGTTTAGTGAGCACTTTGAACCCCTGGAGGCTTCACAAACGTTTGTAATGTTCAGCCGTGAAAATATTTTATTCTTTTTTTTTACCACAAAATTGTTTTTTCAACCAGGTAGCTTTTTTTTCCACAAGGGTATCAGAAAAAAATGCACCATAAAATGTATTGTGCAATTTCTCCTGAGTACGACGATACCTCATATGTGGTGGAAATCAATTGTTTGGGCGTACGGCGGGGCTCAGAAGAGAAGGAGCGCCATTTCACAGTAAAATTGATTGGAATTATTAGCAGACGCCATGTTTCATTTGGAGACCCCCCTGAGGTGCCTAAACAATGGAGCTCCCCCACATGTGATCCCATTTTGGAAACTAGACCCCCCCCCCATACAAAAAAAATTAGTTTGGCGAAATAAAAAATACAGACATCAGTAAAAAAAAAAAAAAAAAAAAAAAGAGCGCCTGCCACTAAGACCAGTGCCAAACGTGAGAGCAATGCACGAGTCTCGCATCGCATCATCCACTGCAGTCTGGAAGCGAGCAACTGCGCTGGATAATGCGATGCTAGAGGGCGGGGCGGCAGATGAGAAAGGGCGCAGCGGATGGAAGATGGGAAAGGGCGCAGCGGATGGAGGAGCGGCAGAGGATGGGAAAGGGCGCAGCGGATGGATGATGGGAAATGGCGCAGCGGATGGAGGAGCGGCAGAGGATGGGGGGGGTGAGATGGGGATACCTACCTTACAGGATGGATCTAGGCAGCAGGATCACAGCAGACAGAAGAGGCAGCAGATGAAGGAGGCAACAGATCGAGGAGGGTGAGAGGGGGCAGTAGATGGAAAATGGGAGAGAGCAGGCAGCAGATCGGGGAGGGGGGCAGAGTCTGATGCGATAGAGAGATGGCACATGTAGGGGAAGGGAGGGGGGCTTGCAGCACATGTAGGGGGAGGGAGGGGGGCTTGCAGCACATGTAGGGGGAGGGAGGGGGGCTTGCAGCACATGTAGGGGGAGGGTGGCTGGCTTGCAGCACATGTAGGGGGAGGGTGGCTTGCAGCACATGTGCTGCAAGCCAGCCACCCTCCCCCCACATGTGCTGCAAGCCAGCCACCCTCCCCCCACATGTGCTGCAAGCCAGCCACCCTCCCCCCACATGTGCTGCAAGCCAGCCACCCTCCCCCCACGTGGGGGGAGGGTGGCTTGCAGCACATGGAGGGATAGGTGGTGTGGCGATGGAGAAGGGGCAGCCGATGACGGAGGCGGCGGCAGCGGCCGCCGCCGATCGGGGGCAGCAGCGGCTGAAAAAGGTGGGTGCGACGGCGGGGACAGTGGCGAGCATGGCGGCGGGGACGGCGGTGGATCGGGAGCGGCGGCGGGGACAGCGGTGGAGCGGGAGCATGGCGGCGGGGACAGCGGTGGAGCGGGAGCGGTGGCGGGGACAGCGGTGGAGCGGGAGCATGGCGGCGGGGACGGCGGTGGATCGGGAGCGGCGGCGGGGACAGCGGTGGAGCGGGAGCATGGCGGCGGAGACAGCTGTGCAGCGGGAGCATGGCGGCG
The DNA here is from genome assembly GCF_048569485.1 of Anomaloglossus baeobatrachus. Lineage (NCBI taxonomy): Eukaryota > Metazoa > Chordata > Amphibia > Anura > Aromobatidae > Anomaloglossus > Anomaloglossus baeobatrachus. Next base: position 174,556,063 of record NC_134356.1, read on the forward strand.
GGGACGGCGGTGGATCGGGAGTGGCGGCGGGGACAGCGGTGCAGCGGGAGCATGGCGGCGGAGACAGCGGTGCAGCGGGAGCATGGCGGCGGGGACGGCGGTGGATCGGGAGCGGCGGCGGGGACAGCGGTGCAGCGGGAGCATGGCGGCGGAGACAGCGGTGCAGCGGGAGCATGGCGGCGGGGACGGCGGTGGATCGGGAGCGGCGGCGGGGACAGCGGTGCAGCGGGAGCATGGCGGCGGAGACAGCGGTGCAGCGGGAGCATGGCGGCGGGGACGGCGGTGGATCGGGAGCGGCGGCGGGGACAGCGGTGCAGCGGGAGCATGGCGGCAGAGACAGCGGTGCAGCGGGAGCATGGCGGCGGGGACGGCGGTGGATCGGGAGCGGCGGCGGGGACAGCGGTGGAGCGGGAGCATGGCGGCGGAGACAGCGGTGCAGCGGGAGCATGGCGGCGGGGACGGCGGTGGATCGGGAGCGGCGGCGGGGACAGCGGTGCAGCGGGAGCATGGCGGCGGAGACAGCGGTGCAGCTGGAGCATGGCGGCGGGGACGGCGGTGGATCGGGAGCAGCGGCGGGGACAGCGGTGCAGCGGGAGCATGGCGGCGGGGACGGCGGTGGATCGGGAGCGGCGGCGGGGACAGCGGTGCAGCGGGAGCATGGCGGCGGGGACAGCGGTGCATCGGGAGCATGGCGGCGGGGACAGCGGTGAAACGGCAGCAGCGGCGGGGCGATCGGAGACAGCGGCGGTGAAGCGGGAGCAGCGGCGGGGCGATCGGAGACAGCGGCGGTGAAGCGGGAGCAGCGGCGGGGACAGCGGTGAAGCGGGAGCAGCGGCGGGGCGATCGGGGACAGGGGCGAGCGGCGGGGCGATCGGGGATAGGGGCGGGCGGCGGGGACAACAACTTACCGCTCTCCTCGGCTTCTAGGGACGATCACAGGCCGCAGATCCACATTGATTGGAGAGAGCGGTCACAAGACCGGTCTCTCCAATCAGAGCTGGGGGCGGGTGAAGCATCGATCACCCAGCTCCAGCCAATGGCCAGTGCTACAGCAGCACTGATCAGGGCTGGATTTCAATGTTCCAGCCATTTTCAATGGCTGGAACATTACAGTGGCTGTAATTGGCTGAGCGGCGTTCGTCAGCCAATCACAGCCTCTGTAGGTTCGGGGAGGAGGCACCACCCCTCCTGACGTCAGGCAGAGGTCCCCTCCTTCCCGAATCCACCGTTTAAGTAAATAAATTTCACTCCCCGGGGCTCCGGGACCGCGATTTCGCCAGGACGTACTGAGTACGTCATGGGTCGTTTAGCACCATGTCACCATGACGTACTCAGTACGTCCAAGGTCGTTAAGGGGTTAATGGCCAATTTAATCCTCCCAGCACCATATTGATGGTGGGGCTTACATTACAGGTTTCACATAATTGAAGCTAATAACCTCAGTAAAAAATATCTTCCCTTCAGGATTATACTATTGACCATCTTATAAGAGTTGCACAACTCAGAGCTAAGGCACTAAAACAAACATTAAATTCTCATTTTTAAACAGATAACAAATTCAACAATATTGTCTATCCTAAAATGACACACTGACCCAATCTTGTAAAACCTATAATACAATTCTACTTTAGATCACAAGAACCAAACATACCCACATGATCCACTACATAAGTTCTCTAGGGTTGGCTTTACCCAGAGCCCTCTGCACAGGCATTGCAGCAACTGAAGGGGGTCACTGTAGTGGGTTATTTACTGCTGCAAATGTAGTATAATCAAAGGCTGAAAGCGTTCCCACCCTTAAAATATTTCCAGGAAATGAAGTATTTCTCCCAAATTATTGCCATTACACATTTTGTTATGCACCTGTTTATTTCCTTTGTGTATTGGCACTACACACAAAAAAGGCAAATTGGACATGATTTCACAGAAAACCCCAAAAATGGGAAAAACAAAATTGTTGGCATCTTTCCAAAATTGTGGGTAAACAACTTTGTTTTGAGCATGTGATGCTCACTTTAACACACCTGTGGCAAGTAATAGGTGTGGGTAATATTAAAATCACACCTGAAGCCAGTTAAAAAAGAGGAGACGTTGACTCAATCTTTGCATTGTGTGTGCTACACTAGGCATAGAAAACAAAGAGGAGAAGAGAACTGTCTGAGGAGTTGGGAACCAAAATTGTTGTAAAATATCAACAATCTCTAGGTTACAAGCCCATCTCCACAGAGCTTGATGTTCCTTTGTCCACAGTATGCAACATAATCAAGACATTTTCAACCTATGGCACAGTAACTGATCTCCCTGGATGTAGACAGCAGAGAAAAATTACTGAAAGGTTGCAACGCAGGATAGTCTGAATCTTGGATAAGCAGGTCCAAATAAAGTTCCAAAGAAATTCAAGATGTCCAGCAGGCTCAGGGTGCATCAGTGTCAGCACAAACTATCCATTGACATTTGAATTAAATGAAAAGCTATGGCAGGAGATCTAGGAGGATCCCACCACTGAGAAAGAGGTAAAAAAAACATGACTGCAGTTTGAAAAAAAATGTATGTGAGTAACCCAAAATCCTTTTGAAAAAGCATCTTGTGGACAGATGGGACCACGACAGAGAGCTTTTTTTAGTAAAGCACATAATTCTACAATAACACAAATGGCATAAAGCCTGCACAGAAAAGAACACATTACCTACAGTAAAATATGCTGGAGGTTCAAAGATGTTTGGAGGTTGTTCTGCTTTGACTGTGCCTTGACTGTGTGTAAGACATCATGAAGCCTGAAGATTCTAAAGGATTTTGGGCTGCAATGTATTGCCCAGTGTACAAAAGCTGGATTTGTGTCCTGTGTCATGGGTCATCCAGTAGGACATTGACCCAAACATGCTTCAAGAAGCACCCATAAATTGGTGGAAACAAAGCACTGGAGAGCTCTAAAGTGTCCAGCAATGTTTCCAGCTCTAAATCCCACTAAGTAACTCTGTAGAGATCATAAAATTGCTGTTAGGAGAAGGCACCCTTCAAATATGAGACCTGGAGCAGCTTCCAAACGAAGAGTGGTCCAAAATTTCAATTGGGAAGTTTAAGAAGCTTGTTGATGGTTGTAGAAAGAGATTATCTGCAATTAATTATTCCAAAGGGTGTACAACCAGACATTACCTCTGAATTATAAAGTGCTGCGGAATTTGTTGGCACTATAAAAATAAAGATTAAGTTGAGGGTATGAACAATTTTTGGAACTTTGTGTGAAATTTCCTAGAAGAAATACTACATTTTCCAAAACCATTTCAAGAGTGCCAACACTTTTGGCCATGACTATCAGTAGCTAGTTCTTATGATAATATCCATTCTTGATGATTTTTTGTGTTACAGACCCTCACACTTCAAAATGCTGAACAGATTGGAGATCAAGTTGCCCAAACTCTGTTTTCCTTTGTGGTAAGACAATCATCTATCGGCTATGGTATAACTAATTGATCTTGTCTTTACTCACAGAATTGTAGTCTTTTAGTAAAATAATAAACTAAAGTATCTATGCCAAATTTTATAAATCAATAATCAATCCGATATACCTATAGTGGTTAATCAACTTGTCTTCTAAATAATATAGCTACAATATGTTTTGCACATTTTTTGATTTTCAATAATAATGGGGAAACTACTATTTGTTTTCTAATATTGAAAATTAAGATGACCCTATATCAAAGTACTAGACACATGCTTGAGTTGGTGTAAGGATAAGTGACAAGTGGCATGCACTTCTAAACTTGCCCTTTTCTTATGCTATTGTAGCATAGATAATAGTCTTTGCAGTTTCACTAAGCCACATTTGTTGGGGGTTGGAGACAGTCTAAACTAGTCCATCTTATTCCACTTTCCAATTGGGTCAACCTACTGTATGTGAACTAAGCCTCCTACTGACTTGTCGCGTGCATTTGAGGTCTACTATTGTTACAGCTGTCTGAACCAAGCCTAACATTCAGCCCATTCATGTCTGCAAATTTTGGATATGACTATATGTGCCTGTTATTGACATGCACTAGTCTGGCATTAGTAATTGCCAGTGTGTTGTCTGTCGTCCACATGGACAGCACACTGAACAAATACAGTATATAGTCGTTAGAACGAGTCCTTAATATATAGAATTGATATTTTGTTTGAGTCAAATAACAAAATACGTCATTTGTAAGTCACTATCCTGTCCCTAATATTTGTTTTAATTAACTAAAATTTAATACATTTCACCTTTTTAATGATTATTTCTTCATACAAAATTAGGATGGCTTGATTGCAAAAGTGACAAAAGTCCTGGTGAGTACCCATAACCACATCTCTTCTTTTTTTTTTTCATTTATATTGTTCCTGCAGTATTAAGGAAGGGTTACAAGTTTATTATAAAGCATTAATTAGCAATCATACACAATAGATGGCTTTCAACCAGTCAACAGCTATTATTATTATTATTATTATTATTATTATTATTATTATTACCCCATTTATTCCATGGTGCTTTACAAGTGAAAAGGGTATACATAAAAATCAGTGCAACATTCATGGACATTACAAAAACAGACTGGTACAGGAGGAGAGATCTCTCCTGATTCCCCATACACATGAACTCTACATTCGTCCAAACCTTCCTGTGCTCTCTGAGAGAGTCACTGACTGATTACTTTGGCAAAGGAGAGAATCAAAGATCAGCCACTGAAATTTTGCATGCCGGATCCATCTCTTCTACTTACATCATTTATCAGGGGAGAGGCCTTCATGCACATTAACCAATCCTACTGATATTTGTGGCTTTGGTTGACCTTAGGCTAACCTGTTTGTGGGCCTTTAACCTAGCCATACATATTAGCATATTAGATGTACATCTGCCAAACCTCGTGCTTTAGTAATAACCAGCCCTCCCTAAAAGGTTTATGGGGCACACATCAGGGGAAAAAAGGATCGGGCACTGGATTTGAATTGCCCAATATGTTTGTTCTGCTGGAAGTTTCTATCCGTGACATACTTCCTCCTTTCTACTGAAAACCAATCCATGCTCAGCCAAGCTGAACACGAATTTGGTTGGGGAAGTCAAAAAGCATAGCTTTTTTCTAATCTACAGCTTTTAAATATGCATGGCCATCTTTATACTTTTGTGAAAAAAGTAAGCTCACCAACCTTCAAATTATGGATGACACGGAGGATTCTAATGCAGGAACCATGAACACAGAGTGAAGACTATTTTATATCCAGCATCCAAAACTTTGTAAAAAGCCAATTTATTGCAAAAGTATCTCAATTGAAACATCCAAATGTGGTTAAAATATATATAATATATAATATATATATATGTAATAGCAAACATGTTTCAGACTACACGTCCTTATTCATTCACAGCCTTTAAATATGTATGGCCATCCTTATATTTAACCGCTATTGATTTCCACCAAATAATTTTGATATATAACCTATCCTCCGTTTCAAAATCCATTAAATAATCTTTTAAAAATAATATACTTAAGACCCTAAAAATATTACAGAAATGCTAGCTGAAAATGCCATTTTGGTCTCCTCCAACAGATGATGTTGGAATTAATGATCGGACATTTGTAATTTAACCTCTCACTCTTTTGCTTTCATTGGGCATAAAATATTGCCGTGACTATCTAGCAGAAGCTTTCGCCTCTATGTATTTTAAAAACACATGGCTGATTGAGAAACACAAGCATTCATTTGTATGAGGGACTTGGGAGAGAAAGCTGTTTCTCCAATAGCCATCTTATGTGTATGGTCAGCTGTTAAAGGGTTGTCCAGTTTTAGAGAATATCATCTACATCCGCCCATAGATTGTCAGATATTGCAGCTGACCCCAATTAAAGCAAATTAATTTCAATAGAAAAGTCAATGAATAAAGACATATTTTTCTTTTATAACTGTACAAATCTCTTTTCATAGATCAAAAGTCATGAATTCTAACAAATATTGCATTTTCTTTAGGATGATGTTCCTTTCTTGGGAGAAATTTTGGTAAGTTTTCTTCATCCTTCGGCTTCGGTGGAAATCTACTGGCTAAACCAGAAATCAGAAAATGCCTAATAGAAGTAAAATAGTTAAACTGTTACTGTATAGAATACAAGATTGCCTATACAAAGTTTATCACCTGATAAACATTAGCCACCATTTATCATCCATATTACTCTACATTTACGTGTATGGTAATAATAAAGACAATCTGTGAATATATGCAATAGCTACATACATACTATGGCATGAATGTCACAGCACATAAAATGACATTGACGTTCATTATTCGCTCTTTTGTTTTATATATGAAAACAGGACTAATTCGCATTTTTTTTATATACTCTTAGCAAGACAAAAACCTTGTTGGTGACATCCAAGACGTCTCATGTGGCGTAATGGTAAGTTAAGTAAAAAAATATTGTTAGGCGTCATACTCACGTATGTTTTTAGACACATACAGGAAAAAATGGTGTAATAAGTGAACAGTCCGTGTATCGATAGTGAAAGCAGTGTTTTTCATGGCTGGATTAAAAATTAAAAAAAAAAAATTAAATACATAAATTACAAAGCTTCTTCTATATATTGGAATGTTAAAAAAAAATACACAGACATGTAAATTTAACCATATATTATAACATTATAACAACATGGACATCTAAATAATAATTTGCATAAAGTCCTGTGCAAGTCTTTATATGAATTTATATAAAAGAAATGTAATATATCCAGATAACGTTCTCCGTGTTAGGCAGTGATATGTATGACGTGTTTCTTATCCACCATCAAAGTCAAGGATTTAGTTTAATGGAAGGTCAACAAATGCAGACGCACTAAGAACTGCATAAACATGCACTATGTAAAGATCAAGACCATAAAGCATATTAAATAACAAAGTACACCAGTATACATATAACTATACTACAGTACTCAGATTACACATATAATACTAAACTTCTATGATGGCTATATTAATCCCTTAAGAACTTTTAGGTTTTACAAAAAGGTCATCCTGCTAAATTTATAAATGTGGGTTATACGTGCTAAAAAAAAAAAAAAAGTGGGGGTTTTTGTATTTTTTTTTACAAATTGATCAATTCAGAACACTGTACGGCCATATGTCGTGATTGTTCTGTTTCTTCAAATAAATTGAACCTTGTGCCTGTTATTTTAGAACATCCCTAAAGTAATTTGATAATTGTAAATTGGTAATTTAATGTTTTTTATTGTCGGTATTAATAGGAAGTAGTGATGGCTGAATTGGACAAAATACTGGTAAGAAATTATATAACTATTTTTCTTTTTATATTACGAATCTATGTATAATTGCTTCTGTCCCATAAAAATAAAACCTATATCAACAAGAGCGGTGGAATCACATTATCGTACAATTTAAGGCCCCCTTCACACGTACGTGAAAAAACGAACCGTTTTTTACGTACGTATTAAAGGAGTGGTTTTCTCCCTGTGTGCCGTGTTTGTGGCACATTCCTGTTCACCGTGTGTTATACGTAAAAACACACAGAGAACAGATAGTCCCGCCTTACCTGATTCTTCCGGAGCTGTCTATGGTGCTGAATGACAGAGTCCGGCACAGGCCATGCCCCGCTGACGCTGCTTCCGGCCCCCAGTGAAGAAGATGCGTTGTTCAAATTCACTGGGGGTCGGATGCAGGTGACAGCCGCGGCAGAGACTGCAGGGCTGGTGGAGGTGAGTATGTGTTTTTTTTATTTTAACAATGACACGTGTGTTTCTCCGCCGCGTGTCACATGGGACCGCATCCACACTACATCCATATTGTACGGGTGCGGGTCATATGACACCCGTGCTGCTAGAGAAAAACGGACATGCCTCCATATGGAGCACACGGGCTCATGTCTGCTCCACACGGAGGCATGGGCCAATGGCTGAACACATGCGTGCACATATACCCATTGATTTTAATGGGTCTACATGTGCCCGTGTCTCCGGTACATGCGGAAATGGACCTAGCACGTACCGGAGGCACGTGCGTGTGAAGGGGGCCAAAGCAAAGGGGAAAAATGGATAGAGAACGGCCTACCACAATACATACAGTATCTAGCAAAGCAAGGAGTTAAAATTTAAAGCAATTTTCATAATTGCATTCCTTTTAATGGACCACTGGTTAATTACACTTAATGTTGCTTGAAATTTTGGAAGCCCTTCAGAATTTTTCAGATTTTTGCATTAAAAAATCAAAACTTCAGATTTTCATACTCCTAAAAATAGAAAACCAACTAATACTAACAAAAAAAATTAAAATTAGATTTTTTTTTTGCTTAAAGAATGATCCAAAATCACATGTGAATGGCAAAAGTATATGCATACAAAAAGCAAAAGGAAAAAAGTCTTAGGCTGTGTGTGCACGTTGCGTCGTGTCCCTGCAGAAATTTGATAGCTCATGTGCGCTTCAAATCGCTGCAGAAACACTGCATAATGGATGCAGTGTTTCTGCAGAAAAAAGCCAATTTCATGCGCTCTGGATGCAGCCTCTCCCATAGACAGAGCGGGACCTGCATCCAAAGTGCACGGAATAATTCACATGTTGCTTTTTAGAACGCAGCGATTTGGAACAAAATCTTGGCATCCAAATCGCTGCGCTTTCAAACGCAACGTGCGCATGGATTATGCACAATCTTCATAGATTGTGCAGGGGACGCAGGTCGCATGCATTTACGATGCAATGAAATCCGCATGCGGTTTTACCGCGGTTTGCTGCAAATTTGTTGCGGATTTTCCGCAAGTTGGTCCCTGCAGATTTTTACCATTATCTATGGGAAAAAACGCAGGTACCTGCGGAAAAGAAGTGACATGCTCATTAATTCCGCAGTAGAAAATCCGTGGTGTAAAGCCACGGGTATAAAAAAAACAGTGTGCGCATAGGATTTGCTGAGGAATGACTGCAGCAATGTTAGACACATTTTCTGCGGCAAATCCGCGACAAAATCCACAGTAAATCCGCAGCATGCGCACAGGGCCTCAATGTGCTAAAACAGAATTAAAAACATGTAGGGAAAAGCTTAACAGGTGTTGCCAGCCATCTGGTCTCACCTGGGGATCCAGAGGTAATTGGAGCCAAGTCCTTTTTTTTTTTAATTTTTCTTTTTCCTTCTTCAAAAGTATTTGCCCCTACACTTTCAGAATCTTGTAATATTGTGTAAAACTTTATCGACTTGTGGGAATTTTAGCACATTCCTGCCTACAACACAGCTTAAAATATATGTTGTTGGGTTCTTTTTCCCATGATCTGCTCACATCAGGTCCTTTCTACAATCGTTCTATAAAATTAAGGTCAGGACTTTGACTTAGATATTCAAAAACCTTTCACTTCATTTTTCTTTAACTTTTATTTTATATAACAACTTGTGTGCTTCGGGTCCTTGACTTCCTGATCCACATTCTCAAAAGATTCAGCTCATTGACAGATGTCCTGACATTTTCCTTTATAATTTGCTGTCCTAATCTAGAATTCATTGATACATTAATTGTGGCATGCCATTCTGGAACAGATTTAAAAACACAGCCCCGAACAGTAAAGCGGGCTTTACACACTGCGATATGTCACAATTTGGTTAATTTCCATTCATGCATTTTTAGTAAATTCGAGATACCTGTTCTAGCTATCTGCTGGTCTATTGTATCCTAATGTGGTATTCATGTTAACTATAGAAATTACTATTACATACTGAAAAATAAAAAAAGTGTAAGCATCATGCTAGTGTTGGAGATTCAACACAAATATATATTCACTATGATGCTAATCTATTTGTAATTTTTTTTTTTTATTTAACAGAAAGTCATTTCAAACATTGTAGCAAATCTACAAAAACATTAAGTCCCAAGTTTTGTCTTGACTCGGTCAAATCCAGTCACATTGTGAGTATCTTTTTCTTAGTTAAATTATGTTTAGAAATGCATTTCAAAGGTTGTCTCGAAAAGACTACTCCATACTATATAATCAATTGGATGACCCCTCTCTTGAATAATAACAAATAAAAAAATGTGCTCTGTATGATCCAGCTAATGCTTATATTACATTGGTTCGTGTGTGTGTGTGTGTGTGTGTGTGTGTGTGTGTGTGTGTGTGTGTGTGTGTATTTATATATAATTTCTCGTCTCGTCCTTCAGCTGTCTTAGCGCCTCAGCTCACTGCCATCATCCATTGGGCACCTTCCAGCTCCGGTTAACTTCTCAGTCTCCACAGTTTGCAGCTCTGATGCTGACTAGGACTCATGTGTTGTCATAACATTGTGGTGCAATGTACATCATGATGTTACGTGAATCCTAGCGAAGTTTTGAGATGTCTCTCAAGACCCCGGAGCATCAAAAACTGCTTTTATGAGTAATTAAATTCACATAGAGAAAAAATTAAACAAAAGTTTAATTTTTTTTACCAAATTCAAGTGCATATTACGAATCGAGTTTCAGAAGATTTACTCATCTCAATTTAACTATTAGTATTAATATTACTTTCACCCTTCATACTAAACACAACTCTACTGTAACAACAATTAAGTCAAAGCCACACGGCATGAAAATCGGACCGAGTGGAATGCGATAAAACATTGCATTCCACTCAGACCAATATTAAACTATGTGTCAACACCCATGGGCGATTATTTGCTCCGCCCCAATTGGACCGAGAAAACAATCGCAGCATGCTGCGATTGTAATGCGAGACTTTCTCTTGCACCCATTCAAGTCTATGGGGCGAGAGAAAGATTGCACTGCACTCGCAGTACACCAGTGTACCGCGAGTGCAGGGCGAGAATTGCAATAGACGGCTACTGAGGAGAGAGGGAGATAAATCCCTCCCTCCCCTCCTCAGTGCCGGCCCTTCCCTCGCAGCTGAGGTCCGATCTCATGATTGGACCTCAGTCGCAGTGACACTCGCATGACACTCGGCTCCTGCTGTGCTGCCAGCGTGAGCCGAGTGTCATGCGAGGATCGCAGCAGTCCCCGTGTGGCCCCGGCCTAAGTGATACAATGATAAAATATATCATAACTAGTGATAAGCGAGCACTACCATGTACGGATTCTCAGTACTCGTAACGAGAAGTTGGATGCTTAGATTGACGTGACTAGATTACCCAACTATAATGGAAGTCAATGGAGCTTCGAAAAAAAAAAATCTGGAAATCTTCCAGAAAAAATGCTTGAGGTCACCATTTACTTCTATTATCCTTGAGTTGCGCCAATCTAAGCATCCAACTGCTTGTACTGAGTATCTGAGGACGGTAGTGCTCGCTCATCATTAATTACAACTGATGGCTAAAATTTTTCTTGCTTGGATCAGTAATTTTCTGTGACTTTTTATCTTTGTAATTATGGAAATCCTTACTGAAAACGTTTCTTAATTTTTGCAGGAAGTCATATTGAAATCCTGAGGAAATCACTTCACTTTCTCTACATGTTTTTAATGCAAAGACCCGACATCATTACGGCTCACTGAAATCCCTCTTATACTTTCATTGTTGTATTCTTTTACAATAAAGCCATTCTTAAGCAAAAGGTCTTGTGTGACTTTTCTTTATTAACCTCAAACTGCTCAATTTTCAGAAATGGCAGGATTTCCTAACCATAAGAATTGTAAATCTGTAAAAGAGCCAAGTCATAAATGGAACAGCCAACGGCTTAAAAAAAGCTTAAAGGGAATCTATCAATAAGTTTTTGCCACATAATCTGAGATTAGAATAACGTAGGGGCAGAGACACCAATTCCAGCGATGTGTCACTTACTGAGCTGTTTGCTGTCATTTTGATAAAATCACTGTTTAATCAGCAGTAGATTATCATTGGAGGACTACTTGATGTGCTGCAGGTAGTCCAGCATATACATGAGCTCTGTATAACTGCTAGATCTGCAACAGAGAAAAGATTAATTTTTATCAAAATGACAGCAAACAGCTCAGTAAGTGACACATCGCTGAAATCAGGGTCATATCTGCCTATAAAAGGTATCTTGTCATTTACACTATACAGTGACTTCTTTTTTTATCATCATTCATATCATACCCAGAAAAATGTTTGGAGAACCCTGACCTCACATATTCAGCTTCAGTAAACTGCTGAGTTCACGAATTGGCTGCAGTGCTGTTGGTGTGACATCAGCACTGCAGATATTATTATTATTATTATTATTTATTTATTTATAGACCACCATTAATTCCACGGTGCTGTACATGAGAAGGGGGTTACATACAGAATACATATATAAGTTACAATAGACAGACTAGTACAGAGGGAAGAGGGCCCGGCCCTTGCGGGCTTACATTCTATAGGATTTTGGGGAGGAGACAGTAGGTGGGGTGTAGATTGGGCGGCAGCTCCGCACGGTGGTTGGGCAGCAGCTCCGCACGGTGGTTGGGCGGCATCTTGGGAGGACCGGAGGTGATGTGTTGGAGTGTAATGGGAGATTAGTTCAGAGATATACGGAGGAGACAGATATTAAGGCTATGTGCCCACGGGACAATGTACCAGTGGATTTTGCCTCCGGTTTGTCCACAGGTTTACCACAGCTGCTGCCCGGAATCCGCAGGGATTCGAGCATTTTTTGTTGCGGTAATACCTGCGGACATCCCACCCTCTATCTCCATAGTGGAAAGGCGGGACATCCGCAGATATTTCCGCATGAATAATTGACATGCAGTTATGTGCGGCTACGGTACATCCACAGCCACACATACCGCAGCATTGATACAGCACTCCCCAAATCCCATAGGATAACATGGGAAGTGTCTGTACTTGCGCAAACCTACGGATTTATCTAGAAAATCCAGAAAAATCCGCAGGTTTTTCGCTACAAAATCCGCGGGTACGTTGTCCCGGGACTCTATACCCGCGGATATATCCGCAGGTACGTCCGCAGATTTCCCGCAGCTGATCCCGGAATCCCCAGCCGCACATACCACAGCATGGACACAGACACTCCCCATGTCCCATAGGATAACATGGGGAGTGTCTGTACTTGCTAAAACCTGCGGATTTATCTAGAAAATCCAGATAAATCCACAGGTTTTCTGCAGCAAATCCGCGGGTATGTTGTCCCTTGGGCACACAGCCTAACGGCGGGAGCAGCTGCCGAGATTCTGCTCTGGATCCTGGGAGACTAGTTCTCCAAAACTAGAAAACTACTTTAAGGCTATATTTTAAACTCAAGCAAAATCACTACATTTTTCAAGTAGAAAACACTGTAGGAAGCCGGTGTTTTTTTTCCTTAAGCATATTTTGTGTAATTCTTTTGGTAATTTCTTTAGTTTTCTGCATTCTTTTAGAGGGATTTCCCAGGCTTCGACACACTCTTTAACTTAATGTTACAGTTCGTTTGTTTTTTTTCACACCATAGAATGAGGAAAAAGCAAGCATTTGTTTGTTTGCTTGTTTGTTTGTTGTTTTTTTTAAACGAAAATTATGGTAATACAATCTTAAAGGCATCTGGGCATCTTCCAAGCTTTCTGATTTACTTGTATTGTAAAATACATAGCCTTCCAAGAAGAAAATGCCAAAAGAATGGACATGTCACTTCTAACCACTTGGCTGAGTTCACATGTTCTGTAATCATCTGTTAGAACTGATCCTGCATAGATACATTGGGAAAAAGTTGTGCAAACTGATGGCTGCCGGTTACGTTTTTTTAATATTCGAGAGTATGGAGAACGGATAAATTAACAGATGGCTATTTACCCATCCATGTTTCTTGCATTTGTAATGGATCTGGGTTTTTTTTCCTTACAGGATCTGTTTCAAATGGAAGATAAATAGCAATCCGTTAATGTAGAGTTCCTGAACTTCAGTCCTCAAGGCCCATCAACAGTGCATGTTTTCAGGATTTCCTTAACCTCTACACAACATTGGATGTACTGGGTACGTCATGATTGTCAATGCATTCCCAACCAAGGACATACCCAGTACATCATGGCGATCACGGATGTCCAGAGGCTGTACTCCCACAATCGCCACTGATGTTACAGCTGAGATCTGGCTGTGACTGCTAGAAGTGGTGCAGGCACCGCTCCTGTCAGGTTAAGCCCCTATGCTTCGATCCATAGTGATTGCGGCATTCAAGTGGTAGGGAGAGGATTGCACTTCTTTCCCAAGCGTTCGGGTCCTTGTAATGCGATCACAGGGACCCAATTGCTGCCATGATGACCCTCAGGTTACCCAGCTATGGAAAGGCACATGCATAGTGTGTGAGATGAACGGTCAGTGCTGGGAGTGCAGCACTGACTGATCTAATCCACTGCAGTGAATGTGCATTGCAGTGGATTATATGAATGATCAAAGTGACAAAAAGTAAGCCCCTTTTTATGGGCCTTAAGTAAAAAAGTTTTTAAAAAAAAAGTAAAAATATTTTTTTAAAAATATATATTCCAATAAATATGTACATTTATGTAAGAAAAAAAAACCCAAAACACTAGTTAACCCCTTCAGTGAACACAGTAATAAAAAATAAAGTAGCAAAAACTATATCTTCATCATACAGCTGACAAAAAAAGTGGACTAAAACATGATCAAAAAGTCCTAAATAAAAAGGGTACCTCCAAAAACATTATCTTGTTACGCAAAAAAACAAGCCATGATACATCTCAGTCAGACAAAAAAAAACTATATACCTTTTCAGAATACAGCAATGCAAAAACAATTTTTTTTTCTATAAAATTGTATTTATGGTGTATAGGCAGCAAAACATAAAAGAACTACTCTACTGTATGTAAATGTGGTATCACTGTAATTTGACTGATGCAAATAATAAGCTGTCTTATCACTTTTATGACACTGAACAGCATAAAAAAACAACAAACAATTCCTGGATTGCTGTTTCTTCTTGCTTCTGCCGCACAAAAAGTGGAATAGAAAGCGATCAAAAAATATTGTGGGACAAAATGGTACTAATAAACTCCAAATCATCCCAAAGAAAACAATCCTCAAGTCTCTCTGCTACCTCATTAGTGAATGGATCCATTGGGGATTTAACCTGAATCACATATTTCAGAGATGCATATGGAAGACCAAGTGTATGTGCTCAACTTAGACAACATGATAAATGTGATCTGATCCAAAATGTTCTGTACCCAAATCAGCAAATAGCTTTAAACCCAACCTACAAAAACACAGGTGCCCGACTCCCCACTCTGTCCGTCATTTTTTTAACGGAAATATTGGGAGAATCCACATTACTGGTAACACAAAGGCTTGGCAAAATGTGATATCTCCCCCCCCCCCCCAAAAAAAAAGAAATCCAGCAAAATCTGCACTTCTAAATCCAAATGTTTCCCTTCCTTCTGAGCCTCACAATGTGCCTAAACCGCAGTTAGCCTCCACATGTTTAACATTGTTGTAGTGAGGAAGCCTGCTTAATTTATGGGATGCAGGTTTCTAGAAGCACAAGCTGGGCACAATGTACAAGCACTACAATCTACTTGGCATGACAAGGACTTATTTGAAAATTTTAATTCTGTGACGTTCACTGCGTTTGACTCAATGGATTTTTTCAGGAGACTAAATCATCACTACACCTGTAGATGAATTCCCAGAGGGGCATAATTTCCAAAATTTGGTCACTTGAGAGGGTTTCTGTTGTTCTTGCACTTAGGGGCTCTGCAAAGAAAGTTCACAAAAAATTCTAGGAAACTCTGTGCTCCAAAAATCAAAAGGCACTCCCTCCTTCCCAAGCCATGCTATGTGACCCAACAGTGCTGTACAGTCACATGTGGGGTATTGCCACGTTCAAAAGAAATTGTGTAACACATTATGAAGCCTATATGTATCGGTTTCCCTTGTGAAAATTGGAAATATGGGATTAAAGTATTTTAGTGGTAAAAATGTAATTTTTTCATCACCACCCAATATTATAAAATGTTGTCACAAACCTGATATGCCAATATGCTCAATACACCCCTGGATGAATTCATAGAAGGGAGCAGTTTGTAAAAGGGGGTCACTTGTGGAGAGTTTCTGCTGTTATGGCATCTCAGGGGCTCTGCCAATGTGACATGACACCTGCAACCATTCCATCCAAGTCTGAACTCAAATAATGGCACTCCTTCCATTATTCACTTTGCCCTGTGCCTCAAAATTTATTTTTTGACCACACATAGAGTATTGCTGTACTCAGGATAAATTGCACAACAAATTGTATGGTCCATTATCTCTTATTACCCTAGTGAGTTTGAAAAAATTGGGGTTATAGCAACATGTTTGTGGTTTAAAAATGTGTTTTGTTGTTTTTTTTTTTTTTTCATTTTCACATCTCAATGTTATACAATTCTGTGAAGCATCTGGGGGTTCAAAGTGTTCACCAAACATCTAGATAAATTACTTGAAGGGTCTACTTTCCAAAATGGGGTTACTTGTGAGGGAGCTCTTCTGTTAAAGCACCTCAGGGGCTTTGTCAATGTGACATGGCACCCGCAAACCATTCCAACTAAACCTGTACTCATGTATGGCGCTCCTTCCCTTCTTCACTTTGCACTGTGTCGCAAAAGTAGTTTTTGATCACATGTGGAGTATTACTGTACTCAGGAAAAATTGCACAACAAACCATACTCTGGGGTAAAGGGGTTAATATTGCACAGATGATTTCATTACCTGCACAGGTGATGATTACAACATCTGTGCATTGTAAGGAAATCCTGAAAACATGCACTGTTGGTACTCCTTGAGGAGAGGAGCTGGGGTACTCTGTGTTAACAGATCCATTCTCCATAGAATCCAATGTTCAAAAAAACAGGATCCGACAGAAATCATTTTGCCAACTGATCTCTGCAGGATCTATTCTAAGGCGGGCTTTGCACACTACGACATCGCAGGTGCGATGTCGGTGGGGTCAAATTGAAAATGACGCACTTCCAGCATCGCATGCGACATCGTAGTGTGTAAAGCCTAGATGATACGATTAACGAGCGCAAAAGCATCGTAATCGTATCATCGGTGCAGCGTCGGCGTAATCCATGATTACGCTGACGCGACAGTCCGATGTTGTTCCTCGCTTCTGTGGCAGCACACATCGCTGTGTGTGAAGCCGCAGGAGCGAGGAACATCTACCGGCGTCACTGCGGCTTCCGTAGGATATGCGGAAGGAAGGAGATGGGCGGGATGTTTACATCCCACTCATCTCCGCCCCTCCGCTCCGATTGGCCGCCTGGCGTGTGACGTCGCTATGACGCCGCACGACCCGCCCCCTTAACAAGGAGGCGGGTCGCCGGCCAGAGCGACGGTCGCAGGACAGGTGAGTCCATGTGAAGCTGCCGTAGCGATAATGTTTGCAATGGCAGCTATCACAAGGAAATCGCTGCTGCGACGGGGGCGGGTACTATCGCGCTCGGCATCGCAGCATCGGCCTGTACCCCTAAGGGTGAACTCACATGAGTCTCTCATTGCATCACCCGGCGCGGACGCACATTCTCCAGACAGAAGCATGTCAGCTGCACAGAAATACATGCAGCCAAACCCGCTCCTGTAAGGAGAGAAGCCGGCCGCGTCGGATGATGTGATCTGATACGCGTATGAATCATACGGCTCTTGTGAGCGCACCCTTACAGATGATAACTGAACATGTGAACTGAGATTTAGAAACCTGAAATGGTTAAGACATTAAAAAATCTGAAGATATGAACAGCATGTTGTGCATATACTGAAATGCAAACATTCATACTTTTGAGCAATTTTCATAGCAGTCTCCTTGGTGGAATCTGCGTAAGGGTTTGTGCAAACAACACATTAAGTGGTATGTACTCAAAATTGGCACTAGTGAAAACTACAGCTTCCTACCCCACATCCATATCTGAAAAAAGATCTCTTAGAGCACTGGTTTCTTTGTTTTGTTTTTTTTTGTTTTTTCTTGTTATGTTACAGTTATGAGTCTGAAAATAGTGATAAAGTGTACATAATTAATGTATTGTATACATTTTGGTATAGCAATTGTATGGGCCTGCTTAATAAAGATAACACGTCAGTTACATCTATGATCTATGGTAAAGTGCATTTTATAAAATGGATAAATACAATCCAGAATTGTTCTTTGATTATTCCACCTCCCAAACAGTATAATTTGAAAGGTTTCAAAAAGTCATATGTGCTACACAATGATACTGTTAAACAAGTTTCTTAATAAAAAAAAAGATTAGATCCAGTGACAGAAACTTGGAATATGGTGACACGAAAATACGCAATTTTTTAAAATTTTTTTTTACTATTATTATACTCATTGTAAAATAGGTAATACAACTGGAAAAAAACACCCTGTTTTTTGAAACTATAACATGCACTTTTTCTCCTCAGAGCAGGGATTCTGACCAGAGCACATGGTAGGGATAGACTACGTTGAACGGGAGCGCCAGTACAAATTAGGGCGTCATACCCTCCGTGATCAGGTAGAGATTACTATAGGGGCTTACAGGATTAATTGCTGCAGCATATATTCCATATTTTGGTAAAATCCCTTTTTGAATTTATCTCTTCCTACACCAGTGCCAGAACCCTATCTGTCTGCTTGTACCAAAATATATAGGGAGATTTGATTGTCTTGGACGACACATGTTTTTAATGAATATCAATTAAAGGTAATGTTTTATTGAGATTGTTTTCTTGTTAACTAGTTTTCTGGATCCCTTTACAGTTCAATAATTTTGTTAACCTCTTTTTTATATAGGCAAAAGGACTTTTGGGCCTCTCTAGGCTCCAGATCCCTGGTGCCACTGCAACCCCTGCACCTATTGTATTTACACTCTTTGCATCCCTGCCCATTAATTATATAAAGAGGCCACAGCACTATGGAGGGCACAACTTTTATTTACAGTACCCAGCTCTGTACTTAAAGTAGTGTCTTATGCTGGTACTGCAACTCAGAGCAGTTAATAGGACTGAGCTGTAATTCAGGACGCAGCTGAGACAATATAGTCCTTTTATATTGACTTCTTGTAACCTACAAGAGCACAAAGATATTACATATTCACCATGCAGCAAGTAGACTTGTGTGCTTTTAAATGCCAGAGCTGAATTTTAGTCCCAATCTACGAGTGGTCAGAATAAAAAAAATTTAATTGTAGAGCAGATTAGTTCTTCCACTAGGATTTTTAGATCAGAAAAACACAACTGTACCAGAACTACCGATAGTATATGAATGCATCACCAGAACCACATTAGTACATGAACACATCACCAGAGCCATCAACAGTACATGAATACAGCACTGGAACCACTTTCAGTACTTGAATACATCATCAGAACTATTATCAATACATGAATGTAGAACCAAAGTTACCATCAGTACATAAATAAGGCACCAAGCTTAGGACAGTGATCAATTGCAATGTCAGGTCAGCCCCATGTATAAATATATTGTATGAACCTCCAATCCTACAACCCCCAGTATATGCTTAACAAAAACTACCAATACCTCCTTATCATTGTTAACAGTCATAATCAAACTAGGGGGCATACTTCAACCAGAGTATTGATGAAATATAGTCAGTATCAGTATAAACATTTGCAACCAGGTACCTTACAGATGATATCATCTTTGATTGAAGAGACAGAGAGAAATAAAAAAAAGCTAGGCAGCAGTTTGCTATAATGTATGTGAGTAATCCAAAATCCTTTTGGGAAAATCGACTTGTGGACAGATGAGACCATGATAGAGCTTTTTGGTAACACACATCATTCTACTGCTTACCGAAAATGGAATGAGGCCTGCAAACAAACAAAAGAATACAGTAGCTACAGTCAAATATGATGAAGAGTCAAAAATGTTTTGGGGTTGTCTTCCTACTTCTGGCCCTGGGTGCCTTGACTGCGTGTAAGCAGAGGAAACTGAAGAAGAGACTGGATATTGATGCTGCACCACCGTTGTGAAAGATTATTTCAGATATATTATTAAAAGTGATATATTTCAGTGCATTTCAGAGAGACAGAGCATCAATACCCAATCAATCTTTTATTTGATTTCCTCTGCTTCTACGTGGAGCTGCAGTAGCCGTGTGATTCATACCCTGGGAAGATAGTTATGACTCACACAACCCTCCAAGATGACACTCCTAAAGGCCACTTTACACGCTGCGACATCGCTAGCGATCGCCCCCGTCATTTGTGCATCACTGGCAAATCGCTGCCCGTGATGAACAATATCGGAGGTACGCGTCACACATACTTACCTTCCTAACAACGTCGCTGTGGCCGGTGAACAACCTCTTTTCTAAGGGGGCGGTTCGTGTGGCATCACAGCGACGTCACACAGTAGGCAACCAATGGAAGTGGAGGGGCGGGGAGCAGCCGCATGAAGGTCACTCCCACCTCATTGCCGGAGGCCGCAGATACGGTGTTGTTCGTCGTTCCCGGGGTGTCACACGTAGCGATGTGTGCTGCCTCAGGCACAACGAACAACCAGCATGCCAGAAGATCAACAACATTTTGAAAATGAACGACGTGTCAGCGATCAACAATGTCATGAGTATTTTGGATCGTTAGTGGTCGCTCGTACGTGTCACATGCAATGATGTTGTAACGAGGCCGGATGTGCCTCACGAATTCCGTGACCCCAGCGACATCTCGTTAGCGATGTCATTGCGTGTAAAGCGGCCTTTAGTGTTGTTTATCCTCTATATCTCTCAAACAAGACCCTCTTTGACTCCCTCTTGTCTTCCAGCATTTCACATTTGATTGCCTGCAAGGCATCATGAAATATAAAGATTACCAAAGAAGTTTGGGTCGCAATGTAGTGCCCAATGTCAGAAAGCTGGGTTTGCTTCATAGGTCTTGGGTCTTCAAGCAGGTAAATAAACCTCAAACATACTTCATAAAGCCCCAGAAATGGATAGAAACTAAGCACTGGGGAGTTTTGAAGGGGCAGCAATGAGTCCACATCTGGGGGGAGATCTTAAAATTGCTGTTGGGAGAAGGGGCCTTTTAACTGTGAAATAGGTAGAGCAGTTTGCAAAAGAAGAGTGGACCAACATTCCAGTTGAGAGGTGTAAGAAGCATGTTAATTTTTATAGGAAGTGATTGCAGTTATTTATTCCAAAGCTTATGCAATGCAAACAAATATTAAGTTGAAGATACCAACAATTTTGTCCAGACTTTTGGTTTTTGTTTTTTTTTTGTTGTGTGAAATTAATTCTAATTTGCCTTTTTTCTTTTTTTTTGTGTTGTTCTAATATATGCAAAGGAAATAAAACATGTGAATAACAAAACATGTGTAATTGCAATAATGTTCTGGGAAAAAAAACTTCATTTTCTGGAACACTTTTAAGGGAGCAGAAACTTTTGGCCATGACTGTAATGACCAATTTTCCGAAATCTTTTGGTTTTCTAAAGTATTAAAGGAATATTTCTATCTCCAAGACTGGAGATATGAAGTATGTGTAATATTAATATTATTTGCAAATACCTGCAATCAGAAATGTAGTATATTTCTCCTGATATTACCATTTATCTTACCTCATGTGCAGGGTATATCCATGGATACCTAACGTGCAATCAGCTAGGTGTTCATGGATAGTTCCACCCATATAGTAACAATTAGTTAGGTGCTTGTAGCTGTAACCATGGATACCTAAGCTGCAATACCCTGCACATGAGGTAAGAGACATGGCTAAAGTGGGAGGTAAACATTTGGGCACCTCTGGTCAAAATTACTGTTAAAACAGTAAAACAAGTTGAAGATGAAAAATTCTCTACAAGGCATAATGTTAAAGATGACACATTTCCTTTGTATCGTAATCAAAGAAAATATATATATTTATCTTTTACATTTTAAAAATTGCAAAACAGACAATGGACGATGCAAAAGTTTGAGCACCCTTGGAGATTTACATAACTCACATAACTTTGACCAAGGTTTCAGACCTTAATTAGCCTGTTAGGGTGTTTTTGGCTTGTTCACTACCATCGTTAAGACATGCCAGGTGATGAAAATTTCACAGATTTCTAAAAACCCTGCATCCTCTAATCTTGTGCCAAAAAGCAGCAGCCATGGGTTCTTCTAAGCAGCTGCCTAGCACTCTGAAAATGTATTTATTTCTTTTAATTTTTTTTTACTCACTTATATAGCACTATACAGATGTGATCATCACTGTCGCAATTAGGGCTCACAAACTAAATTCGCTCTCAGTATGTCTTTGGAGTGTGGAAGGAAATTGGAGTACTCAGAGGAAACCCAGACAAACACGGGGAGAACATAAAAACTCCTTGCAGTTCTTGTCCTGGGAGGAATTTGAACCCCGGACTTCAGGACTGCAAGGCTTCTGTGCTAACCACAGAACAACTGTACTGCCCATAACTAAAAATGGTGGAGACACACAAAGCAGGGAAAGGCTATAAGAAGAAAGCAAATTGCCTTTTCCTCAGTTCGAAATGTAATGACATAGTGGCATTTAACAGGAACAGTGGAGGTCAAGATAAGATTGGGAAGACCAAGTAAAATTTCACTTTTCTGCTTGAAGGATTGCTAGAGAGGCTCAGAACGCACCCCCCCCCCCCACACCCAGAAAACCTCTTGTGCATCCTAACCTTAAAATTTAAGCATGCAAAACAATATCTAAACAAGCTGATGCATTTTGGAAACAAGTCCTGTTGACCGATGAAGTTAAAATATAACTTTGAATAGCGAATGGGCTTTGTACAATGGAATATAAAGTTCCTACATCTCTCTGTGAGTAGCTATACTATGCTTTTATAAGGGGGTGGTTGAGCCGCCTGGGAGAAGAAACCCCCCAGAAGACATCACATGTTTCTAAAATGTGGTTATTAATCTTTATAGTGTGTTATAAGGATGTATTAGAGTTTTATATATATTGTAATGCTGTTTGGTTGTTTCACCACTAGATGTCACCCAGGAGTAGGACACTCACTAGGAAAACTGCCTGGTAACAGTTGACAGTTGGTGATTGGCTAGGGGAAGGAGTCGGTGGCAGTTACAGTTGTGACAGGAAGTGAAACCAGTCTAGTCTAGTTTGGGACACGGACCTGACAGGGAGTTGAAGTAGCAGAGAAGAAAGAGACGGCAGTGGAAAGCTGAGGAATATCTGTAATGTAGTTAAGCTAAAGAGAGAGGGAATCGCAGGTAAAAGCTTCCATATTAATGTTCCTTACCTGAGCCGGAGACTGGCATGGATACCTGAGGAAGGCCTGAGAAGTACCTTGGAGTTAGGTATTGACTAGCCCGGGAACAGTGCAGCGACTAGAGGATAGGTTTTATGAGCCCCTTTAGAGGGCAGGAAGGTGAACCAGTGCTTGAGCGTACTATTTATTGGAAGTCTGGATCAACAGCTGCGCGGTGGTGTAAGCTGAGGGCTAAGTAACAGAGACCTGGGAGTAACTACATTTGACTGAAAGTGTAACCTGAAGGAGAGAAGGATTTCAATTGATAGATGTGCTGCAGACCTGTTATGTAATAAAGAAGAACTTGTTGAGTTATATGTCTGTCTTGGACTCTTTCCCGTTGCCCGGCACAACGCTGAACTTCATCAGCAGAGGAAAGGCCCAGACTTGACAGGTGCTGTGTTATGGGACTCTCCTAATATCTCTATGCTACATTTCCCATGTGCTCCATGTGTCCCGGATTTGTCTCTGACGGCTGGGTCTGAGGTGAGCCTGCCGCTCCAGGGGCAAGTGCCACGACTACAAAAGATGCGCCCCCGATCCCACCGTTACACCTTCTTGGGGAATTGTATTCCTCCCTAAAATCAATGATTAATATAACAATGCAAAGTCCAGTAGAATATGCAACATTTTTCATCTAACAAATTACATTTTGAAGCATATTACAAAAAATGAATTCGTGTACCTCCGAGTCATAATATGGACCTGGACGTGAGCCCATAGATACACAACGTGGGGGAAAAGAAGACAAGACCAAGTTCATAAATAAAGAGTGCCACTGAAGCAAAAAATTATTTAAGGCTTTGACTCATCTCAGCAGATCACAAGGACAATAAAATGTTGTTTCAGTATGTTTTCCAGTAAAGATTAGTTTATCAGAGTAATAAAACATATAAATGGAAACATGTTGTCCAGATCTGATAAAATAAATTGTTGAATTGGTGTTATGATAAAGATAAGATAAACATTGCAAACATGTAACGCCGCCTATAGTGAAAGTCAATTATAAAAAGCTACTAGAGGCGCTTTTACATGACTGGTTGAACAAGTGTTAATAGAAACAATCACAACTAACCATTGGCTTTTGTGAATATGAGCAAGTGATATATATATATATATATTTATATATATATATATATATATATATATATATACTCTATATCTAGTTGAACTATTCAGGGTTTTTGCAAACATATGAAAACTAGAACTGTGTTAGGCCTCCTTCACACATCCGTGTCTCCGGTACGTGTTTGGTCCGTTTCCTCACGTACCGGAGACACGGGCACACGTAGACCCATTTAAATCAATGGGTCTGCGCTCACGTGCGTGTTCTGCCATTGACCATGTGTCTGTGTGGAGCATACGTGTGCCCATGTGCTCCACACGTAGATATGTCAGTTTTTCTCCGGCATCATGGGTGTCACACAGAACGCAAACGGACCACACAGAGGTGTTCCGTGTGACACAGATAGGAGAAAACACACGTGTCTGAGAAAAAAATAAAAAATCTTTACTCACCTTCTCCAGCAGTGCTGTCTCTGCCGATGCTGTCACTTGTTTCCGACCGCCGCTCATTATGCTCATTGCATATTCACTTCACTGCGGCAGGAAGCAGCAGCAGCGGGGAGTCGGCAGGACCGGAGACCGAAGATCAGCACCACGGACAGCGAGGCCAGGGACA